>NC_053451.1:58743009-59361759 GCF_015227805.2 Hirundo rustica | reverse complement strand
AAACATAATTGTTTTGCTTTATGATTCAGCAGGCATCCTCCATTTTACAAAGGCAAGTAGAGACATAAAAAAGACCTCAAATAAACATTGAGATCTGACCATGTGATAAATACAAATTATCTTTCTTAAAAAATTATGTAATAAAAAAATTCCACAATTTTTTAAAAATCCCAATAAATATTATTTTAAGTGAGGTGAGATATATAACAGAAGTTACACCACTTTCCAGGACACTAAAAGTCTCATTCCATTCTATTTATGGCTTTATTATGACACATTCAGCTGTTGCTAAAGATCCTGAGAAAGCTAAGTAACACTTAGTTGGAAAACTTCTTAACTATAATCAAAGTTATGAGTTAACATACTTCTATCACTCAAGCTAATACTTAGGACTCAGCATGATCAGAGTTCAGAGAAAAAAAGGTTAATGATATTGAGAGATGAGTCATACTGTCAATAAAGAGAGGGCACTCATCAGGTTTTATGTTTGCAGGTCCCTCAGCAATATTTGAGATTGTGATAGTTAGCTCATTTAAGAAATGTGTCAAGTTAAAATGATTTTTTTTTTTTTTTTTTTTTTTTTTTTGGTCATGATTTGTGTTCATACATGGGAAAAGTTTGTTATATTTTTCTGTGCCTTACAGTTTGGTTCTCTCATCATCCAGGCAGGGTACAATATGGTTCCTTTCCCAATGGCTCTCAGAGGCTGTTTTCTAAAAGAAAGTGCACTTGCAGGTTTAATCGATGTCTACAACAAGACAACTGGGAAGTGTTTCAGCCCAGGTCCATACTGTATACCATGGTATACATATGAGTTCCAACATAAATTCAACCAAATCTTTGATATTGCTTTGAACTTTCTTTTCCCCCAGTTTTCTCATCTCTTGACTATCCACACTCTACAGACATCAGTTTGATCTCAGTGTGTACGTTGGCTTGGACTGCATTCAATATATCCATTCAGAAAGAAATGTGAGATTAAAAGAAAGACATATATGCCATTACCCAACCCTTTCTTGGCCTGGGAGGAAATTATTTCCTGAATGAAGAATAACTGACTGAGAGTCAACCTGGGAAATGGAAAGAAGGTATTTGTAAATCTCACACTGATAGTGAAATCTTGGTTGTTTCAGGTACAAATCACAATTAGACAGTTCAGTGCATTCTTTCTAAAATACACCTGTGTTCCTTGGTGATCATATTGTTCTTCACATTCCAACCTTTTTTAGCTGGCTACCAGTCTCTGGCCTCATCAGCAATATATCTCCAACCCATCCAGCTTCAACCAGTCCAATATATCTTCTTATCAACACAAACAACTACAAATAATGGGTTATTTCCCCCCCAATTTACATTGCTTTACACATAAAAAGTTTTAAAAGTTCTTACTGCCCTCTTTTGGGGACTCAGACCATAGAAACACAGAAATATTGAAGCTTGAAGGGACTTCTGGAGGGTCACCTGGTTTAACCTCTTATTTCAGAAAAGCCACCTAGGCTCCTGAGTGTGTGCTCAGGACCACGTTCAGATGGCTTTTCAATAACTGCAAGGAAGGAAACTCCATAAACAGCTGTTTTCAGTCACCCTCACAGTGAGGAAAGGCCTTTCCTGATGATCAGACATTTGCTTGATCTATAATATAATCCTTTTTCTAATATACATCTGTATATTAGCTTCAAAAGAATGCATTCCTGACTCAGGCCTGACTCACAGCGTAACATCCATTCTTAGTTTGTACTGGTGCAAGTTAGTCTGTCTCACCTGCAGGACTTGGAATTTTTCTTTTCTCAATCAAGAAAAATGAAGGAAAATAAATAATCTGAAACAATGGGAAAGCATACTGAAAAAATAAGGAAAAGTATGAAACAAGTAAAAGAGCAAGTGAGGACATAAGCTACTTAATATATGTACTAATGAGAATCAAGATTAAAAATGAAAAATACCTTGGATGACTCCAGGAAAGGCAAAAAAATACTTGACTGTATTCTGTTTTGACTGTACTTCTCATTCCTTCAAGAAACAGGGAAAAAATGAGGGGAAGAATAATAAACTGAAAACAAGAAGTCTTATTGTCTTTCTACTACTGCAAAAGAGTGATAGAAGATGGAAGAGTAACAAACCATGGAGAAGTCATATTGCAATAAACAAAAAGGCCAAAGTGAAAGACTGAACAAACACAATTAGGGGGAAACGATAGGAAAAACCTGAGAAAAAAGTAGATTTGACATTCAGATTGCTGCCATAATGGGTTTGACCTTTAAATTACTGAATTTACATTTTTCTTATCTCCGCATTGTACTGAGTTCTAAGAGAAATTTTAAATTTTTAAAAGTTTGATCAATCCACCAAATTGATATATTAATGAATCTAAATTTAAAAAAACCCAAACAACAACTGTCCTTCTTAAAATGTATTTTTCCAAATTTGTGCACTATTAACTGCCAACAAGGAGCTTACATGGTGCTGAAGTTAGTCATGTATGTTTCTGAGGCAGTATTTTTTGAGAATTCTCAGAACAGTTTAGATCTGTCAGCAGGGCCCTTATTAAATTAAATTGCACACATGCTGAATCCTTGATATCACATTAGTTAGCCCAAATATTGTGAAGAATACCAAGGCAGATGATATTTATATTTTTTATGCCCTGATGAAATTCATTTATTTATTTATTTATTTATTTATTTATTTATTTATTTATTTATTATTCACTTGTTTTTGCAAATGCGGAAATTAGGAATGCAGCCAGGTAAATTTCTTCTTTATGTTTTTACTTCTCTTAATTCTCATAAAAACCACAGAACAAATAAAAAACAAATCTAGAAAATCCTTGGACATTTGGAGAAAAATAACTATGCTAAGGATATATCATGATTAAAAAGTATGATATTTGCAGCAAGCCAACTTATGAACTTGCCAGCCTGTAAGTTACAACCTAGTTTGAATTTGTTATTACCTTGAAATTTTTCTCAGAGAATACAATACTGATTCTGTACTTTGAAGGGTGGGTTATAATAAAGTATACCCATGTAACATTACGCAGTATTGTGTTTCACTCTGTCTTGTAGGGTCTATGAAAGTCACTTATTTCAAATAACACTGCAAACATACTTAAAAAACAGTATAGCTTTAAAGAGTGAACTATTGAGAAAACTTGCTGTAAAAATCAAAAGTTGTCCAAGATTACAACTAAATTAATTTAGACTCAGTGCCTTAACAGAAATTTTGAAAAGTTCACACTACATATACTTTTCTAAGTAATTTCTTTTCTATTTTTCTATGTTAGCAAACAGATTAAGATAAGAATTACTGAATTTAATTTATCTATCTTGCTTTCTTTAAGTTAGATCCTCAAGAAAAAAAAAAAAAAAAAAGGGCAGCAAGAAAAGTAAACTGAGCAAATAAATGTTTTGGTAGTCTCTATTTTCTCTTCTTTCTAGCATTATGTTGGATTAACCTTGACTGGATTCCTGATGCCTACCCAGATGTTCTCTCACTCCAAATCCTTGACTGAATGGGAAAAGAAAAGATTAAAATCTCATGGGTTCACTGAAACAGACGGAGGTTGCCTTCCTCATGGGTGCATCATCACGTGGCTGCGTTATCACAAGAACTGACTTGGTGAAAATTTATTGCCAATTAAAACTGTAAGACCCTGAGAAACAAAGACAAGAGTAAAATAACACCTTTCCCATACCCCTTTCCCAGGCATAGCTTTGCTATTTCTTTCCCAGCTCCTCTACCTCCTTCCCTGTGTGCAGTGCTGGCAGGATGGGGAATGGGGATTTGGGTCTGCAGCAGTCTACTGCTCCTTCCTCCTCTTATATTTTGCTTGCCCCAGTATGAATCCTGCCCACAGACAGCAGTCCTTCAGAAAATGTCCAACTGCTCCAGCATGGGATACTCCATGGTCTCCGAGGGAAAAACTCTACTTTGGTCCCCTTAGAAGCTGAAGAGGAATGTCTACTCCAGTGTTTGGAGCACTTTCTCCTCCTCCTTGTCAGACCTTGGTGTCCACAGGGCTCTTTCTCACACATTTCCCCCCACTCCGCACTGCCTTAGAGTTTTCCCCTTTCCCAAAGTGTTTATCCCAAGGTGCCACAGCCTTGGCTTGGGGCTGTGGGGCTCAGCTGTACCCTGCAGTGGGTTTGCTCGAGCAATCTGGAACTGGCTGTGTCCAGCATGGGACAGCTCCAGCAAACCCTCCCACGGTGGCCACCTCTGCAGCCCCCTACTACAAACACCTGGACACCTGCACGTCACTTAAATGACACCCCCCCCCACCCCCCCAAAAATTTTAAAATCTAAAAACACAAGATAAAATAGGAAACAAATAAAATAGGATATTGCTACTATGACAATAAAATAGGACAAAATTTGGATTACAATCAAATGGGATTCTATTGACCTCCAGAGATCAATTTCTTCTATGGTTTTGAAATTTTGTTAAAATAGATCTAATGCAATGAGAGCACCAGTAAATTAGCCAGTTAGAGGATAATAAATCAACAGATTGAAAGGATAAGATTTGTTGCCTTTATCAATAGCTATTTAAAAGTTAAAACCTTTAAAAGAAAACTAATCACACAGATTCTTTATGTGGTTTATGAGGAGAAAAAAAAAAGGCAGGAAAAAGATATTCAGAGACGGCATGACTCAACCCTCACAGCTGATGACCCCTCTTGTTCTCTTGATTATGAGTAAGACCTTGATTAGCAGAGCCTTTCTAGTTTTTTTAGATCCCTAACTAGCTTCAGTATCTCTTCTAGTGGTGCTATCAATTGAGATTAATCCCAATTCAAATTTCCAGTTTCAATATCAGTGAAACTGAGTATTCATATTCTAATATACTTTATGACCCTTACCAGGGCAAGATATGTTGTTCATCTTGGTCTTTTTTTTTTTTTTTTTTTTTTTTTTCTTCCTTGCCTATTTTCAGTTGTTTTAATAATTTTGTTCAACTCGAGAATTTTTGATAAGTACTATCTTCCTTATAATTAATTATGCTATTCTTATGGCAAGGACATGTTAGTCTCTGATCAAGCTTGTGTGGTCTCCTCAGGATACAAATAATAAATTAAATTAAATCTCCATACATAGAGTCTGACTAATAAAAAAGGCAATTATTCCTTTCAGGTTTTTTATCAGTTAGAAAACAGCTTTTTCAGATACTGCCCTTTATATATTTTTTAAACTGAATGTTAATGTTGCAACTTTAGCTTTTATTTATTTCTCACTATTATGACAAAAACATTACACTGCAGGTACAATACAATACATCTAATGAAAAATTGGTTATTGCATCCTACAGCACGGCTAAAGGATAAAATTTCAGCCTTTCATGTGCTTTAAATTGTTTATTTAGTGAAGAACCCAGCATGAGCATACCTGACTGGTTTTCAACTTTAGACTGTGATTTTAGACCCTCTGAATTTAGATCACTTCTTACAGTAATGTAACTGCTTAGAAGAATTTTTCTGAGGAACCCACTTATAGCTGGAAGAGAGTCATAGATAATTTCCTTTCCTAAGTTCTCTATTGATCAAAATATTTTCTGACTGTTCTTTTAATATTTTATTTTATTGTATTTTTTAGTGCAAGATAGTATTTTGTACAATCTAAGATCATGCAGAATGATATGTATGTTTCAGATAAAAAGTCAGTTTACAAATTTGATTGATAGAATGTTTTCTTGAGTGCTGAACACTACTTTTTCTTTAATTTCTTTTTGTGCTGCAAACTTTTCTTAGTATCTGAGGCATTGAACAATACATGATCGAGCACAGTTCCTTCAGATGAAAGCCTGGCAGAATACTCCTTAAAATGCATCAAACAACAAATTTATATTATTCAACTTTGTATAATGTAGATTTAGTGTGAATATTTTTCTAACATCATTGCTCTATCTTTTAATACTGTTTTGAAGGTGTTAAAGGTTTTTATTCCATAGGAAATAATATAAATAGCGTGACATTTTAGTCATTCTTTGCCTTTGTTAGTGAGAACAGTATTTGATATAATTTGATACAATCTGCCTGGAGATCTTTCAGTGTTTAAAGCAAAAGAATTTATAAAGAAACTAAATGAGATTTCTTAGTGAACAAACCAAATTGTTCATAATAGCATAAGAATTAAAATTTCACAGCATGATCTTGCTACAAAGATGGCAAGAACTAATAAGGATTATTAAAACACAAATGAACTTTTTAGAAGCTAATATGATTAATACACTACAAGAATGTTTAAATGAAGATAGAAAATTAATTTTAAAAGCATTACTTCATGAAGATCAAAGCTAAGGATGCAGCCAGGTTAAAAGATTTTGAGAGTTTATTACACCAGAAAAAAATGAAGCCATTTCTTTCTCAGAATATGGAAGATGGGGAACTTGTTCTTCTCAGACCCCAAGTGGATGAATAAAGACTCTTACATGTTCTTATTCACCCCATCTGGATATGTATTTTAAGCCCAGGTTCTTAACAAGGATGTAGTGTTTGTCCCTAGTCATTCCTGAGTTGGTCATTCATCTACTTAGGAAGTAGATGAGGTGAGGAATGAGTCATTCCCTACTACAAAAAGGGGAGTACTACTTGTTATTACTCCAGCAAAAAATTAGTTACTACTGACATTTATATTTGGCATTGTCTGCATGGCGGATTTTACAAGAAGGGCTGCAAGGATCATCTGGGGAGCTACAGAATTGTCAGTCTGACTTCAGTGTTGGGGAAAGCTATGGAGCAGATCAGTTTAGTTCCATCACAGGACAAACAGGAGATCAGGCTAAAAGAGCGTACACACCTATGTCAAAACACTGTCAAAGGCAGAGATGGAATTTGCTGTAAAACAAAACAACTGCATTGGGAACTTGAAATAAGCTCAGAAGAAAGAATTTGCAACAGGAAAATGCTAATTCCAGCAATGATGGAAGTAAGGTCTGGTTAGCACATCCTGGTTAATGCATCCGGACCAAAAAAAATCAGCAAAGAAATAACTCAGCAAGAAACTACTCAATAAGAAAATACTAGGCAAGAAAATACTGGGCAATAAATTACTGGGCAAGAAACTACGGGCAAGAATCTACTCACGGGGCAAGAAACTACTCAGCAAGACACTCCTCTGCAAGAATGTACTCAGCAAGAAATTTATAGGCAAGAAACTTGTCAGCAAGAAACTTCTGGGCAAATAACTACTGGGCAGGAAAATACTGGGCAAGAAACTACTCTGCAAGAAACTACATTGGGGTATGGGTTGGAGTTGATGATCTTAAAGGTCTCTTCCAGCCTCATTATTCTGTGAATTCTGAGTGAAAATTCTCACTGTAGCAAAATGGGAAAGAAAGTCAGTGCTCATATGCATATCACCCCAAATTGTGGGTACATCATCTATGCCCTGTGGATACCTGGAATTTGAACTGTATAAATGTGGTATCCCCAAAAGAGCAGCTCTGAGACCTCCACCATCAAAAAGCCCAGGGTGAAAAAAGACCAACTGGACATTTGGATTAACAAGTGGTGACTATCTCCTGCTTGATGTTTCTCTCCCTGCTCCCCTTTTCTAGTTCATTATATCTCTGCCTCACTTATACTCCTAAATAAAATCCATATTATTCACTTTGGTGTAGGGCCTCATTTGCACCTTAATTCCAGCAGAGGCATTTCTTCCTAATTGGATCATAACACAGGTCCAGTCAACATGGGCTTGATAAAGGCAGGTCGTGGTTGACTTACCTGATCTCCTATTAAAAGACCACCCATACACGTGATAAGGGCAAGGCTGTGGATGTTGTTTACCTAGTCTACAGTAAAACTTTTGACAGCATTTCCCACAGCATTCTCCAGGGGATACTGGCTGCTCAAGGATTGGATGGAAATATTCCTATCTGGGTAAAAGAAGGCTGGATGGCCAGGCCCAGAGGGTGGTGGTGAATGGAGTTAAATCCAGCTGCTGACCAGGAACAAGGGATGTTCTACAGGGCCCAGTATTGGGACTGGTGCTATTTAATACCTTAATCAGTGACTTGCACAAGGACATTGAGTGCACATTTGCACAGTTTGCAGATGAAACCAAGTAGGACAGCAGTGTTGATCTGCTGAAGGCAGAAAGGCTCTGCAGAGTGATCCAGACAGGCAGGATTGGTGGGCTGAGGCAAATAGTAGAGTAGAGTAGAGTAGACTACAGTACAGTACAGTACAGTACGAGACCAAGTGCCAAGTCCCTGCACTTTCTACCCATTTCTAAAAATGGGTGCAACATTTCCCTTTCTCCAGTCGCCAAGGACTTTATCTGGTTTCCATGAGTTTTCAAGTATCATGGATAGTGTATTGGCATCTACATAAGCTAATTCAGTAAGGACTCTGAAATGTGTCTTGTCTGGTTACATACACTCATGTATCTTCAGGCTCCTCAGATGGTCACAAATCTAATTTTCTATTATGTAGTTAGGGGCTTTGCTCCTCCAGTCCCTGTAGTCCATCTACTCAAAGATGTGGGAAGAGAGGTTGCCTGTGAAGACAGACCAAAAACATTGTTGAGTTCCTCAGCTTTTTCCTTGTCTGTTCTTATCAGTTTGTCAGCCTTGCTCATCAGTGATGGCACACTTTCTTTTACAAGCCTTTTCTGGAGGAAATACCTGTAGAAGCCCTTCTTGTTATTCTTTGTGTCCCTTGTCAAGTTCAGCTCCAGCTGCACCTTGGTTTTCCTCACCCCATCCCTACTCAACTGAGCAGACTACCTATATTCTTCCCAGAGTATTGGCTATGAAATACAGATTTCCTGCAATGATAATATTTATCTATGAAGTAAAGAAACAATGTTTTAGAAAAACAAATATGTAACTGTATAAAACTATAACTTAGGAAAGCAAATATATAACTATATATGACTAAAACAGAGACTAAATTATTTCTTTCTTAAGTCATTCTTATGCTGCCTGGAGCGATCTCTTAAATAAGTGATGCCATTGTAAAACTGAACCTAGAAAAGGAATAGTTTGGTTTTGGTTTTGTTTTTGTTTTTTGTTTGTTTGTTTTTGGGGGGGTTTTGGTTTTTTTTTTTTTGTATTCTTTTGTTTGGTTGGGTTTTTTTCACTATCCAAATTCACTTTAACTGATCATAAATTAAATATTTTTTTCTTTAAGCTGAGGCTCTTTAACCGTGACAGTAAATGGTAGGGAATTTCCCTGTCTTTGTCTTGATGCACAACCATTTTATTTTCCTCTCTTGTACTCTTAAGGAAGAGTAGTGACACAGTGGCTTGGTAGGTATCTGGCAGCCAGAAAATGTTAACCCACCACAGCGGGTTTCAGTGTTAAAGTCATACATTTCCAACAGGCCCTACACGTGTATCTAACAAGTGAGTAGTACTTTGGTTTTCTTGGTTTTATATCCTTGAGACATCATGTATTATTTATTATTATATCATAATAATTGCTTTATTTTGACTGGTTTAGGATTTTTTTTTTTTAATAGATGATCTTTGATTTGATTGGTTTTCTTGTTTGGTTGTAGTTTTTTCTAATTTTTTTTTTTTTTCCTTTCTTTTAAAGTTTCAACAAGTTCTATAACAGATGTTAAAAATTCCATGATTGAAACAGAAATATTTAATTGGGTCATGTGAGACTAAAACATGTGAAAACTGGGTTTCTAATCTGTGAAGAATAGAGAGACTTAGTATTTCATAGAAATGAAAAAAGCCATCACATTGTTCAGCTTTGCATGACATTTGTAAGAATTTAAGATTAAAGATCAGTGTACACTAATCAGTGTACTGGCACATATCCTGTGATACCTTGTTGCCAACAATAATCAATAATTTTCAGAAAAAAAGATACCTGGAACGCTTGGAACAAATATGGGATAAAGTTCCCTTCAAAAAGTGCTTATTTAGCATATCTATGCACTTTAACCTGCTTATTTAAAAATTCTGCAAACACATTATGCTAACTGTATCAGAAAGGCAAAAAAGTGAATGGAAATTAATGAACTACCAATATTTTCATGACAAAACAGAAAATCATTCTTTATAAGAGATCACATTCACATAGGAACTAGGGTTTTTTTAATATACACAACAAACCAATTTATTTTACCATTGTTCCAGGCTCTTTTATGATCTAGTGTAAAAGTGGGTGAAGATATTTCCTTCACTCCTTCTTTCTACACACATAAACCACATTTAGAAAAAAACAAACAAACAAACAACAGGGAAAGAGTAAATCTTTTTCACTTTTTATACTTTATTGTTATTAACAATATATTTTTTAATTTTTTTTAATTTTTTTAATTTTTTTTTTTTTTTTTTTTTTTTTTTTTTTTTTTTTTTTTTTTTTTTTAGGATCATGGACTGTCTCCCTTTTACATGAAAAGACTGTGAGGATAACAAAGCTGAAAATGAAACCTGGTACAGGCAACATATTTCACCAGTCTTTAAATTCTTTAGGCATGAAACACACTAAAAGTGTAAAATATGCAGTAGAAATTGCAAATTGTACCTTAAAATAATTCTACTAGAAGTATCTTTTAAATTTTGTACAAAAAGAACTCTGCGAAGCATTCCTTTCAGATTATTCGTTCCCTCCAGGTTTAGATATCATGGGAAAGAGAAATATTTCCATTTTGATGTTTTAAAACTCATTAGTTAAAAGCATGGTATAAAAAATGTTTTAATACTATTTTACTTAAATTTATAAATATTCAAAACTTATTATTTGATTTAGGAAGACCTTTGTATTTTTTGAACCAGGACTATTCAACATTAAGTTATCCAATAGAGAAGCAAGTGGTGAATTCAAAATCTGATGCATTTTAAGTGATTTGCTCTCAACAGAATGACATTGAAATGCTTATGTTGTGTGAATATTTTTTTACTTTTGTTGTAAATTGAGTCATCAGTGAAGCCCTGTGTATCTGCAAGTGTTGTTATCTAGTTTCGTGCCATGGACATAGAAACAGATATAGAGAGCATCTGGATTTCTTAAATCAATACACCACTGTTGGAGGCAGAAACAATATTAGGAGACTTTTAACCAGTAGTCATTCAAAATGGCAGCATTAACGTTTTCTTCAAAACAGTCCTGCTATAAAACTGGAAAGGGGATACAGGCCTAATTCTGGAAAACAGTTCCAGACACGTAAGTACTGGAAAATCAGATAGAGTTCACCAAGTGGTAAATCATATTTGACTACCTTGATAAACCCATATGATGAAATAAATAGCTTGGCACATGAGGGGAGAGTGATGGACGTTGCTTCTCTGGGCTTCATTAAGGCCTAAGACACTGTCTCCCATAAAAAACTCCATAGACAAACTGTTGGAGTCTGGACTAGATGAGCACTGGGGTGAGTTAAAAATTAGCTGAATGGCTGGGCCCAGAAGCAGGCAGTCAATCAATGGCTCAAATTCTAGTTTGAATTGGAGGCCAGTGACTAGCAGTGTACTCCAGAGACCAGTACTGGGTCCAGTCCTGTTTTACATCTCCATTTAGTGATATAGATGATGGGGCAGAGGAAACCTTGGCAAGTTTTCTGTTGATACAAAACTGGGAAATGTGGCTGATACATCAAAGATCCATGCTCCCATCCAGAGGGACCTCAACAAGCTAGGGAACCCAGATGAGAGAAAAGTCATCGAATTCAACAAGAAAATTAAACATGGGAGGAACATCCCTAAGCATGAATATATAAGCTAGGAGCCACACAGACAAAAAGCAGCTTTGTAAGAAAAGCTCTGTTTGATTGAAAGGGTGTCTGATTGAACAGGTGCCATCAAGGTGCCTTTGCTGCAAAGAAGTCCAATGATATCCTTGGTGCATTCAATGAAGTATTGACAGGAGTTCTTGTGGGAGATCCTTCCCTTCTCTCAGAACTGGTGAGGCCACTCTTTGAGTCCTCTATCCAGTTCTGGGCTCCTCAGGAGAGAGACACACAGATACTGAATAGTCCAACAAAGGATCACAAAGATAACAAAAGCATAGCAGCATCTCTCCTATGAATAATGCTGAGACATTTGGAACTGTTCAGCCTGGAGAGCAACACTATCATTAAATATGTTAAGAGAGGATCTAAAGGAGACAAAACTAGACTCTTCAGTGGTACCCACCCTCAGAACCAGGGGCAATAGGAAAAGAACTGAAACACAGGAGGTTGTGTCTCAACATCAGGAAACACTTTTTCACTGGGAGAGTGACAGGTTGCTATGGTGATTGCAGAATGTACATCAGTGGAGATATTGGAAAGCTTGGCCCAGGGATACTGGCTGCAGGTGGCCCTGATTGAGAAAAGGGGTTTAACCTGAAGGCTCTTCAGAGTACCCTTCCATCTTCAACGTTATTGTGATTCTGTGACTATGAGGTCATAATGGATTTTCTCAGTCCTTTGATCATCAGTTGATTATTGTGAAATAACCTGGAAAGGGGCAGCCTCTAAAACATGTGAAATCACTGGCAAAATTAGTTGTGGACTGTAGAGTTCTATCTTATAGACATGTCAGATGCTCACTCTTGCCTTTAAATAGACTTTCTCTGTGGGTCTATGACTAGAACATTGCAACACTGGATTCCTTTGTTTTCAGCTCAAAAGAACAGTTATTTAAGTTGGGACTTTTTTTTATTCCACTTCTATTTCTTTGCCAGAAAGTTTCTGAAGAAAGACCATCCATTTGAAGATGAGAAAACCAAGATCTTTTAAAAACAAAAAGGATAATTACAATTATAAGACAAAAAGGGATAAAATAAATAGGAAAAAACCTATGTGTTTTTTTTCACTGGAGTGAAAAAGAGGGTGTCCTTGGGTGACTGTGTATCCCCCAATCGTCTGTTGGGTGCAAAGGGGAGGGAAGAGCAGTTTGTTTTTCCCCAGGACAGCTCTGCTCCTCGGAGTGACCTTGAAGCGGGGGAGTTGGAACACGGCAAGACGAAAGAAGCTCTGTTGTTTTTTTCCCCAGCAGTTAGTTAGTTTAGTGCTAGCATAGTTAGACGCTGTAGAAGAGCTGAAGCTTTTTGTTTTTTTGTTTTTTTTTTTTTTTTTTTTTTTTTTTTTTTTTTTTTTTTTTCCCCCCTTTTTTTTTTTTTTTTTTTTTTTTTTCCTTCCTTTTTTTTTTTTTTTTTTTCCCCTCTCCTCGGAACTGTTCCAACCTCTCGGGACTAAGGACCTGGGGAAGCACCGGGGGCCTCCACAGGGGACTCACCCCACCAAGACCAGCCCTGCACATCTCCTTTTCTCCCAACGTCAGCAGAGACGGAGCGGCGGAGCACAGTGACGATCCTCAAGAGGAGACTTTCTTTAAGTTTGTTATCCCTCCGTAAGCGGCACGAAGCTCTTGTCATCGGATATTGTGCTGGGAGTGCTTTGCCTGTTTAATAAACAGGTTTTTCCACTTCTCTCTGAGGAAATCTTTTCCCGAACCACTTGGTGGAGGGGAGGGGGGCCCCGTGGGCCCTCCCAAAATCTGCCTGAAACCACCACAGAGGGAGAGAGTAAGAGACTGCATATGAAATCTAGCAGAGATTCTAGATGTGAAACAAAACCTATACCCTCCAGATAGTTCACAGATAAATTTTTATAGTGTTTTGATTGAGCAATGTACTTATTTAGCACACTGTCCAGTTGGTTGTTATGACAAAGGTAAGTAGGGTGAGAAAAATGAAAATGTATGTCCATCATAATATCAAATAAGGAAAGTATCGATATTCTTCATCAATATCAAAAAGAGCAATTAGTAAAGGTTGAAACCTTAGTCACAGATTACTGATTTCTAACTCTGATTGTCATCCAGAGATAAGAGAGCAAAAAGGTTGTGGTTTTTTTCTGAAAATCTCCATTTAAAATAATGAAGCAACATGATCTCAGAATAATCTCTTCATGTTTTAATCTATAAACAGATTATGAAGATTTTTTTTTTCTTGCTTTGTTTTACCATAAAAGATTTCAGTATCAAATCAAATCAATGTCTTTTCTTTATACAGGTAATATTGAAAGAGAAATTCTAATGGAAAGATGCTTTAAGGAATATGAAATTTTAAAAATTGTTAAGGCTTTTGCAGTTTTAAGTTTACTGCAAAGAAAGCAAAAAGAATTTCAGAATATAGTACCTGGAAATTACCTATTTCTGCATAAAAATAGTGTGATTAAAAAAAAAACAAAAAACAAAACAACAACAACAACAAAACAAGATACTAGAGGTTTTGCATGCACTCTCTAATTCTATGAAGACTGTGTTACACTTCTCTTACCAGTTACTGCAATTGGCAATGTCATCAGACTTTTTCAAGTCTGGAGAGTTTGGGATGGACATAAGCCTTTTTGGATGTCCTTAATCCTTCCCTATAGAAAAAAAAAAAAAAAAAAAAAAAAACCACATGCTGAAATAAATGTTTGCTTTATCTACATTTAGGGGGAAAAAGAAAACCCACAAAATACAAAACAAAACAAAACAAACAAACAAAAAAAACAACAAAAAAAACCCACACAAATAACCCACTGTATGTACATGGGAACTTCTTTTCTAAACACTAATTTCAGGGGTGGGGTTTTTTTTGGGTTTTTTTGGTTTTTTTTTAATGGTCTTATCTCATTGAAGGGAAAAATAAAGCAAAGAGAAATGCACTTGAAGTTCAGTCCTCGAACACAGCCTTTGAAAGACAACAGAGAATGATGAATAGACCATTCTATAACCAATTCTCTCTGAATTAGTACCTTAAACCTTATTTTTAACGCATTTTTATCAAAAACATATATTTCTATATGACATTATTATTTATCAGATGAACCAGCTTCTTTTGACAAAAACTTCATATTTTCTACAAAAACCACTGGTGAAGTATTAAGTGATCTGAATCTCTCAAGCACAAAACACTGTTCCCTTGAGGTTGATTATTTGGCTTCCCAAATATGTCATTCTAAAGAACAGCAGATACATCTTCCAGATTCAATTATGGAGAGGCGACACCATCATTTCCTCTTAATATAACAGTTTATCTTGTATTGTGATGATCAGAAAAGCCAATCCTAATGAACAAAATGTCAAACATATGGGGGTAGGAGAGATAGCTGAAATGGCTCATCAGATCAAGATATGAAGCAGTCCAACCCAGGAAGATTAAAGAGCAAATGATTATTGTGTGCATAGACTGGGCTCATCTGTGCACATATTAAATTTATTGTTTTAATTTATTTTTAAATAAAAATGCAACTTCTCTGGTTTAAACACATCACTTGTCTTTAACAAATCCATCATTGTTATGTCTTTATCATATATGAACTTGAGAAGTAATCTTAGTATAGGGAAAGCACAACTAAATCATTGTTTAACATTTGTAACGTGCACAAATTGTATATGCAACAATCTTTTAGTGTTTAGTCATAGCATTTGTCATAAATGAGGATATGAAAAAATTACCTCACCTTTCCCATATTACATGTGACTATGTATCTAATTTAAGTGTCTAATATTCAATAAATTCATTATTAGTGTTTACAGAACAGGACTCAAATGCCAGGAATCTAAAGGTTTCAGAAGGAATAAGACATCATAATCTGAAATTAGGATAACAGTTATAAACCTTTGCTCTGATCTGCCCTGAGAAATTGAGGGAGTACATTAAAAAACTCTAAACCAAATGAACAGGCAGTATTTGGGGGCACTAGGAACTTAGCTTGTATTGCACTACCTCTACAGCTTTGTGTAGCAATTAACAGTGCGGCAATAAATGTTGTTCACACGGAATCATTTAGGTTGGAAAAGACTTCTGAGATCAAGTCCAGCCTATGAATGATCACCCCCTTGTCAATTCGACCACAAAACTAAGTTCCACATCCAGTAGTTTCTTGAGCAAATCCAGGGATGCTGACTCCATCACATCCCTGGGCAGTCCATTCAAATATTTATCTACTCTTTCTGTGAAGAAATTTCTCCTGATGTCCTACCTGAACCTCTCTTGACACAGCTTCAGGCTATGTCCTCTCATCCTGTTATTGGTTGCAGGGGAGGAGAGGGTGACCACCATTTAGGAGAGGGTGGCCATTTGGCTACAACCTCCTCTCAGAGTGCTAAAAGGTCTCCCCCAAGCTTCCTTTTCTCTAGGCTAAACAACCAAATCTTCCTTAGCTGCTCTTCACAGAACTTACTCTAGACCCTCCATCAGCTGTGTTGCGCTTTGAACATTCTTCTCAATGTCTTTCTTGCAATGTGGGGCTCAGAAATGAGCACAGGACTTAGGTGCAGCCTCACCAGTGCCGAGTACAGCGGGACAATCACAGCTCTGGTCCTGCTGGCCACACCATTCCTGATACAGTACAAGATGCCATTGGTATTCTTTGCCCCCTGGGCACAAGATGGCTGTCAACCAGCACCCCCAGGTCCCTTTCTGCCGAGCTTCTTTCCAGGCACTCTGCCCCTAGCCCACTATGTTTCTGTGGGGGTGCCTATATCACAATTTTCCTTCTGCACAACAGCCTCCAGCTCCTCCTGTTTGTTATCCATACCATATGCATTGGTGTCAGTGCACTTCAGCTGGGCTGTAGATTTCACCCACAAATCTGGCATGCCACCACTAGTCTCACCTCTGTGAACCTGGTCTTACCCTCTTCTCTCTTCAAACCAAATTTAAAATCCTGTCAACCAGCCCTGCCGACTAATGGGAAAAACTCTTTTCCCCCTTTTAGACAGTGAACCTCATCTGTCTCCATCATGCTTTGTTGTGTGTAAATAGTCAATATTTTGTCCATGGCACCCATCTTTCAGCTACACGTCAATCACGTGGGTTCTTATGTTCCTTTCATCATTTTCCCTGCAAATAAAGGAATGAGAAAAATCACCACCTGCCCTATTGTCCCTTTAACCCATCCTTTAGATTGCCCTAGGACTTCTCTCATCTCCTAGGACTTCCCTCTGTCAACCTGGACAGCAAGCAGTGGGTAATTATCAGAGTGAAGTGGCTGTCTCTCTCCGTCAGAGCCTGTGCTCCATTTTTGCCTCGGCTAGCTTGAGAGAGAAACCATGCCAGAAGGAATTTTCCTTCTCAGGGTTCGAACAGGGGCTGCTGGAACCTTTTCCTTTAGAGAGGGCAGGCATCCATCAATGGCAAAAGGAAAGAGTCTGCTCTTTGTCCAAGGGGGAATCACAGCTTTATTCTGGGGTCCTGCCCCTGCAGAGTCCGGAGCGCTGTCCAGTACCCGTCCCAGTTGCAGAGCAAAAGAGAGATCCCCACCTCATCCCAAGGGCTTTTTCCCAGGGGGATGGGGCTAGAGGCAGGGACGAGCCACTACCCAATCAGGGACAAGGTGGGAGTGGAACAGAGTTGGGTTACATTCCAGTGTGGGGGATGGGCGGGGCCAGGGAGCAGCGACAAACTTCATGCTCTATTTTCCAAGGGAACTGAGTGGTACAGAAGAAACCATTACAAAACCCAATATAAAAATGAAATACAATATAAACCAAATTAATGCAGTACAACATCAGAGGGCTGGAATAGCCCAGGCAGTCTCTTGTTTCTGTTACCTGGGCCCCAGGGGGGCAGCTGATCGGCAACCCCCTGCACAGCCAGGTCCAACCCTCACCCCTGGGCTTGCCTCAGTTGCCGCTGCTAATTCTGCTGCTGCCTCACTGTTGTTTTGGACTTTTTTATACAAAACAATACATGTAGAATTTTATAAATTTGACTTTTCAAAATATCTTATGACAAAGAAGACACTAGACTAGTCAACTAACTATCTTCCTGCTCCTTTTGTCCTAAATTTTATCACTAACTTTCCCATTTCTGACAAAGGAGAAAGACTGAATAATCAGTCAGCTGAGAATGTTTTTTTTCTGAAGGGTAGGAGGAGAGAAAGGAGGAAAAAATAGCTCAAACTTGCTCTCTCCTGAAGAAAATATTCCAACTTGTATTATGTGGAAAAAATACACTTTTTTTTGTTTGTTTTGGGAGGGTTTTTTGTGGGTTTTGTTTTGTTTTGTTTGTTTGTTTTGTTTTTGTTTTTGATTGCATGATTAAGAATCCATCCACCATAGTGTAAAGATGATTTGTCATTTTGCACCCTGGTGAGTAAAAGTGTTTACAAAAGAAATGTGATTCCACTTTAAGTGACTAAGAAACCTTTTTTTTTCCCCCTCCCACAATAAGTTGTAATTAAAATCAGTCGGGAAGAAAAAAAAAAAAAGATTTCTATGTAGAACAACAAAAACTGGACTTTGCTTAGGTATTTAGTTAAGTGATTTCAGGTCTTCTCATATAGTGAATTTTGAAACAAAATGAGATGATGTTTTTGAGGAGCTATTGCTCCACTTTTAATTAACTCTTTTATTCTGAATCTGGAATGACAAAAGCCCCTGAAATTTCAGTGAGATATCAGTGCTTCTGTGAGAAAATCTTGACAGCATTTTATATGTAAAACTTGATATTACTTCAAGCATCAAATTGAGGTATAGAAAGTCAATCCAGATGAAAGTGGTAGGGACCAGTTTCCCACAGAATGGTTCCTACAAACTCAGGTGGAGATCATCATATGAATCTAGTAATGGATTGTCAAAATCTCAAGAACATTTATTTTCTATACATGCATTTATCCTGCAAGTCTGAAGTATTTATAGATTCAGTGACCGTTTCTAACATTTAGTGTGTTTATGAAAATTACTTCCCACTGAAAAATACAAATTTAAAATTCCAGTCACCATTCCACGGTGCTTGGCTTCAACTGAGTTCTCGCGATCAAGTAAATGTGGGCATTAATTACTTGGTTTATTTTTTTTTAATTTTTTTTTTTTTTTAAAGTTCTTGGATCCTAAAGAAGCAGCAGCCTGTAAACCCTGTATATTTTCTTTCTTATTACTTTCTCTGGGACTGTAAACTACGAATTTTAAAAATATTTCTGTGTAATAAAAAAGAAAATTAAGTTCAATAAATAATGAAAACAATCAAGAAGTTTGTGGAAAGAATAGCATGCTACTTCTGTTTTATCAGAGTTAATTTTGTACCTTGAATGAGATTATAAATGCAGCAAAAGAATTTTCTGAAGTTTGTATGTTACTTATTCAGTTGCCATGTCTGGAATGCTAAATACTTATTCTTCTATTATATTTAGTCCTTTCATTGTTCAGATCTAGAGAATAAACACATCATTACCATTACAATCCAGTTGGGGAATGAGTAAATCAGAAATTGAAAAGTCTTTGATGTCCTATATAATGTAAAATAGGTAAAGTAGCCAAGGAAGTCTAAAGTACCTTGATTCAATTTGTGCATTAGAAGGTAAGAGATGTTGTGGTGCCTAGGGGAAGGGCATGTTAGAAGTGCAGAGCCCGATTTAGAGCCAAAGGCCATCACACACCTGGACTTATCGAATGTTTCAGAGACAAATGATGGAGTGCATTTCAGGCTGCAAGCACTGCAGTAAGGACAGCCTTTTTTCCGATAAATGCTGAATAAAAGCTTGTAAATTTATAGTGCCAGCTGACCTCTTTCTCTCTCATACTCATGAACTTTACCCACCTCCATTTTCCCTCCTTTCTTCTAGCAAAAAGAGATACAAGGTCATTTTTTATTAGAAAACGAAACAAAATAAAATTTGGTATTTGGACCTGATCTTATTCCTATACTTTACAGGTTTGGTGGGGTTTTTGTTGTCGTTGTTTTTTGGGGGGGTGTGGGGGGGTGATTGTTTGCTTGCTTGTTTGTTTTGGTTTTTTTTCTTTTTTCTTTTTTAAATACAACTGACTACAGATCTTGTATAAGTTAACACTGTCACTGCTTAAGTAATTGCAAAGCATTAGAGTCAGTGTGAAAAAGAAAGCAAGAGAGCTCCAGTGTGTCTTTTGTCCTTTAAAGAATTTCAGGAGCTTATACATTCTGAATGCACACAACACAAGCATCTTTCGTAGTCTTCCCCTTCTCACAAAGGCTGAATAGAATTTGCTATGAAAGAAATAGAGAGCAATTATTACTCAAGTTAATACATACACATAAATGTTACAATGTCTGCAATTTTTTGCTTCGAGTGACCTATATTTTAAATATTTTAAAATAATTTTGCAGCTTGATATAATTATTCTAGTAAAACTTAACACCACATGAAGAGCTTGCTGAGCTGTATAGATTAAGCAATATGGTTTTGTGGGTTTCTGATTTGTAGGTTGAGTTTCTTTTTCTCTCTTTCTTCTTTCCCTTTCACTAACAGTTGTATCAGAATTTTATCTCTTTTTACCTACTACTGAGATTTTTAAAATATTATATTATTTCCTAAATTGTCACCATATAACTACAGCATAGAGAATGCCAATAGTAATTATCTACTGCACGTTAGTACTTCAGAAGGAGATTTTTTTTTTTTTTTTGTAATAAATGTGACTGATTTTTCAGCTTCTTTCATCATTGCAGTAATTGGACATACCCTTTTTCATGTATGGATTTTTTTGTATGTATGAGCTTCTGTATAAACCAGTACACGAGCATTTACTTGTGCTAGCACTTTCTTGAATCTGTTTTGGTAAACTATGTGAAGAGCAGAATCAGATAAAGAAAAGACAATGCTAAAATCAAAAGCCTTGAGTAAAGCTTTCCAGATCTGCTTATAAAATGATTGAGATATATATGAGTGGTTTTGCTTTTATTTAGTATGAAGAGTTTCATGATAACAGACTGAAACTATAGCTTCTGCTGTATTTTACTGCAGTAGACCATTTGTGTAGCTGTTAAATTTTGACAAAAAATTATTGGTTTGGATGGAAAACTATAGAGGTTTGAAAATTAATGGGATTATATTTGCATATATAAGTATTTGAGAAAATATACCGTTGAGTTTTTTTCCTGTGTTTTTGTATAAACACAAAGAGAGGAGAAAAAAAACAAAACCAAAACCAAAAACCACAAACAACAACAACAAACAGCAACAAAACAAAAAACAAACAAAACAAAAAAAACCCCAAACCCAAAAAAACAGAAACAAAACAAAAACCGCCCCCCTACAAAACAAAACAAAACAAAACAAAACAAAACAAAACAAAACAAAACAAAAGGAGTATATTATACTTGCTATGGAATTAATTAAAGATTAAAACAAAATGTGAGTTTTGGAAGGCCATTCATTAATCTCCACTCATCATGAATATGTATTCAATATTGCTGTGTGGATCAATGCAGTACTGGGCAGTAAAATGATGCACTGCATACAAAACAGAAGATGATAAACAAAACTTTACCAAGTATGTACATGCACAGTAAATAATCTTAATGAATGAAAAAAATATCTTTACAAAGTGTGCATGTACATGAGGTTTTCCTAGTATTTCCAAACCAACCTCTCCCGAACTTTTATTTTAATATCACTTAATTTCTCTCTCTTTTTTCTTTCCATTTATTTTTTCTCTTTCTGTTGGACAAAATATTATCTTCCTTTCTTCCTTGCAACCCCTGATAAATTAAATTTTAAGCAAACATTCAAAATATATTTTCAATATATTAATGTATTTCTATTACTGGATTTTTTTTTTTTTTTTTCCAATTCAGATGTTGAAAGTAAGTGTAAATCAAAAATATGTCATAATTTCTATGCTCTGAATCAAACTGTGATACTAATCTCCCACAAAGAAACTGTTTCTTCCTCAGAGGAAAATATGGCTGCTTCTGATCGCTACTCACACTACACAGTTTGCACATCTTCAGAATGAAAAGGCAAAAGGCTGGGTATGAGCCATTTTTAATACTTTCATTTTCCTTGGATTAAATTTCTATAGAATCTCAGGAAAACATTAATGATGAACATGTTTTTCTTCTTTTCCATTCTAATAGAATAAGACTTTTAAAATAATAACCTTAAATTTGGATACCATAATACTGCTAATATAAAATTTTTATTTTGCAAAATGATAGTGGGTTTTCATAGCAAGCAAATGTAGACATCTAGAAACATTCCAATGCAAGAATCATACTCCTTGAGTGGACTTCTAAAAGAAAAGTGTACTTCACACACCTGAAAGCCTTTTAAAATGGAATCAAATGGAGTTTCTATTTCATTAGGAAAAAAAAATCAACTCAATACACAGGGTGTAGGCATTAAAAATACAAGACAATATTTCTAGATCTAATTTATATTAGAATATTTATTTTATACCCTTTAATTTTACCTATCCATATAAAATTATCAGTTTTCTTTGTTTCCTTAGTTTGGTAGATGAATGTCATGATATGAAATTGTAACTGCATCTACTTGCATCAAATCAGTAATGAGTTTTTGCTGAACTGCAATACTTGACATTATGAGGTTGACATCTTCAAAAGTATTTCAGACTGCATTTTTCTATTAATGTCTTGTTGGAAGTCATGCTTATTTCATTAAAAAAAAAAAAAAAAAAAAAAAAAAAAAAGACATTTCTTCTGCTTATAGCACTCTAGATGAATACCGGTCTCATGACATTACTGAGTCATGTAGACACTGTCAGAAATCAAAAATTTCCCTTAGTGTTCTTTTCACATTGTATCCGTCTTTTTCCAATTTAGTTTTTAAAATTTGTTAGGACAAATTTGAACTTGTTTATTTAGAGCAATAAAATTATCAACACTAAGAAGAAGATTTTCATAGTACTCATGACAGAAGACATTTCATATCGTTACATCTTCTCTTAGACCTGTTAACTACCCAATTAAAAAATGTGTGAAAGTGCGGTCCTCCAATCTAGTGACAGAAAGATAAAGCAGAAATGTGCTAATGCGCCGAGAGTTATCCTCTACTCATCAGTCCAGGAAATTAAAGATAAAACACTTGATTTCACAGACATTCACATGACTAAGATATTGAATATGGCACAGTCATGAAAAGAAATGCCATATGGAAACCCATATGGCTCCATTGACAAGTGCTAACAGACTTAAGATTTGCTCATAAAAGGAACAGTGTTTTCTCTAATGAAGAGCCACTGCATGGAAAAATGCAACAGAAAGATGATGAAGGCAAGGCCAGAAAATTAGAATGGAAAAAAGAGAAAAACAAATCACACTTTATTGGTGGAGGATGATCACTTGTCAAAATTTCCATGTATAGAGATATATTATTCTTCAAATTATTTAGTGTAATTCCTATTTTCTTAGTCACTTTTACTTCTTCAGATCTTCTGACTATACTCACAGTAACTGAGAAAACAAAGAAAACCAGACAATATCTAGAACATAAAGTAATAACTAAATTATTTATAAGTATTTTTATTTTGTTCAGGGCAGGCTATTGGTATTTGTTTAGTCATCCTGGGCAGTTGTTACAGAGAAGCACTCAGACAGTCTGTGTGTCATTGTTGTCTTCTATCTGTGAATTATTCTTGAATCCCACCACTGTCATCAGCCCAGAAGGATGTACAATTTGTGCCTTCTGTCTCTGGAATCTGTGAAGAATTTGATGTGGTTACATCTCCCACCTCACCATTTTTCACACATATTAAATAGTGAAATGATAGGGCAACATAATTTGGAAGCAACCTTAAGCCACATAATAAAGTTAAAGACAACTTCTATTTTCAACTAAGTTTCTCCAGGCATTATTCAGCAAAACTCTGAAAACCTCTGAGCAAGGAATTCCAGAATCTCTGCGGAAAATGTTGGCCCAGTGTCTGGCCACCTTGTTTGCCTTTTTTCCTTTTTTTTTTCCTTCTTTTTTTGTTTGTTTGTTTGGTTTGTTTTTGTTTTCATTTTCTTAATAGCAAGAGGAAATTTTCCTTGATGTAACTTCCATTCAGTCTTCTCATCATTTTGCTGTGCCACACAGAAAAACCAGGTTAGGTCCTTCTAAACGCACATTCAATAGCTAAAGACAATGTTAAGATGACCCCTTAGCAATCTGTTCTCTAAATTAAACAAAGCCTGTGCACTCAGCCTGTCCATGTGATACTCTGTAATCATGAAATCACAGAATCAATTGGTTTGGAAAGGACTTCTGAGAGATCACCATGTCCAACCCTTGACCGATCACCACCTCATCAACTAGACCAGGGTACTAAGTGCCTTGTCCAGGCCAGCCACTACACAATCTCATGGATCTCCAGTGGCTTGCTGAAGTTTGTCAATGTCTTTCTTGTACCAGGGAGCCCCAAACTGGAAAAATAACCCACTTTAAAATGATCATATGGTAATAGTCACTTTTAAACTGTTGGCTATGCTTTCGTGGTAAAGCCAAGGTGGAACTTAGCCATCAGTGCTATGTTTGGAAAGAATAACTGGAGTATATGAGGTCATTAGATCACTTGTGACCTTACATGTCACAATGTAAGCAATGTTGCAATTTTAAATGTGTAACAAATGATAGGAAGAGGCAAAAATCCCATATCTCATTGGGCCGAGGACAGCAGTTGAATTCAGGAACAAATCACAGACTTGATATGACTGACATCTTCTGCTTCTCAGGACAGGTCTGGGAAGAGAGCACATATCTGACATGCCCAGGTTCTGCAGATTATTGCTATTATTTAGTTCTCCAAATGATAACAGTATAAACAAATCAAGGTAATTCTTGTAGTATCCTTCTTTAACATCTTTTTGAGTAACTCAAAATAGAACATAAACCTGAAGAGAAGGAAAGGGCTGCCCATTTCTTAAGTTCATGAGAGTTCCTAGCTAATGATAGCTAATCCATTAATATTGATCCTTTACAACTGGCTGACAGTTATATAAAAAGAGTATTACATATAAGTCAGACACGAGACATCTGTAATATTTGTCCTCTAATTACTCATTATCTATTATTTACTTTTTAATGGTAATTACTTTATAACAACTGCTACTAGTTTTTATGCTCTTATTTCTAAGCTATTTTTAGGTTATCATAAATAGTATTTTTGTAGACTGCTGAACGCCCTGAAAAATACAGTTTTAGTTTATAAATGTAGATCTAGTAGAAAGAAACAAAATGCTGCTAGTGTTGACCCTTACCAAAAAAAGTAACACATACTTATAAAAAACACATTTAAGCAAGAATTCAGAATTATATTTTTGGTATAATTTTCATTCAGTCTCTCACTCAGTTTTATTTTTGTGAATAATAAAGCCTTGTAATGCCATCACATGAAGAAAATAATTTTTATTCATCTGGAACTATGCATTTGCTTCCCTGAATGACAAGATAATCAAGTAATTTGATACAGAACAGTAAGTCCAATAGAGGGAAGGGTCCAGAATAGCAATAATTTCAAACTCAAACCTTTTTCTCTGTTATTTCAAGAACATACAATCAATACTGAAGAGTCAAAAGGACCCTTGTTTCTTTTAGAGGATTTAATTACTTCTTAGTGTAAAATATGGATTTTAATTGTATGCTTTGTTCATTTTATCTTTTAGTTTTTCATTCTTACTTTACCTGCAGGGTGTAATGCAAGATATTTAGGAGAAAGAAAGCTATTAAAAAGGTATGGCAAATATGTATGATGAGGAATGGTGGGTGACTAAGGGTATTTTGTCCACTATAATGAACTACTTAGTAAATTGGAGGAAGAGCTACAAGAATTCTAAATTAATCTAGAACTCAATGGTAACATTGATGATGAATTCACAGGAAATGCCTAGTTTATTTACTGGTAAACTCTACAAATATGAACTGTGAGTGTTTTGTGGGAAATTACTATTTAAAAAGGAAATGGTGCATGTTCTGAGAAGGAAGGCACTTTAGGAACTTGTCCTGAAGCTGTAAGTCAATAAATTTTATTGCTGTCACCACCAGAAAAAAATCAGGCCTTGATGGCCTGATCTAAACACCCCTGAACCAAATAAGAAACTTTCCATGACTTTGATTTGCTTAGAATATCCATAAGAAAAAAAAGAGAGACTCAATAGCATGAAGGGCAATTAGGCACTCAGCTCCCACTGAATACCAATATCATGTATGTTGTCTCTAACTTTGAATATATTACTTTAAAACGGAATTTTACATATTTTTTATTTCGTTTAGCAAAATCATTTATTATAGTAGTAGTTAGGTACTTTCCAAACCCAGTGGCCACTGTATAACACTACATATACGTGGCTACTAATGATTTTGATTTTTTTGTTTGTTTGTTTTGTTTTGTTATTTTTGTTGACACAGTTATTCTGAATTTTTGGTAGCATTTAGGCAGCAATATTATCTTTCTTTTAACGGGAGGAAAATGGGTTTCATTTTAAGATGAAGTACATGTGTATGTATTTTTGCACTATATAGGAAAGTTATGTAATTCTCTGAATTATACCTCCAGGATCAGGTCTAACATATTTGGTTGTAGGATTTTACAGTCAGTAAAAGTCATGGCAGCCCCTGAAACCATAACAACCTCTGCATCACACTTATTGCATATTACCTTCAAGTCACAGGCTATTATGTTGAAGATGCTCACAGAATGACAGCGTCTGTACCTTAGTCCTAAAAAAAAAAAAAAAAAAAAAAAAAGCTTTTGGTCTGGCATTTTCAAATTTTCAGTAATGTTTTCTCTACACAATTTGATTATTCCTTTTTTTTTTCCCATGATCTTAAAAAAATAAACATTTACATCAAATAAAATAACAGTTATTAAAGGACATAGATGGGTTGAAAGAGGCTAAAGTAGATTTACAACTAAAAAAGATGATGAAAATTGGATGCTGAGTATAACTTAGTGGGTTTTTGTCATGCCTCTATACGCTTTGGAAGAATTATAAAGCAATTTCTAAGTTTACATCCCCTAGAAGCATGCCTATATATTGTAGTGTAAATAGAGCTGTGTGTTTCCCATTATGCTGAAATTAAACAGACCCTAAAATTGTTTTCCATGATCCTGAGTTTATATATATATATATAGTATTTCTATCCTCTGTGGTTTCAAGAGATACAACTTCAAACACATGAAGATACTGAAAACAAATGAATTGACTTTTGCCTGAGGCAAGTAGAAAACCTCAATAAAGGCTCTGAGATGTATGAATTGTCCCATTCATCTCACTGTGAACCTCCAAGACACTTTATATGCAAGGAAGTAAGATTTGCCACTATTTTTCTAAGAATTTTACTGTTTTCAAAGATGAACTTTATTGATACTGTTGTGCTATCAGCCAAATATGCATAGATGGATACAATATGCACTTAAAATAAAATTATATCTAAATAAATTTATTTTTTCCTGTGTTTCTGGTAGCAGACCATGGATTTTTCTGCTTTCTTATTTTTTGCGGATAGGAGAAAATTTAGAGTGCTACTCAAAGTTAATTTCTAAACTCTTAAAAACAAACAAATAATAAACACTCCAAACCCCTGTGGTGTTTGCTTTTTTTTTTTTTTTTTTTTTGGGGGGGGGGGATGTTGTTGTTTTGTTTTTTTTTTCTCTGAAGGTGGGCAAACAGGGGAAATCAGCATGACATTAACAATTATATTTTAATTTCCATAAAATAATTATATTGAACATGATCATTATTTTTATTTGAAATAAGCTTGCAGAATCTTGGAATATAAATTGAGATGGACTTACCATTTCCAATTCTGTATGCTATACATATACTTAATTCCTACACATCTTTAAAATTCCTGTAGTTAAGCATAAAAATCATGCTAATTAGTATTATAACCTAAGCTTTATAGGTGTGTGTGTGTGCTGTTTGTGTAGTGGTTAAGCATTTGGACTAAATTCAATGTAGTATTTTGTTATTACAAAAAAGTTTTCCAGTTTCCTTTACAAAAATAATATAAGCTCTTGCTGTGTGATCTGTATCCTTTTGCTGCTACAGACCCCAGTGTTGAAGGTGGCCTACTCTGAGTGTAGAGGTGGGCTAGGTGGCCTCCCAGATGGTCTAGATGCCACTCACAATGTATGTAAGTCCATAATTTCTAGATTCTGATCATAAGTAATATGTATATTGAAGAAAAATTTTTGCATTTGGTGTAACATAACATTTTTTTTACACAAAGCTGTCAAAGCTGATAATAGATAATAATTATCAACAGTCAAAGTTGATAATAGTTAAAAAAAAAATTTTTTTTGTGATTTTTTTATTGCCAGCCCATACTGCAGCTGTTATTTTCGAAATTTTTCTATTTGTCAAATGGTTGAACTAAATGACATTCAGTTATTTATTGTACGTTGGTCAATTTTATTGCCTTTAGATGAATGCTTGAAAATTAAATCAATATTAAAAAATAAATACTTGGAGAATAGTGAATAATTGTACAAATACTCATAAGCTTTGCAGGTTTTTATATGGAAGTAGGGGTATTTTCTGATGAAGGGCAGCACTTGCTGCACTTTTTGCATAGTCTCCTTTGCACTGCTGTTCATGTCTGGATGCTTCTTTCAACATTGTACACACCTGTTCTCTTGTACCTTGAAGCCAAAAGTGGATTTCTGCTCCACCTAAAAAAAACCCAACAAAAACTAGAATCAGACCTGAGTTCCTAAAATTAAATCCAAAACCAAGCTTTCACAAAATCTAGATTCCATCTTGGTAGCTTTGCCTCAGAGCAAATGTTGTTATGAAAAGCTATAGCTGATTCACAGAATCAAAACCTGTTCATATGTTTCCTTGAAAATCTAATTCAGTATTATCCACCCCATAAGGTTTTTCCATGTAATTTAATTTCCTTTAGCTTATGGACAGGGGGAAAAAAAAACACCAAAAAAAACCAAAAACAAAACAAAACAAAAAAAAAAAAAAAAAAAAACCAACAACAACAACAACAACAAAAAAAAAACCCACAAACCAAAAGCAGTTATTTTAAGACAGAAACACACTGCATGACTAAGAAGCAGAGGCTGACTGGAGTTGCTAAGCAATTCTCTTCAGGATGAAATATGTTCTTATTCCTATCATGTTAAACTAATTAATATTTAACTGTGCAGATACAGTAACAGTGTATATTTTTGCTAGAGTACATTGGGATGTTTGGATACAAATTAAAAAAAAAATTAGAATATAAGTGAGAAGGAAATCAAGGGCAATTGTAGGGGAATTGTTCTTCAAGACAGATGTTTCGGTAATTAAAAAAAAAAAAAAAGAGATAAAAAGATAACTATAGGAAACTCTACAAGAGATAACATGAAGGCAAGAAAAAAATAAGGAAAAAAATGGAAAAATTAAAAATTAGGAAAATAAACAAAAGGAGGAAAGGATGTTACTAGGAAAGAAGAGGTAAGCCTTCAAGAACTAAAATGAGGCAACAAAGATGTGGAACATTTAACTTTAAATAAATTATATATTAACTTTAATATATAAGTTGTATAAAATATAACCTGAATGCAAAATTTAAAATTAAAATTTAGTGTAAAATATAACTTGAATACAAAAGCTCAGTTTGAAGGTGCAGTTATCTGCATATTAACTTCCCTAAATTTCTACTGTCGTTATACTCAAAGAAGACTCAGTTCAGGTGAAATGAATGTGCCACATATGACACTCAAGTTGTGCACATTGGTTAGGCTTGCTGCTGTACATGATACAGAGATTCTCATCCAATTTCCATCAACCACATACAGGTCTTCTATAGGTCCTCTGTCATACCTGCAAGTCCCTGAAGATGACTCAGACACCATAAATTACCTGAAATGGCACTTCTTGCCTATGCAAGGCCTAATGTAATTAGTTGACTCTATGTCTGTACCTACAGAGAGATAAGTAGGTGCACAGAATTCCTTTACTGTCTTGAATGTAATTATCTGTCCTGGGAATTCAGACATTTAGCTCACAAGTAGGAAGAAAAAAATCAGGTCTCTTAATCTGCAGTTAAATCCAGACAGATTGCTTCAACTGTAGTTCACAGACAGGCAGAAGACAGAAGTTGAAGGCTTTTTTTGAAAGGTAGCGTTAAAAAAAGACAAATAAAAGCATGCCAAACTCACTCTAGTTAGCTCTTAATTACATTAATATTAAGCACAATGAAGAATATGTGAAAGCTAAGTTTTTGACACACATCTTGATTTTCTATGATGTGAACACAATGTAAAGAATGGAGTGATGAAGCAGATTATTTTTTAACTTTTTTTTTCAACATACAAACAGCATGTTATGGTTTAATCAGACAGGTTAAATTATGGTTTAGAAAAGTAAAAAAGTGCAGCCATTTTTCACAATAGTAACCACTTGAATATATTAAGAGGAAGAATAGTGATTTTAGTGCAGTGGGTGTTCCTTGTATAAGACTCCACTGCTGTGAAAGCTTAAGCCAGAAAAGCTATCTTGAAAGTGGATTGCTTGATGACAGTCTGTCAAAATGTATTAAGGTTCTTAAGATAACAAGAAATGCTCCGTGATAGGTAAAATTGCCTTGTGTTTGTAACTTACTGTGTCATTTTGAATGTTGTGATAGAGGTTGCCTAATATCACTGTGACGGTTTTGGTTCTGAAATCTGACTTATTAATTGCATTACTGACATTCTGTATCATGGGCAAGCTAGTGTTTTTTCTCTTAGTTTTCAAGTTCTGCCTTAGCAAAAAGATATTATCCTCATTCTTTTGAATTAGCCCAACATTAGTCAAAGGTAATATAAGCTCTCAGATATTTTCAGAGCCAATTAAGAGATTAGCATCATAATAAGTACCAAGTAAACACCTACATCTTTTTTTTCCCACTTCTCAATTATTTTTTCCACATCATATTAGTTTTCCTGAATTAACTTGTATGCAAACATATTTCTAAAAGATAAATGTTGTTATTCTTTACCATGATATGAGATATATAATATTAGGAAAAACTGTTCTCTTACAAGTTCACTTGCTTAAAAGGTGTATTTTGAAATTTGTCAAGTTGAAGAGCCACAAGGACAATCTTAATTAAAGCCAACAGAGGGGAAAAATTACACACTGAAAAGTGCTTAGCTGTTACTCATAGAACTTCAAGTTAAAATCAGAAATAATAAGGGTAAGTGATTTAAAGGATAATTTAACAAGTGTTTTATTACTCCTTCACATATTCCACCTCTGCACAATTCTTTTAGGATTCTTCTCTGGATAGATAATGTTCCTTGTTTCCAAGTAAAGTTCCCTTGAAGTCTTTTAGGTGTATGCTCTCCCTTCCTTTCTTGTTTAGCCCCATGGGTACTACTAATATTTTTCTGCAACAGTAAGTTGTCTCAGTCTGAGGAGCTGTCCCTCAGAGTATAAATTAAACCTAGAGTGCAGTTTAACTATATTAGTAAATGACGGAGAACTAGGAGAAAATTGTCAAATTAAACATTATTAATTTGTTAACGGACTTCCTGGCTCTGTTACAGAGGGCTCTATCTTGTTCTAAGAAAGAATGCTGCTGCTTCTCATCATGATGATGCAAAATGTGCAGTATATCCCTTGATCGCATGGCAAAGTTTCGACACAGCCCATTGTTTCTTTTTGATCTATCTAGTTCGGTCTGCCCTACAGTCAGGAAATAGAGACAGGAATATGAGAGAGTGGGTATGAGATTTAAGTCATTTCAGAGGGGTGGAATTTTTTTCTCTTTTGGGGGAATCTAAAGGAAGAGATCTAAATTCTTAAACAACTCATTAAAGGTAGAAAGAGTATGGACCATCTTGACTCCATCTGATAACTAATCAGACCCTTGTCTTGAGTTTTATTCAAGCTCTCCTTAGAAACATTAACCCTTCACTTTGATAAAGAATTTCTGAGCTCAAACTCTGTGAAGATTTTGGGTTTGGTTTTATTTCTTTGGGAGAGGATTGATGGGTTTGTTGTTGCTTTATTTTTGGGGTGGCTTTTGTTGTTGGTTTGGTTTTGTTTTCAATATACAGAGAATTCTGTGATGGTTAGGAGTTTAGGCTGAGGTTTAAGTAAGGACACTAGGAGTTGAATGTCACTTAGTGCTTTTATGTCCATCCATAAAATACTTATTAGAAACATCATCGTCACAAAAATCATTTCCTTTTACTAAGAGGAAATGACAAGGTGGTCACTGTAGGTAACTAAACAGCCTTACTGGCCCTCAGTTGCTTGCATTTATTTTCCTAAAGGATTGTTCTTTCATTGTGACCCGCCTCACTTGATCCTTCCCTTTCTGCCTTCTTTCTTCCCTGCCTTCTTACCCTCCTGTCCACCATTTCATGATAGCAATCAATTTTCAGGTGTTAAAATAATTATGATTATGACTATTATTAATTATGATGGCATGTAGCCTAGTTCATCAGTAAGAAGAGATTAACTCTTTAATAACATGCACTTTTGGTAGGAGTTAAAGCAACTTACACAAGTAACTGCATTGCTCACGGTAAATATTCCCTTTCAGAGTAAAGCAAGACATATACAAGCTCAGTGAACTCAAAATGAAAATTACATCGACGCTTGCTAGTTATGAGACTACATTGCTCTTTGTTATTTTTGTTTTTCTTTAGGTCTGTGTCTCATAATGTCTTCATAGGCAAACTCAGGAAGTGTGAACTGGATGAGTGGAGAGCGAGTGGATTGAGAACTGGCTGAATAACATCAATGTCTATCAAGATCTAAAAGGCGTGTGTCAAGAGTGCAGCCAGGCTCTGCTCGGTGGTGCCAAGAAAAAGGACAAGAGGCAACAGGTAAAAACTGATGCACAAGAAGTTCCATAGGAATATGAGGAAGAACTTAGTGACCAAGCACAGGAATAGATTGCCCAGAGAGGTTGTGGAGTCTCCCTCACTAGAGATAGTCAGGAACCAATGATGAATCCCAATGATCCTTTTTTTTTTTTTTTTTTTTTGGACATTGAAATGCTTTAGGCAAATTAACATTTTATTGATAAAAATCACTCTACTGTTATTTTGTAACTTGGCTTTTAATACATGAAGCTTGAATTTTAGTCCAAAGGAAGAATCTGTGATTGTTTTCAGAACTGAAGCTGTTATTATTGTTCTCAGTTTTAGTGACAGCTTTGCCTCAATAGCTTTTTGGGGCTGATGGGCAAGCATCACCAGCCAGTGATCAGCTCCTACGAGCGTAAGAATTGATGTAATAGAAAAGTTTGTGTCCATCAGCCATGGAAACAGATGCTGTCTGCTTGGGTTGAGGGTTTTTTTGCAAACGTGACGGGGACTGCCTCCATTTACTACAATTAAATGTTCCAGTCTTGCCCTAATAAAGCTCATGATTTAGACCAATAAGCATATTTAAAATTCGAATGCATACAATTATACTGTTAATAACTTTGGAAGCTCTTTCACAATTTCACGCTGCAATTCTAATAATAATAGCCCATAAGCATAATTATAGAGACTTCTGTCCCGGAGAGTTAAGTAAAACTAATGCAGGGAAAGCCAATGGACTTTTTCATTCTCCATATGTGCCTATGAAGATTTTTTGATGCATACTTAAGCCTTCCACAAATAGAAAAGCATGTTGTTCCTTGATTTCATGAAATTTTACCCAATGATTCTTGTACATGAAAACATGTTATTGAATGGTGCAGGTTACATGCAACTCACATGTTCAAGGTTTTATGGAATCAAACAAACGTATTTTTAGCTTCTTAGACAGAAAAAAAAAGAGCTGTCTGGTTTGTCTAAGTAAAGCCGAAAAATATATTCTGATCGCTCCTAAATTAGTCTTACCCATTACTATGAGTCAGTCTTTAAAAACACATACTTCAAGAGAGCTACTGACCTCATCCACAGGAGTCACTGCAGGCAAACCATAAGTAAGCATCTGGGGATACCAACTATCCAGGATATTTGAAAGGTAAATGAGAGAGAGGCTTTTCAGTTCCTGTAAGTTAGCTGAAATATAAATAATATCTGTATTTATGTAAGATGAAGTACGCTGTAAGTAAAAAGAGAAAGTATGTGTAAGGAGACTGAGGTCTCTCTGTAAGGAACTTAGCAATGATTTCCTGAGCAATCATAGAAAGTCACATTGAAAGAGGAAAACATCTGCTAGGGCAGGGGTTTTGGTTGGCTGTTTTTTGGGTTTTTTTGTTACTATTCTGTTATAGTAAGCAAAATCTTATAGCTTGGATGTTTGCCTAAATTTAGTCAATAAACCATGATGTGCATACAACTACATTTGCAAACACTGCAGTAAATTATTCTTTTTTCTTTGTTGCTATTGGTTTTTTGAGAAAACTGGGAGCTGTATCTCTTGAGTCTTTCTGTGTCTGCTGCATGTTCTTTAGTTAAAAAAGGACAGACTTAAATAGCACTCAAAAATACAGAAATTCGAAAATTTTCTCTATAAAATTTTCTCATGTCAACACCTTATGCCATCAAATTTCTCAAATGTCTGAATTGCATGGGCTTAAATAATAGACTAAATAATAATTTGCCAAATAAACTCCTTGCTCTAAGGAACATGTTATATATGCCCACAATTAATTAACTACAACAGGTTTTGATCCCGTAGTTCATTCATTTGCCCTGTACACTGAATATGAGTGACTAAAGCTGTATGCCAAAACTGTGTGATTTCCTTGAGCATTATAGTCTTTTTAGTGTGCTCATTTTTTAGCTGTTTGTCCTTTTTATGATGATTGCTGATACTATAATAATTATTCTTAATATATGACTAATATTTTTAACCTGAAAAGAATAAAAGAAAGGAAATTGAAGCCTTCTTTTTTTCTCTCTCTCTCCTCTTCCCCTCTTTCTTTTACTTTGGATTATACAGAAAGTTGTTATCACATTAACCTCAGTCATCCCCTTCTGCATAATCAAGTGCAATAAACCAAGACTGTTTTCACTAAATGAAAGAAATAAAAGCTATTCCAGCCCAGCCAAATCTGAACAGACATGAAACCCAAATCACCTAATGGCTCCCAGAACTGACAATGCCTCAAGCCAGGGCTCATCAGGATCTCCAAAACCTGAGATGTAACCACAATGAGACATGGCCATCAGAAAAAAACCACTGTTGAATACTAACTTCCCTTCCATTCATTAAATAAAAAGAATAAGAATATTTTCATGTCCAAGCAACTGTTTTTCATATTCTTCTTACAAACTGTATGGCATTACATAAATCCCCTCAGTCCATTGTTTGTTTCCTCCATTTATTTGTTTTGGATTTTGAACTATTTTAAGCAAGAGCTTGTTTTTAGAAACACTATGATTATTAGGAAAATACATTCCTAAAATATTGACCTCCAGGAATTACAGAAATGTTATTTCTACTATTAGCCCAAATCACTCCCTTGCAAATTGGAAATAGTTGTATCAAGTTGCCCATAAATGAGCTTAAAATATGGTACTGGTTAATATTTACCTGGAAGTATTGCAGCATGGAAACACTGATGATCATCATAGTATGTTTTGATCACATTAATCTCTGTCAGCTTCCAGTTTTGTACAAATGATGAGCTCCAGTGAAACTGTTATAGTCATTCCCAATTTCCATGGTACTGATGCTGTAGTATGTGGATAATTCATATTTCAAATCTTAGCACTTTTTGCACATTCGCCTGTCCTTTACTCTGGACTTCAAACAATTTTTTTCATGTTTAACTGTTCTCCTTTCTTACAACAAGTTACCATCCATCCAAATTTCAATTCAGATTGGCCTAAGCATCCAGAAACTTCTAGGAAGAAAACCCAAAGTTGAAAAATTATTTGATAATGTAGGTAAAGGCAGTTGTTTTGGTAGTCCTTTGCTGCTGCCTAAATTAATATCTGCTTTACTTTTTTATTTTCCTCTTGGTTACATATAATTGTTAATATAATGGAACATGAAAGTGCCCCTGAAAAGGAAATTAAGAGTTTCACTTACTCCATTGGAAGCTTAAGCCAAATAATTTCAGCTGCTTGCATGATTAGATGGTATGAAGTGGGGGTTCGGGTAACAAATTGATCAGCACTGTACCTAACATCATTAAAAGAAAAGCAGAAAGAGTACAGTATAACCACTTGAAATGCATACACTATAGTTTTGAGAGGAAATTTTTAAAAGGAAATGTGAACTAAGATGTTAGTTTAGGTCAGGTATTTTAGCATGACAGCTTTACTTGCTGTTAAAAATATATTTAATCAATATTTTTATTAATATGTAATTGTTTAAGGGAAGATAAGTCCAGAAAAGGGGGAGAAAGACAAGGTGATAGAGTTTTAAGTCTGACTAAGAGAACTCAGAATAGTCTTGAATGACTGTTTTTCACTCAGCTCCTAAAACAAGAGCCCACATATCAAAGAAAGTAGAGCGGCAGTGTGATATGAAACAAATTATTTTCTAATGATTCATCTTTTGAATTGCATCAGTTCTCTGCATTAAGCTCTTCCTGTTTAAACATGTATTTACTGGACCATTTGTCAGAGACTGAAATTTTACGGTTAATGGCTTAAACATTGTTATGAAGGACTTTTTGCCCCTTATGGCTGTCCTAGGTTACAATGTAAAATGTGCCCAAAGTATGTATTCTATCACCATCTACATGAAATGTTGTTGTGCACCACTGTTTCCCGTGCCCCCTCCCTCCAGACTATCTTCTGTTAATGGCCCATCAATACCGTCCTGCATGACTCATAGATAACTCTCCCCAGGAGCTATCTCTGTTTAATAGGCAATCAAGGACCCATTGCAAAACTGATAAAATGATATCAGTCCATTGTGAGATGCTCCGCCCAGGGGGAGGAGCCAAGCATTCCCACCTGGATATAATCGGGGCCTTGGGACAGCAGAGGCAGCCTTACCCACTGGACTCCCAGAGGACAAGAGCTACCAGACCTTTCTGCAAGAACACTGCTTCAACAAGACCACTTCATCTGGACTGCCACCACCACGGTTTCAGGTTGTATTCTGACTCTGTCAGTGATCTTTTGTACCATTGCATGTGTTTTATTTTATTTTACTTTTTTTTTCCTCTCCTATTAAATTGTTTTTTCTGACTTGGAGTCTCTCGCTGGTTTTGCCTTCAAGCCAGCACATATATTTTGGCGCCCAACGTGGGGCACGAGGTACTGAGAAAAGTCAGAATTACAATTTTGTAGTGAGGAAAAAAGAAACAGCTCTCCGCTATGATGCTCAACATGCTTTCATATATGTTATACCTAGCTCTCTACATTTTCCCACACATGGGGCAGTATTTGCCGGTCTTAATGCTCATGTGTAGACCAGGGTATGGTACCAGAATTGCTGTATTGGTCTATTATGTTTATTGTATGATAACCTCTGAGGCAATGAGCATCATTCGGAATATATACTCTATTTTGTGTTCTTGTCCTGGTCCAGAATGCTACATCTGGGCTCTCAATAATCGCACCCAGCCCCTGTGGGGAGGGGTAAAGAATGATTTTTTCCAGTCTTTTAGGTATGGCACAGCAGTTTTCAAAAGTATTGAGTTCTCTCTAGGTGCCAAGGACAGCATAATATTGTTGTTAGTTCTGCTTTGCCTTCTCTGCACGGCCTGCACCATGTTTAGAAATCAAACACTACATGGGGTGGTGCAGCGTCTCCTTGAGGAGGAGGGAAAAAGAAACAAATGCAAAACAACGGCATCCGTGTCTACACAAACTGTCGTAGAGGAAACAGGAACCGCATCTATGCAGACTGTCACAGAAGAGAAAAGAACCAAAAACAAGGCAACAGTTTCTGCATCTACTCAGACCATCACAGAAGAGAAAGGAACCAAAAACAAAGCAACAGTTTCTGCATCTACTCAGACCATCACAGAGGAGAAAGGAACCAAAAACAAAGCAACAGTGTCAGTGTCTACACAAGCTGTCACAGAGGAGAAAGAAACCAAAAGTGCCATCAGCATCTCCACACAAACTGTCACCGAAGCAGAACAAGCTAAACCAGTGGCAGTTGCCCCTGTTCAGAAGAAGAAATCAAAGAGCAAATCAGTCCGCATAATGACTGATGAGGATGTGGCAGGACCTTCGCACCCAGCAGAAGAGACAGAGCCAGAGATCATCACCCGCTCTCTATCCCTGGGTGAACTGCGTGACCTGCGGAGGGAATTCACCCGCCAGACAAACGAGTCCATCCTAACCTGGCTGCTCCGCATCTGGGACGCTGCAGCCAATGACACCATTCTGGATGGAAGTGAGGCCAGGCAACTGGGATCGCTGTCTCGGGATGTGGTCATTGACCAGGGGATCGGGAGAACCCAACAAACTCTCAGCCTCTGGCGGCGACTGCTAACAAGTGTGAGGGACAGATACCTTTGTAAAGAAGACCTCCAGATGCACCAAGGAAAATGGAGCACAATGGAACAAGGTACCCGATGCCTGAGGGAATTGGCTGTGCTGGAGATCATTTTCTCAGAAGACGAGAGATTTCCTAAAAGCCCAGATGATGTCCAGTGCACATCGCAGATGTGGTTGAGATTTGCACGGCTTGGACCAGAGATGTACTCCCGTTACCTGGCAACGCTGCAATGGAGGGAAGGTGAGGACAAGGTGGGCGTCTTGGTCAATAAACTAAGAATTTACGAGGATACTGTCACCGCCCCATTTCGTACCCATGTCTCATCCGTGGAAACAAGGCTGGCTGAGCAAGTCCGGAGCTTGATTGAAGAGGGCCATCAGAAACTAAAAAAGGAACTTAAGGAAGAAATTTACCACATCTCGCCAGAACCAACAAGAGTCTCTGCCATTAGGAGCAGGTACCCACCAGCCAGGGAGAGAGCATACACTCCACGGGGTAACCTCTGGTCTTTTCTTCGGGAACATGGAGAAGACATGAGGAATTGGGATGGAAAACCCACCTCCTCCTTAGCAGCCCGGGTACGTGAACTGAAGAGAGAGACACCTACCACGAAGAGCTCATCTAGAGCCAACATTGCTCCAGTCTCAAAGGCACAGAACCCCAGACAGTATAAGAAGAATGATATGACTGATCCACTTGAAGGGACCTCAGGAACATATTTACAGGAAGAAAGCAACGTGTACCATGACCAGGAATAGGGGGGCCCTGCCTCTAGCCAGGTAGAGGAAAGGGACAATCGGATCTATTGGACTGTGTGGATCCGATGGCCTGGCACATCTGACCCACAAAAATATACGGCTTTGGTTGACACTGGTGCCCAATGTACCCTGATGCCATCAAGGTATGTAGGAACAGAATCCATTTCTATTTCTGGAGTGACAGGAGGGTCCCAGCAGCTGACTGTATTGGAGGCCGAAGTGAGTTTAACCGGGAATGGATGGCAAAAACACCCCATCGTGACTGGCCCAGAGGCCCCATGCATCCTTGGCATAGACTACCTCAGAAATGGATACTTCAAAGATCCAAAAGGATATCGCTGGGCTTTTGGGATAGCTGCTGTAGAGACAGAAGACATCAGACAACTGAGTACCTTGCCTGGTCTCTCAGATGACTCCTGTGCTGTGGGACTACTAAGAGTTGAAGAACAACAGGTACCAATCGCCACAACAACAGTACACCGACGGCAATACCGCACCGACAGAGACTCTGTGACTCCTATCCATGAGATGATTCGGAAACTGGAGAGCCAAGGGGTGGTCAGCAAGGCTCGTTCACCTTTCAACAGCCCTATATGGCCAGTGCGTAAGTCCAGTGGAGAATGGAGACTGACTGTGGATTACCGTGCTCTGAATGAAGTCACCCCACCACTAAGTGCTGCTGTGCCAGACATGTTGGAGCTTCAGTACGAGCTAGAGTCCAAGGCAGCAAAGTGGTATGCGACCATTGATATTGCCAATGCCTTCTTCTCCATTCCTTTGGCAGCAGAGTGCAGGGCCCAGTTTGCCTTCACCTGGAAGGGCGTACAGTACACCTGGAACCGACTGCCCCAGGGGTGGAAACACAGCCCCACCATCTGCCATGGACTGATCCAGACTGCACTGGAAAAAGGTGAGGCTCCTGAACATTTACAGTACATTGATGACATCATTGTATGGGGGAACACAGCAGGGGAAGTCTTTGAGAAAGGAGAAAAGATCATCCAGATTCTGCTGAAAGCTGGTTTTGCCATTAAGCGAAGTAAAGTGAAGGGACCGGCCCAAGAAATCCAGTTCCTGGGAGTAAAGTGGCAAGATGGACGGCGGCAGATTCCCACTGAGGTCATCAATAAGATCATCGCCATGTCCCCACCGACCAGCAAGAAGGAGACACAAGCTTTCCTAGGCGCCATAGGTTTCTGGAGGATGCACATTCCTGAGTACAGCCAGATTGTGAGCCCTCTCTACCTGGTCACCCGCAAGAAGAACGATTTCCACTGGGGCCCTGAACAGCAGCAAGCCTTTGCCCAGATCAAGCAGGAGATCGCTCATGCGGTAGCCCTTGGCCCAGTGAGGATGGGACCAGAGGTGAAGAACGTGCTCTACTCAGCAGCCGGGAACAATGGCCTGTCTTGGAGTCTTTGGCAGAAGGTGCCTGGGGAGACTCGGGGCCGACCACTGGGATTCTGGAGCCGAAGCTACAGAGGATCTGAAGCCAACTACACTCCCACAGAGAAGGAAATCTTAGCCGCCTATGAAGGACTTCAAGCTGCCTCAGAAGTAATTGGCACTGAAACGCAGCTGCTTTTGGCACCTCGACTACCAGTGCTGGGATGGATGTTCAAGGGAAAGGTTCCTTCCACGCATCATGCCACTGACACCACATGGAGCAAATGGATTGCCCTCATCACACAGCGCGCCCGTATTGGAAACCCGAATCGCCCTGGGATTCTAGAAATTATAACTAACTGGCCTGAAGGTGAGACTTTTGGACTATCTTTTGAAGAAGAGGAAGAACAAGTGACACGTGCCGAGGAAGCCCCACCGTATAACGAGCTACCGGAGACTGAAAGACAATATGCCCTTTTCACTGACGGTTCCTGTCGAATTGTAGGCGCTAACCGGAAATGGAAGGCTGCAGTATGGAGCCCCACACGACGAGTTGCACAAGCTACTGAAGGACAAGGTGGATCAAGTCAAATCGCAGAACTTAAAGCCATCCAGCTAGCTTTAGATATTGCCGAACGAGAGAAGTGGCCAAGACTCTATCTCTACACCGACTCGTGGATGGTAGCTAATGCTCTGTGGGGATGGCTGAACCGCTGGAAAAAGGCCAATTGGCAGCGCAGAGGGAAACCCATCTGGGCTGCTGAGATTTGGCAAGACATCGCCGCCCGAGTAGAGAAGCTGACCGTTAAGGTTCGACACGTGGACGCACATGTGTCCAAGAGTCAGGCTAATGAAGAGCATCACAACAACGAGCAGGTGGACAAAGCCGCCAAGGTGAAAGTATCACAGGTGGATCTAGACTGGCAACACAAGGGAGAAGTATTCTTAGCCCGTTGGGCCCATGATGCGTCTGGTCATCAGGGGAGAGATGCAACATACCGATGGGCCCGTGACCGAGGGGTGGACCTTACTATGGACAACATCTCACAGGTCATCCACAACTGTGAGACCTGCGCTGCAATCAAACAGGCCAAGCGGGTAAAGCCTCTGTGGTATGGTGGACGATGGTTGAAGTACAGGTATGGGGAGGCCTGGCAGATTGACTACATCACCCTTCCCCAAACCCGCCAAGGCAAGCGCTATGTGCTAACTATGGTGGAAGCCACCACTGGATGGTTAGAGACCTACCCTGTACCTCATGCTACTGCTCGGAATACTATCTTAGGCCTTGAAAAGCAGGTCTTGTGGAGACATGGCACTCCTGAGAGAATCGAGTCAGACAATGGGACCCATTTCAAGAACGGCCTTATAAACACCTGGGCTAGAGAACATGGCATTGAATGGATATATCACATCCCTTATCATGCTCCAGCTGCCGGGAAAGTTGAACGGTGCAATGGGTTACTTAAGACTACCCTGAAGGCGCTCGGTGGGGGGACTTTCAAAAATTGGGAACTGAACTTAGCAAAGGCCACCTGGATGGTCAACACTCGAGGGTCAATCAATCGAGCTGGTCCTGCCCAGTCTGAACCCTTGCACACAGTGGATGGAGATAAAGTCCCTGTGGTACACATGAAAGGCATCTTAGGAAAAACTGTTTGGATTAATCCCACATCAAGCAAAGGCAGACCCATCCGTGGGATTGTTTTTGCTCAAGGACCTGGTTCCACTTGGTGGGTAATGCAGAAAGATGGGGAAACCCGTTGTGTACCACAGGGAGACCTAATTTTAAGTGAGAACTGAGTGTAGGGTTTCATTCTGTATATGTGTATATTTATCTATCTAGCTGTAAGAATGTATTAATTTAGGTATAATGTAGATGGTCATAGAATAAGGGGTGGATTATGTCCTAGGTTACAATGTAAAATGTGCCCAAAGTATGTATTCTATCACCATCTACATGAAATGTTGTTGTGCACCACTGTTTCCCGTGCCCCCTCCCTCCAGACTATCTTCTGTTAATGGCCCATCAATACCGTCCTGCATGACTCATAGATAACTCTCCCCAGGAGCTATCTCTGTTTAATAGGCAATCAAGGACCCATTGCAAAACTGATAAAATGATATCAGTCCATTGTGAGATGCTCCGCCCAGGGGGAGGAGCCAAGCATTCCCACCTGGATATAATCGGGGCCTTGGGACAGCAGAGGCAGCCTTACCCACTGGACTCCCAGAGGACAAGAGCTACCAGACCTTTCTGCAAGAACACTGCTTCAACAAGACCACTTCATCTGGACTGCCACCACCACGGTTTCAGGTTGTATTCTGACTCTGTCAGTGATCTTTTGTACCATTGCATGTGTTTTATTTTATTTTACTTTTTTTTTCCTCTCCTATTAAATTGTTTTTTCTGACTTGGAGTCTCTCGCTGGTTTTGCCTTCAAGCCAGCACAATGGCAAAAGTGTATAAAGCAGCTGCAACCATCAAAGCCCACCCCTCCCTGAATGCCTCGTGGCTGGAACTTTGGACCATGAGTTAAGCTGCCTAAGGGAACTTGAGATAAGAAAAGGTGACACTATTGTCCAATATCTCAAGACTGGGAAGACATAAAGGCTGAGAGAGAAGAATGTATCTTCAAGAAAACCAAACCCAGGAGCTGTCCTGAAAATCAGCTCTGGTAGGGTTAAAGGTGGGCGAGGCCACAGCCCACAGGCTCATCTGCTGAGCCCAGGTATCATGGGTTGCCACTGTTTTGTTTCTAGTTAAGGAGAACTGTGGAATGTTTTTCCCTGCTAGGACCTTAGAGTTGCTGGGCGGGGGGGGAAGGGATGGGATGGGGACAACACAACAGCAGGGACCTATCAGAAAGCTAGCCAAGCTATTGGCAGCTAATTTAACCAATGAAGATGCCAATGCAACTTTGGGAAGGACACATTTAAAATTCTTATCCCTGGCAAGTCTTACTCTTTCTTTTGAGATGGCTTTGAGGCAGCATCGTGGGCAGCAGGGGGGCCCAGGTCAGGCCCCGCTGCACCTTCTTAGCAACATGGAACTTCTAAAGCACAACCCTTCCTTGAGAGAGAGAAGAAAGAAAAGAGAGGGTACGTAGAACAGACACCGCATGAAGTCAGTGGATTAGAAGTGAAAGAACTGATAATATCATTGGAATAGGATTGAAGAAGTGGACATTTTTTAACCAGACTTCTCTGGGGTAAACTGGCCCAAGTATATATTAATTCGTTGAAGTCTATGTTTTCCAGGGGACCTTCACCTCCAAGAGGACCAGATGGAGAGGATCAACAGCATGCCACTGGGATCCACAGAGTGCTGATATTATCTGTCTGTCTGTCTCTGTCACTATTTTTCTCTCCCTTCACTTCTTTTCTATTTCTTTCTTTCACATTTCTTCTTACTTGCTTTATCTGTAGCCCTACAATATTTGTATTGCTTCCTATACAATTTCTGCAGTTCAAATATAGATGAAACCAGTATTCACGCTTTGAACTCTTCCAAGCAGGTGATGAACCCTCCCTTGCAGTGAGCTAGCCAAGTGGTGATTAAAACACAATAAATGTGTGTACTTACACAGAGATCTCTCCTACTCACCTCCGAATTGTATTAGATAGTTACTTCAGGATTCCATTTATTTATTGTAAACATGAGTCAGTGTATCACCTTAACAGCATAAAGATTATTGTACTTCAAAATGGATATACTGATAAATGTTAGGTGACTCTTAAGATGAAATGATGCTTGATAGCATGGGTGGTAATTCTCATGTCAATTGCTTACCTAGCAATGCACAGTTACAGTTAATTTAATACTACAAAGTTTTTGGGGAAAAAAAATCTGCATTTGTACACCTTCTGGAAAAATACAGTCACATTTTCCAAACATCACATTTGTCTTTGTACTTTGAAAGGACTGTGTGGTGTTATTTGAAAAAACAAAGAATAATCCTGGTTCAACCAAAGTTCACATGATCTAACAATCCTTGATGAAGTTGTTTCAATATTTATGTCCTAGTGGGAGATGTTGAAACTATGCAAAGACAATTTAAAATAAGGTAATTCAGGATCTAAATGAAAGCTTTTTATCTTGTGCAGAAGCTCCATGCAGAGGTATTAAATAATATTAGTGTTCGAGTGGGTGTTCATTCATAGTCCAAGTTTGAAATGAACAGTCTTCTCCCCAGGAACAGCATTGGGCCTCCTTACTAGTTGTTTTGGGTGGTTTATCTCATTGTAAGATAGTTGAGGTTACAGTAGAATTATCTCCTTCACTTCAAAATTGTATGCTCTGCACAGTGAGCTCAGTGAAGCTCAGTCAGTGATGTCAAGTATTATCTTCATTGACTGCAGTAATATAGGCTTTGACTGGTGACCTACTGCCATATTTCAGTTTGGCTGTAGTGGTAACAGTGAAGAACAAAGAAACATCGGGGTTTTTTTGCCCACAGCAGGATCAGTCTGCTGCAGCCAAGAATCTTCAGTAAGCAGAGAAGACATCCACATGGATATATACAAAGCAATCCATATAGTAATTTCAGGTTTGCATAATTTACCTATTTAATTTATTATAAGATCTAGAAATCTTTGTTCAGTATTTGTTTGGTGTATCTTTAGAAGTTGTCTGAATTTCAATTTCCTCTCATTTCCCCGTGTAATTTCTCTCTGAAATTCATGTGGTCTGTGTCTTCATGACAAAAAAAATCTCCAAACTTCAAATTGAAGCAGCCCTCCATTGTCTAAAAATATTTTCTGAATTTTCCTCTTGGCAGACATCCATTCTAAAGTTTCTGTAAAAAGATACTTTTCCTGGAGTTTCTTGTGTAATCTCTGGGAACAAGATTTTCATTGCATCAAAAGTAGAAATGTATATGTTGGTTCTTGATGTAAGTTTTTTCTGTGGTTTCATCTCACTTCTGTTGTCTTCATGAATCTGTAATGCACATGTTTATGACACTATAAACTGTAGGGAATGAAATCTTAGTTCTCTTAAGACCAAATCTGAACATTTTATCTTAAATTACTTGCATGTACTATAATATTCAAGCCACAAGTACTTACATGTCAATTCTTCTGGCAAAATCTTTTACTCCTCACGTTTTTGATGTCCTAAGTTTTCATGAAATATTTAAGATAAAATCTCTCCAGCCATTTCACCTGATACTACCAAAAAGAGCTAGCTCCATCCTCTTTGTAAGCTGGCATCAAAACAGTTGTGAAAAACATTTAGATTACTTTTCCCATCATGAGACCAAGGTTTTTCCACTTTTGATCTCTCTTCAAAGGCCATGAGGTATGTCTTCACCATTTTGACAGCATTCCTTACTTCTCCACATCCATCTTCAAATGATCTAACCCAAAAGCATGAACTATTCTAAATGTGGCCACCATACCACTATGCAGAGGAGAACAATTTCCCCCCTTATACCACATATTCCTGTTAAAGTAACCAAGCATGCATGTTCTATTTACATGAAAGTACTTCATTATCTCACACTGAAGTTGGTTTCCATCCATTACATCTAAACATCTTTCAGTATGGAAAATCAGATATACAAAAGAGATTTATTTTTAATTAAGAAAACAAAATATTTAGTTGGTTTTTCCAATGTGACATATATAAAATTCAGCCCAGGATATAGGAATGCTGGACAGAAATGATACACAGATTGGAAAACACCTCTGCAAGTTGTCTACTCCAAGCTCTCTGCTGAAAACAAGGCCTGGCAGAGCATGTTCCTTAAGACTATCTATAATCAGATTTTCACTTTTTTCAGGGATCAAGACTTCACATGTTCTCTGGCTTTTCCACTGGTGGACACTCAGAACTTTTTTTTTTTTAGCATCAATTTTTGGCCATTACCTGACATCCTATCATGGAGTGCGAATTGTAAGAAGACCTTCTTTTAAATGACCCCTTGGGTATTTATCCTTGTTGATATGATCCCCCTGAACCTTTTCATCTTCATACTGAGAAGCCTCAGATCTCTCTTGTGAAAAATCTGTTATTTACCTCTATTGCTCTTTGCTGGAGTTGCTCCTCTATGCACGTGGGGTTTTTTGTGCTGTTGACCCTAGCACTGGACCCAGCACTCCAGATGTGTCCCACCAGAGCTCAGAAGAAAGGAAGGCTCACCTTACCTGATCTGCCTGGCATTAGCTTTCTAATGCAATCTAGATTGTTGTTGGTCTTCTCTGTTGCAAGGATGCATCACTGGGTCATGGTCAGCTTGTTTTCTCTACCCCCAGGTCCTTTTCTGCAAAGTTCCTTTCCAGCTGGTCAGTCCCAAGACTGTACAATTGTGCAGGGTTATTCCTCCGTAGATGAGGGACTTGCGGCTTCCCTTTTCAGAACAGCATACAATCCCTGTTGGGCTATTTCTCCAATCTTTCAGTCCATCTGAATGGCAGCACAACCACCTGGTAAATCAGCCATAACGCTAAGTTTCAGATTACTTGAAAACACAATGAAAGTACACTCTAACCCATTATCGTGTTCATTAATGAAGATGTTGATAGTACTGGGGCCCTGTACTGACACCATACCTCAAATTAGATCTCCTGCCTGTGGTCACCATGCCCTCAGCCTGACTTTTCAGCCAGTTTTCAACCCTCATCAATATATTTTCATTCAACAACAGCTTGTCCTGAGGATATTATGGAGTCAGCATCAAAGACTTGTCTTAACAGCAATTTTTATTGTATTTAAGTAAAAATTCTTCCAGAAGCTACATTACTTTGCATTCTCTCTGGTATATCAAGTGTCCTGTGGGCAATACATTGATTAGATATTCATCATATGTACAGATCATAAAGCCTGATTAATCTACCTCTACACTGTATATCAGAATTAGAAATGATTTATAATTGTGATTGCTATCTAGGAGAGAGCAGATCTCTTGATTGACAAGCTATTTTCTTAGATTTGTTTGGTTTTTAAGCATATTACAGATATGATAATCCAAGAATACATCTGCTGTGAGTGTTTCATTATCTGTAAAAAAAGTTATAATGATAGTAAAGAGGTAGAATTCTTAAAATCTTCTAACAATTGCACAGATGGTTAGATATCCCTTTTTTAACCTCATCATTTCTCTTTTCACTCTATCTGAATTATCATATAAAATTCTTGATGATGCTATGCCTCTTTTGATCATGTTCATTAAATTAAAGAGCTCTAAACACAGGGAAAATGTACTGTAGTTTTAATATGGCTTTCCAGATATTTCAACTATGAATTGTTAGCAATAGCACTTCAAGTAGATATAGGCAGATTTGGAGATCTTCAGCTGGATGCATAGAACACATCCAAAGCTTTCCCTGTAAAGAAGCAGAGGTTGTTATCCAGCAACATCTATCACGTGTCACTGATCTCATGAAATCAAATTATACCATAGAAACAGTAGCAGAATTAATTTTCAAAAGTACATTAGCAATTATCTAATAATTATAGTACAACTAAAACTAGAATAAAACAATTAGGTAATTTTTAATAGTCTTTGATTCCACTGGAAATGAAGACTAATATAAAACACACTAGTTGTCCTTGAAGCAACAATTTTTTTGCAAAGTTGTATTAAAATATCTAACAAATATTATTCATCATAGTGCACCCACACTGAAAATTATCTGTTTTGGAGAAAGAGAAGTTTCAGATTCCCTTGCCTTCTACCTTTTTCCAGGCTATGTATAATGCATAAAAATACTTATCTTCTAAACACAAGCTATTTCTCTAAACCTTGTATCGTTTGGGTTTAGTTTTTTGTTTGTTTGGGGTTTTTTAAAGATATTAATCTCTATTCATTCCTCCTGTAGCAGAAGTTATAGTTCTTAGTTTTTTCTAAAAGCTTTGAACCTCTGAATAGAAAACGTTTTAAGATCAGGAGATTTCCATACCCCAGCCCTCTCCCCCAAACCATCATAATATTCCTGATAATAAAACTTATATTAAAAAAAAAACAGTACAGGAGAAGATATCAGCATGCTAAGTTACCCATTCACATTAAGTGATCTAATTCTGAAGTATAACCAGTGGAACAAATTGTCTTGGGTTTGGACTTGCATATAGAGTGCAATGAAAACCACGTGGTCAGTTTCGGGAAGTTTTCATAGTTTGATAATTCTTTGCACGATAAAAAATATGTGATGCTTATGCAAAATATATCATAAAGTATTTGATGCCTGTGCATTACTTCATCTCTAGGTTGCATTCAAACTTATCAAAAGATGGCCATCTGTGCAAAAAGAACGATTTTGTTTTAATTTTCAAGGCCACTAATAGCATAATTTAGTGGTATATTGGAAATCCTCCAGTGGATGATCCTCCATGATTTTTCTCTTGTGGGGGTTACTGGAAATCTCAATGGATTTTAATCAGTTGATATACAGCATAGAAATGGTTTACTAGAATAAGATGCGTATCTGTGTAAATACATTTATATACATGTGTTATTGTTATAATTTCTCTAAAAATTTGTCATTAATATCTATCTAATATCTATTAAGGCAGTACTACTAACAGCATTTTTTTGTTCTTTTCAGCTTATATAAATCCGTGGGGAAATGAAAGTAGTATCTGTTTAATGACCCTCTGTGTTTAGCAGTTGTGGTTACATGGAATTAAAATAACACTTAAATCTTGGATATCAAAGGAAAAACATGGAGAAATGAGGTATCAGATTTTACCAACAAAGGAGCTACAATGTCAAAAAGAATTTTTGCACTTCACTGTTATCTTCAGGCATGTGGAGAATTCAACATGAACCTGTTACTGAATGACAAACAGAAGATGAATCCATCCAATCCCCAAGCTACTTTAGTCATATGCCAAGTGTCATTTTTTTTTTTTTGTGGATAAAGACAGAAGTTTTAAAGCAAGATGCTGACAAAGAGAAATGTTGTACAAAGGATAGAACATGTTAACATTCCTCTAAGTGGAAATATTACACAGGGCAAAAGAAAAACTATGACAATCCCTACTCCTGGGAAAGCCCTCTCAATCCCTTCTGACTCTCTTTGAAATCCCGATCAGAATAATATAGAAGCAAGTTTTCTTACTTCACCAAAATTAAGTCCACCACATGAACAAGTAATTTTTTCTTTCATCTCTGATAAACGGAATTTCATATGTTGTTAGTCCCTACATGTGACAAATGAGAAAATTCAGGTTTTGAACAACAATATAATGTGCTTGCCAATGCCTTAAAAACCCTCTGGCTCTTAACAACTGTATTGAGTAAAATTAGCAGCAGTACTAGAAAAAATATGTATGGGACCACATATTTCATTCACTAAAGTAAAAATGTGTGAGTGAAGCTTCCTGATGCACATTATAGGTAATTTCTAGAGGCTATTATGTAATCAGTTTCACTTCTACAAGTAACAGAAAAGGTAATGGTAGCAGTCTGAGTGGGAACCTTCTTTGGTGTCTTAGATACTGGAGGATCAACTCCAAGCAGCCTAGCAAATAAATTTCCAGGGGGAAAAAAAAAAAAAAAAAAAAAATAAAAAAATAAAAAAAATAAAAATCAGTGTTTTGTCAAAACCAGCATTCATTTCTCCCTATTAGATGTGAGAGAATTGTATTTACAGAGTCAGCAATACAGAGGACATATAATAAGAAGAAATCACAGCCAACAATTTATTCTATTCTGAGGATATAATATTGTTCTCCATTCTTGACATTTTCTTTGAAGTATCTTCAGTATGTTCTTACGAATAATGTCCTTTGCCTTCCTTTGGACTGAACAATTAAAGGAAAGGGAGAACCAAAACATTATTTTAGTAAGAGTTATAGGGATGTCAACAGGTAGTAAGGTAGTAAGGTAGTAAGGCATAAGAACAGCAGATGTCTCCGGGGCGGGGGGGGGGGGGGGGGGGGCAGGGGGAAGGGATGCTGAGAACCTACCCACCCATATATTGTTTGAATTATTTAATTCAAATTAATACTTGATTGGTCCCTTGGGCTGGCTATCATCCTGGAGTGGGTGCACACTGACCTCCTGAAAGAGAATTCATAGAATCACAGACTCGTTTAAATTTGGAGAAGGCTGCTAAGATTATTGAGTCCAACCACTAACCCAGCACACTCTGTTCTCCCATAAACCTTGTCCCCAAGTACCACAGATTTGAGTTTATTTTTATTTTAATGGATTAAAACTGCATCCTCCTAGAATGATGACCTAAGTACAGGAAGTTGATATGATCAGATTTACTGCAGAAGTATGTGTCTGATGCAAAGTCAATACTGATGTAGAGATACAGACAGGCACTTTCTTTGGTTTTACTGACAGATTCAAGTAGTTGTCAAAATGTGAGTTATATTAACAATATGGTGGGGTTTTTTTCCTTACTATGTAAAGTGCTGAATCCTATTCATTGGTTTGTTTTTCTTTATTTTTCTTTTATTCTTTAATAAAATGCTTTTATGATGTGTCACTCAAGCAATTCTTTTGTGTGTGTGTTTGTGCATAACACATGAATATTATGCTGGGTTTAGATGTAAATATTTTTCATTTGAAAGAATACAGTCATGAAAAACACAGAAGAGATACACCTAGTTTAATCAAAAAATATCTGCAATACCTACCATGAAGTGCTGGGTCACGCTTGGCAAAAATCTTAATGCCCACCCAGCTCATTTGTTCCCTCACACCCCCAGGGGTATGGAGAGGAAAAATAGGAAGAACAGTTGCAAGGATGGTCATGTGTCAGGATAGACAGGGAAACAGCATATTTACCATTGTGAGAAGAAGAAACTTGAGGAAAAATAATTTATTGCAAAGTAAAATGAATATTAAATTACTGATTTTTGTAGTGGGAAACAAAAAGTCAAACAATAAAAGAATATCTTTCCTTCTTTTCTTTCCCAGGCTCAATTTCACTCCTTTGTCTCTTGATTCCTCACCCCAAATGCTGCAGGGAGATGAAGCAGTAGATTACAGTTAGCAGATAGAGGTTTCTCTTTGTTGCTGCTTTTCCTTATTCCTTTCAATTTCTCCACTGTGGCCTCTAAAATGGGATGCAGGGAATCTATGCTCTGACACCTGATGCACCTCGTGATCCTGGAACAACCTGTGTCCAGTACAGGGCAGCCCTGGCCCTCCTCTTACAGAGGCCACCACTGCAGCCCCCCACTTCCAATACCTGGGCATGTCAAACTAATGCACACGAATATTGTCTTTTTCTTGTATCTCTAAAAGGCAGAAGTTAGAGAGGTAGCATCACTTTTTCTCCACCCTTTTTGAGTCCTCTCAAAAAAGAAGTATTATATAAATGAAATTGTTATGTTGTAATCCACGCTAATCAAGAATGAGCTGGAACTCTACTCACAGTTTTGGGGAGGCAGTTGAAAAAAAAAATATATATAATGGGAGGGAATTTAGAGGAGACACAAAGAAATAATACAAGTTTAAAAGGCTTGGGAAAAAAGAAGACATTTGAGAAAAGGCTTAGTGATCTGAGCACTTTCATGCTATAGAGAAAAAGAAGGAAAAGACATATTATTTTCATTGAATCCAAAAAGCTATAATTTGAGCAAGACAGGGACCTGTTGCTCCCCTTAGATAGTCAAAATAGAAAGAGGAATTATGGGCCTCAATGACAGAAGAGAATTTTGGATTAAATACTAGGAATATATCTTAGAGCTATGCTAATAGTCTAGAAAAAGACTGAGTTGCAGAAGGTAAAGTGTAATTGGTCTTGGTAGAGATATTTGATGTTAGGGTTTGACACTTATTCATAAGAAATCTTTAAGCAGTCCTGAAATCAAATTTGTTGAACTGACCAAGCAGTCTTGACAAAATGAACCTTCTAGCCCAAATCATCATTTCTATATTTGTATCATATGTTTTTCCATGCGTTGTGAAAGGAAAGCACTCAGGCAGTTCCAAGAAAGAGACATTTATTTTTGCTAAACGGGGTGTGATGTGTCTGCACACTGGGGGAGGGAGCTGGAAACAGGAGGTGTTGCAGTCCTAATATTTCTATTTACTTTCATGTAGTGGTTGCATTATGGATGCTCAAGACAAAAGTGTTACTTAAATTCTTTCCTTATTTGTTATGAATTCATTATGTTTTTAGGGTTATAGACACGAACCACTGAATAAAGCTTTCTATTTAACTACAGGATGGGAAAAGCAAGAACGGTTAGCTTTCTCATTTTGTCTCATCAATGCATTACATTTCCAGCTGAGAAGGTAAGAAAGTTGGATCTCCATACCAGACATCTTCCTACTGAGGTTACATGCAGATAACTTTTACTTTCAGTATGCACTCTATCAATTACTGTAAATTGATCTTATCAACAAATTTCATATTGCTATTGTCTCTTTTCCCCTAATAATAGAAAAGAGAAATTATTTTTAAAATATTTTATGCTTTTGTATGCAAGCATCACTGTTCTGAAATGAGATCTGCATATATATTTAATAATAAAATAATTTCAAAAATTAAAACAAAAAACAAACAAACAAACAAACAAAACAAAACAAAACAAAACAAACAAAAAACCCCAACACCTTAATAATCATCCAGTAGCCATTAGGAATACATGTGCACATAGAAATATATATGCACGGATATTGTTAAAAGACTAGGGTTTAAAATACAGTTTCTGGATTTGAAACAATTTCCTTTATCTATGTATAAGTGTTGTGGCAATACCTTGCTGCCACAACAGAGTGAGAGTACTCACACCTCTATACTACCCCTCCAGCAGCATGGCAAGAATGAGTAAAAAAGTAAACCTCCTGGGCTGAGACAAGACCAGTTTCATGATTGAAACAAAGTAAAATATAATATTACTACTAATAATAATTGTAAAAAAAAAAAAAAAAAAAAAAAAAAAAAAAGTGGGGAGACAGAAATGAAACCAAATAAAGACAAGTGATGCACATTACTCACCATCGGCTGACCAAGCCAGTCCATCCCTGAACTGAGATCAAGCCCTCGCAGCCAGCTCTACCCAGTTTATAGACTGAACATGATAATCTGTGGAATGTAATATCCCTTTGGCCTTTTCAGCTGTCCTGACCTTGATCTCACCCAGCTTCGTGCTCCCCTAATGACTGGCAGGGCATGGAAACCTCAACAGTCCTTGACGAAGAGTAAGCACTTGGCAGCGACTTTAACATCAGTTTGTTATCAGCATTATTCTCATACTAAATCTAAACTACAGCATTTTACCAGCTACTAAAAAGAAAATTAAGTCTGTCCCAGTCAAAATGAGAAGAGTAACTCAGTGAAATAATATCAAATATGCTGACTGGAATATTTAAGCCTCAACCAAAAGCTGGCATTAAACCCTTACATGGTGTTGCTCTTTGTGACTCAGAATCCTAACCCTAACATAGATGTAAAACTCTGATTTTATTCCTCTGAGGAACCATATACTGATGTAAATTGGTTCTTTTCAATGGAGCTACTTTTTAATTATATTGTTTGTTTATTTTTATTGTCCCACTAAAGCCACCCTTTCTGAAGGTGCTATTTATATCTTAGGAGGTAAAGCAAAATCCCATACCTTCATACTCCTGAACTGATCCTTGTGGAATGAAGCCATCTCTGTTAAAATATATATAACTGTTATTGAGTAATGTTTTATTTCTGGCATCTGTTCTACACCGTCTGACATTTATTAGATGATTTTATTTTATTTTATTTCGTTTCATAGGTGGTACCTTTTTCAATTGCTAGCTTTAGCTTTTCTTACCTTTACTTTCCTTATCTGCACCATCTGTTTCCTGTTACAGTCAGGGATTGGGGTAGTTTAACCCTGTTTTCTCACTCGAGACATGGCTGCTCCCCTTGCAGGAATTCTGTCAGTGCTCCCTGAAGCATACAGTTCGTCCTGTCAGCCTGCCTCCCAGACCCATCAGAACTGAACATTTCAGAAGCTGATCTCAAACCAGTACTTGTCTTCCAACCATTCTTTTTCATGACTGGGAGTATGCAGAAACACATTCTATTATTTTGTTGCTTTCATCAGTCTGTTGTGTGGTTAGAGAATGAACTGTGGCTTCTTAGATTATGATTTGCATCATCAAAAGCTAGAGCAAAGTATAAATTTATTACTTTATATGGACATCTTTGGCAATATGTCATATAAGACAGGCCCAAATGAGAGGTTGGATTTCTTCAAGAGCCCTTTCCCCAGGCATGAAAAATATATTTGATTTTCATACGATGACCCATTTTATTTTCACCTATAATACATTTCCAAACTTTTCATTCACATTAGTTTCTCTTTCTACCTTGCTGCTTGTAAGGCCGTGTGATAGTAAAATTGCCCGAAGTATTATCTCTCACTCTGTGAAGGCAATACTGGTATTTCCTACAAAAGATATAAAGATAGTTATCTGATTCCATCTCTAAAGGTAACCTTTCATTACTATATAAAATAAAAGATTACATGGAATAGGTATTACCTCATTTTCTGAATGTGTCCTTACCTCACCAGTTTCCACAATAGAAAATATAAGGATAAAAACTCCCCACAATATTGTGTAGTTGGCATAGCAACTGTCTGTTAAATAGTATGTGATATAAAAATTATAAAGGAAACTGTTGTGGTTTTTTCAGCTCTGAAGTTATGGTAAAAACTGCAGCCAAAGGGTTATGTTGAAAATAACTGTAAGGAGAAGCAAAACAAAGGGAAAGGAAACTTGGCAAGCATTTGGGATTAACCTCTTCTAGGAGTGCTTCACAGTTTTCCTGAAAGGGATTTTCTGTTGTTATTTGTTATTTTCCCCTTCCATACAATGCACCCTAATATTTATTTTTTGGAACCTGAGAATTGTGATGTTTATTTTCTTCTGATTTTGTGGTTTGTGGTTTGTTTTCTTTTTCAAAAATCTGTTACTAGTTTTTACCCAAAGATTCAGAATACCTGCATTCACAGTCATACCTTTGTCTGTATCCTTGTTCATTAGAAAACAAATTTAGTCAACAGCAGCCCAACAGCCTACCAACCAGGAAATTCACGCCTTTTTTTTTTTTTTTTTTTTTTTTTTTTTTTTTTTTTTTTAATACTATGTATGAAGAAAGAGGGATCAGCTATTCAGGAAAAGAGGATTGTTATCAATCATTTGCACTGAAAAGACAGGTATGTTTAATGTCTTTTCTTTGTTTCAGTCTGAAATTAACAGGTTCATTGTGATTGCAAAGTTAACACTAGTAGACTCACTGAGATTCGGTTTCTATATAAGACAATAACATCAGAGAGAACAAATAAGCTAATTTATTTGAACTAGGACAAAGTTTTGAGACATGATGTTGTAGTCAGTTTTGTGCCTTCCTTAAAGGAGCTGTAGGACCACACCAATATTATTGGAAGAAAAGATGTCCATAAACATTCTTGACACTAATGACATTCACCAAAGAAAAATCTTCATCCTTATTGTATTCTTTGATCCTCCAAACATAGTGGTCACATCCAAAATACTTGTTAGAAATGCTTTTTTTGCTAACACATGAAATTATGCACAGAAATTGTTTAGGAGAGTAAAAATTTACTTGGGCCAAAAGGTTATCATGGATCATTCTAACAATTAACAGTACAGAGGGCTGAGTTCAGTACATGGGAATACTCCACGGCAATACATGACTTGCTAATACTTTGGTTTCCTCACCTGCACACACACAGTTTTCTGATTTCACATGTAAAGTCCCGTGTTCCTGGTTTTCTGCACCTAATTTATCTCAAAATTAGGATACTACTTTTTCCCACCAAGACAGAAAAGAGTTTTCTTGCTACTTCATATATGTGCAGTTATTTCTTTTATCTACAATACCTATTTTATATAAATTAAATCTTTTTGTTTGTTGAAGGAGATACAAAGTATCATTAGCCATCAGAAGACCATAGTAACCAGACTATTGGTAAGAGTGGCACCGGCACTTGTTTTCAGGATGATTCTCTTTAGTGTTACGTTGGTTTTGCATTAATTGATTTTTGATGAAGAGGGAAAAAAACCAGCCATGGAAGTGATTCTCTGTGAGGAAAATGAATAAAGGATTTCTCGTGGGGGCATTTGGCAAGCATCGACCCGTCACAAGTGTAAAGAATATTTTGGAAAAGGTGGGGAAAACAGTCTGGTCAATATTCCTTACCTTAACGTCCAGACACATCCATTTGTCCTTCCTTCCACAACCCAATTCAGCCATTCTGTTGTTGCTTCAGTGAGAGCACTGATGATGGGATCAGGAAAAGACACTTTGAAGAAGTAACATTATTGCTACATCTTTATTTATCAGAATTGGGATGGCTGCCATCATATTGCCATCACGAACCAACCGTCTTCCTTATCTGGCCTTCATTCAGAAGCAGCCTGTCATTCTGGCACATTGAGACTGCAAGTTTTGTTGCTATTCCTGTTGTGATTTGTTGTGGTTCCCTGTCTCAGGCTAGAAGTAGATGTGTGTACAGATGAGAGGAGGTGGTAAAGAAAGATTCATTGGGATGTTCTTTGAACTCAGCCATGGAAAATTTTGCAGTTGGTGATAACTGAAAGCAGATTGGAAGCTGGAATTCTGGTATGCATTTTGTACTTAAAGACTGGTCCAGTACCATGTTCTAAAGTGTTGTCCCAAACTTTTCTTATGTTACTGTAAAGACCCTCATTGAACTCAGGCAAATTTAATTTCCAGCTTTAAGAGTAGACTTTAAGAGTAAGGTATTTCTTTACTTGGTCAGTGCTGAGCTAGTGTCTCACAAGGTGCTATGAGGCACAGTGAATCTTTCTGCAGCATCCTAAGCCTAATACTGATTGACTTATAACAGCTATAACATATAATACATAGGAGGCTAAAATGTTTTTCCCCCCAGACTTTTTTTCCTCTCAGACTTCATGAAAAAGTTTGATTGTGGCCAGAGGCTCAGCACAGCTAAAATTAACAGCATGTAGATACAGACAGAGGCAGGAATGAAGAGAGAGCAAGGAGTTTAAAGAGTATTTAGCTAATGCTAAAAATATTTAAGACTGCTGGGCTTGAAGAAATTTATATTAGAGAGTTGCAGGACTTCTCATTCTTATCTCTCAACTGCTGCTTAGTATTTTTGAGAAGTGAGGAGGGTTGATTTTATTGTGAGAGCCCTAAGGAATGATAGTCCTCAGTTAAACCTGATTCCAGTAAAGAATAAAAGAGGAAACTGTAAAAATATGTACAAATGAACAGAGAAACAACACACAGAAATATTCTGCTAGTTATTTATTAAACAAACATTGTGCAAGAATCAGAAATGACAGATTTGTCAACAGCAAACTCTGTAGAACTATCTCAACTGCATTTTTGAGAAGTGTGAAGGATGGGATAGAGTTGTTAGAAATCCACAGGAATCTTTATCTGGTAAAAACTGTTGACACAATCTTATGTATTCTACATGTAATGATTGTTAAGGGGATGATTGGCCCGTTGAAAGAAAAGATAAATAAATGCATAAAGAAATACAAAAAATGACCCTTCATTAATAGCTATTTTTTTCAAACTCAAAAAATTCAGATGAGTTCTCCCAGGGCTCACCTTCAGTGCTTTGTTACAGAGAACTAAGCTCATGCAATGCTATTCAAAGACATTCTCAGGAATGCACCCTCTTCAGCATTGATTACTTTACACTTACACCTCTTCTGATTTTGAACATGATTCACTAAACACCAAGAGCAAAAAGTTTATCCACCATGGCACTACACTAAGTATCCAATGAATCTGTCTTAGAAAAAAAATACTGGGTTTTTTTGTTGTTGATATCTTGTATGGTAAAACAGGAAAACCCACTTTAATATGTGGGCTATCACCAATCCTGGCAGGATTATAAAATTTATAAATAATGGGATTATAATTTAGAATTACCATGATGCATTGCAGAAATGGTCTGAAACTCTTAAACTGTAAATTCAGTATAAAAGTAGGAGTAATGTCACATTAAAAAAGAAATCAAATTTGTAAATCTGAAATGGAGATACGAAAGGATCAGGTTGAGAAAAAAAAAAAAAATTGAAGTGTATTAAGAAAATGGCTGTTAAAAAACGGAATCTGAATATTTGTTTTCTCTTTAATAAATCTCAACCTGGAAATTTTCTGTAATCACTGCAAGATTCTTTCTTAAAGAGTATTCATTGTCCTAAGAAATTATTTTTCTTTTTATATGATAAAGAAAACAGGTGTTCTGAATTGCACCTCTAAGATATGTAGAAGCTAAACCTTCTTCAGAGTCTCATTTTTCTTGTTTTCAAACCCTTTTTAAATAAAAATTTGAAACAATCAGAGAAACTTCAAAAGCACATAAGATACATAGATGCTGTGGCAAAATAGGCAAAATTTATCTGCTTTTAAAAAAAGATTAAAGAAACTAAATTTGTTTGATCTAGAGAAATGAAGGTTGGTTTAGACCATAAGACCAGTTTTCATATGCATAAAGGATAAGCACTGAGAGGACAGCAACAAGTTGTTTTTCAGATCAATGAAGAGCAGGACAGGAAAATGACGTATCTAATTTTCACACAAGCAGATTTCCGTGAAACACTGAACTATCTTATTCTGGAAGCCAGGCATATGAAAGTGACAGAATAATTTATCATTCAGCACACAAAGAAAATAGTATCAAAATCATGTCCATTCATTTCTACTGGACTCCTTGTAAAATAAAGTGGAACTCTAAAATAAGTGTATGTATCAAAGTCTGGTCCCACCTGAGCAACTTGCTTTGCTGAGATGTGTCTCTGAAACTATTTCAATTACATCACAAAAGTGCATATTTTTCCTTGGGTCAAATCCCCAGTAATATTGCAAGTTTAGTAGAAATGCTGAAGAAGGAAAATTCACATTTAACTAACAATCATTTTGTGAAATCAGAATGCAATTTGAAGTAAAAGTTCAAAATACACTTCAGAAAATCAAAAGAACAAGATATTTTAATGCAGTCTCGTTGTGGGATAAAAATAAGAGAAAAATACAAAGGGAATACCTTCACTTTGATGTGAGAGAAGTATAAACTTAAAAAAAAAAAAAAAAACCAACAAAAAAACCCAGTATATGCATTTTGATGTGACCGATGTAACAATAAAAGACATACCAACCATTGTGATATCCCACATGGTTAAAATTACCTGTGCTGCTAAACAAAGACTAAAATGTTCCTTCTTTTTCCTTGTAAATGAAATTGAAATGTTTGTTACAATTATCTTTTCATCTCTTTTTCTCTCCTGTCACTGCCTGCCTCTTCTCCTTATTATCTTCTTCTCAGTCCCTGCCCACCCATACTGAACTCTTATTGAGAGTAAAAAAAAACATTAAGCGATAAATCTTTAATCCAATTCTGAGCACACAGAGATTTTCTGATCAGGCTTACGTTTGGCACAAGGTAAATCCAAAATGAAAGAGCAGACGGAAAGATGGCTTAGCCTCCTACAGTCCTGAGGTCTCACTTCTGAATCTCAAATTGTTATTGCTTCCTATTGTCACAACACAAAGCAGTTCTTAGGAAACCTAGAAATCTAAGGAGCCTCACACACTAGTGTTACACTACACATTGATCCAATGATAAGAAGGGCCAGTGTGTCATGTATGATATACAAAATTGAATGAGGTAAGTTAATTTTTTAGTCTATTTTTCTGAATCAATTGCATTTGCCTTCCACCTGTGTAATCTGCTCATTTTTCTCACAAGTGCAGATCATCTTGATGCATCCTATTCAGCTTCAGGATTTACCAATGTAAAGACAAGTCTTTGCTAAAAGACATAATTACCTCAACACAGAAGCTAATGAAGTCTAGATAGACACTCATAGCAAATATTTGTTAATTTAAGGAAATAGGGACGAAACTACGTTAATTACACTTCCTCAGTCAAAATAATGGTAAATCATGATTGTAATAAGTATTGTCATTTTTTTACTAGTAGTAGTTCAAGTACCATGTTCAAGTACCATCTGAGATGAGAAAATTGCTTCAATTATTAGAAAATATATGATTTCTGAGACTTCAAAGGACCAGAATGCTGTTGTCCATCCTAGGGACTAGAAGCATTGGTCATCTCATTCCTAATGATACATCCAGTTATCCAAGGTGAAAGTTTGAAAACCTATGCTTCTAGAAGGGTCTTTTTTTTTTTTTTTTTTTTTTTTTTTTTTTTTTTTTCTGTTAAGTCGCTTTATCTGTAACTAGGGATTTTGAAAGAATTTCAAAGTAACAATATATACAGGAGATAAGATCATCACCAGTGCTAGTGAAACTGAAGTTATTTGTGATGACAGCACTAAATGATCTTCTTCACAGTGATGGGATTAAATGCTTCTGGCTGAGCCAAGGGCTGAAATGCACAGGAACAAGATTTTCCAATTCAAGGCCCAGCCGCAAGCAGCAGTAGATTTTTCCCTGGCTTGCCCTTTTGTTGCTTTTGAGGCATTATGCACAAAGTGTTATGCATATTGCATAAAACAGGACTCAGCTAACATAAAAACTAATGTTTTAGCTACTGACAAACACTGCTTGCAAAACTTCAAGGCTTTTCTTTTTCGCTCTGCTGCCCCAGAGAGTAGTCTGGTGGTGCGCCAGGGGATGGGGGTGAACCCAGTTGGGACAGCTGATCCCGACTTCCCAAAGGTATACCATATAACATCATGGTCAGCAATAAAATTGGAGGGCAAGGGATTTCTAAAGTATCTGCTGCTTAAAGACTGGCTGGGCATTGATCTTGTGGTGGTGAGGAAATCCTTTTGTGCCATTTACAGAATCATTGAGGTTGGAAGAAACTTCTAAGATCATCGAGTCCAACTGTTAACCTAGAACTGTGTTATCCCACCATGTTCACCATCAATCCATGTCTTCAAGTGCCATATCCACATGCTTTTTGAGCCCTTTCAGGGATGGTGAGTCCACCAGTCCCCTGGGAAGCGTGCTCTAATATCCACTGATTAAGATAAATTATAAGAAATATACATTAAATACATACTCATGATTCTAATGTGTCCAAAATCCACAATAACTGTTTTAACCATGAGAAACTTAAACAGTTTATACTAAACTTATTTCTGTCTCTCACACTACCACCTGATCTTTATCTTGACCCACAAGTCCTTTTGTTTATCCCCTTCTGATTCTCTTCCTCATTGCTTTGGGAGGGAGAGCAAGTATCTGGGTGGAGGCTTTACTGCTACCACATTCTCAAAACTTAAAAATGTTCTTATAAAATTCTGAAATTTAAAATATATATATATTACTAGCTTTTCAAGGCTTTTTTTTCCCCCAAAGTTATAAATACAGCATATTATAAAATATTATTTTACTATCATTTTAAAAAATGGAAAGTACTATCATGAATACTACTTGTTTTATTTGCCACCCCATTTTAACTGCAGTCAATGGAAGAGTATTCAATATATGAAGAAAAAGCTCTTATACCATAATGTGGACAAAGATCTATCCCTTGCTGCTGCATCTGTATATTTTACTTTTTTTCACAATACAGTGGGCATACAATAGTTGCATATACAGAATGAAAAATGTAATTTCAGACCAGTTCCAACGTGAGTGAAACTCAAGCCTCCCAAATAAAAAACTTGCATATTGACCTCTTAGAGCCGAAGTCATAAAAATACACTATGCCTCAACATTATATTTTTTATGATTCCTGAGTCTGAATGATTTTCTGATATCACTAAATTATTTCACATCATCTATGAGGATTTATGTTTTGGGTTGAGAAAACATGACATCTGTAACATTCTGTAGAAACTATACAACAAAATAAATAAAAAGAAAAAGGGGAGAAAAATACTCAAGCTAACATTAAGCTACATATGTAAGAGCAAATTTAATACATTCCTGGAAGACAGAGAAAAAAGTACAAGGTCATCTGTTGCTGTGTATTATTTGGGTTTATATTGTATTTCATTTTATATTGGGTTTTGTAATGGTTTCTTCTGTACTCCCCTGTTTCCCTGGAAAATGTATCATTCTGTGGTTTGTCCCTGCTCCTTTTCCCCTCCCATTCTCCCACACTGGAATGTAACCCAACTCTGTTCCACTCTCACCTTGTCCCTGATTGGGTAGTGGCTTGTCCCACCTCTAGCTCCTTCCCCCTGGATAAAATCCCGGAAACCAAGTTGACTTCTCTCTCTTGGCTCAGGGACTGGGAAGGGGCTCCTGACCCAGGCCGGGGCAGGAACACAGGAGAAAGACTGAATAAAGCCCTGATTTCCCCCCAGATCAAGTGCAGAGACCTTTCCTTTGCCATGGATGGGGGCCTGCTCTCTCTAAAGGAAAAGGTTCCAGCTGCTCTGGGATCTTTAGGGCCCTGAGGAAAAATCCTTCCAACAGTGGTTTGTCTCTCAAGCTAGTTGAGGCAAAAACAGAGCTGGGGCTCCGAGAGAGAGACAGTCACAGTCATCAGACTGTATCTTGATAATTGATTAAGCCACAATATTTCAAGTTGCTCATCACTTGCAGCCGGATCACTTTGTTTATGCAAAGAAACCAGGAAATTCCACTGAGAATATTTCAGCATCCATACTACCCCCTCCAAGATGCTTGCAACTTATATTGTCTTAAAAAAAAAAAAAAAAACAAACAAACAAACAAAAAAAAAAACCCACCTCAGATGATGCATCCTGTCAGAACCTCTGTCCATAGTCCATATTAATTTAAGAGTATTAATAATCCCATTTGGATCCTCAACTGTTAATATGAAGAACTAGAAGAACATTTGAACCTTGTATAGTTTTGGCCATGTCACTGAATTTGGGACTGACTTAAGGCTGAAACTCACCTCACCATACTTTGCATATTTAACATAGTTATGTGTTTAATCAAATTGTAAAATTTTTCTCTTCTGGAGAGAGTTACCAGGACTCTTTTCTGGAACATACATTATTTGACTCCAGCAGAGACACTTCAGGATCTTTCACTATTACTTAAGCTGAACTTAATAACAAGCTGTTTGTGAAATCGGTTCTTCTATCTTTTCCACATTTCCCTATGCATTTCTCTTTCTTGTGCAAGCATAAAAATTAAGGTAGCAGTTAGACTGAGTTGCTTGAAAACAAATCACTATTCTGATGGGTTTGCTTTAAGATGAGCTTCTTCCCTGCAGCTTTGAGAATTGATTCTGGAGCCAGACATGGAAGACTTCTCTCTTTTTGGCAGAAGCCCTCAGTCTAGTTTGAAATTTTTTGGCATAGTTGTTTGATTAATCGATTTTATTTAATTTAGTTTATTTAAGATTGGTCTGTTTCTGACCGTGATTTGTTTTTCCCACACCCCCCCCCCCACTCTCCTGGTCTCTGACATGTTTTCTGCTGCTTTCCTCTTAGTGGTCCTGTTATGAACCAGTTTAATCACAAAGGAGTAAAGAGAACTATTGTCTCTGACAATGAAATGGAAAAATTTTTGAAGTTTCAAAATATTCCCCAAAAAATCAACATAAAATCCAAACGAGATTAAGTGTTGACGCTAAAAAAAATTATATGCTTCTATTTAATAGTAAGAGAGGCAAAGTAAGAGAAAAACAGAGAAAAGTTAGAAAGAGCCAAGGTCACTTTAAAAGCATAGGATAGGTCGACACCACACTGTGCTACCTTCGTTGCTGCTGAGATGGGGTGGGGGCAGTGGAGCAGTTTTTGCCTTTTTTCCTGTTGTTTGAAGCTTCTTATCTGCCTTCTCCAATTGCAGGAGAAGTTTGTCTGTGATGAAGCAGCCCATCCCCTGGGATGCAGGTGCAGTGCCTGATGGCTACAGCCGAACCTCGGGGTACTCTTACCGCAGGATGCAGGAGTGGGGTGGGGGTTCCACAACTCACTCGTGACTTCAGTCCAGGGGTGCACCATCGGGGGATTCTCCCAAGCAGGCTCCAGGAGCCTCCAGGAGCTCTCAGCAAGAGATTATGGTGGGGGGAAGGCAATGGTCAGGGATTCTGCCTCTCGCTTTCCGCTCCATGTTTTGCACCAGTTTCGCCTTCTTTTATATAGATCTCAAGGCAGACTACTCACAGTACATCCCGCACGTAGTTTTCAGGTGTTCAAGAGTGATTATGATAAGCAGTCACAATGATGAAATACTTTTTGAAGTATTTCTCTTATTATCAGGCTCTTACAGGTGCACAGTCCTGTGTCATTTCAGTGTTCATAAAGAAAGAATGGAAAACTAGTTGAAATTACTTACATTGGTATTTGCATGATATGGATCCCCACTTACATGTCAAGAAATACTGACATACGGTTCTTTATCTTACTTTTTGATTTTCTCTTAAAAATATATTTAAAAAAAACCTAAACAAAGGAAAAAAGAACAAAACAAAACAAAACAACAAAACCAAAAAACAGCAACAAAAAACCCCAAAACACACACATACACAAAAAAAACCCCAAACCCCCCCCCCCAAAAAAAAAAAAAAACCAAAAAACCACAAAACAAAACAAAACCAGAAAAAAAAACAAAACAAAACACAGCCAAGAGGACACCAAATTGCCTCTGTCTTTGTCTGGATTCCCCAACAACAAATAATAGTGTAAAAGATAATTTATTTCTTATTCTTATTATTATTTTTTAATATATAAACAATTTTATGTCACAGTTATTAACAGAGTGTGTTGAGATAAATCACATCTAACTCTCTCATTAAATAAGCAAGTTGAGGATATCACAGATTTAATGTCAGGTAGAAAGTGTTTCCTTTGTTCTCTAGTAAAATCACTTTGATTTGATTACTTTATGCATGATTTCTGAGAGCATAACATTCTAAATGTTATGCCCACAAAAAAACCCCAAAAAACCTGCTTTAAAATTTCCACAGTTAAGTCAAGAAGCTAACACACTGAAAAGGATGTGAAGAGAAGAAGATTATGAGCTGAAAAGTGGTTCACAGGGTGCAGTCCACCAGAGTGAAATGTGGAAACGAACTCAGGGCTGATAGTATTCACTGGCACACACTACTGTCTAGAAAAAAATGTAATGTATTACATGGGCTAAAGAAATTTTTTTTGCACTCCTCTGTGAAATATGTAGATGCAAACCAGATCAAGTAAGACCTTCAACTGGATTTTCAGAAGAAGTGGTTTCTGAGTAGCTGGATTTACAGAAGATAAATTAGGATATGTATAACTTGGAGGAATTTTCTATTCTATTTCTTAGGAAATCTAGCTGTTCCAGAAATGCGGTATGTGAAGTTGTTAAAATTTTTAGGAAAAAATAATTCTCAGTTATGAGGTAAGTTCCATTCCTGATACCTTAAAAAAAAAAAAAAAAAAAAAAAAAAAAAAAAAAAAAAAAAAAAAAAAATCTATAATTCTTCTTGTCTGTTTTAAATGGCTTTGTCCCCTGGAACTCTCTTTGAAGACAGAGAATACTCTTGTCCTTCTGACTTGATTTCTTTTTCCTCAAGGGGGGTTTTGCATCCACAAGTAGATCCAATGCAGGACATAAATCTATCTTCTACTGCCTGCACAAATAGATCTGCTCCCAACTTACCTGCACTGCTGAAAAAAAGAAAAAAGCAATAGTATTGACACTTAGATCATAGAGATTTGATACTCTTAGTTCTGGGTAGTGAGAATTACTTCATACAGGAAAATTATAAATAGACTTACTTGAAAAGGAAGAGATCATGAGTGGATAGTGCGTACTTATGCACAACTTCTTTCTACCTGAGTTATAAAAAATATTTTATATAAACCGAGTGATCCAACAAATCCTGAGATTCACTCACTTTGGGATTTCTCACACTATGGTGTTAGTGCATGTGTAGGATGGAGATGCAGTGCAGTGCCAAGTCTTCTGAAGGCCGGACAAGCAATGTAAAACTAGCTACTGACAGAGGGAAAACTTACAGCTGACTAAAGAGGGTAAGAAATAAGAGTGACATGGATAGATTTTAGCTGATCATAACATAGATGCAAGATATTCTAATGTCATACATAAATCTCTGTGCAGAACTTGGTAGTGGATCCTAGCAGAAGGTGTCTTAAATTAGCAGTGGTGAAAGACCGAAGTACATAAACACACACAGCCGCAGAGTGGTGTCCACTGGGTTACTGAATACTTGTAAAACTCAAAGATAGAGAGAAAAATGCCAAGTTAGCTCAAATTGAATATAACAGTTATGCTGTGTCACTACTACAATTTTTTTTTTGTATTAAATAAATTTACTATATTAATAAACTTAATTTTCCTAAGGCGTTTTATATTTGTATATATGTAAAATGCTACATAACTATGTAAATATAACAATCTGGAAGGGAAAATAACACAATAATAATTCAGCACTAACAGTAGATAAGTGGAAGTAGACTGCATTTTTTAATTGGAGGTAAATTAGCGTATTTTTCTTCTACTATATTTCTTCATTTTATCATCAGCTTCTCTAGCCACCTGTTCCCCCACTGCAGTTCTTGCCTTTCTGTAGGCCCAAATCTATGGATGAATCATCTTCATCTGCTGCTCATTTGCCCTCCTGCTTAGAACCCAATTCCAACTTGCTTTTAAAAACCTGTGAAAACACAGTACAGGTAAAAGGACAATCAGTTCAGGCAGGAACAATCTCTCCTTTGGCTTAAGGGTATGGCTGCCAGCCATAAGCACATCTGTCATATTGCTTTGAAGAAAAGTGAAGCTTCATATAGGGCCAGAGATGCATTTGCATAATCCTTTTGACAATAAGTGACAGAACTGCAATAAGGTCTATTTTGGACTATAAAAAATTGTGAGCTGTGAGGGAAGAAGTTGAGGTGGGAATAATAAGACAAATATTGAAATAGAAATAGGAAAGAGCAGATGGGTTAGATAGATATCCGTGTAGTGGAAACAAGTATTATGTATGAATGCCTTTCCTGAAAATGGGTAATTTTCTATCAGTATAAGTATTTCCAAAGCAAGCAAGAGCACTAGAAAATTGAAATAAGAGAGGAAGATCAAAAGATGAAGCCTTTTGGGAGCATAAAAATAACTATGAGACAGTGCATAGGATTCTGCTGTGGAAAACAAGGAACACATTATTTATATGGGAACTCTTGGCATGTGAGTGTTAGGAATATTGGCATGTGGGACCTATAGCCAATGTATGATCAGGACTACTTTGTATTATGTGATATTGCACAGACATGTGTGATCCATGTACAATGAATCGTTGTTTAAATATTTAAAGAATTTATTCTTTTAATATCCTTACAATGGAAAAATATTCAGAACTGTATGTCGTCAGTATCTTCATATTACGTACATTAAATTTATTTATAACACTGAACTACATGTTGTCATTATATTTAGAAATGATCTAAATTTTATTTGGATTTACTAAACAGATTGTGGATCTTGAGGTTGTTTACACTTTGAATTATTGGCAAATGTTGTAATTTGAATTGTTTCATGTGTGATGGGTCAGATAAATCAGATGCTTTTATTTCCAGAATTTGATTATCAAATACATTCAGAACAGATTCTTTCACAAATACAAATACAAACAAAAATTTTCTGCAAAAAATGTGCATAAACAAAATGCAATAGTCTACAGGATATTCATGGTAGTTGTATTTTGATTCATAAGTACATTGGTGGAATAGGAAAATAAAAACACAACTAATGTTTTCAGTATGTCAGATTGTTAACTATCATCAGCTCTCAAACCCCTTTGGTGATCTATGCTGTGGTGGAGTAAACTCATGTCTTGGACTATCTTTTGAAAATCTAGGTAACTAGGGATGGTCTCTCTAATATTATATGCCTTCTTCTTTGTGTCTTACCTCAGGAAAACTATTGATACAATCTTCTTCACTCTTGTGAACTACTTTCTGAACGCTTTATTGCAAATTGTTGAAAAGATCTTGCTGACTGGAACAAATTCTGTGCAATCAAGGATAATTGCTTTACAGTGGCAAATGAACGTTTATTGGATGCTTGTGTGCCCACAATCCAAAAATGAGCTATCAAGACCTCTCACAAATAATGACAATATTAAATTTGATCTGCAGACAAGCTTATTCCTTTTATAGGGCAGTCAGTATGCAAGCATTGATCTAATATGGTTGAAGTAAATAAGATTTCAAGTTGTTTAAAACAGAAGTTATGACCTATGTTAGAGTTATTAATCAGTCTATCCTTTAAGCAATGTGAATAGAAATAGTTATATTCAACTCAAATATTTCAAATGTGCCAAAAGACAAGAAATTTTAGGTCATATCCTTGCAGTGGGACAAGGACTTCCTGCTTCCCTTCTGTAAAATCTCTCATCTGCTTCAGACTTGGGTCTATGATCTGGTTATCTTTAATGGCTATTTTCTATTCAGGTTATGGCTATAATATATATATTATCATATCTATATCAGACTAAATTATTCTATTATTATTATTATTTTCACATTTCAAAACTGAAGTGCTAGGTTTGCAGCTAAAAACAAACAAACAAACAAACAAAAAAAAAAAACAAAAAACAAAAAACACCACAGAGTGAACCCCTTAAACCCCTTTATCCAGAAAGAACACCTTGGTATTCGTTTATTTGTGATTTTCGGGGGGGGGGGGGGGGGGGGGGGGCGAAGCAAGCACATGACCTTTACAATTATATTTTCCTTTTAATGTGGTCCAAAGTAATATGATTCTATACTATCTTCCTTGATGCCATTTATTTTTTATACCATCATATAGCAGGTTTGGGGTTTTTTTTAAACTTCTAGAATAAAAGTAATTAAACATAGTACTTTGTGCCCACACTGTCCCTGAAGAGATTTTCTTCTCATCCAGATGGCACCTCACCTCCTTGCAAGGTCAGTTTAGAGACTTTGTAGCAGCCAAAGTTAATGAGAATTGCAAACATAACATATTTTTAGTAGAGAAGTACCTGATAGCTTGTATTGCTGCATTCATTATACTGCTGGCATGAATTGCATTTCTCTTGCCTGCAAATGTCTCCAAAGACACAAAACATATACCAGAATGGAATAAGCTGACTTGTGCTTGGAGCCCTTCATAGACATGACTGTTTTTAACAGGAGAAAAGCAGAAGAAACTTAACCAACCAACCAACCAAAAGCTCAGCTTCAACAACAACAACAAAACCTCATAATGCAAGCCCCTCATAAACAGCTACTCTGTGTTAAACATTATGTGATATCTGCTTTATTCAGCATGAATGACCCTTTAAAAAAATTATTTCAGTAAGAACAGTCTTACCACCCTTCAGGTGGCACTTTGTAAATAGCCACAAACAGTGTAGCCAAGGAGTTAATCAGATCTCTAGCTTTCTACCCTTTGTTGAAACAACATTCTTCAGTAACCTCAACAGCCCATCTACATACCACATGGACAGTTTTTCAGACCCTCAAGCACTGTTTGCTTCTTTCTCAAACCCTTGTGATATGCAGGAATGCTCCAGGCACTGAACAAGTCAAGAATTCCTCCTGGTATTTGCTTGAGTATTTTCATTGAGAGATTTTCCTTTAATCAAAATAAATAGTCTGTTTCATGCCAAAAGTGATCTTATTGACAGATCCTAAAAATGTTAAATGAGCAACCTGTTCTGTAAATGTTGCTTTTCTAATTTAAAATCATTACAGCAGTGGAGCATTGACATGGTGTTATTTGTTATAATTTCTTGTTTGGTTAGTGTAAGTAATTCCTGTGATTTCTTCTTTGATTTTAGCTTTATTTAAAATCATTAGTGAACATTTACATTTATATTTGCAATCCTCACACTGAACCAATACCCGGAGTGATGGAAACCAGTACTATTTTAATACTGGGTTTTGGCATTTGCTAAATTAGATCTTGTAACTTTTCAGTATTCAACAGATTTGTGTTTCTAAGTTACTTCTTTAATAGATTTCATATTTCTCTTGGTATTCAGCTATTTCCTTTTTTTTTTTTTTTTTTTTTTTTTTTTGTGTGTGTGTGTGTGTGTGTGTGTGTTAATTCATAATATGTGTAATGAACAATAAAGCAATAGTCATAAAATAAGGTGAATAATGAGGTCAGGTAGCATATGCATAATTAGACCACGGCATTTTAGCATAAAATCCTTGGATTTTAAACTTTACTATATTTCCAAGAGAAGTCAGAACTCATGGCTATGCACTCTGATTTTTTTAAATATATTTTTATTTAAAATACATAGAAATCATCCCACAGCAGAAGTATTACAGAGCAGAACAAGATCATGATCCTGTCAGAAAACAGAAAAAATTATTACACAGGTGTTTAAAGAAAAGTCATTTAATAGATGGAGTGTCCAGTGCCTCTTATCCATATATTACACATTGATTTTATATGGAAAATTTCAAGAATTTGCTTTAGGGGCATATCTAAAATGGAATTGAAGAGCTTTATGGTTACAGTATTGTTGATTTATCTGAGAGCCTTCTGAAATTGTTCCTCAATTTGTGTTCAATTTCAGCCTCATGGACAGCTTAAGTCTTTGGGTGCAGACAAGAAGCATTATTTTTGAAATAGTTTAATTCTGATGAAATCCACTTTCACTTATTTATATGTAGTTACGTCAGTGATAACACCAATGAAGGTAAGAGTCTATCACTATCTCCTGTTATATAAGTAGTAATTAAAAGTGCTCAAAGCATGGCCTTGAAAATTTGAGTCTCTTTTATAGTATTTGAGTCCAGACAACAAGAATGCATATGTATTTATTTATAAACAGTCCACATTATCAAACCAAAGACTTCATGACAATTGTTGTGTATGTACCATTTCTATACATTATGGAGGGAAAATAGTCTAAACATTAAACTTATTTATTTTTAAAACCCCAAAATGTCGTCACATTTTTTTTCTCCTAACATGATTTTTCTTATTTTTGCCAGTTTCTAATGAAACTTTTATTTGACATTGAAAGTTTTCTTTTGCATATTTATACTTCAAATAATGAAATTTAGCATTTAATCATATAAGATTAATTTGCACCACCACCCCAATTTAAAAAAGAAACAACAACAAAACAACCCAACAACAAACCCCCAACAAGCTATAATCACTAATGCAGCAGACTTAGGTTTTTATTTTTCTAAAGACAAAACATAAATTATCCATCTTCAGAAATACAGAATATACTAAAATACACCAAATAGTATTTAAGGCGGGCTTTTCCTGTTAGTAATCTCAAAGTCTTGTTAAGGTCATGGCTGATCTCCATCCATATCCTTAATGTTTTAGTGTTACAAGTTTTCCTGGAGGATTCCTATTTTCATAGTCATTGTGATGAACCTTACAACTATTATGTTCCTTTTTTTTTTTCCCCCTTTTATTTCACATTCCTGTGTGTATAATATTGTAAGAAATATTGTATTTCTACCATGAAATTAAAGGGTAGGCAGGTGTTCAGACATCTCCAGGAAAGCAGGAGCATCATATCTAATGTCGACTTCTGAGGACAAATGTCATCACTCCTAATATCCTCCTGTTCCCCTTAGCTGAGCATGATGTCATCACAAACCGAAAAGCTAGACCCATACAAGCTATTATGAAGAAAAATAATTCTTTCTCAGTGAAAACCAGTGTACTGTGAGATCAGAGATAGTCTGTTTTGGTTGTTAGTTTTGTTTTGTTCTCATGTATTTCCACGTGTATGTTTTAGAGTTTCTTACTGTCCCTTGTTCTGCAAATATCTCAGAGGTTGAGTACTAAAAAGACATTATACCATGCTTTAAACAATATTAAAACATTGACTTCCCTTGACTTTCAAAGGCAAAAAGGAAAGGAGTCTTTGCTCATTATTTGGTAAAGAATTATGTGCAAGCAGCACACAAACAGGAAAGCACAGAAAAAGATTGGTGGTTTTTGTGCTCATCTTAGTTCTTTTATTGTTTTCTTCTGTATGAAGACATTTCTACCTCTAATCTCCATTCCCTAGGAGAATCCAGAAGATTTTTATTCTAGTCTTCAAAACCTGTGTTTTAATGACAACTATGATGGCTAAATGATGCCAAGAGATTTTTGCAAAAAGACTTTCTCCAGACTGGTGTGAGCTTCTCATTATTCAGTCCATACCTTCCTGTAACGGAGAAGACATGCAGCTTTTAGCTGTCATCGTTCAAATTAAGCTGGACTGCTTGTTTACTGTCCAGGAGCCTTAGGCAGAGCTCTGATGATAGGTACATGGTTGCTGAAACCTAGGTGTGATCATACCCAGCAACCAAGCTGAGATTTTGTTCCTTTATCCTTTCACTGGGAAGCTATTTGTTTCAAAATCCTTAGCCACCTCTCACTGAGATTTAGAGAGAGTGAAAATAGATAGGTCACTTACAAATTCCATGGGAGGTACCCCCCTCCCTCCCCTTCCCTCCAGTGTTAGAGACACATTTCTGAAGGCCTGGGGGTGTTTACACACTGCCACCTGCTGCTTTGATCTCCTTGATCTGAGCTTGCTCTGCTCTCAGCAGCACTGGTGATCTGCTCCTCTCCGCCTAATTCTGTTCATCCTCCTGCAGTTTGATCCAGAGCCCAGTGGAGTCAAAGACTCCTAAGACTTCCTTTGGCTTCAGTGGATTTTGGAGTCTGCCAGATACATAATTAATTTATTTCAATGGGCTATGAATCAGGCTTTTTGCACTGCCAGATGTATAATTAATATTTCAGGATGAATTCCAGGTAGCTTGCTGGTTTGTAAAGTTCTTCCTACTGTCTCAGTTCCTGTCTCCCATGTAGTAAGGTCATAAATTAAACTCTTATATTCTTAAGAGAACAAGCAAACCAATAAAATTAATAAAACCATGATTCGATGCTTTTAAATACTTCCAAAAGAAAAACACCTCAAAGGACATTACAGTCTCAAGACCAATAGCTTTTTCACCCCAAAGTTTCCTAACGAGGCTTGCTTTTTCATCATCCCATAAAATACATCTTTGACTGCACTTTCATCCTTCCATATAACTTGAGGGAGAATTTCAAATTGTGTAGAAAAAAATACAGGTGAATTTCCTGAGATTTTCTCATATTGCTAATTTTATGCATTGCTTCAAAAATATTTCTTACATTAATGATTAAAAATGGCCAAATGAGACAGCTGGAGTATTTCATTCTTCTGCAAGGGCTTGTCCTGAAATTAAATTAATTCCTTTTCTATTCCCACACAAGCAGCTTTTTCTTCCTTTGAAGTCTTACATAGACTCCAAGACAAGCCTGCCATTTCCTAGCCTGCTAATAGAGTCTTACTCTTCAAAATAGTACATCTGCCACACTTTTTACTAATGCATCCTCTCACCTTTTTAGTCCAAGGCAAATTTTCGTTTTCTCCAATGTCGCTTCACACCAGAAAACTGTGTCTACTCTAGCCTTATGAATTAAGTGTCCACCTAAAATAAACACACTGGTAAAAGCCTCAAAGGAACTTTGTGTATTCTAGTTTTGTTTTGTATCATTGGTACAGCTTTGTCAGCAAACAGACATGTAAAAATCAGTGAATACTTGAGATAGTTAAGGAGTACCAAAACAATGTTTTTCTTTCACTGATCTCCTACTTGCCTGTCATTTGGTTGGATGACCCAGACTGGTTTTCTTTTATTGTTTGTTTGTTTGTTTTGGTTGCTGTTTTGTTTGTTTTGTGGTTTTGTTTTTGTTTGTAGGTTTTGTTGTTGTTTGGGGGGGGGTGTTTTTTGTGGGTTTTTTGTGGTTTTTTTTTTTGTTTTGTTTGGTTTGGTTTTGGTTTTGGTTTTGTTTCAGATAAATCAAAAATATTTGTAAAGCTGTGCTCTGAAGTTCCAGAAAGTATTAGGGAAAAACAAACAAACAAAGAAACAAACAAACAAAAAAGGTATTTGATCCTGATGGTTGGTCCTGATTCTCACATACATATGAAGAGTAACTTAGAAACCAGTTCTGATGAGTCTTAAAGAGGAAATCTGAACAAAAGCTTTGAAATTCACTGCGGGAGCTTGCTTTCCAATAGTTACTTCTTTGATTTCAGTAGAAAATCATAAGCCTCTTAATTAAGTTAATATCTTCAAAAAAAGGTTATTTTTATTTATTGAGGGCAGCTCGTAAACAAGAAATTATTATCTTAATGAAATTCACAAACTGCTTCATGAATCACCAAGTTTTGAAAAAGATGGAAGCAAGAGTGGAGGAAAAAATAATGTTTCTTGACAATACTATGATTTATGTTAAGCGTAATGAAGTATTGCATGGCTATTTTTTAAAAAACTGGGAGGTTATCAAAAGTTTGTCAGGTATTGAAGCCCCCAAATTTTGTTTTAAATATTTTGGCAGTTGCTATTAACTGGTGTTTTCTGCTGTTCTGTGCCTTAAATAGACAATGCACAAAATATTCAGTTATTATTGGTGCTTGAGAATGAATCCTATCCACTACTGCATTTTCCCTAAGCTTTAAAGAAAAGTTGTTGACATAGTTTAGCAAAAACACTTAGTCACTTAGATATCACTCTGCTTCTGAATAATCTTTTTAGTGTAGAGATCAAAAGAAAAGCTTTCATCATAGATCTTGAATTGGACTCTAATCAGTGTAAGAGTTCCATAAGCTTCAGTGCAAGACCTTTTCATTTTTCTCATGTGAAGATCAATTAGATCATAAGCTTTTCAGAACAAACATCAGATTCTCTCAGTGCTTACTGTACTAAACAATGCAAAGCACCACAGTTTTGGCTGCAAGAAAACAAACTGTAATTGACATGTTTGTCTCAGAGTACAGAAAGATCAAAACCAGTGAACTACTTTAACTGCTCAGCTACGTAGATAGCATCAAGACTAAACTAGCCAGAGTCAGTCCCACAGATCAGGATGACAGCTGAAGTGTTAGATGCTCTTTTAAATGTCACATTCTAATTATCAGTTTACATAGGCAAAAATAGTTTGTCTTCTCTTTGATTTTAAAAACCCAATGTATTTTTTTTTTCTTCATGGTACCACAAAGGTGTTTTTTTGTTGGTTTTTTTTGTTTGTTTGTTTGTTTGTTTGGGTTTGTGTGTGTGTGTGTGTGTGTGTGTGTGTGTGTGTGTGTGTGTGTGTGTGTTTTGTTGCTTTTGTTGTTGTTGTTGTTTTTAATAGCATAAGTGGACGGGAAAGGTATAAGGAAAATGCTGCCATGCCAGAGTTTTGCTAAATAATATCTTTGGGAGAAAATATGACTACCTATTTTATCTTTTCCGCCAAAGTATAAAATTCTTACTAACCATGTGTGGTGAGGCAGTGTGTGGCTGGAATTCCTACTGTAAATAATATAAATTGCACATTTGGAGAACTTATTCAAGCATTATTTGAAGCCAGTAGGGATCTTCCCATTGATTTTTAAAGGGTTAGAAATCAGCCTTTAGCCTTGCTTTCTGTTCATGAATCATTCAGAAGCCAATCCTGATGTCTAGTTATTTGTAAGTATTGGACAAATAGTTTGGACAAGCAGCTTCTGGTCTATGGGCTGTTTCCAAAATGTTAATTTTGACTGTTTGCTGTTCAATATTCATAATGTGTGATTAGTCATCTGCATTAGTCATGCATCACCATGATATTACATCTATCTAATTGACAGAGTCCAGCTATCTAAGCTATAGCATCTATCCATTTGCATTCTTACAACAGAGCAGGTCATTGTTGTAGTATATGAATGAATAATGAATGGCAAATGTTCAATAGTGAATAATAAATAGTAAATAATTTATGTACTCTGGTAAGTTTTTTAAAACAAATATTCACTCATGCTAATGTTTGTGAAAGTTTTGGATTTCAGGACATTTTTACTAATGTTCAGCAGCTACAGAAAGATTTTGAAATAATATGTAATAACTTGAATATTATTTATGATTATATTTTTAATGGAAAATTAACTTTTTTTTAAAAAGTTTTTTATTAGGTCTGCAGTATAAAAAAGGAAGGAAACTACATTATTGAGAAGAAAGGTGGTCAAGGGCTTTTTTGACTTTTGCTTTTCTTCCATTCAGAGGCATCCTTGACTTAAGGCTATAATGATACATATTTTGTTCTTAACATCTGAGTTAAACACGCCCTCTGGTTTAACAGTCTAGTACCTGGGTTATATACCTCATTAACTTGAAAGAATCTATATAAATATTGCAACACACACACACACAACATTACAATTATTTTGAGTCAATTGCATCATAAAATAGAAGGATCTTTTAAAACCTTTAAGTCTGTTATTCAACGTCATCCCATTCATAGTTGCTCTTAGTAGTTTCTTTCTTTCTCTGGTTGTTTTATCCTGTTTCTCTTTGGGCTTTTTTTTTTTTTTTTTTTTAATCCTAGATTTCTGGATCTTTTAATTATATTTTTATGTTGTTACTTTTCCACTTGTTGACTTTCTTTTATTTTTCTCTGTTCAATGTTTGGGGTTTTTTTTTAATTATCTGTCTTTAGTCAACAAGAATGCTTTGTATTTTATTTTATTAACACATTCTTTATTATTTTCAGTAATCACTCTCTTGTACACAGCTTCCCTCTTTGTTTGCATGCCTTTTTTTCCTCATCACATTTTTTCTTATGTATCAGCCAAGTTGTCTCTTGGAAAAAAGGTGGCAAATTATTTTGATGTAAACAGAACACTTGCAAACCTTGTAACACACATCATATTATCAGTTACACATTTCTAATGCTCACAGATGTCTTCCTACCCTTTTCTGCTGCAGATCTTTTATTTGTAATTTTCTTTAATTGATTTGATCCAGGGCTTATTTCCAATAAATTGAGCGTGGTTCCTTCTGTCTCACAAGGCCATTATTTTTCTGAATACTTACATCACTCTTAACATAGACTGAGAAGCCTCCTCCACATACAGCTTCCACCTCCTGACTGTTATAATCTGACAATTAAACCAAAATAAGATGAATTATAGGAGAATGACTGAGAACTAATCCCTAAGTCAAATCAATGTCTGGCTTACTGAGAAACCGTTGCTGTGGATTTAGAGACATTTCATGTTGAATAACATCATAATTAAATCCTGTCCATTAGACATAATTAAATCTCATTAGTAATGTGGCAATACAAAATATCTTTTCATTCTCTAGTCTGAATGTGTCACAGTCTATTACTCTCTGAACAGGTTCTTTCAGATTGTGCTAGGTGTGACTGGGATGGAGCTGACTTTCTTCCCAGCAGCCCTTACAGTGCAGCACTTAGTGGTGGTACGTAGAACAAAATCCCTAAGGCACCAGAGCCTTGGCTACTGCTGAGCGGTGCTGGCACTGTGTCGATGCTGTCTCTCCACCCTTCCCCAAAACTTCCCAAAGGTCAATAAGCTGAGGATGGGCCAGAGGTAAGATGGGAGGGACACAGCCAGGACAACAGATACAAACCAACCAAAGGGCCAGTCCATGCAATACTACAGCTGAGCTGAGCTATAAAATCTACAAGAAGAATGTGCATGTGTGTAAGAAATAAAATATTAAGGAATCTATCTTCCAAGGCAACTCTTATGCCACTTGAGGCGCTTCTTCTCAGGAAGTGTCTGGATATCTCTGGCTGATGGATGTAGAGAACAGTTTTAATTTTTTTTTTTTTTTTTTTTTTTTTTTTTTTTTTTTTTTTTTTTCCCCCTGTATCTCATCTCACAAGTTTTTTATCTCATTTTCTCCCCTTGTACTGCTGAGGAGGAGGAGTGTGAGAGCAGCTTTGTGGGCACTCATCAGCTAGCCAAGGTCAACTCATCACACAGATATTCCACATGACAAAAGTTTAATATTTGAATACTGAGTTTACTTCTTTGAAGATATTTGAAACTGCAAATAGTTTTGGTTTAACAAAGTGATACAGCAGCATACTGAAATCACAATCCAAGCATGATATAAAAATTTAAGCATAAAGTTGGAACACAATATAAATTTGATTCCCCTTCCCCAGGGTAGTCTCTGTACACACAACATTTTGCCTCACAGGATGAGTGAGCCAGCACAGTCCTCCAACTCAGGAGTAAAGATGAGTCCAGGAAAAGGGAGGGAGGAGGGAAGGGTTTATGGGTGGAGGGAAGATGGTTTTAGTTTTTACATCTCATTATCCTAATCTGATTTGATTTCTGGTAAATTAAACTAATTTTCCCAAGTCCATTTTGCCCATGACGGTAATCAGTGCGTGCTCTCTCTCTGTCCTTGTCCCAAAACATGAGCCTTTTTTTGCATTTTCTCCTCATTGACCTGTGAAGAGGGCAATGATAGAACAGCTTTGGTGAGCACCTGGCATCCAGCCAGGGTCAACCATCCCAGCTGAGGACCATACAATACTAAAAAAAAAAAAAAAAACAAAAACAAACAAAAAAAACACCTCCTCCAAAATAAAAGATAAAAGAACAGCTTACCATCTATCTTTGGAAATTTTCACTTTTTAACACTGTCAGCATCCAAATAAAATCAAAGAGTTTGTATTTTTTTTTTTTTCAGTTAATTGTGTTTATAAACAGTAATTCCCAGTAGAGACTGAAAATGGCAACAAGTCAAAGGTTTAATCAAGATGATCTTTGATATTTTTTTGTCAGAGCAGCACATTTTTCTACAAACTGTGTTTAAATTTACTCCTGGCTGGCAGAAGAATTTTACATAAATTCTTTTTCCTCTTTTGTCTTAGACAAGCAACTGCTTCAAGAGCAGAGAATAAATTTAATCTGATTGTTTTCCTGAGATGCAAATCCTTCGTATATTGGTCATCCAAGGTAAAGGAGAGTTCTGAGCTGCAGTGTTCAGTATGACTATAGGAGAAACATCAACAACAAGAAAAGATAGAAAGTAGTGGAACAAAACTTGAGGAAATACACTGAGAGGAATTTTCAAACACACATGAAAGCTGTTGCAGGGAGGAAGAGGATAAACTGTTTTTCAGCTCCTATTCTTCCAGATTACAACCAAAAGCAATGAGCTTGAAATGTAGCAAGACCAACATATTTATATTGGTAAGGATAGCAAAGCAACAAGGGACAATGAGGTCCTTGGGAAAACTGCTAAGTTCTCACATGAACAGACACAATAAGATAATTTTAGAAGCAGAATACATATGTATCTGTCAGGAATGTTACAGGCATTTAAGTCTTCATAAGGCTAGAAATAGACTAAGGTGGCATCTGACAAGTTTTTTAGAACAGTTTTCTATGACTCTGTAAAGGACAACTTGGTTTCTTCAGGACTGAAGCTCATTTATATAGCTTCTTGTCAGTTTTACATTAGCAATTCAGAACCAAAAGGTATCATGGCAGTGGGAGCATGGAATCACTGTTGAACCTGTTTCCTTTCTGAAGCAGGCAAGGGTCTTTTCTCCCTTGCTTTAGGAAAAGTTTCCCTGGCAGATTCCTCTGTAGATCAGATATTACCTAGAGAAGCATTTGTTATGCCAATATAGATATGCTGAATGGATACATTTCCTTTTTAACTACACTAATCATCTGAGGATTTATAGACAACAAAGGGAAATAGAGTGTATGATTCATCTGACCTACTTTAGATATCTATGTAAGGAAGTAATTTTTGTCCTTAAAGCACCGATTAATCTCCAAAAGAGCAACTAGTATTTCTATCTACAATGAAAATGTCTTAAATGAGATTCCCATCCACTTTTGCTAACCTTATGATGTCAAGGGTGATATGAGTACCACATAAAGAAGAATAAATGGTGTAGTTATAGATAGGGCATTTGTCCCATGATAGTCCTGATGGACAAAGTAACTATCATTACAGATGAGGAATTTATTTGATGACTGTAGTGCATTTTGAGATGACCTGAGTCCAGCAACAACATTCTGCAACTTCAGTATATTTCATAGAAAGCTTTAACATTTTGCTAATTTCTTTTATCTTTTCACCTCATATACACAAACCTTCACAGATAAAATGACATATCTCAGGCTGCATCCAGCTGCACTATAAATGTTGGGAAGAAGTTTCCCTGTACAACCATTGTAACCTCACAATTGCAACAGAGAACCTAATGAACTGAAAGAAGTAAAAATGAAGAAAAATTCAAGCATATTAGAATTTAATTGCTAACTGCACAAACCTCATTGGATTTTGAGGAAGTTTTACTGATTTGTAGTTTAGCAGATTAGATCTACAACTGTCAAAATTCATGTCCCTCTTCTCTACATTAAATAACATGTACTCATAAGGAAGACAAGATTGTATTTCTTACTTCTTACAAATAAACCAAAAAATGTTTTACTTATTTATCTTCAGCATGGAAATAACACCTTTTTTAGATTGTTAGAAAGACAAAAATATCTTAATTCAACTTTCCAAACAGATTTTTTTTTTCCATTTTTTAATTTATTTGTCTCAGTTCTGGAGAAATCAAATGCTAAATATAATTTTATTTCTTCCCTGCAAAACAAACAAACAAACAAACAAACTCATAGAAACTACATGCCTAGAGCAGTTAATAATTAGAGCTTTACAAAGCTGTGTCAGTCAAAGTAGAGGCTTCATGGTTCACTTTCTGAGACCAGGCTCCAAATCCAGCTTTGGATATATTTAAACAAAATAAATTGCAGAGAGCAATTTTAGAACTTCATTTTAAAGAAAATTAACAAAACATAGATGATTTCTTGATGTTTGAGAGTGATGATGCTTATTTTTTGTTTAGTACATGCTGTATTATAAAATATTAGTTAAAATATAGCACTCATCCTTTCTTTGAAAAGGTATCTCCTCTGGTTCTCCAGGATTTAGCAGAACTGGATCCTAATCTCTTGTGAAACTGTGATGGTGCCTTGTCTTGCCCATACAAAATTAATATAATCACATCAGTAAATACACTAATTGAAAAATTAAAGCATACACAAAAAAAAAAATACTATTAACATTAAAAATGTTGTAAATTCTATGCCATCAACAGAGAAAATATTAGAAGAACATTTCTGATTCATTAATCATGTTTAGAGTGATGCAGAGGTCAGTGGAATTGACAGACTTCAGCATTTGCATAAAATTGAACTTCAAGGCTACCTCAGAAGAGAGAATGAAAAAGATAATTGGTTTAACATAAAATGCTTATTAAATAGAATAAAAAATGACCACAGGCCCTATCACCCATTTCAGTGTGTAACATGTAAGCACAAGTCATGATTGCCACTAGTATCAGTGAAATGATACCAGTGGCAATATCCAAGAGAATACATGCATCATTGAGATTACACAAAGAGGTTCCATGTTTCTTCAACCAAAAGTTTTTGATGTCAGGATCATGTTCAGCATCCGCCACTAGTTTCCTACGCCATTCCCAACCCTCAGACTAAGTAGTGCAAATAGACCTGAAGTAGATACTGAATGCTGTCATTTTCTACAGAGCATTGCTTATGATTATACATTGGTGTTTTTTCTTATATGAATTTGTGTTTGGAATTAGCTGGTAATTATTCTTTTGACATAGACCTCAAAATATCCAGGTGCTCCTTTTCTGTAAACATAACAGTTGCCATTTTCATAAATTGCAAGTACTGAAATAATTCAGTATGGACCAGGTCCTGAAGTTGTTGCCGTTTCAACACCTTCTTCAATCAAAACATAGGATGATTGCAGGAATGGTTGTTTAACCAGTTGAGGACTGAATAGAAACTGGTAGAGGAATTTTATTGCCCAGTATTACATGATTTTTGCTCTATGCATTTTTCATAAAGCTTTAGAGAGGATTTTGTGCCAGTAACTCAAGAATACTATTTATTTGATTAAAGCAAGTCTGCTAGAGCCAAGTTAAACATTAATGTTGTAGATGAATCTGATTAGGAGTGTTGAGTGCACAAAGGTTTCACCAGACATAAAGTACTTCTGTAAGTATAGAAACAGAAGGATGATAAGTAGGGAAAAAAAATATGGCTCTGTTGTTGAGTGGATCAGGGGCTCTGGTGACAGCGTGTGGAAAAGGCTGAGGTACTGACAGCCTTCTTTGCCCCAAACTTCACCAGTAAGACTGTTGTTTGGAAAGCCAAGACACCAAAAACAAGGCAAATCTAGATTAAGATAAGCTTAGAGACTGATACAGATTAAATTTAATTACATGATTTAACCCAGATGACCTAGATCTAACCTTTATTTTATATCACACCTATCACAAACCATAGAGACATTTAAATATGCTGTACCAGAAACCAACTTTAATAGTCAGTGAGACTAACAAATTAGATTGTTTCTGTGCAGATATCATCTTGTGATTGACATGATAAAGGTCCTAGGTTTTTAATTTAACAGAGCAACTTTCTCACAAGAAATATGAAAGTTGTAATTAATTAACTTGCTACTATCTTTATGTCAAAACAGTGAAGCGAAACATATGTCTTCACTAAAACCTTTCAAGACTTTCAGACAGCACAGATTTTTTGAATCAACTTAGCCCTATATTCTAAAAAAAAGTGGCAATCATGAAATCCTTGGCTATTTAGAGCACATTTTTATACAGAATTTAATTCCAAATGGAAAATCATCTACCTTGTATCTTCAGTTTCTGAGGAAATAAGTATTATACAAACACCAGAGATCAATTTAGTTTTAAACTTAAATAGGTGTCCATTTATTGATGGAATTAATTACTAACATTAAATATTTTACAAATAACTGTTACAGATTTCAATTTTTTTTTTCCCAGGCATGCTTTAAAACATATTTATCCAGTATTCTGGGAATACTGATTGCACAATAGTTACAAGCTATCTCAGATTCATCTTGACTCAGATAAGCCCCAATACTGGAGCCTCCCCCCTGCTTAACATTAACATAACTCATCAGGTGGCTCTTGATCAGACTATGATACTTTTTCTTTTTCTGTTTAATGGAAGGCTCAGTTAAGAGGCTTCTAATTGAGGAGAGATTGAGCTGATGGTTGCTGCAGTGAATAGCCTGTTAAAGGTGATTTGAAGTGACACATGCCCATTTAGAGTTTATTATAATCTTCAGAGTGGCTCCAAGCTGTGTGAAGTGGTCAATGCACTGGGGGGAAGACACGCCATCCAGAGGGACCTGGACAGGCTTGACAGGTGGGCTGATGGATCCTCAGGAAGTTCAACAAGGCCAGATGCAGGGTCCTGCACATGTGTAGGGGAAATCCCAGTTCCAAGTACAGGCTGGGAAGAGAATGGATTGAGAAAAGCCCTGAGGAAAAAGACTTGCAGATGTTGGTTGATGCATAGCCCAACATGAGCGGGCAACGTGCGCTCACAGCCCCGAAAGCCAGCTGTGTCCTGGTCTGCATCAATAGCAGCATGGCCAGCAGGACAAGGATTGTGATCTTCCCCCTCTACTCTGCCCAAGTAAGACCCCACCCAGAGTGCTGCATCCAGCTCTGGGGCCCCAAACTGAAGGAGGACATGGATGTGAAGTGGTGAATCCAGAGGAGGGCCATAAAGATAAACAGAGTGCTAAAGCACCTCTCCTATGATGAAGACAGATGGAGAGAGCTTGGGGTGTTCATCCTGAAGACCAGGCTCCAGGGAATTCTTCTAAAAGCCTTCCAGTACCTAAAGAGGCCTACAAGAGAGCTAGAGAGGGCTCAAAGTGATGGAACAAGGGGCAATGGCTTCAAACTGAAGGAAATTAGATTTAGATTAGAAATAAGGAAGAAGTTCTTTAGTGTGAGGGTGATGAGGCACTGGAACAGGTTTCCCACTCAAATTGTGGATGCCTCATCCCTGGAAGAGTTCAGAGCCAGACAAGATGGCACCATGAGCAAACTGGTGAAATGGAAATGGAACTAGATGATCTATAAGGTCTCTTCCAACCCAGTCCATTCTATAATTCTGTGAACAGTCTGGACCTAGGAAACTAATCACCCCGCTTGACTTCTTGCAAGACAGAGTTATCCTTCTGACCCACATGAAATTTCAAAAATGTCAGCACTCATTCTAGCCATGGTTCTAGCAATTTTTAATTACTTTTATTTTAAAAATTGTACAAAAACAGAAAATTCCTTCAGCTTCTGGCCTTGCTATTTTATACACTCTCTCTTAGTTTTCCTTATTTCTCAAAGTTTATTCATCCCTGCACTTAGACACGGCGCTATTGCTATGCCTTGCTGTTGCTAAATTATATCGTACTGAAATTCATGAATCCATGTTTAATTTTGTCTTTTGCTTCCACATTTCAGTAATTGGCAAACCAGAAATTGAAAACTTTGTCATGAGTTTCTTTCAGGTGTGATATCTGTACTATTATCTTAAAAATTCCTTGATCTTTGGACATTTCTACAAACGGTTTTGACTCACATGTTATGTATCTTTAACAATTCTCCGTGTACATTTCTTATAATTTTATATTGACAATACAAAGTATATTTTCATTAGGATCATTGTAGATAAACATATACATAGATTAAAACCAACCCGGTTTTTCATTATGTTGGTTATTATCATTACTGATAAGCAATGTCCATAATAGTGAGTTTATTAGAAGTTTTATATGTATTCATAATCTAAGCCTTCTTTCTGAGAATAGCCCAGTGCTGTAATATTGGTTAATGGTGAATGAATGTAGATATTTTAGTTTCATTCTTAGGAAAACTGGAAAGAAGAACTTAAAATAACGGAGCTCAGTTTTGTTGAGAAATTTTTAAAAGATAAAAATTAAAAGACACAGAGCTAAAAGGCTGAGAAAGAACTTGACTCCTTTTTTATGCCTAAATGTAAAAGAAGTGAGAGTAGCCCAGGATGCCAGGATGAGAACATGTATGAGTCAACAGATACTGAACTAATGCAAGAACAGCTATTGCTTCTACAGGGAAAGCTCAGCACCGTCACTTGTATTCTTCCTAGAAACTGTGCACTTTCTGGGAAATAGAAAGATTTGAAGCATCTCAAAAAAAAAAAAAAAAAAAAAAGAAAAAAAAGTGAATTGGACATCCATCTTCTCCATGGAGATGGAAAACCTTGGCTCTCAATGCATGTTTTAACATCAAAAACTAACCCCTGTTGGAATTGTCTCTTTGTGCTTGTTTATTAAAGGGCTTTATTAAAGACCTCTAGTTTCAGGAGAGGACTTTGAAAGCCAAATGAATCAAGATGACTCTGGACTAAATAAAACACAGGGAGTAAATTTTGGAGTTTGAAGGAGCCTAATCATATGTCCAGCTCTATAGCAGATTCATCTCCAGCTATCACAATATGTATTCCTGGTTTCTTCCTGGTTTGTGGCCTTCAATTGTGTAAAATCCAGTTGTGGCATGGGGCTCTCTCCATAGCTGGAAGTTTTGATGTGAGATAGCACAGCGTATTTGAATTGCTGAGAGAACCGATTTTTTTAAAATAATTTTTATTGTTTATCACTTATGCTAAAGATTATTTTGGTGCTTCCTTTCCATTATGAATAGCAAAAATTGTGAATATCTTTCATGATTTACCAACTTTATGAGTTGATATTTGAATGCCATCAAAAATGCAGTCATCTTTTGCTTATTTATGACTCACAAAACCTCTTCATTACTATTTCAGACTGAAATATTGGTCAGCCTGCCTGACCTCCCTTTGTGAATATCTATCACTACAGATCATACCTAAAGGAGAGCACTAAGCTTTTCCTCACAAAAACTACATTCTGCTTCCCTTCCTGATTTTGTGGAACCTCTAGCTTTTCACTCAAAGCCAAAATCTCAACCCTGTCCTTGAAACCCACAATCTGGATGTGCTTCTTAGTGTGATTTCACTGCTCTCTGGATTCTGCAGGTTACGTCTCTCTGTTTCTGTAGTGATGTCTGCCTTCCTGATCCAACCAAGATACCTAAATAGCTTTTTATACCACATTTTCATTTGTCTTGGCAATGGATTCCTATTTATATATCTAGCATTAATCTTCTTCCCAGTGATATTATTTTGGCAATGTCACCTCTTTTTGTGAACCTGTACTGCTCCTTGCTCTGTTTTGTTGCATCAAGCATGAAATATTTATTGTTTCTTTCAAAGTTCTGCTCCATATATCCTCAATTGATCACCATTTCTCATTTAAAAAGTCATATCCACATGCCATTATGTCAGCCTTCCTTCCTTCCTTCTTAGTTTAATTTTCAAACACCGTCTTTCCAAATACTTGGGAGTGCATTGGGTTTTCATGGCAAAGTTTTGGCAGTGGAGGGGCTACAGGGGTGGCTTTCATGAAAGACTGCCAGAAGATATTCCTGTGTTGGTGTCCTGCTTCTGGCCAGGACAGGGTTAATTTTTGCAGTAGCCAGGAGGCTAATTTTTCCAAGTCAAGTCTATTTCTTCAGTGACTGCCATTGGTAAGTGATCTCTCCCTGCTCTTGTCTTTATCCATGAACCTTTTGTAATATTTTCTGTTCTCCACCCAGCTGAGGAGGTGAGTGATAAAGCAGCTTTGGTGGGCATCTAACATGCAGCCGGGGTCAACCCATAATAGAGATAAACTTCATATAAATATGATCAAGATTATTTCATTAAGTGCCTTTGATCCGCTTAATCTTTGTGACCTTCATTTAGAAATCTGCTGATGAAGATTACTAAATGTTACCCTTTTATTGTACTTCTCTATCTCATTGTGTGTTTTTTATTATTATTTTTATTTAATTATTATTTTGGAATTAGAATGTGTGTGGATTAGGAAGTAGAAGATTTTCCCACCCTGTGTTTCTAAAATACCTATAACATCAGAGTCTGAACACTCCCAGGCAGGATCTGAACCATCACTTAACTCATGCTATATATTCAAAGGAAAACAAAAGTACAAACACAAAACTCTGTCTCGACTGTTTAGGGTCTGGGAGACAGAGACATTGTAGTTTTCTCTAGAAATCTAGCGAAAAGCTCAGAAACCCTGCTGCTACAGATGGGAAGATCTGGTATTCTGGCTAAATAAAGGACTCAAATGTATATTTTATACTTAAATTCACATGGGCAACACAAAAGAATACATTTGTGCTTGAGAAACCTGCAGTATTCCAGACCAGAATGGGAAGTTAGAATTATTTTTTTCTAATTTGGAAATGAGACACTTTCCCTTATTGGACTCAAACTTCACAGTAGTATTAAACTATTAAGTAATTAGATTGAGAGTAACAGTGTCCTTCACACACATTAAAGAGAAGATTGTTGGCTGTTAAAAATATCAGTCTCCAGAAGAAACCTCTCGAATACTCTAGTTCCAGAATCTCTGCAGTTTTACATGACCAGTAATAAAAATGAAACAAGAGTCTTCTGCCTTGACAGCCATAGGGAAATATACAAAGTACATGTGACAGCTTTTTTATCCAGAATCCTAACTGCATTAAGCATTTTAAGAGACTAGGTTTATTTTCATAGAGACCAATGTGCAGTTTTTCTGGGCCATTCTTAATTTCTAATGTTGCTCACATGTCTTGCCTGCCTGTAATTCCTGCATCCTAGCTAATCTAAAAAGTAATTCCCATGTGGCAGTTTCTAAGATAAGGATCTATGCCTTAATTTCTGTATCCTCTGAATAAATCTGTCCTCAATTATCTTGACTATTCTTATGTGAGCTCTTTGACTTTGTGTATGCTATTAAAGCACACTTATACTCCAATGAGCAATCTGTAAAAAATGTATAATTGGATTCTCTGTGTGTTGTGTCTCATTAACTGTCTTAAGTGTACTCTGTTGACAAGTTTTTAAAAAAAGTAAAAATGTATTCTGACAGTCAACCTTGCAAATTTGTCCTTAGATCTGCAAGTCAAATTCTGACACTATTTAAATTCTACAAGTGGAGCTTTGTTAATAATGTGTTGATTATTTGTGAGCACCAAAAAAAAAAAAAAAAAAAAAAAAAAAAAAAAAGAAACCCAGCAACCACCACCGTAGTTCATACTCTCACAGGTTTATAGGCGCTGGAGTACGGTGCTAAGAAGAGTAAAACAGTACATATACAAACAGTATAGTAAGCACATCTCTACATAAATAAGTGTAAATCATGCTAACTACATGGAGGAATGAAACATTTAAAAGAACTGTCATTTTAAACATACCCAGTATTTTAGCGAAAAAATTTAGATATTTGTTCATGTTCACTGTGAAATTAACAATTTTTATGTGACTGCTTTGTAACACTACTTTGTCTAAGTAGTAAACTACCCTGTGTTGTTACATAAAATTCTAAATTTTTTCAGTAATTTTTTGAAAGAAGATATGTGCATGGGCAAGGAATTAATAGCGAAAAAAGTTGCTTTATCATATATATGATATAAATTATGTATGTAATATCACAAAGGAAGGAGACAGAGAAAGACAGAATTTTAAATCCACCTTTGAACTCTTTTATGTGTTTTAGAATGCCAGCTGCTGCTGGCAAAGTCTAAGCAATAATCCATCCCTCCCAAGTTTTCAGTACTGCTGGGTCTGAACCAAACTCAAGCTCAATACAAAACTGCACAAGGGGTGTGCTGCCTTGACTTTTTCCTCCAGGGATTCCTTTGGCTGCTAAGGAATGGATGGAGTTCTGCATATTCTAGTCCATCTCCCTTCCCATGTTTGATTCTGGTATGACCCTGACATGCCCCACACCAAGGAATGGGGAAACAGATTGGCTGTAAGGGCATTTGTCCAAGAGAATTTTGTGTGGCTTAACAAGGATTCTCTTCAGCTCTTTCTATTCTGTTTTCTTTCAGCTCTGTACTACATTGTTAAGCCAAACTAGTTTAAATGAGTATTTCAATATCTCTTTTAATTGTTTTTTAAACTGATACATATGTGTTCACTATGTTTCCTGTTCCACTATACATACAAGCAGACAAATGAACCAGTGTACAACATAATCTGCTCTCACTGTTCCTGGGGTACTTGGAAACAGATTCTAATGTTATAATTGCATTTTTCCATATAATTTCCAGCACCCTTTTGTTGTGATTTATAATACAGTATCAAGTATGAATTAATACTTCAGTCTTTCCTGCATTTGTTACCATTCTTTCCACTGGGATCATCTGGCAGATGAGATTTTCATTAAAGCTCTTGGTTGTATTAACACTTCTAATGCAAGCAGTGATAAAGTGCTTTGTAGGGAATCTTACACATCAGTCTATTTTTTCCCAATTAGCATTTGAAATTATTAAGAAGGGTGGGGGGTTTTGTTGGTATTTTTTTTTAATATTAATGTGCTTTTATCTGTTTCATTGTCTGTTTATTAAATGTCTTTTTATTAACTTCTACAGCATTTTTTTTCTGATAATTTTGTGTTTTTTCTAGTGAAGGTGAATTATAATTATTTTTACTGTCCTCTCTAATTTGTCCCCAAGTTTAAATGTTAATCCTGTGAAATATAGACTGAAAATATTTTTTTCTTCTACTGTCAAGAAAATAGAGTTTTAATTATAGGCGTTATTTCATGATATAAACCCTATGTTTACATAGTACCTGATCTGATTTCACAGACTCTGATAATGCCAAAATAAAACTAGTTTGACAGTACTTGTTCATGGCAGACATCATAATTTCTTATAAAACATCTTTTTTCCCTCTCTCCTAAAATGTACCAAAACAAAACCTCTCTTCAGAAGCAAAGCAGACTGCACTGAAATAACTCAAAAAATTGTTGCTAGTTTCAGCGAAGTCAGACTTTTATCTTTATTCCTTGTCATCCTGTTTTACCTTATTATTCCAAAAGAGCCTAATCCACAGTCACCAGAAATCAGTCTAAAATTTCCTGCTGATACCATGTGGCTCACGAAGTTCAATACGGTTTTGTGGGTGCCATTTAATATTTACCTCAGCTGTTAGCCAAGGAAATGTATGGAGAAGACCTTGTACCTTCATGTATATGCACTGAAGTTTATATTCTAAACCTTAGGTTATGGGGTTATTTGAGTTTAAAGTATGAACTGACTGTAAGTGAAATGCTATCACATGCGTAAGAATCTGGTAGCTCCTAACACACCCTGTCTTGATTTTTAGGGGAAGAAGAAAATTATGCTGTTCTCAATTAAAAGGACAACTGTGATTTCTTAAATAGAAGGAGTATAATTTCCCATGCTGGATTTGGGCTAACAATTGAAAATTAAAACTCTGTTTTGTAAAAGTATCATGGGGCTTTTAACAACCAAAAGTTGTCGCTAGATGGCTTTTATGTGTTCTCTAAAAATAAAGATAGTCTGCCTTTGGTAGCACATTAATTTTCCATAGCACTGCTCTTAACATTGGATATTTATTTAAAAATAGTTTCATCTTCAATTTTCAGAGAACTGGGATTAAGGAGTGATTGTATTTCTTCTTGAGGATTATTTGTGCACCCAGATACTTCACCAAAATAAAATCTACATGGGTATTAAACCTACCTTTTAACTAGTATTACATGCCCCGTTACTAATACTCCATTTGATATGCATTTGTGCACTTCAGTTCTTTCAAGGTACATTTTTTTTTTTTTTTTTAATATATTCAACAGGTAAATTCATTTAATTCCAAACTCATTCAACCCCCTTGATTATAAATACAAAGTCTTGTTCTTCTCCCTAGGAAAATAGTGCTTTCTTACATGGGTTTGAAGAAAAAAATAAACTCTTTCTGTCATCAAGTCCCTTGGAGTTTTGCACACACAAGGGCTTTCCATGGAAGGATAATATATGTATTCAACATGTGAAAGAGTCTTCCATCTTGTTAAGGCTGCAGAGAGGTTGCATAGTTAAACAATCTGTGACCAGATGACATTTCAGCTGTACAACTGTCACAGGCACTTTGCTTACTCATATCCATTAAGTTTTGTAGATTTTTTTCAGTTGCAAGGGGCAAACTGTGGTGGGATTCCACAGTGGAGACAGAGAGTAAAGTATGTTTCAACCACTAAATTTTACAAGCAGTTTATCAGCTGGTAACACAGACACCATGGATAGCAGTTCAAAAAAGAAACCTGACAAGAACAGATGCTCATGTGAAAATTCTTCCCTAAGCACGTCTGAGAGCTGGAATTACACAGTACATTTTCTTTTGCAAAGAGGCTCTTCTCTGAGTCCTTCAGTGCTGCCTCAGCAATTGTGTTTCAATGCAGGCTTTCTCTAGTTCCGTTTTTTTCTTTGTTAATTTGATCTCTTTTCTTTCCTCTTGGTTTCCTGAAGGGAATATCTGTCTGGCAGTACTGCCAAAATGTTATAACAAAAGCCCATACCTTTTGTTTAAATTTAACAATCAAAAGGGTGTTTTAGTTTCACAATCAAAAGGGTGAATTTGGCCTATACTACTTCATTTAGTTGAGGATTATTGAAGTGTTCATGGCAGGAGGAGAAAGTTAATTGCCTGACCCAAGTAATGTTGATTAATTGAATTAGGAACCTGTGTGTGAGTTCCTTAAAGTTATTGAATGTGGCTAATATCTACAATAGCAGTTTTCCATTTGTATTAATATACACAAAATGGATACTCTCCTTGAAATTTATGTAGTGGTATAAAAAAATAAATAAAGGAATGTGTTTTCCTTATGGTCTCTGTGTCTAATGGTTGTAATTGTGCAAGACATTGTCAGATACTTAATAGATAGAAACACAGAATTTCTGCTGAATGCGAAAAGATGGGTGCACTTTAAGAACAGACAAGATCAAATGATAAGATCAAGCACTGATGTAATATCCCATCCTTTTCTTTTGTATTAGAAAAGAAATATGAGGGTTTATTATTATGTGCAGTAAAATGACCAAGAATTTTTTTGATGCCAAATATTCCACTGCAATTTTTTTAATTATTATTATTAGTTTTTTTCAATTTTCTAAAGAGCTGAAGGTCTACACTTCCAGGGATTTTTTTTTTTTTTTTTTTTTCTTTTGAGCTAGCACTATAGGGTTCAGAGGGAATCAAAATGTTCACCGAATCACACAGAATCACAGAATCACTTAATATCTAGGTTGGAAGAGACCTTCAAGATCATTGATTCCAACCCATGCCCTAACACCTCAACTAGATCATGGCATCGGGTGCCACATCCAGTCTTTTTTTAAACATGTCCAGGGATGGTGACTCTACCACTTCCCCAGGCAGACTGTTCCAGTACCTTATCACTCTTCCCATGGAAAACTTTTTCCTAATGTCCAACCTATATTTCCCTTGACACAGCCTGAGACTTTGTCCTCTTGTTCTGTCAGTTGCTGCCTGGAGAAAGAGACCAACCCCCAGCTGTGTACAAACACCCTTCAGGAAGTTGTAGAGAGTGATAGCGTCACCTCCTTTTCTCCAGCTCCCTCAGTCGTTCTTCATATGGCTTGTGCTCCAAGTCCTTCACCAGCCTCGTTGCACTCCTCTGGATGTGCTCAAGCATCTCAATGTCCTTGCTAAACTGAGGGGCCCAGAACTGGACACAATACTCAAGGTGTGGCCTCACCAGTGCTGAGTACAGGGGCAGAATGACCTCCCTGCTCCTGCTGGCCACACCATTCCTGATCCAGGCCAGGATGCCATTGGCCCTCTTGGCCACCTGGGCACACTGCTGGCTCCTGTTCAGCTGCTGTCACCAGTGCCCCCAGGTCCCTTTCCTCCTGGGCACTGTCCAGCCACACCGTCCTCAGCCCATAACATTGCAGGGGGTTATTGCGGCTGAAGTGGAGGACTCAGAACTTGGACTTATTAAACTTCATCTTGTTAGACTCTGTTCCCTTCGAAATAAAATTTTCCAGTTTGGAATAAATTTCAGTTGGACAGCAATATCTGAATTATTGATCTCACCTTCTTCAAACCAACTCCCAGTGGCCTCCAAGCAGACGTCTTTTCCTACACTCATATCTTACTAGTGTGTTAGGATGGTATTCACAGAGATTTAAGTATGCATTTCTCTCTGAAGCTGACTAACATTTTCCATTGCCTTTACTTCATTACTTTATACTGAAATATATTCAATTGTACAGCTCTATTTTTAGATTTTCTAGAATATTCATTTCATACTGCACTTGTAAATAATGGGCTTGGTTTTCTGGATAGCCACCAAACAATTTTGATGGAAAGTTCTGTTGTGATTTATGTTTTTTTCAATTTAATTAAGCCCATACCTTTAAGTTATTGGCTATTTTGCATATTATTCATGGTTGTATATACTAGGGGTTTGGGTTTTCTTTTTTCTTTTATTTGAGAAAATAGTCTGTGTTCATTGAGGATGAGGGAAAATATCATTACAGAGCTGTTAGGATGAGAAGGAAAACATGTGTTTCATAGACCAGGTTAATTAAGGCAAGGAGAATGTAATTACCTACTTCAGGTTTGGCCCAGAGAACATTATGAGAAATACCATACAATTTGTAATGACCCGTTTTGTTCAGAACCTTGATTTTACGTTCTATCTGAAAGATGAGATCTCTACCAATAGGGTTCCATCTAACATCATGTCTGAGCAGTATTAATACTGTGAAAAATTGTCATCTCCTGTATTACTCACTAATAGTATCTCCTTAAATATTTCAGAGGTCTTCCTTCCATTTGTATACTGACTAGGCTGACCTCATTTAATACACACAGTTCTTGTGTGATTACAATTTAAACCTGTTTTTCTGCAGCACTACAGATGATTACATTATCTCTCACAGCCAGCACTCTAAAATGCAGCAGCACTCTAGAAATACACCCTTTTGAGAAAAATCTACAGTTTGATTAGCATGGCCGTTTAGGGTCAATGGGAGTAACTCTAATAACCCTCTGCACTAAATGCTGATATCAGAGAAGAAGAGAGAGTAGATTCCTCATTGGTCTTTAGGCATTCCTCCTTCACGTCAAAGGGAGAAGCTGACAGGCAAACAGTGTTATTGGGAATGTTTTGGATCTATACCCCAAATATGGCAAGCAGAAACACGCTGCCTGGAAATCAGAATACTGTATACCATCTTTAAGTCTAGCTGAAACTTTTTCAGTCCATCTCCCTCTTGCTTAATGGGTAATATGTCTAATTGAAGTTTTACTGTTAAGTCAGAACTTCAGCTGTCTTTCTGCAGCTCTAAATCAAAGTAGGTGAACTCAAGCAAATACGCAAAATATTTTTTGTACAGCAGGTGCAGAATTTTCAGTGGAAATGTTCTAGCATTTCAGTTGAAATGTATATGAACAGTCTTTCATAGAAAACATATTGTTATTATGCTAATTTTATAACATCTTCACTTAAAAGCTTTTACAATGTTTTTATTGAAAATGTTAAGCCAGTATTATCCAAGGAGTTATAGAAATACTTCAACTTGTTCTTTCTCTTAATCATCCTCTGAGTTGTGTCTTTTTTTTTGCATTTGAAGATAGGATTAAATGATCTTTTGAGTACTGCCCCACATAAAGGTCAAAGGCTGTGTAGTAAAATTTATTTCCTGCCCTCATACTCTTTCTTACCTGTTCTTTTGCTTATATCTTGGGCTGACATTTTTCCTAGTCTTCCTGTGAATCTTAGTCTTTGTAAACCATCAGTGGGGTTACTCTTGCAATAGAAAGGTCTAGGCATTGATCTGACAAATCCCTACTCATATTGGTAGGTTTAGTCATATAAGAATATCTTCTCAAGTCAATGCCATTTTTTGTGATGATAAATTACTCAGGTATTCATTATAAAAGGAATCGTTATTTTTAATAGTTACAAACAAAATGGAACTAGATTTGCATTCTATAGTAATAGTGGTTTTCTGTCAAACTATTTTATTGTCCTTTCAGTCTACAAAACTTTAGAGCCATTTCCCAGGAGAAAGCCTTCAGCAAAGTAGAGACACTTGAGAGCACAGCTAGGTACCGAATACAAGAATTATAAACTGTCATAAATGTCAGGATGTATTGTAATCAGCAGCACAGTAGCTGTGCCTGGAAACCAGCCATTTATTCTAAGGAGTTCTTTATGGTCTGGTAAATTGCATTAAATTTAAACAAGACTGTAATGACATTTTATACAAAATAATATTTTAATAATCCAAGACATTGCCAGTTTCATGGGAATTATATATATATATTTTTCTTCCACATCATCTTTCTATCCTTTACTTTATTCTCAGACTTTGATTTTTACCATATATGCCAGCACATTGTTTCTTTTTCTGTTGTACATACACTCTTCCTTGCACACTTCTTTATAACGTTAGCACTCTGAATTTAGTCTCCCAAGTGCTAGTTTTGCACCAGCTAGTCTTCATTGATCACAGCGGAGTTTCCAGAAGTTCAGATGATGACAGAGAAGATCAGAGTGAAACTCAGTAACTCTACAATTATTTAACTGGGGTATAGTTTAGTTTTCAGGTGTATGAAAACTAAAGCTCCCAAAATAACACAACCTCTACACACAGTAAGGAAGCAGTCAAACAACAATATAAAAGAATTCTACATTTCTCTACAGAGAAATAAGAGAACACACAGAAGGCAAAACTCTAACAAATAAGTAATTAATATTTAACCATTAAGCATATGTAGTCTAATATGCATTCTCTGTGCAGCTATAGTTAACCATGTTAACAGGATAATTGCCATTCTGTGGCAGACTGTTCTCTCCCTCTGCTTTCCTCTTTTCTTCTGCCTCCCCTACACATCCCTGCTTCAGTGCATTTTCTGTTACACACCTTAAACTTGGATACTACTTTTGTGTTGCTTTGACACTTTCTGTAGTCAAGTAATGGTGAGCACAGGTAATATATTATTTATTTATTGAGCACCGTGCGCTGGGAGGCAAATTAGTATTCTGTCCCTATCACTCACTGCTAGACACTGCACGCACTTGGAACACATTACCACATTAGACCAGTTGTGAGGCTTTAAATTAGATTTGTGACTTGAAAGTCTGAATAAGAAAACTAATAGAACACAAAACAAAGCAGAGGGAAAATGAGATTAATTATCTACAACATTTGGAGTGAACTGTTGCTGATGCACTGTGTTGTAGAAGGCTATTTTTGTGCTACAAATGTGCCTTAATTTTGCCAACATCAAGCTACTTGAATGGTTGAGAAAACACATTTATTTACAGTTTCTAATATACTAGACTTATTTTAAAAATTAAAAATAGATTTTTTAAAAGTGCTATATAATTTTCCCCTCTGTTGTTTTGCTTGACTATTTTGAGATAGGATGAATTGTAAGCACCACAGGGACTGTAGAGAATAATAGTGGAAATAAAAATTTGAATCCTAATGCTGATTTAGAGGAAATTAGGTAAGAATTTTTAATGTAAACTTGTTCATTTTGTGTTGTGTTAAAAGTATAAGAGAAAATTATGTATTCAGTGAATGCATCAGTGGAGTTTTTGAACAGGGAACTGTACACACTATGCAAAAACAGATAATTTTTTTTCACTCTTTCCATTTTCCTTCTCATCCATGTGAAAGACTGTCTCACATTCGGTATGAAAAAGTAGTAAAGCCTAACACAGGCAGTAGACAAATTGCACGTTTACAAGTCTGATTTATCATCACCTCTGCAAAAGCTGAGCTCTCGTTTCATTTCTTAAACTATTTCCCAGTGATTTAGGCAATTCAGGTAGACCGAGACAATTCACCTGCAAGTAATATTGAGTGCAGGGACCTATATTTTTATGTCACTGAGTTTCTTTTACTGTTCCTTCTTCTTTTCTTACTTGTTCCTTAATTATTTTCTTATTAAGTGAGACTGCTGATTTTTAATAAAGGCAAATTTATAGTGGAACATCAAAAAATGTTCAAACAAACCATAACCTGCCCCTAGTGAATCTCATCACTTTTGCTGTACACTACTCCTTCTTCAGTATTTGTACATGTTATTCTTTACATAAATAGCCTTCATCTACTGTAAACATTTCTTTTACTATTTAGATATAATTTATTTTTTCTAGTTTATTGGATCAGAGTAATATTTTCTATTGAGTTTGGACTTCTGGAAAGCATGACTAAATGAGTACCTAGTTCCTGTTCCTATACAAAAAGAATATATGTTAAGAAGTAGTGTATAACCTCAGTGTCTTTTTAAAATTCATTATCTAAAACTGGAAGAGAAGTTATGGATGAAGAAAAATTAGATAAAATGTCTTTCTTTTTATATTAATATATGTGCAGTTACACTGACTACACCCACACATATATATGTATGATTGAATGTGTTTAAGATGTTTTGTTGGGTTTCCCAAACATATTTTTTCTTCACCAAATATTTACTCTACTAAAAATATCTGGGTTAAAAAGAAAGTTTTTTGTATCCTTTTTTTTGCCATATTTTGAAAGATCAAAGGTAAATTTAAAAAAAAAAAAAAAAAAGAGAGAGAGAGAGAGAGGAAGCAATGTGTTAACAATGATAGCTAAGGAATTCAGACACTTGATAAGTGTAGGTAAAAGAAATATATGTGATATATATATATAAGTGTGTACTTCTCTTCTGCTGTATCTACATCAGAACCAAAACAATCAGTGACATTTACTGATACTGATATTAAACAGAGATGGCAAAATCATGTACCACAATGCAAAAAAAGGGCAGAATTATTTAATACATGTTTCTGTTGGACATCAGCAAGAAAATAATAACAATGAAAACATGAATCCCTTGGAACAAGACAGAAGAATAAATGTCAGGTTTGATATTGATAATTACATTTATTACAAAGGGTATTAAAATTTTTAATGAGCTTAAGCATTTATTTAAATGCAGAACTGGAACTCTTGAATCTAAGAACACCCAAGCAATTGCCCACAAATGTCTGTGAGCTGTTTAAAATAGATGTTTTCAAATAGGAACAATTGAAAACTCACAGAGGGTTTCAAACCAGCCGAACCTGCTGTACTGGGGTTTTAAAAGGTTATAGGACAGGATATTAAAGGACAGCTAGGTTGATATCAATCTCAGACAGTTATAAAAAAATCTGGCATGGATGTAATCAGTAAATAATTAAGAGTCTGGTAGCATTCAAAATTCATATCAGCTAATGCAATTTAATGGAAAATAAGCCTTCTTATACAAAGTCTTTACTGGTTTTTTTTATGAGGTTACAAGGTCCGTTGATAAATGGTCAATATGATGAATAAAATATTCAGGCTTCTGTAGGGTACTTGACTTCACATCACATGACTCCAAGGTTTAAAAAAAAGATCTATTATAAAAGAAAGGTATCCATATTTCATGTACATATAATTGTCTCTACTATTAAGCTGCAATAAGAAACTAGATGAGAAATTATTAGGCACTATGGATTTTTTTTTCTGTGATTTCATGAATATATCTTAGCCCAAGGTTATTCACTGTCTATATTGGTAGTTTAAAATAAAATATAAATGAAGTGTGAGTAAAATTAATGAAAAGACCAGAATAGAAAAAGTGGCAATAAATAAATAAATAAGCCAGGTAAACACATTAAGGTGAGACATATTATTTAGTAGAATGAAGTACATTTTAACACTTTAGTTTTTAAGATGAAGGGATGAAAGATTGTGTCAGAAGAAACATCAGATCACACTAGTGTGATTTGAGGCGAACTAACAACTAGGTGCTTACCCAAGCTGCACTCTCTCTAGACTATGAAAATCACAGAGGTTTGCTATCTCCTTTACCTGCACACTGGAAAGTGAGGTTTATTTCTTCTTCTACTGCTTCCAAGAAGAATAATTTATAGTACAGGATACAGCTGGCATTTTGACATACAACCTTTATACTTCTGTGGCATTTGCACCCCTCTAACCCTGCCTTCCCTGCTGTCACTGACTACAGCTAAAATGATCCTTCCAGGGTTTTCACTCTAATCTTTACTTCCAATTTTGTCTCCCCTCTTTGTACCTCCTTCCTCTTCCCTGTAAGTATCTACATTTCAAGTCCACATATGTGAAACCTTACACCAGTACTGTTCCAAAGATAATCAACAGAATTCATTTACCTAGATGTGATTCAGAAATTAAGCTTCATCACCAGCTATGAAAGAAAAAAAAGTAGTATTTCTGCACTGCAACATGAGATTAATGATGCTATTACTTGACTACTATGACAAGTTCTGGTGCTTGTACTTTAGGAGAGATGTTACAATTTTAGAACCTTTTGAAAATAATAACTGGAATGAGGAAGGATGAAGAAAATGGCTCGTGTGAAGAAACTGCAAAAGTTCATGTATTGCATGAAACTGCAATTCATGTATTGAATTTCTTCAAGGACATGACTTCATCACAATCTGCAAATGTCTAGCTGAGAAACTTTGTGGCATTAGGCAAAATGAGATGCAGTGGTTTGAAGGCAAAGTCAGCTAAATTAGACTAGGTATAAAGGTCATTTCAGAGAGATCTAAACAGAACAACTTCCCTAGGAAAACAGTGGTTTATCTATTGAGTTTAGTTCCAAAATTAAGCTCCTTAAGTAATCAAAAAGAAGTTAGCAACACTGTTGCTACGTGTGGTCTGTATTACATAAAATAAATAAGATTAAGTAACAGTAACATTCTTCTTGGTTTTAACATCTTAGCAATTCTGTATATACAGCCTGCTCACTCACTGTATGCCTGGCACTTTTTAGTTAATGGCTAAAAACATTGAGACAATCACTTGACAGAATATCTGAAAACCTACAGTGAGTTTTCTATGGGATTTGGAAAGTCATCTGAAGAAATTTTCCAGAAATATGCTTCTGAAATGACAGTGATACCTACTTAAGGTGGAGAAGCCTTCTTAGTTATAAGATAGTCCTTCTCTGAGCTCAGTGGTTATGTGCTTACATCCTGCCTCCATATGTGCTTTATTCAGGAGATAAACCAGCCATCTTTGAGAAATGGCTGCTGGGTATCAGCCCAGCCATAGCTGACACCCATAGTAAATCTGGACAGCTGACCACTTTAGATGACTTAATCACCCATGCTAATTTCAGAACAAGAGCTTTATTTGCTCTGGATTGGCCCATACTGGGAAATAATTTGGTGTAGTCTTGATCTGTAATGCAGAATTTCATTCCAGGACCATTTTCCAGAGGAAAACACATTCATTTCTTGATCTTCTGGTAAAAGATATACACAGATCAGACAAACATCACCATGTTACAAAGGTAGTTTAGATTATTTTTATCACTCTTATTAAAATTTTCTTATTTTGCATGAGACTATATGGGGGTCATTTGGGATTTCTCAAAAAAGTTAAATGTTAAGCAAACCAGACTATCTGACAACTCCTACCCTGCAAGCACAGACTTTCACTTGTTCACTAGGAAGGTAGATCATTGCAAATTTTATAATAAAAACCATAAGAGTTTCCCAGCACATGGACTGTTGTCTCTGTTCAGCCTGACAAGCGTACAAGAATTTGCAATGAGCACCGCACCTCCTACTGAGTGTGTTGTGACGGCCATGTCCAGTAATTTCTTAAAAAATTCCAAGCATGGTGACTCTATCACCTCGCTGGGCAGTTTGTTCCAGTGCTCATCCCCTCTCTCCATGAAGAAATTCATGGAGAAATGAAGAAAGTCTTCTTGATGTCCAATGTGAACTGCCCCTGGTGCAGCTTGGTGCTATGTTCTCTTGTTCTGTTACTTCTTACCTGGAAGAAGAGGCCAACTCCCACCTGGCTACACCCTCCTTTCCAGTGGTTATAAGGAGTGATAAGGTCTTTCCTGGGCCTCCTCTTCTCCGGCTCGACCATCACAACTCCCTCAGCTGCTCCTCATAAGACTTACTCTGTATATCCTTAATAATATTTGTTGTCCTTCTCTCAACTCACTCCAGCACCTCAATGTCCTCCTTGTAGTGAGGGCCCAATAACTGAGCACACAACGTGAGGTGCAGCTTTGCCAGTACCAAGTACAGGAGACAGTCACTGCCCTGATCCTTCTGGCCACACTATTGCTGATACAGGCCAGGATACCTTTGGGGTTCTTGGCTACCTGGGCACAGCTGGCGCGTGTTCAGCTGACTGTCGGCCAGCACCTCCAGGTCCTTTCCACTGGGCCTCTTTCCAGCCACTCTAGTGATGTAGTTGTCTTATTATTTTCAAAGGCAACAAAATCTTAATATCTGTTCTGATGTTCTCTTTTCTGTGCATGATTGGTCTGCTTACCCATCCTTGAGGCTTTGTCTGCTAAACTAGCTACAAAAGTTACTGGACAACTTAGCTTGAAATTAATATTAAAAAAAAAAAAAAAAAAATCAAAGAAACATCAGAATGATTAGATAATTCTTAGCACCAATTCAAATGGAAAAAGAAAAAAATATGAGAAAACAAAGTGGCAAACTTAAAGTATTAAAAAATACTAAGAGGTCAAGAATAAGATGTTCAGTTCTTTCAGGTAAGATTCAAAAAATAAACTTAGATAGTTCTGCAACTTTGTCCTCAAAGACTCTTTAATTTGGGCTTATCAAATTATTTTTTGCCTGATACACACCTTTTAGATATGAGTGAAAAAGAGTGGTTTGATAACCTGGTGGCTAAGTACCTGTATAGATTAGGAAGAAGAATATAGCATCCTTATTCTACTTCTGTCAACATATTGATTTGAATCAAAAGACTATTTAAAAGGGAAATAAAACTTCAGTCCAGTCTATGTTACAGAGTAGGTAAAACAAGAGGTTTGTAGTTGAGGAGAGTAAATTAATTAATGAGCTACACAATAAAAAAAAGAGGTCTTTCCATCCCTGAAATATTTTTTATTGTGTCCTCTAATGAGTTTTATTCTTTGATTTTCAATTCAGTTCATGGGTTTGGGTTTTTCTTTGTTGTTGTTCTTTGTTTTATTTTATTTAGATTTAGTTGCTTAATAAAAATAGGATTTTTAAAGTATTCAAAAGGCATAAGACTTAGCATGTAGGCTTATCCAATTCCCCACTACTTTCTTAATCTCATTGAGCTCATGAATATGTGTGATCACAAACACATATCTCTGCATATATATATATATGCACCTATCTATACTTTTCAAAGGACTACAAAAGTTTGTAGGTAACTAGAAATCTGTTATTAAAGAACAGCCATAAAATGCTCAGATTACTTTAATTCTTGGAGCTTCTTTTCTCTTTTCCACATGAACAGAAATACGGTAAAAATGTCCTAGGAAGACCTTATAAGTATATGATATATGCTACAGAAGAGCATTTTGACTTTCAGGTATTATAGTTCAAACCACCAAAAACAAGCAAGCAAATGAACAAACAAACAAACAACAGCATCAACAACAAAACAGCTAGGAAGGCTTAAAACTGATAATAATGATGAAAGGGAGGATTCATTTCATAGAAAATGTAGTATAATATTGTGAGGAAGAAAAAGGTTATCACTGGTATTTATGTCTTCCATATGTTAGCAGAGATACTGGAAACAAAAAGTGAGAGAACTGACAGTCATGGAACTGTAAATATTGAGAATAAACAGGAGAATCAGAAAAAAAACCAGTGAGATCAAGTTGTTCATTAAAGGCAGGATAACAGTATAAAAATTACTGCTTTGAAGAGTAGAAGAAAAGGACATTTTTAGAGTAGTACAGAGTATTAAAGAAATATGACATCGTTCCATTTTCTGAAAACCATGCAAGAGTTTCCCAGTTACAAAGCTATGTCAAATGTGTAATAGGAAAGCTTTTATTGCTTAAATCATTTAAAACAACACTGAATAAAATACCTTGAAATAACATTGCACCAGGAGGAGGATGAACTTTAGTAGACTTTACCCTTTTAAGATGTATTTGTAACATCAGTGTTTTATCCTAACCGATATAATTAGTTATGAAAATATAAATCAATAGGCTCTTTTCTGCCAGTTCAAAAATAGGAGCTTCTGGAGCAGTTATTATAAAAATGCTATATATATAACATCCATATTTTTTTATTTTTGTTTTAATAAATGGTACTCCACTCTTATCATGCCTTTCCTCAATATTTTTTTCTTAACTGAAGAAATTCTTAACATTCTTTTGAGAACAGTATCAGGTCAGTACCACAATTATGAGAGTGTCTACAGGTCTTTCTGTTGATTGTGATCCCGCCTTTTTTCCCCCCACTTTTTAAAAATTAATTAAAATATTAATTTTGAAATAAGGATCAGAGTTTCTGCTGTTTTGAAGGCAAGAAATATATTTGCATTACACTACATCATGCTTAGTTTTCTTTAACGCACTAGAAAGGATATGATAGGATATATTCACATGGCTGAACTTGCTTGTTTATGATAATACAAGAAATGACAAAGCCTGCTAAAACATCTTTGAGAGCATGAAGTAACAGTGTCTGTACAGGGGTATAATTTTATATAGGAATCCATTTGCACTGGAAGTTGGTTTTGGGTGAGAGAAAGGAAGATTATTAAAAATAGGGTATAGACAGACATGTACTAGGGTGCTGAAACAACTGATACTGAGAAGAGAAAATATTGTGCAAATCAGTTATTTAATACTATTGGGATTTGAGAAGGATATCTGAACTCCAAAGGAACCAATATTATCTCTGATATATTATAAATAGACAACTTAAATGGCAAAGCACCATTAATCCTGTACAATCCTCATATTAATCTTCATATTGTATTCTTTTTGCATAGAAATACTTTCAGTTGGCTTTTCAATATCTTTAAGAGCAATCATTTCTAGCAATGACAGTGACAACCACCATTAAGTACCCATTTTTTCCCCTCTGAACTAATCATGAAAATAGTTTAGCAGAATACATTTTAAAAGCTAGTTTATATGATCTTGATATTAACAGGCACTGACACTTATGCCTAAAACTATTCTTATTTTTATATAATAAAGGAAATCTTTAGCTGAAACAAATAGGTTAAATTTCAATTAATCATATAGTTAAAAACGCTGTTCAGCTAAATATAAGATATAGACATATGTCTTCTTACCCTTCATTTCTTCATTATGTTGTATTGCCACACATTTCCAGCTGTATAACAATTAAGAAATGTATTGAGAGAAGAATTTAGGGCATTAGTCTTTTTTTTTTCTTTTTTTTTTTTTTTTTTTTTTTTTTTTTTTTTTTTTTTTTTTTTTTTTTAATACATGCTAAATCAGATATTGACACTCCAAGAAGGGCCTTAGGCTGTTCTAAATGTTATTAATGACTCTCACTAGGTTCGAAGATCTTTTGATGTGTCCTGCATAAGAATTGGATGTTCACCTGCTAAATTGGAGATTTGAAAACCAAGGCTTGGATCCAGAAATTGTGAAGATATTACCAAGTGATACTTTAATCAACTTTACTGTTATTGTTTATATAAGAAAGTTTTTATGATGTTCTGTAGATAAAGAACATTTTTTAAAATATTCCTAAGAAAAAAACAATATTGATATGAACACCTATGAGAGAAAAGTTGCTCATTGCTTCATAGTACTTCATAGTACTCACTATGTTTGCACTGCTTTGACTGACAGTGATAGCAACAAAAACCGTATGCTTTTCTGCAGAGGAGGCTCTCCATTTTCATCAGACTTTGACAATAAATTTGAAAGTTAGAAGCTTTGGATCGGGGTCACAGCCAGGATTAAAATCTTACTGCTTCAGCTACAAAGAAAATGGTTTCAACTTGGCTTTCTTATAAAATGGTGATGTTAGAACTATAGTGGACCATCAGTTGTGCAAATCAGACTTTCTAGAGTTGCAATGTTAGTTTACTTTTCATGAATCAGTTTTGATGCTTAAATAAGTAAGCACCTTTCCAACTGAACTTACTGAGTGAAAGCCGTGGTCTATGATTAGGCACATTGGTCAACATTCACAGCAGAAAAAATAACTGAGATCCTTGAAACAGGTGAAATCCAGCTGCTGTTCACTTTCTCAAATGCTTGTAGCAAGAGAGACAGGAATGTTCAACAGGCATTTTGTGAGGGTGCCTGAACAATCCCTTGGCAAATAGCCAAGATAACGTAGAAATAAAAATGTGAGTGCTCATGGTGTTTATGGAGATTGAACATAGTCAAAATGGTCTGGAGGGTATTTGCACTCAAAATGGTCACATTAAGGACCTAACTGCAGCCTAGACAGGGCAGCCAACCTCACAAAGGGGTGCTGGGGAAGGGCCTGTACCCACAGTGAGATGGCACAGGTGACCAGCACACAATGCCACCTCACTTCTAGGTACAGGGGACCTTGTGGGGGGCTTTGTCACACAGAGCTGGAGGGCTCACACCTCTCACAGGAGCTGAGCACCTGGAAAACCTGTACTGCTGGAGAGGGATGCCACTGACCTCTGGCTGCAGTGCAGGGGAATTGTGACACAAAAATTTTGGAAGGTTTAGTCACTGAAGGGTGATTAGAAACATGTAGGAGCTTATTAACAATTTGTAAGTGTCTAGCATTGTGGTTTAACTATTGTATTACTGCTATTGATCCTGAATGTACAGCTCACTGATTTCTGGATAATTGTGTGTCATTAATAAATCACTAAACTGCTTTGATCTTAATTTAGTTTAAACTATTTGAACTGAGCAATTTTTTCCTGGCAACACAATTCAGGACATCTAAATGTTGAAATACCTCCAAGAGTTTCTGTTGCTCTCCACTAGCAATAGTTTTTGACTGTTCTAACTTAGGAGCCTTATAAAAAAAATGGAAGTATATCTGAATTAATGCAACCAGCAACTGAATCTGAATAGGTATCTGCATTGCAGAGAATGAAGCTGCAACACTCCACTCACATATTAAAGAAGTTATCACAACTGAAACAACAATCCCTGGGGCAGGGACTATTAAATGGGAGAAACTGGATTTTAAAATCTTGTTCTGGAGAGTTGTACTGTTTCCAACAGTGAAAGACAGTTGCTAAAAGCTCTCAAAATTTATTGAAGTTGCTAAGCAATGGTCATGAAAATCAGGTAAGTGTGTAAGTGTAAGCGTTCAGGTATTTTTGGGTTTGTTTGGTTGGTTGGCTGGGTTTTTTTCTCTTCAAGGCGGTAAAAAAGCACTGGATGAACATGAAGATGTGATAACTTCTGGGCTATTTTTTGCAAAGCAAGGACTACAGGCAAGCATCCACACATCATGAAAGTGCTTCTATTTTACATAGATTGAAAAAAGAAACAAGAATTTGGTAGGGCAGGCTATAAAGGGACCCAATAAACAAATAATTTCAATTGTCTCATAGAAATTAAGAAGGTCTGGTCTCAGATAGGGCATGTAGCCAGGGAAAGAAGACATGCAAGGGTCTTACACAGAGAAAAAGGTCTGTTAATTATGAGGTCTGGCAAAGGATCTTTTCTTTTAGATCACTGTAAGCAAATAGCTATTAGTGTTTCCCCTATTTTTTTTATTTACATGTTCATGGTGCCACATAGCCATTTGAATGTGATTAAACAACAAAACTAATTTATGCAATGGTGTATTTTTATTTTTTTTCTCTTAGTCTGGCTATCAACATCATGTGCAGGAAAACAACGGGCATGCTGCCCCAAGCTCTCCCTGCTGTACGTACAGCCAGCCCTCCTCCCTCTCTGCTGTCACTCCTGCTGAGACTAACAGCAACCATGTGTCATCCCAGCTCCTCTTAAACTCCTCGATTCTCCTGAGAAGATCCGCCTGTCTCTGCAAATCTGTTAACGGATTGTCTCCTACCATAACTAACTGACAACACGTAATACAGTCTCTTACCTGTTCCTTCTTAATATTCATGCACACTCCATATACAATATGCACCAAGTGCAACTGGTGTCATAGCAGATGGATAGAGCAAAAAGTGTATATATTAGAGGAGAAAAAATCACAGGGGTTTTTTTGTCCATTTTTTTTCCTCTTCTAAGTAAGCAAAATATTTTTTTCTATTTTGTTTCCATTCAAAGCCCCTTGGTACCTAGGCAAGATAGAATAATTTTAGACATAGATTTCTTTGTATATATTAGGTTTTAAAGAAGAACAGTAGCTTTTTATTGCTCATGGTTTTTAATAACTATTACATTTCTATTCTGTCAGACTCACTTCTGTCTGCCAATCAGTGTCAACAGCCAATCTCATCAATACAACTGGACGTTTATTTCACAAAATTAACTTACATTCTGGTTAACATTATTGATTATGACAAGTGATATTGTAGTATTACTAATGGGTAACTTCAAACATATGGAAAATTTCATTTCTGATTTCTCTGCAATGTGGTTATCCAGGAGAGAAAGTCACAGTAGAAAACGGTGTGGAGTGTAACAGTCATTGAAATATAAAATAATAATTGCTGCTCTGTTGGTACCTTGATATATAATTAAACAATACATATTTTAAGAATTCTCATATTGCATATCCCCATGTCAGGCAACTACTTCCATGGGGAGCATTTCATAAATGGAGGAAATTAACAGGCTAAAAGCCAAATTATCACAGACACTGACAAAAGCAAGGGAAAAATCAGTGTGAAGGATAATACTCCAGGCTTGACTTGTTCCATTACATTTAGTCATTACAGAGAGGCTCTCAGGTCACTGAATGATTTGTTCTGCAATACCTGTAACAGTGCACAATAGGCTAAGTGAAAGGCAGTATCCATCATAACTTTAAATTGCCTTGCTTTTGTCAGTTTGTGCTGTACCTTAAACATTGCTTAAGTATATATAAGGAATATATACTATGGGGAATATTGTTATTAAAGACAGATTGTTCTTGAATTACCCAGCCTAAAAGAATCTAAAGGAATATACCTAAAAGATAAAGAAAAAAAAAAAGCCAGGTGTGTGTGATACCTAAGCTTATTATCTGAAACTGACTTATCTTGCACATATTTTGCCATGCCTATTAATTTGTTTGACAGACATCAGTTGCAATATTAAAGGAAGGAAGCTCTTCAAAGAGACATAGGAAAAATACCGAGCAGCAAAGCATATAGGTGTTTTTTTGGGTTTGGTTGTTTTTTTGTTGTTTTTTTGGGAGGTGGGGGGGTTGGTAAATTATTTTCCCCCTGTCTCACTTTTGCTTTAATTAAAATAATTATTATATCAAAAACATGGTTTTCTCTTTCAGGACTTTGATGAATGGTGATGCATGAACTACATATGTACACATTGTGTCAGTGTCATCTTTAGAGTGTGGGGAGTAGCTTTATGACTTCAACATCATACCCAAAAAATTCTTGAACTAATATGAAGCTATCATGGAGTCAGAAATTCTAAAATTAAATGTTAAAAAAATTCAGCATCTAAATCTAGGAAACATACTGAATGTTCTGCTTTTCTGATGGTAGATTTACAGTGGGTTTCATACATGGACATGGATTTGAACATAGAAGTATGGACAGTGCCTCCAAGTAAAATTTTAGGGAAGTTGGGGACTTAAGGTAGAGTTTAACATCATAAAAAAGTAGTAGATATGAGAGTAGTACTGCAGTCTTTGAGTTAGATGTTCAGTTTAATAGTTTAATGTGAGTTCTATTTAATACCTTTAGCAATTCTTTGGACAAAGGGATCAAATGTACCCTCAGTTAGTCTGCAGGTGATACCAAGTTGGGTGGGAGTGTTGATCTGTTGGAGGGCAGGAAGCCTCTGAAGGGGGATCTGGACAGGCAGGGTTGATGGGCTGAGGCCAGCTGGGTGAAGCTCAACAAGGCCAGGTGCTGGGTCACAACAATCCCCTGTAATGTTATGGGCTGGGGGCAGAGTGGCTGGAAAGAGGGCCAGGAGAAAAGGACCTAGGGGACTGGTTGACACCCAGCTGAACATAAGCCAGTGTGTGCCTAGGTTGGTCAAGAAGGCCAATGGCATCCTGGCCTTATCCTGACCTATATCAGCAATAGTGTGGCCAGCAAGACCAGGGCAGGGATTGTCCCCCTGTACTCAGCACTGGTAAGGCCACACCTTGCATTCTGTGTTCAGTTCTGAGCCCCTCATTACAGGGACATCGAGATGCTCAAGCATATCCAGAGAAAGGGAACAAAGATGATGAAGGTTCTAAGAGTACAAGTCTAAGAGCAGCTGAGGGATCTGGGGTTATATAACCTGGAGAATATTGTCACTCTCAAAAACTACCTGAAAGGAAGTTGTGGAGAGATAAGATAAATTTCTTCACCAAAAGGTTTGTCAAGCCTTGGAAAAGGCTGTCTGGGGAGAGCTTGAGTCATCATCCCTGGCAATATTTACATTTATGCCCATGGTGTAGTGTTTTTGTGGTAGACTTGTCAGTGGTAGACTTGACAGTGAAAGGTGAACACTTGTACTCTAAGATCTTAAAGTTGCTTTCTAACCCAAATTATTCTATAATTCTATAACCACTGAACTACATGGTACATATAAGATGTCTCACTTGCTTTGGCTCTAGCTCATTTCAATTAAGAGAAAATTTGGATTTTAAACCATGCCAGCATTAGGCTCTAAGTAGGACTGTTGAGACTGAAGGTGTCGTACAAATGTGAACTGGAAGGAGCTTTAGGTGTCGGCAGGCCTAGATAGCCAGCTTAATAGGAATTTAGAAGGGCTAATTGATGTTTTAATATGCACAGAACCACAGAATATTTGTGTTGGAAGGGACTTCTCAAGGTCATTTGGTCTGGCCCTCTTGCTCCAACTGGGCCACCTACAGCAGATTGTCCAGGACTGTATCCAGAGAGTTTCCGGATATATGTAGAGATGGAGACTCCACAACCTCCCCGAGCAATTTGTGTCAGTGACCAGTCACTCTCATGTTTCCTGAGGTTGGAGAGGAACATTCTGTTATAGTTTATGCCACTGGTTCTGTCACTGGATCTCAATGAAAAGAACCTTTGCTTCATCTCCTTTCCACCAGCATGTGCCCAAACTTTGGGATTAAACCTCCCTAGGTGCAGGACTTGCCGCTTCCTTTCAGTGAAGTGTCATTGTATCAAATTTCTGCTGGCCTTCCATATTAAATGAAAATACTGCAATGTTTTTTCCTCATACTTAACTCTGGGAAGCTAACTAACTTTAGGCAATTCAGATAAAAGTTTAGATAAGAAGGAAAGAGCCACATCTCCTTACGTAATCAGTGGCAGTTCCTATTTGTCTGTAGAATGCATAGAGGAAATTTACTGTCATCTGAGTAACTTGACATGCAAACATGATTTACAGGTTTCTAAACCAGGAACAGTTTAGGAGTTCAGTTACATGAAGCTTACATTTTCATTATTCCAGAGTGCAACAGTCTTCAGGATAAAACCAGTCAGTGAAGTTTATGTTGCTGCCTCATCCTTCTGAAAGATGAAAGATCAGTCTGGACCCCCAAAACCTTGCTGGATTTAGTTCTGAGCCCCTGTGTTAAAAAAAAAAAAAAAAAAAAAAAAAAAAATAAAAAAAAAAGTTTGGTTTGTGTACTAAACTTTATAAGTTTAAAAACTCATTTCACACTGGTTCACATAAAACAGTTGTCCTGAGTACCGAAAATTGAGCAAATTAAAAAAAAAAAAAAAAAAAAAAAAAAAAAAAAAAAAAAAAAATTGGGAAAAGAACTATGGTTATTGGTTTATATATTTTATTCTTCCTAAAAAGAAAGTATAGTTCCCAAACTACATATTACAAGAATTGTTTTAAGGAATAAATTAGTACTTGTAGCCTTGTTCATCAGTTCATCTCATTATCTGGAAAAGTAAGCCACAAATGAAAATCGCATAGTAGTTAATGTGACAGTGTTGGAGTTGGACAACAGCAATGACTGCTGAGAATTAACAGAACAGTATGATAATATGTTTTGGGACTAATAAAACAAAGCATGACTATTCAATAGGACTCTGAACACTAGGAAAATGATTCGTAGGTGGAGAGGATTGGCTCACAGGTTGCATGTCTGCCTGATGCTCTGCAGCACAGCAATGTAGGAGAGGTTCCAGAAGTGCTACTGGTATGAGGTGTGGCACAATTCCAGGCTAATATACCTGTTCATCAATTATTCTGCATCAATATGGTTCTTCCTACATGACACTCTACTGTGTAATATAAATGTATCTTTACAGAGAAGGAGCTAGAAAAGAAGTTGAGGCAAAAATGCTTCAGCAGCAGGAAGGCAGCTTCAGTGTCCTGTTATGTTTTATTTTCACTGAATTCAACAGCACATTTCCTGCTGATTTTGGTTGTTCATGGTTAGATTGCTGGTGTGCAGATGATTCACAGAAGAAAGTACTAATATTAGTGAAATATGTAGCTACATGAATTATAAAAGCTGTTTCATCCATCATAGTCAATTTTGGTTGATAAATTAATAAAGCTGAAAAATCTGTAAAAGTAGGACCCCTGCATGTAAATTTATGGAAAGCAAATTAGCTACTTATCATTCCTGACTCTGTGAACACTTTTTATATACAGAAGTACTCCTTCAACAACCACTCTCTTATAACTTAAGCCAGGGAACATACATGAAAAATATAAACTACAAGCTTGTTGCAGTAGAAATGTAATTTTAGTTTATTTCTTTGCTGAGGTATGGAAGTGTAGATAGCTTGTTTTGATACCACAAAATCAATTCAGCCCTTTTGGCTGTGAAAAACAACCAGTTTTTGCTTAGCAAGTACTTGTGAATTTGATTTATTATGATTTTTTTTTCTACTTCACAGAAAACAAGCTGTTTGTTTGTTTGTTTGTTTGTTTTTTGTTTTGTTTTAATATATATGAAATGGCAAGTTTCCAAGTCTAAAAACTGTCTTTCATTTGTATGAAAACTATGAAAAACCTTGGGGTGAAACCAAAAGAATGGATCTCTATTTCCATGCTATAACAAACACTCTTTTTTACACATAAGTCACATGGCTTGATCTTTTCAAGTTTATTGGGGTTTTTTCTTCCTAATTTCTAACAGAATCTGATCCTTCTTTTTTTTTTCTTTTTTTTTTTTTTTAATGCAAACTCTTGTAAATGTAAATTGTCTTTTAAATCATATTCCTTGAACATTTTCATAATTATATTTCTTACAAATATGTTAATGACAGATTCTTACTCCTTGTGCAGTCATTAAATATATTCATGTGTTGCATGATAGGTTTAAGGGAAAGCACAGACAATGCTATAAGGGATTATAATTTATAGACAAGCATCATAGTCTCAAGCACCTTTAATGATAGGAGGTCTGCCTAGGGATAATACATGAAAGGACTAGTGATTTGGGCATTTCTCATATAAGTCTTGATGTCTATGGCCAACATAAAACACTATAATAATCTTGAAATTAATGGGATGAGTCTCATTTAAGCAGCATTGGCTAGTTGATTAATTGTAATGCATTAGCAATATATTGCCAGAATTGACTTAGTAGGCACAGTAAGTGATAAAACTGCAAAATCTGAGAATTACCCCCAGTAGCATAACTTGAACTCACTGAATAATGACCTAAATTTATTGGAATACAGCCCAACCCATATAAGACAGAAAACAAATCGCATATAAAGCATAAAAATATACATATCTGCTCATGGTAGATATAGTTTACCTTTTGACACTGTTACCTTTCTCTCATCAGTATAAACTGAACTGGGCACAATCAGACATATTAACTCAAGAAAAAAAATGTCCTTTTCAAATGTATATTTTTGGTAAGCTTTCTAAATATTATATTTACCTTATCATCAGTTTTATTCCACCACAATTTTTCATTGACAGTTGTGGATATTTCCATTATTTCCTGGATGTCTTACAGGCATTGATGAATTATTAGCAGGACATAATACATGTGTACATTTGCTGGTTCTGCAGTTTAGCAATAGTCCAGTCTATGTAATGAAAGTCCAGTTTCATGACAAGGTTTCTGAAAAATGTCTGGAATACCTGCATAGTTCTTTCTGGATAAATATTTATATGATACTTTACAACAAATAATCAATAAAAGCCCTGTAATATAACCTGATGGTAAAATTAAATTGTATTTTTAGCTATATATGAATTCTAAGCTCAAAAGTATTTGTTATCAGTTGTATGTATAAGATAATACTAAATATTATTTTATGAGTTAGCTCTAACTATCCAGTAAAAAAACATGACTTCCAGTGCTACTAAAGTTTACATGCTTCTGTATGAAGCTAACTAAAATCAGTAGAATAAAATTCTGATCTGGACTCTGGACTCAGATTTTTTTTTTTTTTTTTTCCCCCCCAATAATAAACAGATATAAAGCTGCAGGGAGGAATAGCAGTCAAACACAGGGTGCAGAGTGATACGGAAAAGAAAGACTTCAGAGACTGCAAAAGTGGGCAGCAGGATGTCCACTCCATGTGTATGACATAGATAGGGAAGCACCTTAACAGGTAATGATGGAAAGTGGATTCCCATGGGGGTTCCCTAATAGGATTGCCTTGCAGGAAAAACATTATGGGGAAGTTCTGCTCTCTAGTTTTTGGGAAATGAAAACATCTGGGCACATCTCTGAAGTGCCTGTACACTGCACAAAGCTATATGTACAGAGAAATTAGAGGGGTTTTGTTTGTTTGTGGGTTTTTTTGTTTGTGTTGTTGGTTTTTGGGGTTTGTTGTTGGTGGTGGTGGTGGTGGTTTGTTTTTAATTTGTGGGTTTTTAAAAATGTTTACGAACTAGACTACCTTTTATTGGCTAAATCTTTTTTTTTTTTTCCTTTTACTGTGATCTCCATGTAGTCTGGGGTGGGGGGGGGGGGGGTTTGATGTTGTTTTTGGGGAGCAGTTTTCTGTTTTTTAAACTAACTGCAACTTTAGCAAAGGTAAAGACTGACCAGTGAGACTGTAGTAATGACTAAATCAAATCTGGTGTGTTATTACTGTCTGATTTTGAGAGACCACATCCTTAGGATACAGAAGAAAAGATAGCACAAGGAAAGAAGGAAAATGTTTCCTTATCATGTTCAGCCAAACAACCCATGGTTCAATAAGAATTTTATTTTCCTTTTCTGCTTGAAGGTGTTCATCTTAGCCAAATAATAACCTTAGGTTAATAGCTATCAATTTCTAATTTGTTCAGATGCACATCAGGTGCAATTAACCCCACCTAAACATAGAAAACTAAACGGAAAATATCTTGGAAGTCCTCTTTTATTAAAAATGGGCTCCTTTTTTTTTAAGCTGTGAATAAGCTCACTGATCTGGGGACATTGAATTTAGGGGACAATGAAAATTTCACTGTAAAAGTGCCTATTAAGTCATTTTGATTACTACCATTAAGTGCCTCTGTTAGCTAAAAAATGTACTGACCATAAGCAACTGGTGTTTAGACAATTACAACATAAACTTTGGGAGCTAAAAAGTTGTATTACAGTCCAATTTTCAGCTGGATTAATTTTGCCCATTCAGCCAAGAATGGAATTAGGGTGCTAATTCTTTGGAGCTCAAGAAATCAGAAATACAGATGGCTCTCTATGCCCCAAATTAAATGTTTCAGCTTCTACATCACTTTTCAAATGTGTATGTATTTTTCCAGGGATCTTGGAGCAGTGAAAGGTCTGTCTTTCTGGGTACATAACTCCTGAGAAACCTAGCTGGGAACTACAGAGGAAAACACAGTATATGTCAAACTTCAAAGCGAATTGATGGACCAAACCAACCAAGTAGCCTGCCTGGATTTCTGCACTCCTTTTTTGGAGGGAAAAAAAATATTTTAGATACCCAAAAGGATGTTTTAAAACTGAAACAGATGTATATGAGATTGGCAGCATGCTTGAAAAAATGTTATAAATACGTTTCAAGACAGAAAGATGCATTCTAGCTGTCAAAAAGCAAATTGCATGTTTCTGATGCAATGGAAATTCATAAACTTTTCTTATTTAACTTTGATTAGAGCAAGCCACTGCTTTGAGAATGACTCAGGGTGGTTTGCAAAGAGGTGAAACATTGAAAGACTACAAACAATCTTTTTAATTGCAGAGAAGCACCAAGCCAGACTGTGATTTCAGGAGAAAAATAAATTATGTCTTAAAAATTTATCCAAAATGTTCTTTCTTGGCAACTTCGCAAGAGTAGTTCATGACCCAGTAACCAGAAAGGTTAAGAGTTTCCATCCCTCCAGCATCAGTGTACCTGTATGACAGACTGTTCACTTGTGATTTTCTCACTGTGAGCGGGTAAGCTCTCAGTGCTTTGATCCACCATGCTGTTATAATGAACCCATTTGACATTGGCTGAACTCCAGATGGCACGTTCAACAGGCATTGCTGTTCTTCAAAGGCTCTGGAAACATTAGCTTTAACCTTTGTAAGTCCTGTACTGATGTTTGCCCCCATTTAATACATCCTCCCTTTAAAGCTGTCTTAATTCTATATTAATTTGCTACCTTGTTTCAGCAATATTTATGATTTTAGAGAAAACAGCTTCCTGATGTAGTATTTTCCATTTTGTTGTGGGATGCTTGGTCCCAAAAGCCATTGTAAGCTAGCAGTATCCTGTATTTGGTACAAATGGCAAGGTTTAGGCAGTGGGAAGGGCGCTGCAGGGTTAGCCTTTATGAAACAAGGCCAGCAGCTGCCTTGTGATAGACGCAGCCAGTTTCAGACAGTTCCAACTTTGCGATACACACAACACTGGCCATAGCGGAGCATATCTGCAAAGCTGGTAGCAGAAAGTTTTAAAAGGGCAAAATACTGAATAAAAAAAAGGAACAAAAATGCCAAAGCAGTGGGTGGTGCCCCGTGACAGCACATGTAAGACCCAGAAAGAGCCTTCGACCCATGAATAACCCACACCTGAGCAGGTACTTCTCCAGAAGGACTGCAGCCCATGGAGGACTCATACTAAAGCACAGGAGGAAGAAGGAAGGAGCAGCAGAAGACAAAGGAATGGCAAAATAAAGCATGGCAGATAGAAACTCTTGTATCCTGACCCGAACATCCAGCACCACCCATAACCTCAACAAAGAGTCTGAGAACAGCCTGTGTGATAACAAGGAGAGTGGATAGCAGGAAGGGGGATGCAAAGTATCAGGAGTGAAGCTAAGCTTGTGAAGGGGGAAAGAGGTGTTTTGGCTAAATTTTTGTTTGCCTATTTTTTCCTCAATGAGGGGGAGGAGTTGTTTCCTGGGGTTTTTTGGTTTGTTTTGATTTGTTTGGGTATTTTTATGGGGTTTTGTTTGGTTGGATTTTTGTTTGTTTTTTAATTTTAATTTATTTATCAATAAATTTAATTCCCCCAAGCTGAGTCTTTTCTACCCGTAACGTCCAAATCATGATCTGTGTGTCCTCCTACACAAATCAAAACAACTATCCCCAACAATGCAAAGTCCCACCCTCTCCCCCCACCAAGGCACTGTCAGGAAAATGGATAAAAGAAATGCTGGATGCCAGTATGGTGGCCACTATGAACAGTGACTATTCCTTTTTCCTTTCCTTTTTCTTTTTATTTTTCCTTTACCTTTTTTTTTTTTTTTTTTTTTTTTCTTTTTTTTTTTCTTTTTCCAAATGGTTGTTCATAAAAGATAACAACAAAATCTTTCTGGCTAATTTCCATAAAGGAAAGGCAATAATATGTATCTCAGCATTCATTGCAGGACAAACATCTATTGCATCTCCTCAGAATCTCCCACAACTCCTACCACTCCCACCAGATAATTTTCTCAAGAGAGATATTGACCAAATATTAGCCAATAACATGCCAAGAAGCTTGAGCAGGACTTGAAAGTCTGTGGATGCGTTTTAAGCAGTTTGTGATTTACAGACCTGTGGTGGTGCAAGAATTGTTTTATCAAGTTCTTATGTAATTTTGTAAGTTTTATAAGAAGTTTTATGTTATGGTTCATTCCACTGTGCCCATAGTCCTGTAACGGTTCCTCCCCTATGAGTTTGCTGTATAGCGAGTTGTTTTGTGTCAATCATCCCACCCCCCCACCTGTCCTTGTCAATCCTCTCTCCCCCCCGCTCTGGGGTGTCCTGTCTGCCACTTCGGGACCCCTCCCTGGACTCGGGAAAGTCCCAGGAGAGGCATCAAGTGATAGGCTGGTGCCTGGGAAATCCCCTTTTCCCCTCTTGTGAGTGGTCCGATGTTTAAAAGTGGACACCCCCTGTTATCCCCCCGAATTCCCTGATTTGCTGACCTGTTGTTGCCACCCCTTAATCCTCCCCAATTTATAAGTTCAGGGAGGGAAATTCAAAGGGGCTCTCTCTGGGCAGTTTGAAGAGTGGCGGAGCTCCCGCCACTCTGACTTTAATAAGCCATCATTAAACCTGCCTAGTAGAGAGTCGACCTTTTGTCCGCCACCACAGTCACGACGCAATCAGGGCCAGCCGCCGGTGGGGAGCCAAGACCCACAGGAAGAGGTTGCTCGCCTGCTTGCAACCCTGACCAAAACGCTTTGGCCGCTGTGCAGATCTGAGCCAGCCAGTGGTCAGCGCCTGCCAGGCGTGGAAGGACACAGCCACATAGCGACTAGCGCCCACGCAGGGCTCCCCTGTGGTGACAAAGCATCTGGCGCCCATGTGGGGCTCACCCACGCCAACAAAGCGACTGGAGCCCAAGCGGGGCTCACCCACGCCAACAAAGCGACCCCTTCTCTTTAGTGCTAAGACAGCTGCCCTTATGGACATAATTATTTGTGTTCTAACACCAGTATAGGTGTCATAGGGTGTTCAACACATTGTGTGTCTGAAGACAAGAAGGGAATCTCCTACACATGGGAGGCCAACATCATTCAGAGGCAGCAGCTGGCACCCATGTAGCTAAAAGGGTGACCTGTGTTCAGGCAACCGAATCTTAGGCTGCTGTCTCTTCTGTATGTAAATTACATACTAGCCTGGGGAGAGGAACTTAACCAGCACAGTGTTGTAATACCAATGTGTCACAATATAAGGACAAGTGAACTCCTAATCACAGCTGCATATTCTCTCCATACTGAGAGGTCCTGAAGGAAGAAACAATTGATTGTGAAAACAAGAAATAATATTTACCTTGAGAGGAAAAGTAAAAGAAAAAAAAAAGGAAAAAATAATGAAAGAACAAATAAAAGCTTGTGTCTGAATCTTGAAACATTCTGGTTTCAAGGGTTTTTTCTGTTTTACGCCTCCTATGAGAAAGACAAAACAAAAGACAAAAACAATTATAATTTTGAACGTCAAAATGAAATGGAAAAACTTTGAACCTGAAGAGACATATAATTCTTCACTTCTCTTAAGGCCCGTAGTGAGGAATATTCTTTAAGAATTATAGACAACCATCAACGTTTTGATTTCAGTTAAAAATTACAGAAGTTGAACACTGATGTTGCATTCAGAATGAAGCTTGGATCCCATACTGAGCAATCTCATAGAATGTGAATGATAAAATTAAGCTGGGAGATACATCCACCTATCATACACTTCAGTTCATGGGAAAAAAACTAGAGCCACTCCAAAGAAAATCTCCTGAAACTAAAACAATATGGATGCTGATAGCTTGACACCACATGCTTCCACTGTACAGAAAGCTTCAACTGAGCCAAAATAATTGGTGATGTAGATGTAACCACAGGAAATGTAGACTGTATTTCTTCTGACTCTTCCTGTGTCCTTTTCAGTTAGGTACATTCGTCTCTGGTTTGAATGAAAAGCAAAACACCAAGAGTTATAAAGAGGCAGACTCAAATTTCAGAGGTTTCCACTGGTCCTATTCCCTAAACTTTCCTGAAGGAGTGTGTGTATCTCTGTGTGTGTGTGTGCTTTCAATTAAAAAAAAAAAAAAAAAGTCATTCATAAAATCCTTCAATTTTTTCATTTCCTAAGTTTTTGATGTTTTTGATTGAGTTTATGTTAGATGGGAGGGCTAGTTCAGATATTAAAAGGCCTAGGGTCAAGCTTCCCATTATCACTCTGCCTGGGGACCACTTCTCTCCCTTTGGAATGAGTCATCAATGACAATTACATTGCCACAGATCACAAGCTAATAATAGGCTGACACTTCCTTGAATTCCTCAGCACCATCACATTTAGGTTCCACATCTTCTTATATTTCCTTTTGGGAGGGTCTAGGTCATAACATCACTTTTGCTGAAAAGCAATGTTTGGTCAGTAGTCCTTCAAAGCTTATTGTTCCTAGGTTTACTGTAATCTCCTTTGCATTCCTGAGTTTAGTTTGGTCTCTCTGGATCTGCAGACAACAGTTTTTCAGAGAGGTGCCAGCCACTGCAAAACACAATTGCCTTTATTTGAAACTTAAGTGTGACAGAAGGCCACATATTTTAAAAATTAACAGCATAAACTCATTACTACGACTTAATATCCATCTAACAGAGGCATCTGGCAGAATCTGAAAGTATGTGACTTCAATAAAGATTAGGACGGTATATTCCTGTTTCTGGCATATTTTGCTGTCCAGCTTCCTAGGACAGCAAAGCTGTTCCCTTCAGGAAGTAAAAAAAAAAAAAAAAAAAAAAAAAAAAAAGCCCATCATTTATACAAAGAGTATTGAGAATAGGCTTGTGATTTTTGTTCTTGAGCCACTAGGAATACTCCAAATGTTCCTGAGTCACTAGGAATACTCCAGTACTCAGTGATCATTAGAAATCCTGTAGATAAGACAAATCATATAAAAATACTGAAATTTCTGCTGTCAGATGCCCTGTACTCTGCATTTACAGTGTTAAACTTGAAACATCTATTGTAGATCCCTAAATCAAGAATGCAGGTTGTTTCACCGTTCTATTAACATGACATAAAAAGAGTCTGTATCTCCCCATTGCCTAGATAAAAACTGAATTGAGGAGCTTAATATTAGACATTGCAAATATTTCCTGTCCCCCCCTGTCAATGCCATTTATTTGAAATATAAATCTGAAAGTTTACTTGCTTTCAAAGGACAAATTTGTATAATGTGATGTCATGAGGAGTTATTTCATGTCATACAGCATCATCAACAGCAAGGTCTTCTATAGAAAATTGCTCTTCTACTTTGATCAGCTTTTTCCCCTTTGAATGGAAGGAAAATAGATTTTTTAATGAAGAAGAGAAAAAAGAAAGAGCACAATGAAATTGTTTACTATAGATCCTGTCAGTGCTCAGCGGAGAGGTGGTGTTCACCCCAAATGTGATTGTGAAATAGAAAATGAGAAAGGAGAAAGGAGAAACATTTACAAAGGTGATATGAATTTATCCATGGGATCCCAAAATAATGACCCCCACTGAAAATGTTGTGCCCCATAGTATCTTGTTACTTCTTTCTTTCAAGGAATAGGTGACCTTTATAATAATGAATCAGAGAATCAATAAGTTTGGAAAAGACCTCCAAAATCAGCGAGTCCAACTTTAGACCAAACACCATCACGTCAACTACAGCACTAAATGCCAGTCATATTTTGAATGTTTTCAGGGATGGTGACTCCATCAACTCTCTCATTGCAGTCTTCAATAAAAATGTTAAACAGGACTGGGCCCAGCTCTGAGCCCTGGGGAACACCACTAGTGACCACCTGCCAGCTGGATGCAGCACCATTCACTGCCATTCTCTGGGCACAGCCATTCAGCCAGTTCTTCCAAGAAGAGTGTACCTGTCCAAGCCTTGGGTTGCCGGCATCTTCAGGGGAATGTTTTGGGAAAGAGTGCTTTATTGAAGTCCAGGCAGACTACCTCCACAGACTTCCCTCATCCACTAAGCAGGTCACTTGGTAATAAAGAGATCAGGCTGGTCAAGTAGGACTTGCTTTTCCTAAACCCATGATGGCTGGACCTAATCCCCTGGTTGTCCTGTATGTGATGTGTGCACTCAAGATAATCTGTTCCATGACCTTCCCCAACAAGACCAGGTTGACAGGCCTGTAGTTCCCCAAATCCTCCTTCCAGCCCTTCTGGTAGATGGGTGTCACACACTGGCCAACCTGCAGTTATCTGGGATTTTCCCAGTTAACCAGGACTGATGATAAATGGTGGAGTGTCTTGGCAAGCTCTTCTATTATCTCCTTTAGTACTCTTGGGTGAATCCTATCCAGGCCCCATAGACTTGTGTGTGTAAGTACAGAGCAGGTCACTAACTACTTCCTCCTGGATTGCAGGGGGCTTATTCTGCTGCTCATCTCAGGGCTGGTGGCTCTGAAGTTGTCTTTCTGTTAAAGACTGTGGCAAATAAGGCATTAAGTACCTTAGTCTTCTCCTCATCCTTGGTGACAATGTTCTCCCTTCCCCACATCCAATAAAGGACAGTGATTTTCCTTGGCCCTCCTTTAGTTGTTAACATATTTATAAAAGCACTCTTTAATATCTTTCACAGCTGTGTCCAGGATGAGTTCGATCTGAGCTTTCACCTTTCCATTTTTTTTTTAACTTAATGACATTCTTGTAACCTTCTTGAATTGCCTGCCTCTTCCTCCAAAGGTCATAGACTCCCTCTTCTTTCCCTGAATTCAAGCAAAAGCTCCCTGTTTAGCCAGGTCAGTCTTCTTCCCTGCCAGCTTACCTTTTGGCACACAGGGATGGCCTGCTCTTGTGGCTTAAAGATTTCGTTCTTAAAGTATGTCTAGCACTCCTTGACGCCTTCGTTATGAAAGACTCTTTCCCAAGGTGCTCTCTGCATCAATGTCCTGGCCAAATGAACTGTCCGCCCTCCAGAAATCCAAACTAGAGGTATTGTTGACCCACTTCCTTACTTCACCAATCATTTCAAGGTCACTGTGCCCATGATGGCCTCTGAGCACCAAATCTCCCATGAGCTGCCCTTCCCTATTTATAAACAGCAGCACCCCTGGGAGGCTCACTTACCAGCTCTGTCAGGGATTTCTCTTCCACACTCTGAAGGGACTTCCTACACTGCCTCTTCTCTGCTGTATTGAGTTTCCAGCAGGCATCTGTCAAGCCTTCCACAAGAACAAGGTCTAGTAATTGTTAAACATCAGGCAGATGCTTGTAGAATATTCCACCCACGTTCTGTGTCACGATGCTCCTTCTAGCAGTGGCTTTTGACTCTGTGGAAACCTTTGTTGCCTGGAGGGGTGGCTGTGCTCTCCTACATAAACTGCTGCACAAAGTGTCCTTCTGCACATCCTGTTTGCCTGTGGTTGTTCGTGAGTGCTGCCAGGTCATGACAGGTCTGTCTGCTCTTTTGGGGGATTTCCTGACTCCAGTAACCCCCTCCTTACCTCCCTCAGGTGTTCTGCTACAGAGCTCACCAGAGTTACCGCTGCTATCTCTGCATACCTTGCTGACTGAATTCGTTTAATGACCAGTATCTGTCAACCTGTGCAAGTTAATCTATTTGAGGAGATCCATTTAGATGTGCCAGGTATTAATATTGTTATTACTGCGAGAAAAAGACTAAATATATGCACTTAGAAAGGGTAACAGGAAATATTCCTGTTTATCCTGAAAAGTGTTGGGGAGATTTTTGCTTGTTTGATTGGTTTGTTTGGTTTCCTTTTTTCAAATTTCCTTTGAGTTTAATCCCATTAGTTCTACATTAGAATTTAGTGGGGTTTGCAGCACCAAAGTTTTATTACTTTGTCAATATTACATTTAATTCCCTCTGTGACAACCTATTTACAAATCAAATCTAACTTCCTTTTAAGTTTAGCTGTCTGTATGGCATTCATTCATCATCTTTCTCTTTTTGTCCTAAAAAAATGCTACTGTACTGCAGTTGTTCTTTGTGTTTGTACATCATCTTTCTAAATTAAAGCACATAACATGCAGCACTAGCCCCTGTAAACCTGAAAAAAACCACTTTCTCTGGTTTGACATAGCTTCTTTCACAGGAACTATCTATAGTCCACCCCTTTGCTATTTTTCAACCTGTTCTGTATCTCTGCCCATGTCCTGCCCTGAATCCTTTGCATCATCCTGGAGCTTAAGCAGGAATATATCATGTGGAATGTTACAAAAGGCTGTCTGAAAATCTAGATTCAGAAAATATATTATGTCATCTGCTGAGCCCTTAGCAGCCCTGTCAGTATCCTTTGTGTAAATTCTTCTTCCCAAAAATGGAACCAGCAAAAACACTGAGAAAATTAATAAGGGCATAATTAATAGCTCTTTATTTACAGACAAGTGATTAAATAGGACACACACCACTCTGCCAGAAAGGTACCTTGCAAATACCCCACTATGCATCTACACTGACTTCCCCCACTAATAGTAGTGATGAGAGTAATAATAATAACAATAATATTAGTTCAGTAATTCTTATCTACTGCCTCACAGTGTCTAAGCTGCTTGATAACTCCAGAAAAGCCCTATTTGCAAAGGTAGTCCAATTAAGCACATATAAATGAATTGAAATGTTTAATTGGCTGGCAACTCAATAAGTGTCTGTAAAACATGGCTGCTCCTTAATCAGAAGACAAAAATGAGCTGTCATATATTGTTATCCACTTGCTGTTTGAAAACCAGAGCTCTGAGGCAAAGACGATGCCTTTCTTTTATTACTATGCCCCAACTCAGAATGAGCAAAAAAGAGAGACAGAGCAGATAATGGACCCCATTCATGAATGCAAAAGGCTATTTCTGAGCAGTTATTGCATTGTTTATGCCAGAAAAAATTGCGTAACTCTCATTTTCTACACAAATTACATGTTTTCTATGCTTCATTGGACTTTTTACATAGAACATAAATGAAGCCTTTGCAATAGGTGGTACAAAGACTGCTATTGGAGCCAGTCTAAGCCTCATTATTAGGGCTGGATGAAGAATTTGGCTTTCTTCATGTTTGCTGCAAAGTCAACAGAGTCCAAAATTCCCTTTATGTTTTTATCTTTTTATTTCCTTCCAGCTCCTAGTTTCTCGAGTTTTTTTAAGGAAATGAAAATGGAGATTTTCCAACCAAAGTTGTGCTAATTGCTTTAAGACACAAATCAGAGCTTAATATGATCCATTAAATGTTGCCAGCCCGGGACAGGCAAAGGGCTTCATGTGTTGACTGAACAGCGGGACTGCCTGGCCAAGGCAAAGGTCACAAAGTTGCACAAAGCCAAGACACAGCACAACAAAAATTTTCAGCTGTATTGGCTGTTGAATGGGGAGCTCATGTGAAAGGAACTTCCATTTCTCAGTCCAACAGCTGCTAAAGTGGTATCCATTCACCTCCAAATGATGCTATGGATTAACTTTTCAAAAGCAGCTTTTCATTGGGTTTTTTTTTGGGACCTGATTTGAGCTTGAAGTTCAGGCTGGCTACCCTGTAGTTCCAAAAATGAATTTGAAAATAGTAGTGAGTTCTGCTCTTGGAAATCATGTCCAACATGTGTACTAGGGTGTCTCACTACAAGAAAAACATCAGGGTGCTGGAGCGTGTCCAGAGAAGAGCAACAAAGCTGATCTGGAGTGTCTGGAGCACAAATCTTAGGAGGTGTGGTTGAGGGAGCTGGCAATGTTCAGTCTGGACAACAGAACGTTCGGGGTGGACTTTATGGCTCTCTACAACTGCAATAAGGGAGGTTGTAGTGAGGTAGGGAGTGGCCTCTTCTCCCAAAAAGAAAGCAACATGAAATGGTGTCAGGTTTGGTGAGGGGCAGTTTAGATTCGATATTGAGAGAAATTTCTTCAACAAAAGACTGTAAAGAAATGGTTGAGTCACCAGCTTTATAATTATTTAAAAGGTGTATAGATATGGATCTGAGTGACACAATTTAGTGATGAACTAAACTTAGTGCACTTAGGAATGGAGTGTTAAGTCAACGGTTTGGACATGATGATCTTAAAGGCTGGATCTTTTCCAGCTTAAAAGAATCTATGATTATATGAAAGCACATATATTTTGCACACATTATTATGGCAGTAGAGTTGGATTTAGCCTGACTCTGCTGATTTTCTTAAAAGAGAGATTTACAGCACTATTGCTATTATTGTAATTACTTCATAGAAGTAATATTTATATATAGAGAATCTTCTACATAGAGAAATATTTCTACCTGTGAGATTGCCCATACATAAACAGATTAATTTTGTTGTATTGAATTCTCTGCTTCTCTTGCAAGAAGACTACAAAACATTTATGCCAAGCCTTTTTTTTCAACATTTGATTCAGAGTGGATGCATATTTGTCAGTTTGATGAGCCTCTCTTTTTTCCCTTGTTGACAGCTAGGCATGAAAATATTGCTGTTAGGTCCCATGGCTCTTTTTACAATTATTCCCTGAATAACTAATACCCAAAAACTCTTACAACTGAAACAGTTTGTAAACAAGGAGATTTACCAAAGTAGCATCAGAAATCAAGATGGATGCAAAAAATTGTGTCTATCACATCTAAATCCTTATTTTCCCCTACTAATCAGAGACAGTACTGCCCAACCAAAGAGCAGGACTTTAATCCTGTCTGAAGTCAAAAAGCATGCCTTCACTCTCCTTCTAGTAATCATCTGTATCCTGAAGCACAAAAATTACCCATTTAAGTTATTTTTATGATTAGCTTTTGCTTGCTTGGGTGGGGTGTGTGCTGTCTTATTAGTTACTGTGAATCAGCCTCAGCCCCTTCGGTGCCTTCTCCAGAAATATTACTTTAGAATCACTACATTTCATTCACTGATGAAGTAAAAAGAACCTAATTATTCTGACAATTTTATCTAAGGCTTGCAGATTTTATGTACTGAGTGTATAAAAAATAACTTTGTGATGAATAATCCTCCAGGAGTACATTTTTGTAACCATCATCGGAAATGGTCCTTTTTATATACAGATATGCAATTCTTCCACTGGATGATAAATAAATTTGCTTTACTTCAGCGATCACTGTCCCAATATACACACATATAGAAAAATATACGTGTGTGTGTATATATATATATATGTATATATATATATATATATATAAAAACGTTAATTGAGCTATAGCAACTTCTCTGTAGAACTGTGAATGACACTGAGACAACCAAAGCTTTTATAATTTTCTCACATTAGGCATGTGGTTTCTGTCATATGATTTTCAGTCCTTTAGTTGAAATTATGAGTAGCTTTTACTGTTGAAATGTAAGATCCAAGAACTATAGCAATATAAAAGCCAGATATGGCCTATTAATACAAAATATCCATTCAAAAATGCGTAACAATAAAAATAACTTTAACAATTATGAGTTTACAAAGTCAGACTTCTAAAGGGTGAAAGTGTTGGTGAATATGATTGGTCTCAATGACCATCAAGTTCTTCTCCAACCTAAATGATTCTATGATAATACTGTTAAAGTTTTGCTGATTCTGACAGCACAATCGAGGGAAAGGTGCTACAGCTCGCTGTTCCTGAGCACAGTCAGTGGCAAGGCTGAGTGTACATTCCCCAAAAGGCACACAGAGAAAAACTGGCAACACACTTGGAAAGCCACACATAATAGGACAGATAGAAAGATTCAAACATAGTACAAACAGTTGCCTAATTCTGTAACCCTTTCTGGCAGTCCATGCTAAAGGTTTGTCAGTGGAAAAGTGCAGATATATACAAAGCTGGTAGTCCCAGCAGCATGGACTTGTGCACTAAGGGCAAGAACTTGCCCTAGAACCCTTTTTTCCCCAACTTGCTGGCACTCCGAAAGCCAAAGATGCCCTTTCAATTCCTTGCAGTTCAGAATTTCTCACACATACGTTCGTGTGCACACATATTTTTGTGCACACACATACATATCCATAAGCCCAGACACGCTGCTAATCCAGTCCCTTCAGTAAATTACCTTAATTACTCAATCTACCCTATAGATCTTTGTGATCCTCTTGTCTCTGATACAGCCATATACATGTAAATATGTCAGTAAGGCAAACCTTAGACCTCATTGTCAGTCTAGTATATGATTTGGACACCTCTGGTCATTCCAGTTGTCAATTTTCAGACATTCTGATCTCTCCAGTATCTGGCTCATGCTTCTGTCTGCTTTGATACCTGGCTGCCAAGTGTCTTATCCTGCTCATGGGCTACTTTGCCATATTTGCAAGCAATCACACAGACACATAGAGTCATACAACATGCAGGCACCCCAGGTGCTGACACAGATGTATTGTCCCTTATGATCTATGGTCCCACACCAGTTGCTGGCATTCAGATACCCATGCGCACACATGAACACAAAATAAGGGGGTCCTCACTCAGGAAAATAATTAGACATTCAATTTGGTAAGAAGATAGGACAGACTGCACTGATCACTCCCAGGGCCCGGCCAGACAACACGACACTCTGTCTCTTTTTGCACCTTTGGTTCTTCCCCTAAATTTCCTGTAATTATATAATCCCAAGGTAATCTACCTCAGCATCCCATACCTCGTAAGTCCCATATCCCTGGGCAGTGACACCCTGCTGTGAGGCAAGGCAAAGAGCATTTCCCATTGACTGATCTTGATATGTTTGACTTGGTGCTCTTCAGGCTGCTGCTCTCCCACAGCAGCTCTGAGAGGAGTGGGGCCAGGGCTTCTTTCTCTGATCAAGAAACTTGGAGTTCTGCTGACAGATATTGCTTCTCTGTGCTCTGATGACCACAGTTATGAGTCTTTCTTTAACCAAAGTAACTGAAAACAGAGAGATCCATATTCTTCTTTTCTTTCAAAGGACTGAAAACAAGGATAGATCTGGTTTAAATGTAAGAGGTTTTAGTTATTTGAATTCACAAGGCCCCTGTGGAAGGTATCCACATATTTTTGTTGAGCTTTGTCACTCTTCTTAAGCTTTCTCACTTTCCTGGGTGTTAAGTGGAGAGTTATAGAATCCTCCAAAGGATGAAGATCACATAACTGAGATCCCCTACTTGGAATTATTCTCTGAATATCACTCTCCAAGTTTAAGATTCGTTTTTCCCCTGGTTTTTATTTTCTTCACAATATCCTCTATATTTTCTTATTGCCTCCTGCTGTTTAGTTGTATGTCCTGTATTAATGACACAGAGTCTGTTTCAAGTGTGAAATACAAGACAGCCCTGCACCTCCGTTTCACTTCATGCTGCTGAGCTCTGGGCCTCTCTCTAGCCCTTTCTCTTTACACCAGTTCAGGACAATAATGCTTTAGAAGAATGTAGCCCCAAAGAGATGTTGCCAGTGGTCTTACTATGAGGGCTTTGCACTTGGGTTTCTTTTATTTTTCAGCCTAGATTACAGCTAATGAACAAGAGGTATGTGACAATGCCATGATGGGTAGTATCTGTTTGTTCTTAATATATATGTTGTGATTGTTTAAGAAAACATATTAGTAGGTCATGTGAAAATTTCTATCAATGAAACTGCTCATTCCCTTTAGGACTGCTGAGAATGCTTGGAAGGCAATAGCTTAAATGATGGTAGGGGTGGTTTTGTGAGGGAAAAATGAGAAGCGAGTCTAGAGCACAGCAGTGAGACTCAGACAACACTGGAAGGGGCTGGAAGCTGACAGAGAAGTCTCTGTTATAACAGGAAGTCTTCCTAAGACTGGATGGCCTGCACTGAGCTTGCTGCAACTCCTGTATTTGTAAAATCAACTGAAACCAAGGGCAAAAACGGGTAGCCATCTTCTAAGGATGCATGTGAAGAGAATGAATAACATTTATTGTTTCTCTGCTGTCATTCAGTATCTGAGAGGTAACTGTTATGATTCATATTCTAATAAAAATTGGCTTTCTATTGTGAAAGTCTTTTCAGCTTTTTTTTTTTTTCTTTTTTTTTTTTTTTTTTTTTTTTTTTTTTTCTTTTTTCTTTTTTTCCCTCTTCTCCCCTCCTTTTTGGGAAAATGTCCTATGAGGAACATGCACAAGCATACTTAGTTACTTAGTTTCAGACACAGAATATGAGACTGAATTCCTTGCCAAGGCCCAAAGAGAGGATGTGCAAAAAGCATTCACATGTGACTGTTAAGGACAGAACAAAACAAAGCTGCAAAAGAAAGGAACATAAATTAAACATTAAGCTGCTATAAAATCATCAGAGATAAAGAGGACACAATGGGAAGCTGAACTGACCAGATGGTCTGAAGATCAAATATGCTTTTAGAGTTTTGTTTTCATCTTTAATATTCATGGAAGCAGAGAAAAGGAGATATACCCTGAGTACACTATGAAGAATTCACTAATGGCAGAAAATTTCACAGAAAGGTGTTTTTTTATGCTGAAGATGATAAAACAAAATTCATGAAACCCGAACTCTATTTTATTGGTAATATATTTTGGAGGTTTTTTTAAATTATTATTAGAAACTGTTTAAACAGTGATTAAATAGCTTTATGTTTTACTTTAGTTTATATATACTCTATAAAAGCCATACTCCCTTTTGAATTCAAAAAGTATTCACAAAGATGGATGATAGGCTATTTTGCATTTGACATATCGACTTAATAGTAAAGACATGAAATTATATTTGTACAAACTTCTATAAATGGAAAATAATGTTCCATTTCTTTGTACTCCTCACATATTTTATTAAAATTTGTGAATAAAGGGGGTTAAAGCAGAAATGGTGAAGTGAGAAAGAATAGAAATAAATAGAAATAGTTCTTGATTTGACCGTCTGCCACCAGAAATAGTATTAAGTTCACTTCAATGTTCATTTAAATACGGCTAAATAAAAGTGGGTTAAAAGAAAAGCAAAAACAAGGAAATATGGGAAAAAAAAATCTTGGCATCATGTTGCTGTCTTCAAACTATTACTAAGAAGTAGAAGAGCAAATGAGTGAAGTTTTCCCTTCATTACGTTAATGTGAACTAGATGTCTGCACTCCTATTATAATTAATAGAGACCTAGGGCAGGATTTAGCTACATAAACATGGATATATTCTGCCACCTCAGACGCCAATACACCTAAATGGAGTTGGCAAGTTAGAGACAGAACTTATGGAAGATATGCAGCCTTTTGGAGATCAGCTGCTAGAATTTGGGCAGGATGCCTTGTCTGTCTTACGTTCTGGTACCTGAAGCCTGCCAAAATGACTGCTGCAGTTACAGCTGCAGAGATATGCAGCAAATTCTCATCCCAGAAACTGGCATGCTACTTGCCAAAACTCAGGAGCCTATTGTGATTTCAGGTATTTTAGCATATTAAAAACATCTGGTTTATCATCCAAGTCATATGACCTACAAGAGACCTATTCCCTAGACAGGTGACAGATAGAGGCCAAGCAAGCATCTCAAATAGCTAAATATATTTAGGAAACCTTAGTAAGGCCAAAATTTCTTCTTTTTTTGTGTCATTCGTAAGAAATACTCAGTGAAAAATAATTGACATGTATGTAAGGATAATAGTATACATATAATGGTGTACATGTAGATGTGAGCATATGGATGTGCCTATTTCATATGCATTGTTATATGATGATTTTTTTTGTCCAGAAATAATTATTTTACTACAAACTTCATTCTTAGCTATTTCAGGGCTACCTCCTTTACTGAGCACTCACACAGAAATTAATCTATTATCAGAGTGGGTATAAGGTGTTCTGTCAATCTAATGCACTTAGCTGTGATACCCTGAAGTCAAGGTATTTATGTGTCCTTTTCCTGGTAAGTCTACAACCTAGGTTTAATAACATATTTCCTCTCTCTTTCTACTGGTTTTATGAATTTTACTAGGTTTATGAATTTTCTACTAGGTAAATTAAATTTTTTTCATTTGCAAAATATATTAGCATTTTGATCAAAGAAACTCAGGGTTCTGTAATTACTTGGGAAAAATTAATAGGACATGAATGCTTGTAAATGAGATTCAGAATCTCTGAATTCCAAGCTCAGACTTGTGGCAATTTGGGATCTTTCTTTCAAACAAAGATTAAGTTGTCTGGTCCCTGGGCTCTGGATTATTGCTGTAGAAGCCCAAAATTGATTTATACTGCCATTCTGGATCACAGAGTTCCTTCTGTCCTAAACAGAAGCACTCAGATGTCTTTAAATCAATCTTTAGCAAAGCAGTTAGATGCATGATGTTTTATCTAAGCTCCATACTGATTCAAATACAGACGGAAGAAGCACACAAATTGTAATTCCCTGGTGAGAAACCCGCTATTGACAACTTTTGAATCACCTTTGTGAACATATTCCTTCATTTCAGCTGTTTCAATGTGCTAAGTCTGAACCTAAAAATAACCTAAATGATTTGAATGCTCAAATGAAATTTTAATAAATCCTACACATCTCCTATAAAAATCTGATTTCACTTCTTCCTCTCATATTTGAAAGAGTCATAAAAGTACAAGTGTCCTCCTTGTCCTCACTGAAGACCGTTTGGTAAGAAAACCTTTGGACTTTGTTGCCTTTTTTCCTTTTTCCTTTCCTCTTTTACTTATCTCACCCATATCACACTTTCAGAGTTGTGAGTTTTAAGGACAACAATCTTTTCTATATTTATATTTTAAAGGCAAGTCAGGATACTCAGTACCAGAAGCAACTCACAAAAGCAGAGCTAATTTGCACTTGTCCAAGACATGCATATCTGCACATTAATACAATAATTGTTACCAAGCAGGAAGGTAAACTAAAAGAGGATTTTTTTAAACAAAATTGCCTAATCTCCTATAAGCTTCTGTTAGACTCTTTTGTCAAAAAAAAGTATTTAATCCTTTTCCTTGTAATCAGAATTTGAATTTGTTCACAGAAATATGAATTCCATGTTTCTGTGGGTTTTGTGGATATAATTTTGTACCCATTGTTACAAAATTGTCCTGAAAATGCATCCGTTTAGTTCTAGTAGCAAGTATCTTCACCTCTATATACTTACATTCTGTCAAAATAACACATTAATATCTGAATTGTGTGGAACAGGATATTTTTCACCAGGTGGACATCTCTCTTACAAAGAGAGTATGTCTGCATAGATAATTTACACATTGCAAGATGAAACAAGCATCCCATCACTCTGAGAATAGGATAAATTTGTACACTTTTTAATTCTCATTAAATCATTGCAATAGAGATAGAGAAATGCTATGCTGATTCTGTTTTCTAGGTTTTGGGTTTAGTTGCTGGCTTCTTGTTATTTCCTCCCCCCCTCTCCCCCCCCCCCCCCCTTACATTCTTGTGCACTTAAAAAAATAATTCAGACTATTTCCATACAAAATATACTTTTCCTGGATTCATCAAATGCTCTTTGCTGAGACCATAACTGGACTGTCTTCTCTTAAATTGCCTATGCAGAATATTGAAAGGGTCAAAATAGTGCAGCCTGCTATGGTATTTCACAGAGTAGAAAAACATGCAGATTGCTCTTGTTTCTCATTCTTGTAATAAGGGATAGTAACAAGAAAAGAAAATGGCTGAAAATGGTTTTGTTCCCATGTGTCAAATACCATAATTAGAATAAGAAATGCTACAAATTAACCCATTCTCATTACAGTCACTATATTATAATTTCATGGTCCTCTTCTGATGCTGTACTCTTGCTAAGCACATTTACATCTCATCAGCGAACACAAGCAGCAGATCTGCTGCCGGTGAATGCTTGATTCACTCCAATTTATGTCTTCTTTTCAGCTGGGGAATCCATTGTGTGAGCTAATAGCAGGTTTCCCATTTGAAATGACTGCAGATCTCTTCACATTTGGATACAGTGCAAGTATTGTCATAATTTTTTTTTTTTAATGTGTCACATAATTGTCGCATTATACTATGTGCAAGCAAAAGAAAGGAAATTTTCAGCATTAAATGAAACACAAAAGGCAATACTATGCTTTACTCTCAGAGATGTGTGGGGGAAGACAAGAACCTTTTTCTCTTAAGTATAGCTGCAATCTTTGTGTTCACCTGTATAAAAGACTTAAAAACAATTTTGCCATTAATTACACTACTTCTGCAAGGATGGTTGTCACTAAAAAGGATTTTGCTAAAACAATTAATGGGGTGAATATATCTTTTTGTAGGATGTTTGAATTTCTATGTCCCTGTTATCTGGGACATAGAAACTGCTTTTGTTCTGAAGCATAATTTCCATTAAATTCTCACAAAAATAGTCATAGTATTTGTATTGCTAATTCAGTGCTGTACAAGGAAAAAGTGAACAAGTGACCTGCTTATCTGACAATATTAGTTTTGTTTTAGTTTTTCTTGGTTTTGTTTGTTTTTTTTTTTGTTGGTGTTTTGGCTTTTTTTCCCAAAACAAGGTATGTGGAGAGGAAAAGCTACATTTGAGGCGTTTTGCTTGTTCTCTTGTGCCTGATCGGACAACTAAAGAGAGAATAACCTACTAAAAGCTAAGTGAGGTTTGCCGTTGCTATTAATGGGCTAGGATTTCATTGAAAAGATTTTGTCCTACTAGACAGGAGTGCTACATGCATTATCTTTGTAAAACCTTGGAGATTGATGTAAGAGATGCCTGATCAGTGACTCAAAACATGGGGTTATTTCACCTGTCCTTAATCATTAGTGCTTGGATTCACTTAATCTAACTTTAGATATTTTCAATATGAATGTTGACATCCTGGGCAAGATTCAGTTGCCTAAGCACAGGAACTTAGTGGCACTGGAGGTCTTTTAGGATATTGAAGGCATACACAGGCCACCCAGGCAGGGCACAGAAGTTACAGAGACACATGCACTCCAGTACCAAGCCTGAGCATCAGGTCTGGTATAGTGCAGTACAAATGAATGCCACTATACTGAATTGTTGAAAACCAATATAATCACAGACAAAGACCCTCTAACCAATTAAAGGTAGAAAGTGGTATGTTTATTCACTGGTGGGCGGCACGGGAGTCATCTCCGAAAGGCATGGCCACCCCGAACAAGGCTCTTTGCCCTCTATTTATTCTTCAAGATCTTACATACAATACATATGCATAACCCCAGCACCTCCCATCCCTGCTCTGTATTAAAATGAGGCTATTAGTCCTTCACACGTGCACAATTCTTCTCTTGAATTGGGTCGGTGGTCTCGAATTGGGTCAGTGGTCTCAAAGGATGAAGTCAGGAGAGTCTTCATCAGGTCTCTGTGACTCTCTGGCACGATCCAAGGTTCCCTGCTTCGTGACTGATTGATACCAAGTCCAGGTGCTGGCCATTGTTTTTACTGGTTTCAATCTGTTCTTACGATGGTTCACTTACTCCACTTTTTCTATAAACAAGCTCATAATGTAACAGTTAGCTCTAGTTTGGGCATCTAATAATCATTAACCTACCATTTACTAATCTAACTTACATCTTGATCAATATAAATTTCTCCTAACCCTTAGCTAAAATCTTAACTCTTTAAAATCATGTTTCAACATGCCTACATTTAGGTGTCTGAATATCACTCTTAACCTGTCTATTTGGATGTTCTAAGGTCAAATCAGTTGTCTATACACTGGTGTATTAGTTTGTTGTGTCTACATCACTCATGCCAAAGGTTATAATTATTCTGCATGTATTGTATCATGTGTGTTTGCCCTAATGAAAATTAAGGTATGAATGAAAATTTTCATATTAAAGAAAATCACAAAGCTCCCAGCTGAACTGTTTCTGGCTTTGCTAGTTAAATCAAGCTAACATTTTAATCAATGAGAAAAATATTTCCTTTCAGGTCATGATTCCTCTCATCAGTTTAACATGTTAACTTTTGGATGGGATTAACAATGCCCTGTGATCTTTTTGGGGGTTACTTTTAGTTTCTTTGATTGATTGTTTAGGTTTTTCTTTTTTCCTTTTTCTTTTTGTAGAGGCAGTTTTATAAGATACAGGTTTCTCAGCTACGAAGACTGATATCTAACCTTGTTTTTCACTTCTCTTCCTCACATTTTCTTGCCTTAGTTTTTCATATAAAGAGTTCAGTATTTCAGTAATTCCATAGTGATATGGAAGTCAGGCTAACCGCTGGCATGAAAGGATGATTAGAGGTGAGAATATGTCCTCACCTGTGTCACAAACCTGGAATTTATTCTTTACAATGACCCCATATTTCAAAAAACTAGTAGTAGAGATATGAAGAATACTTCTCCAACTTCTGGCATTCAGCTGTTTTGGATATTCTGAAACTGTAGTTGTGTTCAGATTAGTAATTACTAGATAAGTGAATTTAATTTTGCATTCTTCCATGTGAATCTTTGTGCTTTAAACCTGCTTTATGTTCAAGTTCCCCAGAGCAAACCACAATTCACTGCAAAAAGAACACTAATTTACTTTATGATTTATAGAACTCTTTCATACCCATTTTGGTTGTACTTTCTGATGGTGAAAATTAATTTTTAAACCCTTCTCATACAAAAAAATCCTGTATTTCTTATCATAATTTTCACTTCTCTATATTCTTTCTCTTTTTCCGGCCCTTTTTTTTTTTTTTTTTTTTTTTTTTTTTTTTTTTAGCATAAGAAAACCATGATACAAAGTAGTGTAGAAACTAAAACAAACATGGTGGAGGTTGTGAAATTTCACCAGAATGCTTGAGAAGTTCACTGGACTTGTGACTATGTTTGTACTCGTCCAGTGAAGACAGCAAATCAGTTTCAATCTTAGAAGTATTTGTCCAGTGGCAATACAAAATATTGAAACCTGAATTAAGGACCTAATTCTGTAATCACGGAAGGAATTTTCAGAATTTCCATGAACGTCTGTGCATCAGATGTGATTTTTTGAGACACTAAGCCTCTTTTGTGAGCTTCACTGAAAAGAATTTTTCAGCTACCTGTGACCCAAGTTAAATTTCAGTGAGTAGCCTCCAAATGAACAATCTCTGCTGCATTTAAAAACCATGAGTTATCCAGACCCTTCTTGGCTATATTGTAATGCTAATATTAAAAAAAAAAAAAAAAAAAAAAAAAAAAAAAAAAAAAAAAACCACCACCAAAAAACCCCCTCCAATCTGTCATAGATGTGTATGATAATTGACATAATAGGCCCTAACGGCTACTTTGGAGCATAATGCACCATGGCAGATCCATTGGAGCTTACTCAGAGATTGAGATATTTTAATATAATTTAATTAAAAAATAAAACCTAGACAAAATTATCATTCAATTGTATACAATAATATTATTAATTTAAATATTAAACTGCTATTCACACATGCATATAAACAAAATCAGTACCTTAAAATCAACAGTAAGGCAGTAAGGAAATATTTGCTAGAAAGCCTTCTCAGAACGCACCTGTTCAGAATGAAGAGTACTTGATGGTCTTCTCACATATCTAACCTGGCTAGGTGAGTGAGATTTACATTGTGGTAATTACAAGTTTATGGTTTTGTGCATGGTAGTCATAGAAGTAAAGAATGCAGAACTGGAAAAGTTTATCTTAGCACTTCAGTGACCTAACCTAGTTGGCAGCAAAATTTGGTTGCCCAAAGGAACAACCTCCTAATGGAGAGAGAAGTGAAAGCTAAGAGTAAATCACACAGAGAAGAGGTAATTTTCCAATGGTTCTAAGAGATGCTTAGGTGGGCACACGCTGGTTCATGTTCAGATGGCTGTCATCCTGCACTCCCAGATCCTTTCGTGACAATATCATATTTTGCAAGCTAATGCCACAAAATTCAGGGAGAAAACCAAGAAATCTATATAAAAGTATTCATACCTTGAATATTTTCTTATATACTGAATCTAATTTTTTATTTCCTTTTTGGGGGGTGTTTCTGAGGGTTCTATATCACTATTTAGAGTGCCTAGAAATGGCATACAGTGAGGATACATGGTGGAAAGAAGGAGAGCAAAGGAGAAAATTTGATCCTCCGATCTTTGCTTATCAGCTGCATTTGCTGTCTCTCATTTGACTTAAGTCATGAGGACTGCAGCCACGTTTCATTACTCACCAAGAGCCCATGGACTTGACCTAAGTACCCAGGTACATTAACCTCAGTGAAACAGTGTTTTGGTCCTGGTTTTGTAATGGTGTTTTGGTCCTGGATTTGTAATGGAGATAGCTAAGGCAGAGTATGCTAAGTGATTGTACAAGTGTAGATGATCATATTTTAAGAAATCAAAAACTTCAAGTCTAGGATATGGAGATTTTGCTACTGGGCATATTTTGTATCAGAATGATATACTCTAAGTTAACAAAGCAGGTTTTAGTTTTCCACCTCAGTACTTTTGAATCTCTCTGGAGTCAAAAGAAAATGATCAGAACCTCAAGAGACACCTCAAATATTTCAAACCTCTCCTCTGGCTTTGGAATGAAGCTTTTCTCCATCAAGTAGAGAGGAACTCTTAATTGCCATCTTCCACCTTGCGATCAAGGTTTATCTCCTCACTAACTAAAGAGGAAGCATGGTTGACAAAATTAAACAAACTGAAGAGCTCTTAGGAAACTTCAGAGAGTTTATTTCCTTTATGGAGACAGGCATTCTGAATTGCCTTCCCAGGACTCCTGACAGTTTTTGATCTAGCTTATAGGAAGTTAATTCAGCAGGATGTATCTTGCCTGCTTGGCATATGAGGAAAATACAACTTCAAACAGGAGGGCTCATATTCCGGCTGCGGAACACCAGGCTGCATGTAAGCCATAAATGAGCTCCAGAATGGGATTGTAGTTCAGTATATCTCCCTGATTAATTCCCGTTTTGTTTGTTCTATAAACAATGTAGGTGCTTAAAGTCAACAACATTTGCAGTATTTGTACTAAAATCATAAATTTGTTTGCAATTACACCATGTAATTTTCTTATGTCCTTCCTCTGTGTGCCATAAGAAAGGGCACTATATTTAGGGACTGGTCTAAACACAGTTGACAAAATTCTCTTGACTTCAAACAACTCTGAATAGGACCTGACAGAGAACTGCAAATTTTCCCAATATTTGATGAATTAAGGCCAAAGAGTAGGACTAATTAAACAATAGGATGGAAAAGTCCCATGTGTCCCGAGCAAATTTCACTGTAATATGTAAACTATTCACTTCAGCCAAGAATGCCAATAATATAGACTTTGTTAAATTGTTAATTACACCAGGTTGTTAGATTGTTTTGTTTTGTTTTTGTTTTTTTTCCTCACTTATGTTTTAAATTTAAATAATTTAGGAAAAATGCAGTGTAGTGATATCATAAATATTTTACTTATTCATTTGAAGGGCATAGTGTTATTGAAATACAGATGGCAGTACATGCAAATGTAGACTTTGGACTTATCACTGTATGTTCACAAAGTTGTCTTGGCAGATAAATAACTTAAGATAACGGACTGATACTATAATATTTTATCATGGTAGTAACATTTTTAAGTGGAATAAATTCTGAGTAATGCTTTCAGAACATCTAGGTAAAATAAAAAAAATATTTTTATATCTATACCCTTTTTCAGAACCAGGATCTCTCCTGTTTTTGGCCAAAACTAGGGAGCACATTTACTTGCTAACTAACTTGAGGGGATTGTCAGTCTAACTTAAACACTGAAATGTTTGTGTCTAAGTTTAGTTCTGGTCAGAGCTTTGAGATGCTCTGGTGAAAATCAGAAATGAATCAGTCTCTTTTCTCAGAGACAAGGTCAGTCTGTGCTAATGGGAAAGATCTCTTACCAGGGGTTGATGGAGGCAATTAATTAAATACTTGTGATGGAGAACTTCAGCAAGTATATTCTGAACCTGTTTTATGGTTGCTTAGATCTTTCACAGTGCAGTGACATAATTTTGTATCTTGGTCTTCTACTGGGACTGTGCAGAAAAGCTAACACTTTAATGTCATTTCTCAGAGATTTTCTGAGACACTGTGTTCTTTGATGTCTATATGTAAAAGTAATCTAATTTACCACTTGTCGTTTGAAAAAATGTAGATTAGTCGTTGACTAAAAAATGTAGAATATATCAATATTCAGGTTTCTCCTTTTCATTTTCATTTCTGTGAATAGCTTCAATATCACAAAGTATGTTTTTATTATTCAGAATAGTCACTTTTAATAAAGAGGCTCAAAAAGATTGATTTGAAAAAGTTCTCTATTTCTATTGTGATTGTCATCAGATTTGATTTGAAAAGTGGTGTTAGAACTTACTTTAACATAAGAAATGGATCTAAAATAAGCCACAATCAGTAAAATTTTGTACCATGTATTAAAGCTGTGTGAAACAAATTGTTTTCCAGTTTTCTTTTAAAAGTTATATATTTTTTCCCACATATATTACTTAGATATCCTGATTCCCTGATCCATGCCTGTTTGAGTTTTCGTGAAAACAAAATGAAAGGAACACCTTACCCCTAAATATCCCTTTGTTACAAGTTCTTTCCTGTCATCAGTTTTTGACACGCTTACTGCTACATCAGGATGTGACTACTGTTTTAAGTTGCAACTGAGACTTCTATAAATCACCACCTGAGCCCTCTTTAGATCCCTCTGGCCATGCAACTTGAACATGCGGCTTGCATTTCAATGAAACATACAAGAACATAGCTACAGCAGACTGAACAAAGCCACAGCTCCTACAGAGTATAATGTCCAGGTCTACCTGCACTTTTTTTTTCCCCACTCATTTTGCTACTGCATTTTCAGTGCTGTCAAAGAGTTATGCTTTTGGTAAATTATTTGGTGCAAACTTCTGCTGTTTTTTTCTGTTCTGAATCAAAAGATGTATCTGCTGGGAAGAAATTGTGAGGACAGACTGTGTTTCCATAAATGCTTCTGCTACATACACCTGTAATGTGACCAGAAGAACTACCAGATGGAAATCGCTGTTTATTAAAAGCTGAGCTTTGTGGTTTTATCACCTCCTGTTTAGATTTGTGAATGTCATTTGATTTCTCTGGGCCTTGTGGACATTTATCAAATAAATAGCAATTCTCAGAGTACAGCGGTGTGAATATACCCAGATTTCAGTTGGCACCATGTTCCATGACTTGAATTAATTACCTGAAATTTTTCATAGGGCAGAAATATCTTGTCATAAGCATGTCCTGGCTCCCCAGTACCACCACTCAGACCCCTAGCTGTTTATTTGCCTCTGTGAAAGTTTCAGGGATTTCAAAACATGTACATTCTGTGCCTGCCCTGCTTTTGAATGTATTCATAACTCTGTATATGCAAAGGCTAAAATAAAGAAGACTGCCACTGACATCACTGGGGTTTAAATTTTGAATCCATTGGTAAGTTGGATGAAGGGACAAGCATTGGAAAGGAGACATTTCACTCATGCTACATTTGTCAGACTCTCTACATTTGGTTAAATAAGAGATCCAAACAGCTAGTTAAATATCCTCATCTTGAAAACAGCAGTTAAGTGATTACTTTTAGCAATAGTTCTTCCCTAATTCACTGAGTTTTTTGCTACGTGACAAAACCCAGATGCTTTCTTTAAAAAGAGTACCAAAAATGGTCCTTCCTTAGGCTGTTTTCACTGCGCTTCAGCTGCCCCTGCATCAGTGTACTCTACAGAACACAAATTTTCTTGGTTTTTTTAGATCTCAGAATTATTAGAACTGTGATAATAACTGTATTTTAATAAAATATATTCTACCATTTCCTTTGGGCTTCAGGCTGCTGAAAGAGGAGATCCAGTCATAGATTAAAGTACAGATAGGAAGTCCTATTTTTGTGATAAATTAAATACAATACTGCCCTCTTCCTTAGGAATCAGAAAGGGAGGATCAGCTCTGGCTTTCTAATTGATAATAAATATGTTTTAATCCTTTTTCAGGGTGTGATAGCTCATGATGTTTTAATTTTAATAGCTAAGACTGATAAGTTCACAGCTCTACAATTAGTATTAATTAGTTTTGTAGCAGCATGGTGAAGTGACAGATCTAAACACCCTCCTCTCAGGGGTTAATACTGATTAATATGAAAAAGAGAGACTGGAGAAGGAAAAAAATATTACTTGGATACTCTTTCCTCTCTTCTTCCATTTTTATTGTATTTTACTGCAGAAATTGTATACAATTGTATTATTGTATGACCTAGTGTTGCAGCATTACAACAACAACAACAAAAAAATAATAAATTATAATAATAATAAACCCTCATAAAAAGTACTGATTGAGAGAAATGGGAATATACCTGAATTGTACCTTTACCTAATAAGTGGATTTGGTGTTTTCAAGGAATGTATGGTGACTACTAGCTATGAGAATCTATAGGATCACAGATCTTGTAATAATATTTCTCCTTATTTTCTGGTACTTATCATTAAATATATATATATATATAAAAGCACTAGTAAAGTAAAAAAGTAATTTCAATATTGTAAAATATTCCTTTTATTCCTGGTATTTCCTTTTCTGCTGCCATCCCAGATTGGCTGTACATTTGATACAAACTTCTATTAAATTCTGATATTCCCCAAGTATCTCAGCAGAAGCTGAAAAACAGGGTCTCATCACAACTACTTCTAGAAACTTCTGTAATGCAGATATCTAAAATGCATGTTAAGGCTTTTTTTTTAGAACCAGTGTTAAGAAACTCTGAAAGAACTGTTTGATTCATGCTGCAGTGATTGCCTAAAATGAGTCTGTTGAATCGGACTTTTAGAGTATTTATTATTGCTAAATGCTTTGAATATACTGCAGCAAAAGTGAGAGTAAACCTAAGGGTGAACAGTGAACAGAGAAATCACAGTTCAAGTCACAACTCTAATCAAGTCTTACTGCCCATCACAAACCAATAAACTAATCTTATTGCTAGTCTATTTGAATAGTTCATCAAACTGTTGAGTGTATAAGATTGCTATATTACTCAATACAAAGCTGGGAATGTCTCTTCTGAGATTATTTTCTTGAAATTTCTTGGCTAAAAGCTTAGTCATGATAAATCCATCATCTACTCTGAGTTGATCATGTTATTTGGAAATGATTATTCAAAAACTTTTTGTTTCAACAAGAGAACAGGCCAGCAGATTATTAACCCTGGTTATACATACAAACTGGGGTATGAGAAGTTGGAGTGCAACACCATGGAAAGAGATCTGGGGGATTTGGGTGATAGGAGGTTTAACATGCATCAACAGTGTTCCCTGGCAGCCAAAAGGGCCAAGAAGTAATGCCTTCCAAGGCATGGAATTGGCAACTGGTTGAAGGCGATGATTGTACCACTCTACACTGCACTGCTGCAGCCTCACCTCCCGTATTGTGTGGAGTTTTGGACACACAAAGTATAAGAAGGACATCAGACTATTAAAGTGTGTCCAAAGGAGGGAGAAAGGTCTTGAAGGCAAGAGGAGCAGCTGAGGTTACTTTGTTTGTTCAGCTTGGAGAAGAGAAGGCTGCAAGGTGCCCACATCGAAGTCAAGGACTTCCTCAAGGAAAACAGAGGGGAGAGAGGGGCTGGTTTCCTCCCTCTGGTAGGACATGAGGAAATGGAATTAAGCTACGCCAAGGGAAGTTCAGGTTGGTCATTAAGAAAAGGTGTTTCACTGAGAGTATGGGTGATCACTGGAAAAGTCTCCCTGGGAATGTGGAAATGGCAGCAAGCCTGCCAGAGTTCAAGGAGTATCTAATTAGTACCCCTAGTCATATGGTTTAGTTCTATGTTTGTGATCCCTTTTAATTGTCTGAACATATTTTAAACATTCAAGAACCATAACTGAAATAGGTGGTGGTTTTTTTGTTTTTTTTTTTTTTTTTTTTTTTTTTTTTTTTGGTTTGTTTTTTTTTTTTTTTTTTTTTTTCCTATCATTATTCTACTATCTTCAGAAACTGGCCAAGTGTCACTTTGGTTTCGTAGACAGTTCTGTTATTAGTTATTAAGCAAAGAATGACTTACACTATATTCCAACTAGTTCTTGTTCAGCTATCTCACCTCGAATATATCATTCCAAGAATGTGTGCACGTTTCTAAGAACTCCCATAAGATTCAACTTTTATATTCACTTTTACTTAACCTCTAGATGCACATAAGAATAATGAGTTCTTTAGGATTCAGAGGAGAAGACATTTTAGATATTACTTGTATATCATGAAGGTGATAGGTTTCTGCAATATGTTTATATTATTTCTCGTGCATTTAGTTTAAGCACAAGCAAAAGGATGCAATTTACCAGCTGGGTGCAAGACAAGCACAGGTCTGTAGAACAGTATGTTTTTAGTTTCTATAGATGTTGCCGCATTGATACTAATTCTATAAGTAAGGAATTGATTGTACTGTGCTTATTCATACTGATTAGGATGTTCCTACATATCTTTGCTCAATAATTCTGATCAATTAAATTGTGTAGTACTGCTCATCATTTGTTGTGGTGGTGCAAGAATTGTTTTATCAAGTTCTTAAGTAATTTTGTAAGTTTTATAAGAAGTTTTATGTTATGGTTCATTCCACTGTGCCCTCAGTTCTGTAACGGTTCCTCCCCTATGAGTTTGCTGTATAGCAAGGTGTTTCATGTCAATCATCCCAATCCCCACCTGTCCTTGTCAATCCCCTCTCCCCCCGGCTCTGGGGCATCCTGTCTGTCACCTCGGGACCCCTTCCTGGACTCGGGAAATTCCCAGAGGGGCGTCGAGTGATAGGCTGATGCCCTGGAAATCCCCTTTTTTCTTTTGGTGAGTGGTCCAAGGTCTAGAAGTGGACACCCCCCGTTATCCCCCCAAATTCCCTGATTTGCTGACCTGTTGTTGCCACCCCTTAATCCTCCCCTGCTTATAAGTTCGGGGAGGGAAATTCAAACTTTCTCTATGATTTTTAAATCACAGTGGGATTGAATACACACACACATGCACATTCATAAGTCATCTACACTCTACAATCTTTATTTCATGAATTTTGTAAAAAATATTTTTAATGTCTATGCTCAGATGGTATTTTGATTTGCTGACGTACATATATTAGAAGTTGTTTGCTTAGCTTATGCGTCCTACTAGATTAGGTGCCATGTTTCAAATGAGCAAACATTTTAAAAGTCTTCAAAAACAGAATTTGGAAGTGCAAATTCAAGCTTCTCTTTAAAAAGACTTTTTATCAAACAGAATAAGACTTTTTAAAGAGCTTAGTTGTCATTGAAAAGACACTGATGCAAACTAGTTGAATAACTAGGCCATTTTTGCCAATCAACTTTTAACAATATTTTTTTATTTTTAATCTCCTGACTGCAAAGTATAGCTGATGGGCTTTTGTCATGTTTTATGTATAAAGTTGATATACATCAATTATTTCAGAAGCAAGTGTATTATATGCTAAGCTGATTGCAAAGTATTGCTTGCCTTGCCAGAAGAAAAGAAAAGAAGACCAAAAAAACCACCCCAAAACACAGGAAAGAAAAACTCTCAGCTTTAAAGTTTGGCAAGCCTTTAAGAAATTATTAAAAGCATACAAGGGAAAACATCCATTCAAAAATACGGGAATTAGTTCCGTTTCATTTTAGAAAGAAGACAAAAATTTACTCCATAATCCAGAAATCTAAACTCCTATATTGGATGGTAAAAATGGAATAGTAAACAAGAGAAATGTGTGTGTGTTATGCACAGAAGCACCTAACAGTTCAAACCATATAGCAGAGCTATTTAGAGAGCAGAATCAATGTGTATCACAGGCCTGTTTGAGTTTCCACTGTTAGAACTATGATTTAGAATTACTTGAACTTATGGCATAGTGGGGAGGAAGTGGCTAGTTGAACCTGTGGAAGGTGGAAGTGAGCATAGTGCTGTGACAGAAAGTTAAGTGTTGTTATTGATGTCCAAAGCTTCACCCAGTGCAACATCTTCTGGAACATGATGTTTAGAAGAAATGGAAGATTTATAGACTCCCTGTCCTCAGAAGGCATGAAAACTACCCATGAGCATGGCCATATGGAAGGACAGCAGACTTCTGGAAATAGTTACTTAAGTCTACTGCTTCAGAAGAACGTAAATATAAGCTGGAGGAAAGAGAGTTTTGGGGCTACAACTCTTCCTATCTCAAATTAGAATCTTGTGGAGGAACAGATTCACTCTGCCAATGGGATGCCAAACACAGTTTGGAGAAAAGGAAAGAGAAAAACAAGTCAAAATATGGGGTTATTTTCCACAGGACTGTGCCTCCAAAGAACAACCTTCCTCTGGGGGGCTGTAAAGGTCTTCAGGGTGCAATGACAAAGAAAGGGCAATGACACATTTTCTCATTAACAGCTTCAGGGTTTGATGCTGCCAAACAACAGATCACAATGTTAAGGTAATGCTGAAGCCATTAATGCAATGGAGAACTTAGGAAGTAGGAAATAGTAACCTAAAATGGCATAGTTCTCCCTAAAATTTATTGCCAGTGAATATTCAAAAAATACCTGGGTGCTTACCGCTAATTAACACAGATTGATGCAATATGCCATGTGAAATTGGACAAGCTCTCCAAATGAACCAGGAAACACAGATAAAAAGAGGTAATCCCAGTTTTCTTTTACCCAGTTTGTAGTGAAAGAAAACACAATTCAAACCACTTACCTATAGACGCCTGTGCAAAGAGGTAAGTCCTCTAAATGAGCTGTTTAGAGACAATGGAGAAAGGCAGACCCTCACAGACAAGGGTCCAGAATCCAGGTGTGCTGAACTAGACTCTGGAGTCTCTTCTTCCTCTGTGATGTCTATATATGCAATACAAATTTGACTGATTATGCACATGCCAGCACAAATCTCAGTCTATATTAAATATACGGTTGCTGTAGGTAAGTATGTAACACAATTGCCACTTTGGAAATATTCATCAACAGTGTGGTTGCAAGCCCTGTCATACCAGCCAGATTCAATGCTACTTCCAATTGCTGAAATGCAGGGAGAAATAAAAGTGTTTTATTATTTTATAGCATCTTTAGCTCTTCTGTACTGACAATAAAGAGCTCAATTGTTTTTTGGGTTTTTTTTAAGATTAAATCTGTTCTGGAATAGTGGTGTGTTTTCTTTAGTTAGTGCATAGTGAAACTGTCAAAGGAAGGACAGTTGATGTCAGAAAGGTTCATATTTATTCATGTTTAAATTGAGGTTGGCTGTGTTTGCTCTCATTACTGCTGTCATAAATGGTCAAGGACATCTAGGTATGTGTTTTAATAAATGATGTGATCATTCCAATTCAACAATTGTGAATACTGAGTCCTATAACTCCATTATAGTTTCAAAAGTGCTCCTGTTGCAGTACTCTTTAGGAATCTGAAACCTACTTATTTTTTTTAGAAATGCAATTTCTATGACAACTCAAAGCAGCTTAATATCACTTCCTGAAACTCAGATTTCAAAATCAGAATTGTGTGGTCAGTCAATCTATTGTGATAGCAGACAGTGTAGTGGAGGTGAATGAGAATTGCTTATGCCTTGGGGAACTCATTTATTTATCGATACTGAAATAGCTTCATTTTAAACTGCAAGGACAGGGAGAAGCAAAGGTGAAAAATCCTCTATCTAATATTTATAAATTTAGACACGCATCTAAGACCACACACAATTTGATTCATTCATTACAGCAATCTTTTTCTTTGCTGCATGCAGTATCTCTGCATTTTATTTCAATTAAAATATAAATGCACACATCAAATCATTTCTGCTTACAAAGACAAGACCACCTAGTGCTTTTTGTATGTTTAATTTGCTGTCTCTTGCCACAAATGCTTGAGGCTTTGATTAGCTTTATCTTACTTGAAAGAGGCACCCCATGTAGAAGGAGACAGGGTGATAAGCTTTCCTGTTGTCTCTGCAATTCTGAGGGAAGGCTGTTCCATTCTGATCCCTGAGCTACCTGGAAAATACACTTTAGAAATCAAACAGCCTCTTATTCTTCCTAACCACTTAGTGTATTTCAAACACCAAAACTTGATTAATTTTCTGATGACTGACATGTTGAACTAAGCATTATTTCCTAAAGCAAGGACTGCAATGTCCTTTTTTTAATCTGTTAAATAAAGACTCATTCTATTTCCTATATGCTTTTCTACTTCTCTTTGTGTTTTTCATGTGCATGTGACAGTATTTGTGTCTGCTTAATTATTTGTTGTTTATTTGAAGACTTTAATAAACTTGATAAGAACATATTTTTCTTTTTCCCACAGACTTTTAAAGATGGAAAGGGAAAAAATTGAGCCTGAAAAAGAGAAGAAATGCTGAAGGAAAAAGCAAATTTGCAGTTTTGAGAAGCCTTGGATTGGGCGTAATATTTAGACAGAACTGTATGAATACACTTTGCCAGGGCGAGGTTTCAGCTGTGCTACAATTTATAGTTATGTCAAGCTTGCCTGCAGCATGTAGATCAACTCTTATTTTTTTTCAAGTATGTATATACATTTAAAGAAAAAGGGTTGCTTTACAATTCCAGATATAGGGTGGGTTTGAATAAATTACTCACGATTGTTAGCCACTTACAAAGCACCTTTAACACAGGAATGAAGCTTGAGTTAAAGTACAAAATGATTCAGTGTTCAAAAAATATTAGAGAAAATGAGAAATGGTGTATTATGAGTAATCATTTTTCTTGCTTTTGCCTGATTCTTAGGTAGTTAAGTATGGGTATCATCTGCAGGGATAAAAATTTTATATGTATGATACATAGATATACACATGGTACTGGTATGATAGCAATAAATATCCTTAAATTGTATACTTATAAATAATATCTTAAAAAGATATCAAATTGACTGAGGATTCTCTACCCATGGCTTGCAATTTTTCTCCTGTTTGCAGATTCCTTGTCTTGCAAAAAAAGCCTTTTTTCTCTTGTATTTTTAATCACATTTTAACATTGACCCTCTTTATCTTTCAACCTTCTTTTTCTCTGTAGCATAACAATTAGGTATACACCATTATTACTGATTAAATTATTAAAACAATGGAGCATTAAAATAGAGATATTTTGTTATGTGCATTATATATTGGCCTTGTTTAGTTCCAAAAACTCTTAAAATATATTATTTCATTTGTATTTACTTTTATTACATTTGTATTTACATTTACTATGTTGTAAAATCAGGAAATATGTTAAAGGTCACAGATCAGGAAAAAAAAAAAAAAAAAAAAAAAAAAATTCCAGCAAACTGAAAGCAGAAGTCATCAGAATTAAAATATAAGAAATTTCCAAAATCTTCATATGGAAAATATTTTATCTCAGAACACTGAACAGTGAAACTGTCCAACCACATGCTCTGTTGTCAAACGGAAAATCTTACCCTTTTCTAAAGGACATTTGGGAAATGGAAACAGAGCATATACAGACAAATTTGCGTGGACCATGGGAATCTGAAAGTTCAAAACATCTCCAGATTTTAATTTGCAACATGTCTAACTCCTAATTAACCTAACTATCAAGCTCAGATTGAAAGTGCATTGGGCAAAAAAGCCAAAAAAAATCCTCCAAACAAAACAAAACAAAACAAAACAAAAGCAAGCAAGCATGTTTCCAGTACAGCAGATAAATAGGTAGCTATTACCTAGATATTGTTTCTAGCTAGTTTACCTCCTTAGAGAACCTAAAATGGGATTGTTTGCTAGTAATGACTTTTTCTCCAGGTGAGAAATTGTTTTTGCAGACATATAGTATGTTGAAAGGCCCTATTTGCTTGTAGCCTATATATACCTGTAATTTGCCAGTAAACTATATGGAATGTTTGCAGCAAAAAGTGAAAAAATGTTCTTAGTTTTGAAAGATTTTATTCTGGTTCTGGCTTTTCCATATGCATTGTTTTCTTTAAGCATTTGGGTTAACATCAAAGATCATTAAGGTCCTTAAGCTTAGCTGCATAAGGAGCATAACGGAGTAGGCTAGATAGCTTACTAAATTTGCAGCTAAGCTGGAGATTTTATTTTAGTAATTTCAGAAAAAATAATGTCCATCTTGCAAGTTTAAACAAAACAAGGCACTTTTTTTAAAAGCCTTTGGTCCTTTAAGGATAAAACAGTCAGCAAATCTTTCCACCTCTACAGATGTCATGCCCCATTTCATATAACAACAAGAAGTGCTGGGGAAAGGTGCTGCACCATTTCATCAGGGCTTTGTTTTTGGTATAGCTCCACAATGCTGCACCAAATGTTAAATAGAAGAAGAAAGAGGAGATACTGAAGTTCTTGTGTCTCTCAATAGCATGGCCAGAGCTGTCATTTCCATGGATCCCTATGAAGTATTAGTGCAAAATTAGTATTAGTGCAAAATTTGAGGAGAGGGGGACAGGAGTCAAGTGCTGTCACATTAGATCTGTTTGAGGAGGTACAGTGTGAATATCTGTGTAAGGGATGGAATGCAATAAAAATAAAATTATAGTTAATAAATAAATAATACATCAACTTTTCCTATCACAAAGTTATAGCTAAGGTTAAGTTTTGCACTTAAAAAGAGTTTCCATCTTTTCATAACTTACAGAGGTCCCAAAGAAATTAAGAGTACTTCCTATTTGTGAATGGAATTTGTACTGGTGAATGAAAATGTGAAGAGAAAAATAGATTAAAAAAAAAAAAAAAAAAAAAGAAAAACAAACACAAACCCAACAAGCCTTAAAAACAATCAGCATCAGAAAGTTATTTTGTCCTCCCAGGTCTTAATAATGTACTTAGTTTTCAAAGAAAAATAAAATTGAAACTAGTAAAATTCTCATTTGAGTATATTCTGAGAGGTAAAGATTCTTTTTCCTATTCTATGTAAATACAGGTTGTCTTGGGCTCAAGCAACTAAAGTTATTTGGGAAAAAAAGTGTAGTTAATGCATAAAGAAAAAGAAGGTAAAAAGTATGTAACTGAATCATTTCAAAATCTATTATAATAAATTTCAGTTTAGCAGGTTTGGATTTTTACTTTATACTCAAGATTGGACACAATATATTAATATGAATATTACATCAGCCCTTTTAAACATCTGATTTTTTTTTGTTGCATAATTTAAAGCATTAATATTCATATATTATAGAATGCATGGTTCTGAAAGCCTATTTAAATACTGCTGTATTTTAAATGGATATTTAAATCTTAAAATAACTTTGGTGTCTAGGCTTAAAGCTGTAAGCCCTCAACACAGACTACATTTGCCCCAGTTGAAGAAAGCCATTATTAAACTTTGTCTCATTAAAGTTTATTGACTTAATCATAGGCCTGAAGCCAATCATGTCTTTAAATTCTGCTCCTCAAATAGATCTGATTTCCTGAATGCTGAATTAAATTCTAAGACATACTGTGTTGAATGGATCATTGGCTTTTAATGCAGTCTTGCTCTGTGACAGGAAAGTTTAAGACACTGTATTCTGGAACTAGAAAGAGATCCCTGGATCCTGGGGATCCAGTGGTAGATTCAAATAGAGAGGAGGGATGCTGTGAGGCAGAATGTCCAAACAAAAGATAATCTTTAGCTTTCTTTCTTTCTTTCTTTCTTTCTTCCTTTCTTTCTTCCTTTCTTCCTTTCTTTCTTTCTTTCTCTTTCTTTCTTTCTCTTTCTTTCTTTCTTTCTTTCTTTCTTTCTTTCTTTCTTTCTTTCTTTCTTTCTTTCTTTCTTTCTTTCTTTCTTTCTTTCTTTCTTTCTTTCTTTCTTTCTTTCTTTCTTTCTTTCTTTCTTTCTTTCTTTCTTTCTTTCTTTCCAAAATATGGACAAAAACACCTTTCTCTTGAAGGGGATGGACATTGTCCTTTCTCAAAACTGATTGATCCTTAACAAAGGTATATAGTTCCTCTCTTCTTACCTGCGTTAACACCTATTCCCAACCTTATACAAATAAAGGTCTTCTGGAGAAATTTATACTGCTCATCCTGCATGTGTGGCCCTTAAAAACAATCTCGCATGTAAAAAGGTGCATATCTTTATCCTGTGAATGGCTATATCACACTCCTCCTCACCCCTGCTCTGTGCCCTGGTGACAGCAGCACTAAAATGCTGGCGGGATGAGAGCTGCCCTGTGCTCTGTCTTTGGTGCCTGGATTAAACTGAACCTGCACCCCTGCTTGGGTCACGCCTCATCACAGCATCTACTTAGATGATGCATTGCAGCAGTGCATCACTGCAGGATCATCAGTCAGAGGACACCACAAGCTTGGATAAACAGATTTAAGAGCAGGTTCAGTTTAATTACAGGACAGAAGGTGCCCTGATGTTCTTTGGAGACAAAACACTTGTGCCAAGAATTAATATGCTCTACAATGCTGTGCAGTGGTCTGACAAATATGTTGAAGCATCTGAAGAGAGTTCACACAGACTTTGTCAAAAGAATGATTCTAAAACAAAGATGAAAAGTGAAAATCCTAATACCTTCTTCATACCCCTCAACCCCCCTGGATTCTAACTATAATCTGTATTTCAGTACTTCAGAGAAGGTTTACAGGGACACTGTCAGATTAGATTTGGCTCATAATGTAAGCTATATAAAAATAAGTTGCTATTGGAGGAAACAGCTTTATTATCTTTCTTAAGGACAAACATTCTTCTTGTGTAAAGTGACACCCAACAGGGAGGCCACTGCTACTTGAGGGAATCAAGTCACCATAAGAAACCAGTGCACACCAATCCTGTTTAATTTTCTTTATGAGGCACTATCATTTTAATTTTTTTTTTGTTTTTTTTTTTTTTTTTTTTTTTTTTTGTTTGTTTTTTTTTTTTTTTCTTCTTCTTTGTTTTGAAATTGAACAGATGAGGTCATGTTCACACTTTATTCCTACATAGTTGGTCAAAATAGTATTTTATTTCAGGGTGTTGTGTTTCTGTTGTTATTTTTCTGACATCAGCTATTATAAACTGAAGTTGGCATCTTACAGTAATATGAGAGCATTACCTTTTCCAACAAGAGTAGTAACTTCCTTTGCAAAATAAAGTCCAATTTTATGGCAAGTTTAAGCAGCAAGTTTATAAACTCAAATATAAAACAGTGCAGAGTATCTATACATTTGTATAGCTTCATTAAGCATATGTACACATATGTTTATACACACATATATATATATATGTCTATGTGTCTGAACTTTATCACTTTCTTCTACATATGCTTTTTTTGGTCTATTTTTATATATACAGAAATATATGTTTTTCTATGTGTTAACATGTATGTGATAGCTAATACATAAACACCAAAATCAACACATTTTTCCACATGCTGTCATCTTTCTGCAAAGTTAATCTTAGTTCATGCCATTCCCAGATTGTCTGAAGTTAGATATTTGTACTGACAGCACATCATTGCATTGTGAAGCTGTTAGGGAGAAGCCAGAACTTTTTGGCTTCTGGGTTACATGCAGGTTTTGGAGGGAAAGATTTGGCTATTTACTACAACATTCAACTGCTGTATTTGCAAATGTGGAGCTGAAACTGTAATAGTTCTTTTTTTGTGTTTGTGTTTTGTTGGGTTTTTTTGAGGGGGGGTTACACATAAAAATAAATGCATAAAAGGCTAAATTGTTGGGATTATCAAATTAGAGTAACGTTCTTTATCAGAGGATTATTAGTGAAGAAGTTTTATATGTTCCTATTTTATCACCCTAACTATCAAATTTCTTAGGAATCAAACAAAACCTATTGTTCTGTTCTCTGTGCAAGCAGAATTAAAGGTCTGGTGCATTTGTAATCCAGACAAGGCAGCTTAAAAAAACAAAAAAAAAAAAAACAAACAAAAAAACCCCACCACAACAGGGAAAGAGGAAAGCACAGAACCAGCAAGATCAGCTCTACTGTGTTTTTTTGCGAGACTTTGGAGCTTTTTTGTTTTGCTTTGTTTTGTTCTCTGCCTGGTGTTTTTCTTTCATGGTTTATCATTTTCAATTTCTTAGTGGGGATCATGTTAGTAGGAAGATAATGGGATGAAAAATAATAAAGACAGAGAAGTTTGAGATTTGGGGTCATGTCCGAACACTCTGGGCTGCAGGGAATGAACCACACAGCCAGTTACGTCAGGGATAGGATATTCTCTATATAATCTGCAAGAAATAAAATAGAACTTAGATCAATTCCCATTTAAAAAAAAAAAAAATTGGTTGAGAGATGAAGTCTGTTCTTTGCCCCTTAAAATTTTTCTACAACAGCTGTCCTGGTTTAAGTTTTTGCCTGGCTTACCCCTTTAATTCTTTTCTTGATCATCTCAAGGCTTAAGAAGAGCTGAAGTACAGGGGAGGAGGGATTGCTCCAGAGATCCAAGTTGCTCCTGGAGCTTCCTTAGTGAAATAATGTACACAACACAAAAGATTTTTTTTTCCCTATAAAAACAACTATTTGTTGGTGTATATCAGCATAATTATGTCTGTAACTGTTTCTGTTACTGTATAATGCATACTAAGCCCCTTTGCCTGTGTAAATAAGCTGAATGTATCTGCTTAAAACCACAGTCTGATTTATACTAAAAATATTATCCTGTGTTGTGCAAAGTTATTATGAAGAGAGAAAAGCTCTTTTATTAAAATTTAAACTCTATTGCTCATGGGAACAAGGGACATCAGGTGAGTTTAAGAGTGTTTTTGAGAAGTCCTACAGGTGCATTCTCTGCAGCCTTGTCATGGAGTCATTGAAACCACACTCCTTGTTGGAGCATACCATTGATCTCATCTGACTTGTACACCTGGGTCACCATTTGTAGAGAGCAGAGCTTGAGGAAGGCGAGAGGGAAGGGACTCAGGCACACCTTGGAAGGGTTGGAAGGCTGAAAACATATCTGGCATGTCCAACCAGACCTGCTTGTCTGGAGGTGTCCTTGCATCATTCAGCTCAGACACAGCAGGAGTTAACCAGGCATTAAGGCATTAACCCTGGACTAGGTTTTTTTGTTGTTGTTTGGGTTGGGGTTTGTTTGTTTGTTTGTTTGTTTGTTTGTTTGTTTCTTTTGGAGTTACTCTTTCAAGCCATCAGCAATACATGGAAGTCATCACTGTCCTGGTTTATACTTAGGTGATGTTTTCATGGCTATCTTCATTACCATCTGTGTTATAAATATTGGCTTTTAATGAAAGCTTAGTATTTCCACTATCGAAATATTGAAATAGAAAGAAATAGAATTGCTAAAAAAAAAAAAGAAAAGAAAAGAAAAAAGAGAGAGAAAAAAATTAAATTGAAAATTGCCCCTGTCTCAGAATAATCTAAAAAGGGATTCTTAAACATATTTTTCATTCATTTTTCTTCTACCTCCCTCCATCTTTGATAAAGTCACCAAGATAGTGATGCTCCTACTACTTTATGTTTGTGGGTTTTTTCTCTCTAGATATTTTTTTACTGTTTGACTGTAAGGATTTCTGGCACACTGTGTTGCTCGTATTGTATGGTTTGCTTTAACTAATAGAGACATTTTGTGTGCCAAAACTCTGCTGCTGCACTGCTGTCTGTTAGTCTAAAGCTCAAAGAAAGGATGCCACAGGAGGAGAAAATGTTACAATTGTATAACTTTCTGGGGTTTGCTTCTTTTTGTTATATAGGTTTTGTTTTACTGTGGGCGGGGGGAGGAGGGAAAGGGCGCAGGAATAGCAGTACTGGCATAGTTCCTGATTTGTCTGTATTCAGGTCAGTAGACAGTGGCAGGACTGCTTCTGAGTGTTTCTCAGAAGCAGTCCTGTTGTACCCTATCCAGCCCTGTGACAGGAACATCAAAAAAATTTGGCTTGTATTCCTGTTTTATAATATCTGCCAGAGTGCTGCTCTATTTTCATCCTGAAGCACTGAGAAGCTAGAAAAACAACAGGATTATATAAGAAACCTCTTCCAAAACAAAGATTCTGCACTATTTGAAGAATAATTGCCAGCAGCCATTTAGTTACCAATATATGCAGAGAAAGGTGACGTTCAAATTCCATTAAATATTGCATATCAGACTATGGTGTATCTGGATACACAAGCACACAGAGCACAGTCATTTCGTACTACCACTTTCCGTGCTTCGTATGGCCTTGGGCTGACTTCAAAATATCTGTATTCTGTGACAGAAATGCAAAACTAACTCAGCTGCCTTTCCCTTTTTTCCAGAAAAGGTGAAGCACACAAACTGGAAGAATTTAAGACCTGCCAATATGACTGGGAATGTCTCAATAAAATACTCTGGCATATACTGAACCTCTGAGAGATGCCAGGCATGGTCTACATATTTTATTTGCTGTTTATTTTTGTTGCTTGTTTTTCTTCATTTGAGAGACACTATTGTAAAAGCAGTGTACTAACAGGTTGTCAAGATTTAAAGTCCCAGCCCTGGGAACAGCCCATTTGCATCATATCAGACATACCATCCTGGATCATACATTACTCAGTTGAAGGAAAGGGACCAGAACCTAGGAAAATTGAAAAGCATAGAGTAGAAATTATCAGTAAACAGATGACATACATTGCTTTAATGGAGTCTATGGAGCTACTCAGACAGCCTTTTCCTAAAATGTTTCGAGCCGCCTGGAACCTGAGGGAATTCAGAGAAAGGATAATAACAATACTTTGTAGTTTTTAGTGCCTTTCAAATAAGGGTCTCAAAACACTTCACAACCATTAATCAAGTGTCATAACAGTGCTGTGAAATAGTAATCTATTATTATTCAAAACCAACAAAAGATCCTTTAAAAATAAAAGCAGGCTAATATTTCAGTGTATTTGAGTGCGATGCAATTAAACAGTCTCCCTTGATGTAGTTTTAGCAGTAACTTTCCCTAACTGTGGTTTGGGTATTGGGTCAGCGCTGTGCCAGGAACCACAGCCAGCCCTTACACATTTTACACTTTCCTGGGATGTAATCTAGTATTTTCTTGTGATACTTATAAGTCCTCCATGACTCTGAATCATAAAATTTTATCCTGCTACTCTCATTTGAAAAACAGAGAGTAGTATCTTTGTTTTCAAGCAAGTTCTTGAAAATGTTTCCAGGTAGGAAATTTCCCCAGTTAGAAACTAGATCAGAGATCCACATGGAGACACAAGAAACAGGATAGTTATGTGTGTAAAACACTTTGACCAGGAAAGAAAAAAAGACTGAGACAAGAAGATTTGATTAAAAAAGTATCTAATGTGATGGTTAAGCAGCTGACTAGAGAGGGCTAATGACTATGCACTGTTTTACTCTATGACTATCCATGTTTTATCAGATAGCAGGTGAATCTAAAAATCTTTTTATGAATAAGTATTTGTTAACTCTCCAATGCTAATAATTACTCAGCTCTGGATGATGTATGCACTAGAGCCCCTGTAGTTAATGTACATTGATTTGATTACATATCAGAGGATAGACTCAAGTAAAAAATTAATTATAACCATAAAGGTTGCATGAAATGCCTGACTGCTTAATTTGTACCTAATGTGAAGTTTAGGTTGGTTTTATTATTATATCTTGCTTCATCTTTCAACTGAGTTACTGGGTTAAAACATTCATAAACATGTCTTGGAATGTTAGTTCATAACTAGAAGCAGTTTTAAGAAAGCTTAGAAGTCATATCATGTAAACATCTATCTTACAATTAAAACTCAATTAATATGTTTGCAACACATTTGCTACTTAGGATGTCTACAAAAATTGCTTAATGGAATCTAAATTTAATCCCTATTAGGAACACTTTAAATTTGATCACAAATCTTTATCTCCACTTCACATTTTAAACATAAAAAGGGGCTCAAGAAGCTACATAATTTTAATCACAAAATATCTATATCTTGTCTAGATCAATCTTTAACAAATTATGTTATTCTGGCAGTCTGCACACAAGGGCAAAAAGAGAAAAAAAAATCAACCAAACAAATCCACATACCCAAAAAACGTGTAATTGCTGTGCTTTTAAAGTTTAGTCTTTGTTTCCCTCTCTTATGTGGGGAAGCATCAAATTCACATAGATAGGCAGATTCTTTCATTCACTGAAAGCCTCAGAAAAATCCAGGCAGTAGTGCATGTGAAACCAGGATTGAAAAACAACAGCAGGATTGGGCCTAGGACTAATATGTGGTGCTGTCAGTCTGAACTGTGTTCCTGGTGGACTTATACATTTAGAAGTTGATGGTGATGGTGACATTACTGAAAGGCAAAAGAAAGTATAAAACATCTGCTGGCAAAGAGAGCAAAACAAAACTGATATGTGCCCCCGAAGGGTTGTAAAGAGAAATGGGGTTAACATCCATAGCAAAAGCAAGAGGAAATAATTCTCTCAAAAACTAAACAAGGTGAAATCCTGATTCCAGCACTCTACATTTACATTAGGGATAAGAAAACACAGCAGAAAGCAAAGTTGGTTGGCAGAGAGAGGAAAAAAGGAGGGAAGGGAAAAAACCACAATCACCATACAAACCTCTAAATTAAAGGAGGGCATCAGACTTAAATGTCCAGAGCTGCTTTTCAAGAACTAGATTCCTTCCAGTCAGAAGGAGAGGCTGGATGCCATCACCTTCCCCCTTGTCCACTCTGACATCATTGGTATGGGCAGTAACCAAGTAATATTAGATGAGTAGAGTAGTTCACCTGTTCTTCATAAGTTCATATGTGAATTGAAAGAGTAGCTGTATGCCCTATATGCACTGTGTGAAGAATCTGCAGGATCTGGCAGCCAGGACTGTCCAAACCTGTGCAGGCAAACTGAGCACACTCAACATGTTCCTATGTCACACTTTCAGAGAGTAAATTCAAGATTTATTAGGCTTGCTGCATGGATGCATATTGCATTGAATAGTGCCTGGGAGAAGTCACTCTGCTGACTTTTAGGAAAATGACAGGAAAACCTGCAACATGACATTTGATCTGGTAATCCAGTGAGAACACCTGAGCTATAGGCAATGCCTGGAAATCACAATTCTGGTTAATGGCCTAAGAGTCCCCTTTCAAATGAAACAGTGTTACATGTCATGTCATGGGCCACTGACATGCTTGAACAATCAGATGATGAACGATGCTCCTGGACTGTTGCCTTATTTTCCAGCAGTCTCATTTGTTTGTGTGTATTACTGCCCTCTTTCTGTCTCCAGGCTCCCAAAATTTTGGAAACATAGTTAAAATTGTAAAGATGGTAGAACAGTAGACCTAAAACTTCTAGTTCAGCTACCACCCTTAGTTTAAATCTTATGTTTTCTCAGGTGTCTTACAGGGGCTAGAAGCATCTGGCAAATAGAAAATAGACAAATGTTTAAGTGCTCCCACTAAAACCATGCTGCCACTTGCTTAACCTCACCCTCCAACTGGAAGCACAAAAGGTAAAATCATGGGTTGAGATAAGAACAACTTAATAGAAATAGCAATGAGATAAGAAAAAGAACAGTAACAATATTAAAAACAAAAGGTATAAGACAAAGAAAAGATTTATGCAGAAAGTCACAACAGTACCAACTGTTTTGCCTGCCACGCCTTCTTGCCCCAGAAGGCACATACTTCTTGAAAACTAGAGAGACAGCTCCTTTCCCCCACACATGACAACCACATGACATGGTATTGAATAAAATCTGGGTCTTGGCCATGCCCACACAGATACAAACTGCACCCCCCACACCTAAAAAATATTTAACCCTGTCCTTGGCTGAAACCAGGACAAAGCATGTACTTTACTAACATGATACTCACATTGCTGAGTGGCTTCAGGTACAAAGTGGGACTTTTGTCATGTGAATGTGTTTAAAAATGTGTCCTGACATTAATTGTAGCTTTTTCTATGTTTAGATTAGTTATTTGCCTTAATTAATATGATGCTTGAGTTTATTTACAGAAAGTGAGCTACCCTTTATTCTAAAAAACTTCTAACAAAAAAAAGCTAAAAGAAGGATTTATCTGTCTTGAAATCAGGTGTGCAATCTAAACCCGTTGTGTAGCTCCTTTTATATTTGCTGAAGAGAGATAAGCACTGCCAGAGAGCTATGTATCTCATCTGTCTTAAACACCTATCTTAGGATAAAGGAATTGCTCTCCAGAGGTTGTCTGTGTGTCTCCTTCTTACAGAGGGAAATTTCAAGGCTTATTAAAAAAAAACCAAAAACCATCTACCAAACCATCTGAATGTCAGAAAGCCAAGGTGAGTCTCTTCTTATGTGTTGGCTTACCTTAGTGAAGGTCTGTTCACCTCAGTAAAAGGACCGATACAGAATCCTCATCCAATATATTTTTATTCCTTAACACAATCTATGAGCATGTCCAAAATGCAGTGCAGGATTTTCCAATCTGTTCAGTGCTCAAGCTTGAAAAAGTAAGTACCAATACAGTGAAACCTTCAATCCTTCCTCCACACAAGCTGTTCAGTTCATAATTTCCTTATTGAAACTTGTTTTTTCCTAGATGCTACCAAACAGATTACAGAATACCCCATGGAGAAGTAAGTTCTCATAATGGTATCCTCTACCTGGGAATGAATTTCTCTGCCTTTTCTACTGTACCACATTTATCTGAAGTTTAAGTCTCTAATCTGCTGTACTTTGCCCCTACTGTGGTACAAATATTTGGGCAGTAGACAATAAGACCAATTTATATGAATAATCTTCCTGGTTATTAGATCTATTAATTGTACAAGCTGCATAAACAAGTTGTGAAAGAGCTCTTTGCTCTGCTACTTGTCATATTTGTACACTTGTTACGGTCCTTTGCCTTCCTTACTCAATGCAGCAGCATAAAGGTGTTGTGGGTACAAAGAACAGCTGTGAGGAGGAAGAAGAGGAGGCAGTGTCAGCAGCATTAGTTGTTTGACTTCCATGTATACCCTTGCTGCCTGGCCCTGAATGCATCATATTGATGTGTAATCACCAACAGCTGTGAAAACAGTTGACAGCCATCATTGAAGAGAGCACAAGAACTGCAGAGCTGAGATGTGACCTTGCCTGGACACACTGTGTGTGTGAAGGGTACATCCTCACTCATTTCAATAGACATATTAATATCCTCTTTGCTGAGTTGAATATCAGAGTAATGAGGTGCAGTAGTTCCAGTTTTGAATACTTGTCTTCGGAAGACCTAACATCATAGATCTTTAAAACTGAGGAAGCTCTGAGATACAACATTGGAACAACCCATACCACTTCCATGAACAAAGTCAAGACAGTCACAGCTGGAGGGATTCACTTCCCTTGTGAGAAGTAGCAGTTTATTGATACAGAACTATGACTTGACAGTAAATGCGACAGTGAACCAGATTCAGTTGCAAGGTTGGTTTTCATTGCTTGTTGCATAGAGGACACGGTCAGACAAAACTGTCAAGGAAACATACCTGTTGAGACATGAGGCTCAGAAAGGACCTCCTTCTGCTCTAAACTCCTTTCTTAAGGGAGTTTGTGCACAGCTGGATCCCTATATACTTGGTCAATGGTTTAACCTACAAGACTGTATATGCACAATCAATCTTTTATACCACTTAGCCAAGATTTCAAAGCTTCAGTGTATTTATTCTAATTTACTTACTGAGCCTTGGATGCAATAAGGACTCTCTCAGCCTTGAAGAGTAACCATGAGACGTCCTTACACAAGGGGAGATGCTGGTGTCCCACTGTCATGCAGGATTGCGCAACTGGCCCTGTACTGCCCGTTATTTATGGAGTAAAATGATTGACTTCTATTTGCAAACCAGTTGTATTTTGGGTTGGCATCTGCTGAAGAAGCCTTCAGCTGTTGAACAAGATTTATTTCATTTTACCTCTTGTGCTGTTATGTGTCTCCCCAGAGTACAAATTAAGGCCAGATGTAGCCATCAAAACCACCACTGGTGGCCATTGCTCAAGCAGAAAAGAAAGAGGAGAGAGCACACAACCACAGTCTGGGACTGAACAAATAAATGCTAATGTTAAATAAATTATATAGAGATGTACGTGAACATACAGACATATACTGGTATGAACTCATGAATGTAAGCCAGAAAATTTTAACTCCCCTTGGATTATTGAATGGTTTTATTGTCATAATTGTCTTCTTTTAGGATTGATTTTCCTCTTAAGACTTCATCAACTTTCTGACTGCAGCAGTTAATTTACACATTTAAAACAAATATTTAATACATATTTGCTTGGTATCCTTACATGTACCTCTTCTGAACAGGATCCCAAATTTTTGTAATGAGTATGTCATGGAAACTTATATTTTATATATGTTGTATTTTCTTGTTCACAGGTAGAGAAATGAAAATGTTGTAATAACAAATATAAATGTACCATTCAAAACTATTCTCACTTTTACCAGAAGAAAAGACAGTATACATCTGAAAATCCAATCACTTTAACACAATTTTCCAACTGTATTGCGCAGCCAAGAGGATGTCTCCCTTGTTATTGGTTCTGTAATAAAATTATGTGCATGGTTACATAAGACAGTAGAAGGATGTTATACTAGCTGTAGGTGCCTGTCTGTTCCCTTCTGTTTCAACCCAAATACCTTTAAACTTGAGTAGGATGAAATACACACATCCTTATAAAAGCAAGCCAAATCAGTCATTTCAATAAATAAAAATAATCATTAAAAAATGAAGTAGTTACATGAAAAGCAGAGCTAAGGAAGCTTGACTTCCCATGGCTCTCTTTTTCTTTGTGTCACACCATAATATGCACTCTCATCTCTTGCATTGCTCTCTTTTCCCTTTTTTTTTTTTTTTTTTTAACCAAACATCAGATTCTGTAACTCAAGATGAATTACAACTATGAATAAACATTGCGCATGAACCTCTGACTTCTGCTCCTGTAATGCTAACTGAACAAGCTTCTCCTTATTGCTGGTAGTGCAAACTATTCACAAATCCTGTCTGTAGCCTGTATACTTTATAATACAGGGCTATTATAGAAACTTTACACCTTTGATAGCTTTGTCACCTTGTCAAAATTGAATTTGTACAGAGGGCTTAGAAGGACCAATATACATTTTTCTGGTATTGCTTTTTGTTTTTTTCAATAGTGGGAGATCCAGATATGCACTCCTAATGCCTCCACATCCAGAATTTTCAACATCTCTGTGACTAAATTATATACATTCATTTTATTGGTGTTTAACCAATTTGAAACTCTCCAGTCACTCTGGTATTTTGATTTCAGTTAAAGGACTATTTTTTTATATTCACCTAAACAAAGATTTTTCCCAGGCCCTTATAAACATGGCTTCTTGGATACTGTGTTTTGCCATCAGAATTTCTTGTGCATTATCCAGACATTTCACTGTATTTTTAGACTGTAAGTAAACATTCCCTTTACAGTTACAATACTAGATTTTGCAAAGAAAAGAATATTAAAAGTTCTCTAGCAATGAAATAAGAAGTGGAAAAGTGTAAAGAAATGCAGCAATGACACTGTAAGCTTTTTTTTTTCTTTTTTTTTTTTAAGATTAAACATATTCTTGGTTTCACCTTAAAATTACGTGAGTACTATAAGTGAGGACAAAAAAAGATGAAATTTAATAATGGATAGTGACAATTAATAAGCATTTCTGCAGAAGTTTAAACCATCTCTGTTATTAAGAATAGTGGAGAAGAAAGCTGATATGTGGTAATTGGTTGCAAGATTATTATATTTCCCTAATATGTTGTCACTATGAAAAAGAAATTACAATCAGAAGAGGCGCTTTTAAAGCAAAGAATAAGAAATTTGGGTAGTGTTGTTCAGAGCACTTATATAACCTTATCTGAAATACTGGACACCATGCTATTCATCCATAGGCAAGATGACCAAACGAAACTGGTGTGGAAAAGAAGCATTAAAGTCATAGACAAACAAACATTTAATCATAATCAAGAAATGTTGTTGAGAAATTTGAAGACCAATATAAATCCTTACAGAAATGAAAATTAAATATAGAAGCAGATAAATAAAGCACTATTGCCAAAAGAAACAAATGTGGATTAACTAGATCTAAATTAATTCAGTCTGAATTAAGAAAAAAATAGAAAAAGAAAAGAAAAAAAATGAAGAAAAAGAAAAATGGAGGGGGAGTGAGAAGGAATTATCCTAGCAAGCATTAATGAGGCTGTTGATACTTATTTTAACAAGTCAGCTTCTAGGCTACTGGATTACATTTTCTAACATTCCTCTGCAGTTGTGTTCTCCAGCTATATTTTGTGAGTATGACATCTCTGTTTGTTGCTGCTCCTTATTCTACAGGGGTGGTTTCAGCCAGCCCTATGCCCCGTAGCAACCTCAGGGGTGGGGAACAACACAATGCTCCCGCAGTAAGGCTTTAGGATGCATTGAACCTGTTGAGACTCTGTGCACTCCCAGGGGCTTAGGAGCAAACCTCGAGGACTGGGATGAAGGACAAAAGGAGATTCTTCCTCTGAGATATATTCCATACCATTTACTGCAAAAGGAATCCAGAGAGAAAGAGCCCCAAACACAGGGCGTGCTCAGGGTTATAAACAGCAGGGGGTGGTGAGGGGTGGATACAAACAGATAACCAGTCAGATACAACTGGGGGGGAGGAGTTATGGGAGGAGAATTTTAACTGGGGAACCAGCAGGATTGCAAGGGAGGAGGGATTGTATTGCTAAATCCAATGGGCCTTCCAGGAAGGTTTGATATACATAGAACTTTCTGGGTGAAAGGGTAAGGATTACAATGACAGGGAAGCTGTGCAGGGTTTAGGTGGTGGATAGGGGAGGTACAGAAGATCAGGGAGGAGGGTACAACTTTGGGACAAACCAAAAAATATATAACATAGGTGAGATTAGAACAAACCAACTCAGTAAAGCACAAGATTTGGTTATGTTTTTTCTCAATGTGAACTGTCAAAAAGCACACAGATTCTTGTAATATACTGCTTAAGAAGTAGTTGAAAACACAGTTTGATTTTTTTTCATACTTTTTGAGTTGTAAAAGGACTGAGCTCCAGAGGTACTAGAATGCTGAATGCAAGAATACTATGCCATATATAATTAACACCAGACTTAAGCAAATCTGACAACTGAGAGTAGAACCTATACTGAAAACTATATTTTTATGCGCTTATGACTTTGTTTTCTCAATTTATTTTTTGCTTATTATATTATCTTCAAGAAAGAACACCTGCTGTACAGGGGTAATGCTTTCCCATGAATTTAATTAAAATTATTTACGATTCATTAAGCATGCAGAAAAAACAAACAAACAAAAAGTAGGACACCTCTTATACCCCTCCCCTGCAAAAATTAATGCCTCGTGGAAAAATATTTTGCAACAGCATTATATTGACAATTACTACAGAAAGATAAGTGGGAAGACAGATAAAAGAGAAACATCAAACTCTCTGCTGGTGTGTCTGTGGTTGCTTCTTTCTTGGTCAGCAGAAACATAGGCCCCAGGACAAGCTAAAATTTTTAAGCATCAGCAGCATCTTCACTTCTGCGAAAGCCTGAGAAAAGGAGAGTGTTCATGAGAACACTGATAATAAGAGCTTTGCTAAGGGGCAACTTAGACCCCAGTTCTTCATAAAGGTTCACCTGTTTCTGTTACATTTGCATCCATAGATTCTACTAAAATCAAAGGTGTGTCAATCTCATTTCAAACCAGCCGCCTTACTCGTTCATTCTGCTGTGTGAGAGTGGGTCAAGAGTGAGACTAACATTAGTTCAGTCAGTGGCTGCCTTATACTTCCCACCCCATTTTAGAAGAAAGAAAAGAAGAAACTGTACTTACCACTAAGCAAGGCTTGTTCAACTGATTTTAAAATAAAAACTAATGATTTATGATAAATAATGCATAACTTCTTGCCAGACATTTGTCCAGTCCAGTTGGTATCAAATCTACTGGAAGATTCAAATGTTTGGCTTTTAGAAAAGTAAGACCACTGTGGAGGCAATTTAGAGAGCTTCTACTCCACCAACTGTGGAACTATTCTATGACTTCTCAGAATGCAAAGATGCAAGGATGCAGAAATAATACTATTATAGTTAGAATTATAGTGGAAATGTAGCAACTACTGTTGATTTTAATGTTTGGATAGTCATCATATTAGTTTATCAATATCTGTAATGTGAACAAGTCTTTAAAATAAAATAAAAATAACCACCTTTTAGAGCTGTCATTAAATCACTGTTTTGTGGCAGCTGCTACATGCTGTTTCTACATTTTTAAAAATTCTACAGGGTATTGGTTAGTGGGATAAAGGACAAGTCAGGAAGGTTGTGAAAGAGATTTAAAGCTTGTCTGACAAGTATACACAGGTCTGCTTACACATTGCCACATAATTTACAACAGATGTACTTAGAGACGACTGATTTTGTTGTCATTTATAGTTATTGGTATTATATTGGGATAACTTAGCAGAACTCACTGGCATTTTATTTCTTATATATAAGAATAATTCAGTTACAGTCCGGCCCTAATTTTTGAGAACGACAATAAAAAATACAATTAAGTTACATAGATTATACTTCAGCTTTTTTCTTCCTGCTTGCTAGGGGGTCTCTCTGCTGCCTGATTCAATATGGAACTCCTGACTAATTTTCTAAAGCAAATTCATTTAAAAAAAGTAAATCCAGAGAATAGGTATTTTCTCACATAGAAAGCCGAGACCAACAGCTATCCTTCAATCTTTCAAGATTCTGAAGTTAATAAAAATTACAAAGCAATGAAACTTGCTCAGAGGTTTTGCTGACAAGTCCTGACATGACATTTAGAGAAGTTTCACAGTGTGTGTAAAAGACAGTATACCGAACTTAAACACCCAGGGTATAATACCCAGGGTATAATATCCAGGTGCATAGACATATATATATACAGAAAGATGACATGTATGATGCTTTTCCCTTTCCCCTGTTCTTGAGGAATGTTGAAGCTTGGACGAGTTCTTCAGACACTCTAGAGCTTCTGTCTCAGACCTGCGCTAAATGGATCCAAGGGATGGCATTAATTATGTATAAGCAGTGGATTTAGAGACATTATTCCAATTATTCATCCCACCCTATTATATATGTCAAGGTACCTGGAGTGAGTTGAGCTCTGTGGGTTGCTTTTCTCAACAGGAGATAACTTTAGTCTAGGCTTTCTATTTTGGCGATGAAAGCTAGGTGGGACAAAACTGGTCTTTAATAGCTGTCTTATGCTGACGTTAATGTTCCTTAATGCCTGCATAAGATGCTAGTACAGTACTGCACTCCTGCAGCCCAGAAAGCTTCTCCTCACCTTGACCATAAGGAGTATCTTCTGCATCTGTAGAATAAGGAGGGTCTGACATAAATTATATTGCTTTAAGGCACTCTACTGAATCCTGAAAACCCTCTTTGCCAGTGAGTGATTATCATCGGGCAGTACTGGCTGGTGTGTTAAGAGCAGATAAGAGTTCATTGTATCAAAACCCCAGGGGACCTCTTGAAATTTCAGTCACTGCTGAGCTGAGCCCATGATAATATGCTCTAATTTAGTCCAATGGTATTGAGAGTTGTTTGCCTGGTAGATTTTCAGTCCTGCTCTTTTCCTGAGCTCTGGCAAAGCAAACTCGATTTACTGGTCAGACATCTCTGTTCCATATACTATTCAGTATCAACTTCTGTTTTGTTATATTTTGTTCTCCTTTTTAAACACAAACTTTGTCTTCAAAGAATGGCATCCATCTGTGTGTTGTATAACCATATGGGCACATTTATATCTTGGCTGCATATTTTCTACAAAATTACCTGTTCGATCACTGTGAAACAGGGTAGTTTGAACATTTTCTGAGCACCATTTTAATACACATGCTCCCTGTGAAGATGATGGTGGGTGAACTGAATAGTTAGGCAATGGATCTATATTCTTTAAGCCTACTAATTAATGTAATTGAAGCAGATACCAATTACTTTCTGGATATGGCTTAGTTTAATTTATGTCCATACAGTTAATATTCCTATGCAAATCCAAATTTTTGGCTATGAAATCAAATAACTTATCGCTCCCAGACAGAGATTTTAGACCTTCTCCTTTCAAAAATTAATTAAACTGAAGCATGCAGTTTGACAAGCTAGTATTAGAAAGGAGGTCAGCAAGTAACAAAAACTACCATACATATGACGGTTCTGATCCTGACTCTCTTAACTATCTTTAGCATCAGATAAAGTTCAGTGACACTCTGCACAGCCCTGGATATTAGAATTAGAACATCAGAAACAGTGACACAATCACTGAATTAGAAACAGTGACACAGTCATGAGGAAAACCTTGGTGAAACACCCTGCAGCAGCAGCAATCACCTCTAAATATACTATAAAAACAGGTTTTAAAAGGGGAAAAAATGGTGTCTGCTGAGGTCAGAGCATGTTACTTCACCAAGTATACCAATGCCAAGATTTCAACCTGCAGGACTTAAGAACTCTCATTAAGGATAAGGAAGCATGGGAGGTAGGAAAGATTTTACTATTTATTCATTATATTTATTGTTTCAAACGACAGTGCTCCATAAATCCTGCTGTGTGCAAAAATATAAGTGTCATCAGTAATGGATACACCATTTTCAAAGGCAGTTTTATAATTTTCCATATCTTTCTACTCTTATAAGACTTTTCTTAAGTAGCTGCATGGGACAGGAGTGAAATATGGTTTTGGAAGCATATTTTATTACTCTATGTCTACAAACATACATTACAAAAGACACAAAAGACATTCTACTGGAGCATATGGTAATTGTTAAACACAATCCACAAGTCATTAAGTACAGTAAATAATTTACACATCAGAAAACTTATTGCTACTCATAAATGATTTCAACCCCTCTTTATTGGATTTTCAAACATTTTCCACTTTCCAATAGTCAAATATGCTCAATTTGAAAAGCCTTGAAGGCATATAGAAAAGAAGCTTGGTGTACATAAAATTGTTAATACCCTTCTTTGTGCACTGAATTTATCCAATACAGTACCTAGGGTGATGGCAGAGACATGGGCTTTTCGGATTACTTTCAGTTTCATCTCAATAGGAACTTGGTTAGTAAGAAATGTGAGAGGAATGTGGGATAAAACGAGCACAAATCTCTCCCCCCAATTCCTGCTTCCTTTTCTACCTTAAAGTCATAGTGATCTAGATCAGTCAACTTATGTGAAACCAGACTACAGTCTGAGAAAAGGAAACTGGTTAAAATAAAAGGTGTTATACCCCAGCATGAGCTGGATTAAATTAGTGACTTTCCAGATGGCATTGTAAATAAATTAGGAATAAAAGGATGGATGAATAACATTGATGCCTTCAGTACTTTTTCTCAATTTACTGCCTTTCGAACCTACTTAACTTTTACATGCTAGTGGCTCTTTTGACCCAAATGCTTAGTTAAATTCAGGATGTTGAGATTTCTGTTAGGAAAAGAAAATAATAATGAAGTCAAGTTTGGGGGTTTGTTTTGTTTTGTCTGGGGTTTTGTTGGGTTTTTTTTGTTTGGTTGGTTTTGGTTTTTTGTTTGTTTTGGTTTTGGTTTTTGTTGTTGTTGTTGTTTTTCCATAGTTAAAAAATTAATCGAAATTCTTTTTCTCGACTATTTTTTCACATTGGGGTTGTCATGGATTCCTCTCAGCCACTTTTTTCACATTGTCCCACTCTCTTTCTCTGCTGAACTGACCACAGGGAAAAAAAAAAAGAAAGAAAAAAAAACCTCCCTTCATTAAAATTGTCTGCCTACTTGTTGGACATGTATCTGTACTTTGCAAGGTCCTAGGTACAACTTTTCTGTGATGTCAGTACCTAGTTTACTTAAGAAGTTTAAAATTTTTGGTTGAATTATACTTAAAGTAAGGTATGAGTTATTATGTATTTCCAATAGTTTGAGAATTCTGATAGGCTCAAAAAAAGTATCAAAATTGTAGCTTATTTTCTATTTATTTGAATGAAAGTAAAAATAAATATTAATTATCTACAGAAAATTATTCTAAAGGTTTTATATTTCAGAATAAGCATGACAGTGGTCTGATTTGGGAAGTCTCACCTTCAAGAATCAAGCAAGGTATTGATTGTTCCAACCAATTACGTCACCATCTGAAAATGTAATTAAAAAGAGCTTTTGCATGACTTGGTGTGTGACTAACCATGAACAAAGAAGTGCACACAGGAGAACATATTTTGCAATCCTTAATGAAATGAAATCCTGTTGTTTTCAGTGGTAGTTCCACTCAATTAAGAACGACTGATTTTGGCCCATGCATTATAATACACAAGGACATTGTGCATAGTGGCATCAGAAATGATTTTGGGATGATTATATGTATGAAGCAAATACAAGAAAAAAAGGAGTGCTTCATTCTACATGGAGTGTTACATATTCTTCATCAGGTTTACATATTCTTCATTTCTTTCCCCTGCTGTGAGGATTTATACAATACTGAAAAATAAGAGAATAGAAGTTTCCTGCATTCTTTCCTTTTTGCTTACTTCAACAATTTGTAAACTTTCCTTCAGTTATTGCTCTGAATTGAGCTTTTAATGTTTCATAACATGAAGCATCTCACCAAACCAATAAACTAAATGCCTGCATTTAGCTCTCTAAACTCCATTCATTACATTTACTAGAGGATTTACTGAAATGTTTGACTAGATAACTAGTGCCACACCTTGTAAAATGAAAATAATGTGCATGTTCTGATAGATATTACAGCAGGTTCTGTGGGAGGCTATTCTGGAGCAGCAGACTGGGAGGTTTTTCCTAGAGTATGGATCCTCCTTTTCCTTCATGCAACAGAACGGATCTCTAGGTATTCCATTTGTTATCACATTCCAGGAATTAATATTTCTGCAGGCTTAATATACTTGAAGGTATAAGAGTACATTCATTTGGTTGTTTTATTTAGTGGAAATATTTGAGTACATTTTAAGGGATCTTCTTTCAGGGGCCTCTATCAGCAGGAGCTGCATGTCTCAAGAAGTTGAAGCAGGGACCAGGGAATTCATCACACATATCTCTACCAGCGAGCAACATGTTCTGACTCTTCTCTGGATGAAGCAAACAACAGAGTTTGAAAGTCACTATCCTTCAAAATTGTCTGTGACTTTTCCCATTCCCTTGCACAGTTTGGATGTTTGTTGTGTCATGGAAATAGTATCGCTTTGATACAACACTTAAGGCATCCACTGAGTGAAAAGACAACACAACTTTACTGGAACAGAGAGAAGAAAACAAAACACTGTGTTAATGAAGAAATAAATAAAATTGGTAATAACTAGTAACTCATGATATGGAGACCATGTTTTGTTCTTGGCACCTGAGCCTATACTACTTGGGAGTACTATCAGAAGTTGAGTTGTATAAGAAATAGTGACACCAGCAGGACTAAGGAAGAGATTTGATGTCTGCACTCGGCGCTGATGAGTCTGCAGTTCAGTTCTGTGTGCAGTTCTAGGCCCCACATTACAGGAAAGGCATTGAGGTGCTGGAGCACATCCACAGAAGGGCAATGGAACTGGTGAAAGGTCTGCAGTACAAATCTGGTGAGGAGCTACTGAGCGAGCTGGGATTGATTGTTTAGCCTGGAGAGAAGGAGGCTTAGGGCAAGACCTTGTGGCTCTCCACACCTACCTGAAAGGAGACTGTGGTGAGGGTCAATCTCTTCTCCCACAAAATAGTACAAGTGGAAATGGCGTCAAGTTGTGCCAGAGGAGGTTTAGATTGGATATTAGGAAACATTTCTTACCTGTGAAGGTTATGAAACACTGGAACAGGAAGTGCTTGAGTTACTGTCCCCTGAGCTATTTAAAATATATGAGGATATGGTGCTTAGAGACATGATTTAGTGGTGGATTTGGCAGTGCTAGGTTAATAGCTGGACTCAATGATTTTAATGGTCTTTTCCTACCTAAATGAATCTATGATTCTACAGAAAAAAGGGAGAATACTTACTGCCATTTGAAAAGGGCATTCATTCAGACTCACCTATGCATTGCCATGGAATGGAATCCCTTGTGGTGACAGAGAAATGCTTTGAAGGAAACAGCTATAAAGAACAATTTCAATTCATGGTCCTGAAAAAAGTAAAAAAATGAGTCAAGCAAAACTTTCCTGAAATATAAATCATAATGTGAATCTTATTTGTAAATCTTATTTATACCAGTAAATTTAAAACAAACAAAACAAAACTGAAAACACCCCATAACCAACCAAATAAACCTCCTCACAACAGATCATTTCAGAATATAAGCAAATGAGTCTGCAGGGTAATCATCTAAAAGTAATCTCTTGTGTCTGGGATGATTCTATCACTCCCTAAGCTACTTGTTCCCTGCATTTCACTTGGGAAACAGTAGCATTACAGACAGCTGCCTCAGTGGAATAAGCCCATAGAACAAAATTTCTTATTAAAAAATGCTGAAAATCTTGAAAGGTGTATCTTAATTAGTTTTGCTATGTAATTAAGTTGTTTTCTTGTCAAGTGTCTATCCTCTTCAGGTTTACAGACTCTTGTGTAATTTTCAGATGTATTAAATGTATTTCAGAAATGGAAAAAAAAAAAAAAAAAAAAACCACAAAAAACCACCTTTTTCAGGAGTTTTATATTGCCTGATATGAACTTGTCAATACTCATGTAAATACCATGAAAAAAGTATATAGTCCAGAATCTGTAGAAGATTGAGATTTTGTCATCCCAGGAATACATTTAATTTTCTATTCAAACCTATATTTGATTAAAAAATTGTGATAAGAGATTGGCCTTACCTTTAAAAAAATAACAAAATATGTAAAACAATTTGATCTCAGGACTCTCAAGACCAGTAGAACATGGGGATTGCACACAGCAAATTACAGAACTAGTGGAAGAATTCTTTCTAAGATCATATTTATGGGGAGAAGGGCCTCATTGCATTGATAGAATCTTATTAGTTAGCAGGAGAAGATGAGTTTTTATCTCTTGGGCCTCACAGAGAGATTGTAGTGAAGGAAAATGTATTATAACAAACAAAAGCATTCTAGGAATAAGTTGTTTGGATCCATCCAGCCATCCTCCAACAACCTGCCTTTCTATTCACTGCGTTAGGAGTGTGTTGTGTTGTGATCTATTGTATGGATAATAAGAAGGCAGACAATGGGTTCCTTATACCTTTGTTAGGTCCAGTCTGTGACTGCCATTTTAACTTGAAGATTAGGAAATATATTTGGAAGTTACTGAAATATTTTCATTTTGATTTTCTAGCTAATCTAAACCAAAAGATTTAGTATAGGCCTTCCACTTCATATGTTTCATGTAAAACTTTTGAATTCTTAGTTATCAAACTTAAAAGGTTCCTTAAAAAAAAAAAAAAAAGCAGTGGGATGTTTACACTGAGATGGAAACCCAGCTTCAAGCTGCTGCCTTGAATCATGCACAGAGCAACTTAAAAAAGCCTCCAGGTACTACAGGCCATGTAAGCTCATCTGCTTAGCAGCAGAGGTCATGATGAGCACATCACCCCTGTGGTCCATTATCTCCTCATGAAATTCAGAGACCAAATCAAGGATTCTCCTCTAGTATTAAAACTCTCTACAGGATTGGCACTAACTGGCAGAAAAATTGTCTTTCCCTGCATGATCCTGACCTCCCAAGGCATAACGTTCGAGTGAGGCTCTGAAATTCTTGACCAATGGAATAAAGATCATGTGAAATATCTGACAGTATCTGGACATCTAACTGTGAAGAAGAGTTACTGTCATGCATGCAAGTATTTGTATAAGTAATGCAGAAGTAATTGCTTCTCTGTAGCTTTCCTTTAAGCTTTGTATAGATGCATTTAACTTTCATACAGCCACAAAAAGCAAGTAGCATCCAGCCTCCTTCCCCAACCCAAGAAAAGAAAATAAAAAACCAAGCAAACAATGAAACCCAGCAAATCAATACAAACAAACTACAGGCTAGATAAAGAAGTAGAGGAAAGAGAGAGATTATTCTTCACATCTTTCTCTTTATACACATGGGACGAGGATCAGGGAGATATTTGAGATAAAAAGGCTCAAATGCCAGATTTTGAAATAACTATTTATAAATTAAAACTTTCTGGTTTTATTTTGAAAAATAAGTAAAAATAGTGAAGAATGAAGATCGTGGGTGCTGAACAAGTCTGTTGATTGAGTCATGTTGCTTCAGACTTGGTAGAGGAGGGGAAAGAAGTGAATATTGTCTACATTGATGTCAGTAAAACTTTGGACACTGTGTCACAAAAGTTCTTAATTGAGACTGTTGATGTATGGGCTGGAGGAGAAGACAGTAGGGTAGGTTGAAAACAGACTGAATGACTCAGTCCAGTGGGCAGTGGACAGTGGTACAAAGAGACCAGTCACTAATGGTGTAGCTCAGGATCAGCAGCAGGTCTGAGGCTGCTAACATCTTCATTAATGATCTGAATGATGGTGCAGAGCATGCCTTTACAAGTTTCCTGAGCAGACAATGCCCAGAGGAGTGGTTGATATGCCAGAAGTCTGTGCTGCCATCCAGAGGAACCTCAACAGGCTGGAGAAATGAGCTGAGAGGAACTACATGGAGCACAAGAAGAAAAATGTTAAGTCCTGTCTTAGGTGACAGAAAATTTCTTTTGCTGAAATGCAGATTTTTCAAGGTGAATTTGCGGGCTTTCTAGTTTTGAATATAGATTTCAAGAAATTAGATATGAGGAAAATCAATGTCTTCAGCATTCCCTTACCAAAGGCACATTACCTGCTTTCAACAAGCTGTAAAAATATCGATGTACATATGGGTATATAAACACAGAAACATAAATGAATTTACCAACATGTATAACCATGTACAAGTGCACACAGACCTCAATACATACATTCACAACACGTACATTCAGAGACAGATTTTTTTTAGGAAGATGTTTATATGTACATTTGTATATAGAGAGGCTTATTGAAAGTTAAATGATCAGGCACTACAACTATGTCACTTAAACAAATAGGATTTGAATACAAATGAAAAAATAAAACAACTGTTTTTACGTCAATCTTAACTTTTGTGGATTTTATGGATAAAACATCTTTTCTACATCTGGGAATTGAATTTCTGCTGAAGTAGGCTAGTTTAGATCTTTGTGTTTCTTGAGAATACTCATTAAAAGAAAGTAAAATCAATAAAGACATTTCTTCTAGAACCTAAAAAATATTTGCAAAAGCTAGAGCAAGTATTTTTTGCTAGAAAATAGATAAATAATTACATATATCTTAGAAATAACAGAATTCATTGTAGAGTTCTGGGATCAGAGCTTAGGACTGTATAGTAAACAGTTCCAAAAGCATTACCATAAGTCAGAGAATCTGAAGATTTCACAGCTTAATATTCACATGAGAGAATTTTTTAGGTAGGGCGACGAGAAGGAGCAGTAGATATGAAACACTAACAGAGAAGTGGGAAGTATTTCAGTGTTGTTCTGGACAGAGCTGAGCAAACACCTTTTTCCTGGACTTGGCACCCAAATGTAATTTTTAAAATATACTAAATACCTTGCTTTCATTATGCTACTATAAGCTACAAGTACTAAATCTTAATGGAAAATTCCAAATAATGTAGGCATCAGAACAGATCTTTGGTGGTTCTGAAGGTTCACTCAGAATTCCATAAAATGCACAAACCCACTTTGCTGGACGACAGTACCCCTGAAATCAGATTGCCTTCTGTCTCCTCTACAGTGAACAGTTGCCTTTGAGAAGTGACTTATTCCAAGAAACTGACAACCTCATACTCAGTGCCACTATGAAATTCATGTGAAAAGGTTTTGGTCAATATTTTGGTTTCAGCATCCTGTGTGTTGAACAACCAAGGATGTCAGCTGGAAGAAGAAACCAATTAAAGGGACTCTGGAGATTGAATAACTTGTGTTATCCTTTCACTGCCCATTGACTTTTAGAATACATTTGAAATTGCAGACAAAATCAATGTAAGTTTTCCACAGAGAGTGTCAAAATACCTTACTAATTTGTGGAAGTAATGTAATTTAATACAAGTGCATGTAATGCATGCATTTTCATCTGCAACACAAACAGGATAAAATTTATCAAATTCAAATTACACTGAATTAGCATATTACAATGATGGAATGGGCAAAAACCAGCACAAATTTTTCATTTGTTAATACAAATAAAAATTGGTTTAATATAATATAATTGTAATATTACTGATAATATATAAACATCAAACAATAGCGCATGGCTTTTTTTTTTTTTTTTTTTTTTTTTAATTTTAATTTTGAGCTGGTCTAGGAAGAAACATCTTTTGAGACACCAGAATAGCTTCTAATACACTTGGTTTTCTCTTGGAATTTACTTTGCAAGAACTGATCTGGTCCAGCCATCCTCAGTGAGTTATAGGACTGACCTGAACACAGTTCAGAAGGCTATACTTTTGCTGTCTGTAAAGGCTGGGTTGCAATAACCGCATTGCCTTTTTTATTATGGTATGTACAGCACAGGTAGGTATCTAACTGCATTCTGAGAACCTTCCACTCATTTTTGAGGGGAAGTGGCTCATTTCACAGCAGCTACACAGCACTGGGAAATGAGTTTTGTGGAGAAGTATCCTGCATGATAGTATTTGAAGTGACTAGGAAATGAGTCACAGGGAGATTGCTGTGCAATAGGATGGTTACTGTGAGTACTTCAAATGTTTATCATTATACACTACATTGACAAGCTTTTTACCCATTTTGATGTCTTGTTTAACAAGCATAGCTCTACTAACACTGAATAAAAAAATATTTTTTTATTACATCTAAGCTGAATAGACAATAATCGGGCAATGGTTGTTTTTTCTGTGCCTTGTTGGTTTGAAGATACTGCTTAGGACAAGGTTTTTGGCAAGTTTTTATATGAAACAGAAGTCAGAATGGTTTAGTTCATAAGGGACTTTAAGGATCATGTACTTCCCTCCTGCAGGGACACCATCTGCTAGAGCAGGTTATTCAAAGCCCCACCCAACTTAGTCTTGAACATCTCCAGGAATGGGAAGCCACAACTTTTCTGGCCAACGTTCCAGCTGGCCAACGTTCCAGTGGCTCACCACTCTTAGAGTTAAGCATTTCTTCATAATACCTCATCCAAACCTACCCTGTTTAACTTAAGGCCATTCCCCTTGCCATATCACTTTGTGCTTTCCAGCCTCTTTCCAGCCTCCTTTAAGTACTGCTAAAAGCTGTCCTCAGAGCCTATTTTTGACCAACCCCAACTCTTTCAGCCTGTCATCGCAGGAGAGAAAAATCCTTGTGACAGTCTTTTGTTCATCACACAGGGCTGGCTAGAGACTTCATAGAAGTCGTATTATCCTAATACAAATAAAATTGTATTGAGAAGTTAAATTATCTAAGTTACCTTCATGATATTCCATATTCCCAACCAGATATGGACTGAGCCATTGTCAGAATCAAATGCACCCACATATTGGAAGACAGCTGGGCAGGCATGTCAGCAAATCAGCAAGGCACAAAAATTAAACTTAGTTCCTTACTTATAAAAATAAGTAAGATTTAGATATTGTCTTATATTTGCATTACTTTTATCAGATCCATGAGCCAAGAACAAATTTATTCCTTATTATGAAGTTTATAAGGAATATAGTTCTCATGGAGATAATAAGAGATAATGTTTTATACCACTAGGTTGTTTGTAGAAGATTTCATCTTTGAAAGTCTGATAATGGCAAAACTCCCATTGGCATCAAGGAGAATTTTGCCTGCCAAAAGACTGCAAGATCAACCAGAAAGTATTTACAATAAATTTACATCCCATTTAAGGGCTTTTATGACTTCAAAAATCATTTTTGGGAGTTCCCACATAATAGATCTCAAGATTTCTGATAAACTAATTTGCAGGTTCTTCTTCATGGATATTCATTTACACATTTCAGATAAAAGTACAAATCAGAATATCTTGGAGTAATGAATTCTGCCCTATCTTAAACTTCAGGGAGATAGGAAAAAAATTAATCATCAGCATTTTGTTTGGTTTTGGTCCAACTCCCCACATAACCAAGGAGACTTATGATTCATCAAAAAGATACTTTGTGTTGGAGAGAGAGAGCAACATTTTCTCTTATTATGTCAAGGTAATCAGAGGTACTTAACTTTTTTATGTGCATGAAGAATACCTTTGTGTCTTGTAAAGTATTTTACTGTAATTAAAGCTATTAATCTAAACATACACTTTCTAATATTGTATGAAAATGGGAATAGTAAAAATATGCTGCTGTAAGAGTAATTTAAAAGCCCTCTTGGTGCTTTATATTACCTAGGGAGGAAGTCGGAGAGGAGCAGAGGAAGAAAAAGAGAATAAGAAAGGACAAAAAGAAAGAGAGAAGGATAAACAGAATGTTGGAAGAAGGAAGAAACTCTTCTCAAGGGTGACCCAGATCATAAACCTTATAGAAGCTAACCGGTTCTGATCAGAAATTCAGCTGCCTATGTTTAAATGCTACTAATAACTCTCAAGATGTCATGAAGAAAGAAAATAATTAAGTAATTTTTACTGTACTTTGCATACTGATGTTTTTATTCCGATTACATCATAAGGATTTAGACATCATGGCAGATCTTTTCTGATACAGTAACATGAGGTGGCTTCTTTCCACTTGTTAATTTTGTTCCTTTGCTCTCGTAGAAAAGTCAAATCTGAATATATAAGCTTACAATTTTTATCACTGTTTCATTAAACTGTTACAACCTATTTTTCATATATAAGGAGTTTAGAACTGGATAATTACAGCATGATTGCAGTACCGATTTTATCTTTTTGTCAATGACTTTGTACTACAATACTATTGCTGATAACCTTTGAACACCAGACAGGTAATTTTGTTCTGATTTATTATACCTTAAATAATATTTGATTGGTATGGGCTACATGATGGTATCACTTACTCTGGGCATCATAAATGCATCTGAGTGTTTACCACACTGAGAAATTCATCACAGCAGTCTGAAGAAAGGTTATGGACACTAAATAAAATTACTTATTTAATAAAGTGGCTTTTTAAATAGATTTCAAAATTTCACATCACTAGAAAAGTCAAGTTTAGAAACATTCTTTTCTAAAGAGTAAAAATAAAGCTCAGTTTTCTCTCTCTAAGTATACACATATAGATTACAGATGGGATACTAAATTGCCTGCTTCTGAAAATTGCACACAGATCCATCAACAAAATGGTACAGTATAGTTTTATAATTCCACTATCCAGTGTGATCTCAGTGTAGTTTTTATGAGATTACATAGCAAAAAAATTACCCTGCTGCACTTTTTAAAAAATTATTATTTTTTTTTTTATTATTTTTATTTTAATGGAGAATAGAAACGTAGACTGTTGGAAGGAAATTGTCCAAAGGCATGCAGAAACAACTGCCATTTTTTCTCTGCCACTTACTTCTGATTCATTCGTAGGAAGGTCAGCTATGGGAAAATAGAGCAATGGCCCAACAGAGGATAGAAATAAGAAATGGTTAGACCTGTTCTCTTCTCAGCACTGAGATGTCAGTAACTTGTAAGTACAAAGGATTCCTCATTCACCTCTGCTTTTAGCTAAGATACAAGAGTCATCTGGTATTTGCATGAGACTGGTTCCTTTAGTTTTGATGTAATCTTCTACCAAAGTAAAGACGCTGAGAAATAATGTTTAAATCTCAATATAGGGCTTTCACAAAACCACTAAATTTCTCACAAAGATTTTTTTTTTTTTAAATAAAAAGGATTTTTTTAAAAAATCTTTCCTATATATTTTCAGAGTCTGATAGTCTAACAGTCCACAGGGAAAGGCATTTTCACCAGTTCTCTATCTCAGAAAGACACCTGGGTTTATACACACAGAAACATTTACGTGGAATTTTGTTTTATCTTAGAAACAATCTACATCCCTGGCAACTGGTATAACTCTTACTAAATCTTTGAGTTTTAATTTTGTTTTAAAGAAAAGTATTATGTCATAAAGCTTATAATTTTATCTTCATTTGAGAAATAGATCAGTAAACAAAAGGAGTGTTTTCATGTTTTCATTCATTTTTTGGAATAGCTTTCTTGTCTTTTAAAAATATCACATGCATATGTAGTTACAGCAGCAGCAGGACTTATTTATGAAGTAAAAGGTATAAATTACAAATACCTCATTTAAATGAAACCCTACAGACAGCTGAGAAAGGGAGGCAAACATCACAGTTTAAACTTCAGGAAATTAATCACGTCTTGGCACTTAGCACTTAACTCAAAGTTCACACAATGTATTTTACACAGAAAGTGAAGAGGAACTTTTGGGAAAAGGAAAGAATTAAAAATAAATAATGTACAGCAATATGCCTGTTCAATGACAGTGAACTAGCCTTTTAAATATCTCATATTTATTCTTTGATTATCATTCTACACAGAGGTAAGGTTTAGGTGAACTGAAATGTGTGCTACGGAACTAGCACAGCTAATAACAACTTGCATTATATTGCCTGCCAGTCATTATATTAAGCATCTACTACCTTGAGTTTTATCACAGCAGACAGCAAATTAATAAGAGAATTTTTGGAAAATTGAAAATGTTACTTTATTCACTTTTATAGTACAGATTTGAACATCAACTAAACAGTTTGCTTTAAAAAATCTTAAAATGTATAAACTGCACATGCCACTCTTACTATCTATTGCAAATACGACAAGTGTTCCTTCTAGAAATGTCTTTTAGATGTATCATTAGAAAACTCAGTTATTTGAACAAAATCTAGTTAACCAAGAAACAACTACTAACCACTATTCATAAAAAAATAAATTAATTGTCTCACTCTCAAGGTACATAGATTTCTTCAGCACCCTCAAGCTACACAGCTATCTTCAGCAGAGGAGCAAGTTCCAAAGCCAACAGGGATTCACCATTTTGCTCAGCCCACCAAGTTAATATTCAGTGCATCACAGTAGTGTCTTAGCAGCTGTACTAAACCCTGTTCATAAGTGACAGATTCTGCACTATACAGAACTTTGGAAATTACTTCCAATTCGAGCAGTTTATATATGAAAGAAAATACTTTTAAAAGCACAAGAAAAGGTAGAGGATACAAGTTTTGAAGGTCTACCTACCTAAAAATCACAGGAAAGTTAATACAGTTTTCTGTTCACTGATTTTCCCCCTGAGAAAATAATATGCTGAAATTATTTAGTCTTCAAGAACTGGGCACACATGATCAAATATAGACATCTACAACACTGAAATCACCAATCCAGTTCCTCAAAGTACTCCAAAACAGTTTGACCCATATTAACTAACGAGCACTCATTCTCAGGGAAAAAAAATAACCTCATCTAGACATAAACTTGTAGAACAAGTCAAATGAATTTTATCTTAAAAGTGATTTTTTTTGTTTGAATATAAAGACAGACTTAGATGATTAATTCTTCTGTGGTTTCCTGAATGGCATATGTTTAAGATAATTGCATCCAAGAGAATCAAACTATGTAAGCTTATCAGAAAATGTGAGCTATGTTGAAAAGGTTGTGAAATCCTGGCTAGTCGTCTGTGATAAAGGAATCTACCAGAAGTTACTGATAAACTACTGAAATCTATAGTGATACCCACTCCTCAAAATAAAAAATTAAAAAATAAAAAATAAAATAAAATTAAACACTCAAAACCCCCTAAATAACAAAAACAAAACAACAACAAAACCCCAAACAAAACAAAACAAAACACCCAAACCAAACCAAAAAAATCCTCCCCCCCACAAACAAAAATAAAATATCCACAAACCAAGTTATAAACCCCTAAAGAGCTCATAAAAACCCTAAAATCAATCAACCAGTTTTTTTCCACAATCTAATTTTCAGAGAAAGAAGATATGTGAAAGGCCTTCCATGAAGACACAAACTTTCATATAACACCCCATCCATCCACCATATCTAAACTGGATAGATTCTAGTCACATATATATTGAATCCTATGGTTTATGACACCTGGGCATCCTTAATATATGCATATGCTATATGTCTCCAATTTTTTTAACTTACAGTAATGGCCTTCATGAAAAAGTTATATTATAGGATTTCACTCTTTCAAAAAAATTGATGACATAATATTCCTCCAAGCTTGCTGTCTGATTGACTAGGCAATGTAACTCAAAATGTGAGAATGTCATAGGCATCAGAGGAAAAAGAAGGTAGAAATATACCAAGGACATATACCATTACAAGTTTGAAAATAATAGATTTTTTAATTATTATTTTTATACTGAATTTCATCGTCCTTTCACTTTTCTAATTAGCTTTACTCTATAACATCTCTTACAACTATTTAGCCTCCGGCTGGGATGACATGTAGAAAAATTCCTCTGAGGCCAATGGTAATGTGGTTCTCTGGATTGCCCAGTAATAATCACAAGGTATTGTTGATAAAACCTCTCAAGCACAACACCTCCAGGATAACAGCTAGTGGCAAATAAAGTAGGAATGACCTGAAGTTCATTTTCCTTTTTGTGTGAAAAGAGAATGACCTTATCTCTCCTCTGCTGTTCTTCAGTTCAAGGTCAACTCAACTTATTATATTTTAACTTACAATATTCTACGATACAGGATTACTCAGCAGATACACAGTACTCTTGTATTTTCTCTCCTTTCTTGTCTATGATTAAAGATTGAAAAGGAAAATAAGTACCTTATGTGCAAGTAGAGAATCTGTGTACTGGTAACCAATGACCAATCTACCAGTTGTGGTTGATTGTGGAATCTGAGGCATGTTTTAATAATCAGTGCCTCTTCAGGTTCCTGTGTTCATAGATAGGGTTTATGAGAGACAAGAGATAGATCTCTGATGCTAACCCTGAGAGTCTGCGATTCAGAATGCTCACATTCTGAATGTTGTGCCTCACAGAGTGTCAGTGATCAAAGCAATATTTGTTGTGTAATATTTGTTTGTTTTCTGGGCAATTTATTGTCCTTTTATGTTGTCCCATTATGAAAACAATATGTAGATCCTGCTGTAATATGCAGAACATAATTACTCTCTTGTTAGAATTATTTAGATTCATCAGTAATGACGTAGATTAATGCAGGTATATGCAACATATAGAGGCGTTTTCCCTTGTTTCTCAAATGTCAGTTATTTTAAAGCCTTGTTTTAAAAATAACCCCAGATATGAAATTTTCTTTTTTATTTGAGGTTCTCGGCAAGATGGAGCTGGAATCAGAAATGAGGATGAAAGTTATTTTCAGATGAATAAAAAAGAATTGTTCATCTCAGAAATTCCTGATGAACTCTTAGTGCATACTGTATGCCTTCAGCACATAGGACTAGTGAATAGCAATGCAAGAAAAAAAAAATCAAGCAACCATTATCATTGCTATCATCATCATCATCAGTCATCAGCTCCATCACACAGATTTGTGCATATGCTCTAATGAAAAAAAAAAAAAAAAAAAAAAAAAGAAGTAAAGAGAAGAAAAAAAGAATGGAAAAGAGAAAAGGCTCCTGCTAATTCTAGATTGCTGAATAATTTTAGCTAAGCAGTACACTACCTCCTGGAATAACCTCCTAAAGGAGGTTGCAACTCATCAGCTCTGTCATTAGCTTAATCAATATAATCCCATTATATTTGCTTTTTCTTTTTATAGAGACACTCCTAGGAAAGGTTATCAGCAACTACTGTGTGAGAATTTTCCTGTCCCCATGGATGCACAATATGCCAGCTACTTCTAGTCAGATCATCACCGACACAGACAAGAAGTAGTGGCTGTGTGATTGGCCTATGCAACATACTATATTCTTACAGAAGAACGATCATGAGTCCAAAGGGACCATCGTTGATGTTGTCAAGCATGGAGATTTGGTGCCAATTCACTGCTAAGTCAGTCAGACCAAATTATTTTTATGATATATTCCTAAGGAGGCCTTTGGTAAAGATAGTGGATTTTCTACTTTTGTTTTCTACTAGTCTTGTTTCCACTTGTCAGGATGCTCAAAAGTACCTTTTTTATAATTTTCCCATAACCTTTACAGGAGTAAAAATGTGAGTTTTAAGTCACTGATATTTTGCTGGAAATACGCTGGGCTGAACATTAGCAATGCAATTTTCAACATATAATGTTAATAAACAGAACTATCTTTTCCTGTAATGACAGTTCTTTAACCTTCCTCACCAACCACAGTAAGGAGCAGGAGTAAAAATGTCATTGTAGATGGCCTAAAATTTGATTAGAAACCATGTGAATTTTAGGGTAAAGGGTAGGCAAGAAAATTCACACCTAAATTGGGGAAATGCTATTTAGATAGAGAAGTTTGTGTTTTGTTGTTTTGCTTTTTTTTAAAGTATTATTAAAAATCACAATGCTTCTGTGTTTACTGTGAGGGAGAATAATTGTGCAGAATTAGGTTATTTTAGAGTTCTACGACCAGATCCATATGAAGTTTATAAGATATCCTTATACAGAGATCCAGGAAAAATAATTTCAATCTTGGTACAAACTTTAAGTTCCCTAGATAAGTTGGGAACAAGATTTTATTAATGATGTCTAAACTTTCAAACTTACACCAAAATGAGATAGGAAGAAATTGCTTTCTAACTTCTAAATAAACACATTAAAAAATCTTATCTATCATTGTCGCTGCACTATAATCTATTATCTTAGACATCTGCATGTACTTCAGAATTAGACACTGATATTTGTTGATGACTTTATGGTCATATCATCAGTTAAAGAGGATCAATACCTTTTTCTGACTTGTGTGAAGTATTTAAAAAATAATTCAATGCAAACTGCCCTGGTATGAAAATGAAAAGCAAGGTGTAGCAGTTTATATTTTGCACTTTGTCGATCTTCAGCTGTCAAAACAGCATTGAAGGGTTTGATGGATTTTTGCTTTTGTTTTGTTTTCAACCTAGGTATGATAAGCCACTCTGTGTAATTTTGCCCTAAAAGCTTTTTTTGTGGTTGGTTAGCCTTACTTGGATACTAGGTGCCATCAGAGCCTCTCTATTACTCCCCTCCTAAGCAGGGCAGGAGTGGAAGAGCAGAGAAAATAAGACAGAAAAATCCCCATGGATCAAAATAAAAGCAAAAGCAAAGGCAGCATGAGGAAGTAAAATGAAACAACAGCAGATAAGGTCCAGTTCAGGAGGCATGGTTTCAGTGTTTGTAGTGGTTGCTCTGTAAGAAAACCACCATAATAACAAATGCCACGAGTCCTCATTTCTCCTAGTTTGTGCTGAAGAGTAGGCATCATATGGAGTATCTCTCTGGTCAGTTTGGGTCAGCTATCCTGGCTATGTCGCCTCCCAAGATTTTGCCCACCCCCAGCCTCCTGGAGAGGGCAGAATGTTGGGGGGACTGTGTGGATGCTGTGCCAGTCCTGAGCAGCAGGAGCCAGGGCACTGGAGTGTTATCAACACCTTTCCAGCTACCAATACAAAGCACAGAACTATTAGGATGACTATGAGGAAAATTAACTCCTTTTCAGCCAAAATGTTTTTCTATTGATTAAAAAAATATATATATTATTATAAGATTTTTAAAATACCAGATTACTTGAGGTGTATATATGACGGCTTATATAGATATTTTTGACTTCTTATTTATTTGTTCTCAGAAAATAATTTGTCACAAAGAGTTCAGGTTCTGTTTTTTCTCATTTCAGTGAGAGGAAATAACTGCTATACATATAGAGCCAGGATCTTCCTATGGATAAAGCATATCTTCAATACTGAAAAAAACAGAGATAGAAAACTGGATGATGACTGACTTCTCCAAGTCAGTCCAGACTACACATGATGAAGAATTTATATAAAAGTTCCATTTTAAAATGGTGCCAGATGACAATTTCTAGAATGTGTTAGACAAAAATATTCATATCTTGAACAGATCTTGTTCTAGATTCATCACTTCAATGTACCTAATAAGATGATTTATCATAAACTAATATTAAAAGTATTTAATCCATAAAATTATTCCCTATTATCAGTTCAAAAATTTCTTGTGACAATTTTGAGTCAGCTTCTCAGAGAAAGGAGAATGAACAGAGAAATTTAGGGCAAAATATGTTTTAAATGCCAATTACTTACACAGTTTTCTCAAGAAAGAATCAAGAAACTAATTCAACCTTTATGAAAAGGAGCAGATTTCTTTCCTATGTGCCAGTAGGAATTGAGTGTTCATAAGTTTCCTCAGTGAATTAGGTCAATAGTAGCAATGGGTCAAAACACAACTCTGACAAACATTCATATTTCCAACATTAGAGCAAAATCTCTATATCAGTAGTATTTTATCAAAATTTATGGATTATTTTTTATGGATTATTTGACACTGATTTAAAAAGCTTCTTATGCCTTCCTTTTAAAAATATAAACTATTTTTTTTGAATTTTGGAGGCAAAATGTCAGTTTTATTTAAATTACTATGCTTTAAAAGATGTGCTGACAGATTTATAATCATCTATTACATTCTTAAAGTTTTTTCTAAAGTATCAGACAACAACAAAATAGTTAAAACAACAACAACAACAATAACAAAACCACGAAAAAACAAACTGGAACAATACAAAACATTTTAAGGCAAACTTTCTTTTTTTTTTTTTTTAGATTCCCTGAATTATGCCCTATACTCTTAGCATTCTAATCAAATGAAGATTCACACATACAATTTCAACCCTTTACTCCTTTGTGCAATCACCCGCAAATACTCAGAGGAAACCATAAACAAAGACTCAGACTTATCATGACAACTCCTTGCAGACAAACACTGGTAAAGATTTTCTGTATGAACCAAATCCCTTTTGAGTATAATACCACGGACTTTGGCTTGACCCTTGCTTTAAATATTATGTTTATGACAGCATGAATTATCAGATGCAGCATAATAAAGCTAGATAAAAATGGAGTAGAGAGTCAAGCTATTATTATGTCTTCATACACTTACATAGAAAACACATCTTCCTCCCCTCTTTCACTGTATCAACTTAAAACACATTCCTGAGAACTTCCAAATGAGTTAGCGATACCCTTGACCCATAGGAGATATTTACCTAATTTTCATTAGCAAGGGAAAATAACAGAAACATAAAACATAGAAAAACATTATCTCTCTAGAGAAAATTTTCCCATGTTTGCATTAACTATTTCCAGAAAACTGAAACTTAGGCTGGTGTCTAAAATTGGAGCAATCTCTGAAAATTTGCATGCATACATTGGGCACTATGACACCAACTGTTTCCAGTATATTCAGCTAATGTTACATGTCATTACTCAGAACAGGGAATTAACTTTTCCTAGGCTTGAACAATGTATATATTTTTCACTACTGTCAAAAGTGTGTGTTTAATAACCCCAAATTTTATTCACACCAACCAGTATTTTCCACCTGACTTGGGCATTTTTTCCGACATTGTGTCTCTTCTGTAGCATATGCTTTTCAAACTCAGAGGAGACAGTATCCATACTCACTTAATATCATGGAGGAAACAAGGTAGGTGTAAACAGAAGTGAGCAAATTTTAGCAATCCAGTCTTTGAAAGAAATCTCATATACAGTTTCAGAAATATCTTAGTCTTAGTCTAGACCTCCAATAGCGCTAGTAGGCAATTTTTCCTGGGCCTAAATGAAGCTCATTGGAGCCTAATAGCTGCAAACATAATATTATCAAAATCATGTTGTTAGCCAAAATAAGGAATGCAATTAAAAACCTTTAAAAGTCCATTTAATGAAAGCAGCAAAATACTCATTGACAACTAGGAAATCTGCTTTAGAAATGACCCCAGTTGTCTTCTGATGTTTATAAGTTATGAGTTTTCTAAATAAGCTTTGCAGTTCATTGTTACCCATGCTTTTTCATTATAATGAAGATTGCAACAAATTGGCATGTACAATGGGTTCACAGGAGGAATGACCTCCTGTAAATGTGTTTGTAAACATCACAGAGTGCTGCTATTGTTCAGTGCTATTTCATTTCTTCAGTGATTGTCAGAGTTTAAATGAATTTAGTACAACTGAAAGTTGCCAAACTGACATTAAGAAAAGCTGCAGAATCTCGTATTTAGAGGAGGGGAAAAAAAAGAAAAAAAAAAAAGACAGTAGGATATTATACATACTGTTATCCTCTGATCTTTTTATTGGATGATTATCTGAAAGGTCCATTCTAGACTGCATTCATTCCACTACTTAGTTTATTTATTTCTTGTGTGTAATTCAAAATTATTTTAAAAATTTGAAAAGCTTTGGGCACAGGATTGTTGTTATGCATAGAAACAGGCTTATGATGAATATGATTGCATGTTGATCTTATATATGAATGTTATTTTTGGCTATGCACAACTGGCTAATATGAGAACTAAACCAAACCCCTTTGTCATGCATAATTTAATTGGAGTTTGTATATGCCAACAGTTTCCACTCAGATGACAGATTCTAATTGGAGAACTAAAATTAATCTTTTAATATAAGAAAAAAAAAATGTCTTTTAAAGATGGTGATGATTCTTCAAATTCCATTAACAATGGCTTTGAAAGATTGTGGTTTGACAAAAATTCATCCCAAGGAAAGAACTGAGTAACGCATGTTGTAGCTTATCTCCAGCCACTCACTCACACCCCACCAGGGGGATCAGGGAGAAAATTGGAAGAATAAAAGATAGAAAAGCTGTAGGCTGAGATAAAGATATTTTTGCGGGGAAGGCAAAAGTTGCACACACAAGCAGAGCAAATGAAGGAATGAATTCAGTGCTTCCCATGGGCAGGGAGGGGTTCAGCCATCTCCAGGAGAGCAGGGCCCCATAACATATAACAATGGCTTGGGAAGACAAACACCATGACTCCAAATGTCCTCCCCTTCCTCCTCCTTCCCCCACTTTATATACTGAGCATGACAATCTGAAATATCTCTTTGGCCATTTGGGGTCACTTGTCCTGGCTGTGTCTCCTCCCAGCCTCCAACACACCCTGAATTTCCTTGGCAGTCTAGCAGTTTGAAAAGTAGAAAATGCCTTGGGTCTATGGAAGCCCTGCTCAATAATAACAAAAACATCTCTGTATTATCAACTCTATGTTCAGCCCAAATCCAAACACAACCCCATACCAGCCACTGGGAAGAAAATTAACTCTACACCAAATGAAACCAGCACATTTCTCAGAAATTGAAGTGTAGGAATTCATAAAACACTGACTTGGGTCTTTCAAGTGGTCGTCGTGCATTAAATGATGAAAAAATGTTCTATTATTACCTGGCAGTGAAGTTATTTCTTCATTTAATTGTTTGCTATTCTTTTGATAGGATTTTTTCCCCCCTAATTTTCCTTTCCTTTCAGATTTGTAGTACTTACTGCCCAGAGCTAAACTCGGTTGCATTACTGTAGTTACAGCCAAAGTAGTTTCACCATATGCTGTCTGTACTATCTATAGTATACAGAATTAATCCAACAGTTGTGACTGATGGTGGTTCATGAGACATCAAAAACTTTCCCTTAGGAATTGAAAGGAATACCCCACCCAAGCACAGACATGGTACAGTAATAATTTTTGTATGAGTATAGTTTTTCAGCTTTAATGCAGCACAGACTGAACACCAAGTCTGAGTCTGTCTATAGTCTGAATAGTGCTGTGCAAAATTAAGGTGTTCCAGAGTGTATTTTTAATTGGCTAGCTTTTTTTTCCCTATAATGTTATGCCTGCTTGTATTTTTGCTTCTGGGTTTAAGTTTGTTTTGATTTTGTTTAATACAGCTGACGGTATAGTCTACTATGTCGAATTTTTTATATAACTCATAGAAGCCCAGTCAGAAATTTTTAGTGATGATAACTTATTGACAGAGTATCATTTTCCCATTCCTCATTTGTAACTATAATGATCACCAGAAAGATTCTCTCAGTTTTGAGGTATGATTTACTAATATGACCAAAAATAAAGTCAGTATATAATTAGTTTGATATGAATGGGTAATATTTTACTAATGATATATATATACAGGTATTCACCAGTTAAGTGGATGGCTTATGTTGAAGCTCAGTATGAGCAAAGTGTTGGCAATAGCCTTCCTAATGAGTTATAGCTAACAGGAAGTTTAACATCTACTAAAAAAAAAAAAAAAAAAAACCCAAACCAACCAACCAACCAAACAAACAAACAAAACAACCCCAAAAAACCAAAACAACAAACCACATACCACACACCAAAAAAAAAAAAACCCCAAAAAAAAACCAAAAAAAAAACCAAAACAAAACAAAACAAAAAAAACACAAAAAAAAACCCCACACCACCCACCCGCAAGATACTAAAGTAAATAGATTTATAAAGTATAGGTAAGTTACCCTAACTATGACTTTCTGAAAAATTCAGCAGCAATTTATAAAACAACCTATTTGCAAGTACATAGGAGATGAGAATGGAGTGCACAGCACACAAAATGCAGCTCTATGAGGAACAGGAAGGGTAAAGCCAGCCTAAACCATCTAATCTTTCTACACAAAGACAAATAGAAAGGGAATTATATGTCATATAGTTTCATTTTTTCTAACATAATTATTGCTCTTTGCACATGACATTGTCTTAAGAAAATAAGAAAAATGCAATTAAATCACTTTAGGTGGAGTTAAGCCAGACTGGATACCCATAGCCACAAAGAAGGATGTGAAATTGTCGTCTGTAATCTCGATGTATCAGGCAAGAACTAATGAGCTTCAAAATCAAAATAGAAGATTCAGTATAGACACTGGGGAAACGTGAAAAGGTAAGGTAGACAATTACAGTCATAGGTTGCTGTGGGAATCTCTGTCATAGAAGTCTTCAAAAGAAGAGGAAAAATGTCTATGCATAGTAAAAACTGATTCTGCCTTAGGGCAGGGAAAAGGACCAGATGACCTCTCAATGCCTTCTTACTTCTGTTTTTCTGAGATTCTATTATGTAGATGTCTAAATTTGAATATATTATTAAAAATATTGTAATACTTTAGCTAATATTTTATAATAATAATAAATAGTTAATACTATCCAATGAATGTTGATAATGACAATAGCATTATTTGCTTATAGATAGGTTAAGTTATTGTTGCTATTTGAATGAATGTTACTGAGTAAAAGTATCATCCATTATCTAATGTTGGTGTGTGTAATTTTGTGTTTTAATACCCTATGGTCTATTCCTTCCCCCCTCTCCCCCCCCCCCCACCTCTCCCCCCCCCCCAGGGTGGTAGTTTAGCCTGGGTTGCCTGTCTTGTTTGATACCACCCCTATTCCCAAATGTTCCCTGTCAATCCCTCCTGGTGCCAGCCCCTGTCTGGACTGCCCCTTGGGCAATCCCCTATTCCTTGAGGCTCCATTGGTTTGCTTATATAAATCTCATCACATTAGCCTTCCCATTGGGTTTATGTTTTGTAAACTTCCCCATCTTTCCCTCCTTGGTCTTCTTCCTATTGGCCCCTTGACCCCAAACTCCACCCTGATTCTGTCCCTTAAAACCCATGGTCCAGCCTTTGTTTCCCCTCCTCACCTCTGCACTGTGTTCGTTACATTATGATTTATGTTGCTATAACAAACAATCCTTGGATGCAAGTGAAGTCCCCTTTGTTCCTTTTTACACTGACCAGCAGCGACCACTTATGACTGTAGGACCCTGGAGTGCCTCGGCAAAGTGCCTTATCAGTAGGCATGAGACAACAACCAAAGATTCAATTTGCGAATCAATATTCAAAGAAAAAAATCAAGGTCACTTCTTTTTATTATAATTTCATAACCATAAATTTTATTTCCTGATACACCCATTTGGATTGATACAAAGTTTTTATTAAAAAAAGAACCATTGGAATAGTTCCAAGGATTAAGGATACATGTGCTTTGGTCTCTTTAATCTCAATGACATGAATTGTATTCATCCATTTAATGTGACAGAATAGCAAGCTTGAGTTTCACTAATGAAGATAAGAATGTAATTCAGCTTTTATTCAGGAGACTGATAGGCAGGATCCCATGGGAAACTTATCTGAACAGTAAAGGGACTGGTGAGATCAGGTTTTCTTCTTGGAAAAACTTAAAACACAAGGAGGTCAATCCCAATATGAAAAAGAATGTGTGGCAGAGGGACAGGTAACTCCACGCAGAAATCTAGAATGAGCTCAAAAAGAAAGTACAGGGTGGAGATGGGGACACACCACTAAGGAGAAATACAGAAATAGTGCCTAAATGTCCAGAGCAAGAATTAATAAAACCAAAGTTCGGCTGATGCTGAAAATGGCAGGAGGTGTGAAAGGGAACAAGAAACAATTCTATAGATAATTAGAGAAATAGAAGTGGAATAAAGCAAAATATTTGGCTGCTGCTGAAGAGAGATATCTATATGGAGAGATATTAAAAAGCTTGAAGTATTCAGCATCTTATATACTCAACACTTTCTTTACATTAAAGTTTTCAAGTCCCTGTCCCTAGGAGCAGAGTACGGGGTGAAGAAGTGCTTCAGAAGGTACCAGAAGACAATTAAATGGAACATGTCTTAGTGATTGCTAGCAAGTTCTACATATACAATTCCATGGGACCAGACCACATGGGACCAAGATTCATTAACAACACAAACAGGAGAAAAGAGGAGGATAAACTGGAGGGTAGGACTGACATATTGTAAAGCTCGAGAAACTCAGTGAAACTCTGTGAAAATAAATGTAAGATTTTGCACCTGGAATGGAGTCAACCCATCTGACAGGACAGGCTAGGAATGTGCTGTGCAAAGGAGTTCCAATGAGCAGAAGATTGAACCCAAAACAACACAGTACCCATGCTGACTGGAGAGAAGTTAGCTAGATGTGCTCCGTGACAGATGCAACAGGCAAATGAAATTCTGATTAAATATATAGAAAAAAGATTCTTCATGGTAATGATCGTGGTCAAGGACTGGAATCATGGAATACATGAAATATCAGTCTCTGCTAGAAATTCTCAAATCTAATGTATCTAATGGAACAGTCTAAATTCAAAACTTTAATAAGCACCTTGGGTAGATGTGTCTTGGGTAGAGAGTCTCTTCTACCCTAATAACTTTTATGGTATCTTTCTTACTTTTTTTTTTTTTTTTCCAAAATTATAAGAAATATATCTGTAATATAATTTTTTATTATTATTTAACCTTAGCTTCTTCTTCCAGGAGTACCTGCTATTTCCTCAAGTTTCCCTTTAGCTCACACCATTTTTAAAAACTCCTGTTGAGACTATTTCCTTTTACATGTCATACTCATTTTCACTACTTGGCCATGTTGTGATTATTTCTTTACATTTCATTCACTTTTAACACTTCATCATTTTTTGCTGCACTTTTCTGAACTCCCTATGATTTGTTAATATATGTGTGATATTGTGGTTCCCAGAATGGAACTTATTCTTGCAGGTGCAATCACACTGGGGTCATGTAAAACAGAAAAATTGTCTGCCTATTGTGTGACATTGGTTTCACAGATTCCTTGGTCTCTAACAATAAATATTGTTTTGTTTTAAATAGGAATAGTAATGATCATTTCTGTATCCTTGTGAGGACGGAGCACAAATACAGACCTGCACAAACATGTACAAATACTCAGACATGCACAGGCATACACAGATATACAGAGTTAAGAGTGATGGAGCTAATTTCTATCTAACATCTCCTGTGCAAAATGATTGCTGTAGGAGGAAAAAAAAATCAACAAAAAACAGAAATGGAAAACAAATAATCTATTGGGATTTTTACAATAGGAAAAAAAGGGGAAAATATCTAGAATTAACAATCATTAACAAAACACATAAGAAAAGATGTAGGAGAATATTAGTCATTGATTCATTTTGCTTGAATGGTACACCTAGTCATACAGTGATATGGTGAGATGCTTTCATAAAATCTTTCAATATGACAGTAAGTAACACTTTTTGATTAAATACATCACAAAGTATAACTGAGCATGACCTGGAGGAAAATATCTTGGGATACAGGGAGTAGAAATATTCTCAAAATGTCTGCACTTAAAGCTGAAAATCTGCTTCACTGGTAGACTAACATCTGGTTTGAAACTAGCAGTGTCAGATAAGCTATTCCTTCTGTTTTAACACAATTTTCTTACTCTGGTCTTGATAGTTTGAGAATTTCTCTCAGACTGTCCCAAGAGAATCATCTTCACAGAAAAAGCTTCTGACTCTACTTCACACCAGACTCTCAGTGAGATGAAGTGTAAACTAAAGGATCTTGCTCCCCCTCGATTACATTCCTAGATGAAATATATTTCAGACAGGTTCGCAGGAGAAGGTTATGAGCTACAAGCAAGAAATGAGTTCAGAGGGTAAAAGTGACAATTATTTTTCTACATGAACAGAAATGAGAAAATGATGGCCTTTTCCTTAAAAATGTTTCTGATGCTTTCACATGCCAGTTCTGATGTGTTTGTAGTCTTTCTTCACATAAGTGTCCTAAATCCCCTAAAAATGGTCTGACAGCACCAGTTTTTTATATGATCACCTGACTGCTGTTTCTTAAAAGGAAATGTCTAGAAAGTATTCAATGCAAATAATTATTTACAAATTAAACAAAACTTGGTAACCTATGTGGTGGTGGTACCTACCCATGGCCTCTTATTTACTCATTGAAAAATCACAATTTGTGTCTCAAGGAAATTCAACTGGTACATTACATGTTTAAAGACAGATCTGTACTGCATTCCATGTCATTGACTTACAATCCTTGAAACCAAAAGGAGCACAAAAAGGTGATTTTGAAGGGGGTTTTGCATGAATTTCATCTTCCAACACATTTGCATTTGTCTGCTGAGTCTAAAGGGGTACACAGTGAAATTAATTTCTGCAACCAGGGCTAGTATGGCTTAAAGGCTGATCAAGGAGCTGATCTAGAGAGGTGAGGGACCAGTGTGTCTCTTCCCAGAGTCTCCAGCACTGAAAGATAGTTTTCAAGCTAAGGTCATTTTGCCTTGCTGAGGTGAGATTTTAATTCAAAATAAATTATTCAGGTGTAACTAAGTGTCTTCAGGGATCTAGTAGGGAGCCGATGGACCTCCATTTGACTCATTCTGCTTATGTTCTGGGTTAAAAGTCTTCCTGTGCATTTTTTTCCCCCAAGTTACTAAATATATCATGGCTATACATCATCACCATGCTTGCAATTTTACCTTCTTCTTAGGCATCTGAACTTCACTGTTAACTTGTGCCTAGATAATTGCTGAAGAAGAGTACCACTGGAAAAAAAAAAATGTAGAAGAGCAATACCTCCTCTAGTACTTTGTGTACAATTGTGTAGCATATGTTTCAGTTATTCCACAGGGAATTTCAGCCGTAGAAATGTATCTGCAGCCTGACTTGCCTGCATAAACTTTTGATTTTATTTACATAGTAAATTTCAGTTTTCTGTTTAGTATATTCACTTAAATTGATTTATAAAAAGCAATCTCCCCTTTCCTTATGTTTTTTTTTTTCTTGTATGCATACTTTTTTGCATATTATATCACTGACATTTCCATAAATGTCATTTTTCAAAATATATATGCATTTATTTTCTCATATAATAGAATAATCCAAGGGCATGTTGAGTGATCACAACACGTAAGATAACATTCTCAAAAATGCTTGTGGAATAAGACACTAGAAACTACTGTATTTTGCTCATTAAAATACTGGTGCTACTGAGATTAAACATATCAACATCAGTTTTGATATTTAGTGTCACGATTGTATATTTTTCCAAAAATGTTTTATTTGCCTTATTTTCCTGCTGAAAACAGAGTTTTTAGTGGGTGTTATTTATGCTATGTGACAAAGGATAGGCATCTCTTTGAGCTTGAGTTCTCTTTACATGTACAGACAGATAATAATACACAGGACAAATAGAACTAATTATAAGGCCAGATGTGAATATTAATGCATGAAAATAATCTCTTTTTTTTTGGAAAAGTATTCTTATTTGATGCTAATAATCAGTATCTTTTTTTCTAATGATGCCTGAACAGTGATGCAGTCTGACAACAGGTTATAAACAAAACTTTATTGAAGCACTAAGAAAGATGAGCAGCAATGCCCATCTAAAGAGCTAAATGGTAGTTTACCTGATCACTGAGAGTGAACACAGGGTCAGCAATGACACCATGGCTCTGGTGGACTATCAGGAGCTCAATGTCAAGTCAATCGTGCAAATGAATTTTGAATGTGGATGAGAGTTGTGTCATTCCTTGGCTCTACCAACATGAGTGTGAGCTGAGACAATCACAGTTTACACGGCAGAAGCTGGAACTACGTGTCATCTCAGATGATGTGGGTGGCTTCCTGCCTACATGACAATGGGGACAGGCTTTCAGACTGCAAGAAAAGAGAGACTTGCACAAATAGAACAAGCTCGCAAAAAAGATACTCTTATACAATTTCCAACAGTTCTTTGCTTCTGATGTATTTTCAAGATTAGATCTGAATGTACATTGTCTAAAGCACTAATGGATATTCTTCTAGAAATTCTAGATGAGTTCTGTTCATTTTTCCAAACAATATCCCCTGGTTAATTAATTGTTCTTTAATAGGAACTCTTTCTGAAAGGAAACTGCCACTTGCCAAGACTTGTCAGAATTTTAGACAAAATACCCATGAAGAACAAAATTGTATATGAGCATAAAATTTATGGAATAGCATTTTCTGAACACAATATTTATGAGAATTAAGTAACAATATTTTGCACCATTTAATTTCAAACTAAGATTTGTGTGTAGACAAGGTAGTCTAATTATTTACTGGTGCTATCTAATATCTACTTTTATTTTGCTGGTGGTGGGAATGTGATTCTTCAATAAAAGCAAATAAATCTGTAGTTTGTAATTATGCCTCCTCAAAGAGTCATAATCTGTTCTTCTGTTTGCTGCTCTCTGAACAAAACCATTCACAGCAGATATTTATGCTTTTAAAGCCCATTATCATTACACTGTGCTGGACTTGAGGCTCTCTGTCCATCAGATTTACCTTCACCTTCAGTCAGGGTGCAGAACAGGACCAGAACTCTAGATGCAGTCTTATTAGAGCCAAGGAGTGCAGAAAGATTAATTTACATACCTTATGCAGAAAACTTCTGTTTCTATAACTCAAGACAGTAGAACATCATGACATACTCAGTATGCAAACTACAGAAGGTTGCACAGGATTGCATCCAGGTGGGTTTTCAGTATCTCCAGGGAAGAAGAATCCACCACCTTTCTAGGAAGCCTGGTTCAGTGCTCTGCCACCTTTGTGATAAACAATTTTTTTCTCATATTCAGACGGAACATCAAGTGTTTCCATTTGTTCCCATTGTACCTTGTCCTAAACTTTTGATCACTTCCCCAACTGAACATTTGTGAAAAGCTTCCTCTCTATTTCTGCATTTGAATCATTCATGAAAAGCCAGAGCTATGCAAGACATGAGAAGCCTTCTGCAGAACCTGCCTAAATACTACCTTCTGATTAGATAGCAAATCACAGTTTAAGAATTTTGGGCACATCTGATAATTTTGCACATCTTTGATACTAATCATCTTAATCTTATCTTTTGCTTATAAGTGTCACATAAAGCAGCTTCAAAAGTTTTTGTAAATTCAAAATATCTAACATATATGTTTCTTCTCTTTTATCTGTAAGACTTTTATCCTATCACAAAAAGGAAATTAGATTATTCTGACAAGCTTTGTTCACAAGAAATCTATGCTTGCAGTTAGTCTACTTTTACGTTATCTCTAGGTGCTTATAAATTGTTTGAATATTTGTTCCAGCTTTTTACAAAAGGAACGAAAGCTAACTCGCACATAATTCTCAATTCCTAGTTTTTCACGTTTTTGAAGATGAGAACCGTGAATTTCCTTTTTTCCCCAGCTCTCCAAAACTTCATAACCTTTCATGAATTCTGCATGGTTTCAGCAAGTTTTTTAAGTTTTCTGAGTAAAACTCAATTGGACTATCCAAAATAAAACTTCTAACTTATATTAGAGCTCTTTAATGTACTTTTCCTTTCTCTAGACTGAATCTTTACCCCTTTCTTGTTGATTACGTGTCAGCTGCCTGATCTCAGACAATCTTTTTAGCAATATCTGAAGCTAAAAAGAACATTACACACTTTAGCATCCTTGGTATCATAATAAGTTCCACCTTCTTCTGTTCAGCGTTTCTCTTTATCTTCATCTTGATACTAACCTGCTTACCGAATGTCTTCCTGTTGTTCTTTATAACACTTGCTAGTTGTGTCTTATTTTACACCTTGGTCTTTTACTTTTTATTTTCCACACATTCTGTCCTTAACAATTTGACCCCTTTTTCTGTGTTTTGTACACTCCCTTCATGCAATTAAAATCCTTAAAAGTCAATACTTTACCCAAGCAGTGGTTTTTTTCTACACTTCCTATCCTTTCAGTATTTGTAGCCTGTGATTGTGCTTTGAATATAGTTTCTTCGTTACACTGCCAAATTTCTTATACTTTAGACTTGTTTCTCACAGAATATAAGATCCCAAAACTCTTAATTATTGCTCTAATAAATTTGCATGTTCAAGGTTTATTTAATCTAACGCCCGAGAGTCAGGAGTTTTCCCCAAGGGAAATCTATAAAAGCAGTTGAAAGCATTTTAGCTTTCCCTGTTCTGTGGGTTTTGACCTATTTCCCACAACTACCCAGGCATTTTCATAGAACAAATCCCCTGCTATTGAATGACATACCCTGGATCTCTCCTGCTCTCTTGCTGTGACACATTGTAATTTGTTAGTAACATTGTTACTGGTCTTATTTTTTTTTTTTTTTTTTTTTCCTAAGGGTCTAAAAATAATCTTGGGGGTTGGAGTTATAAAGAAATATGGGAAAGAAGTACTTAGAGAAGGTTACCTATTAAGTACTTAGTTGTAATTCTCCAGGGATATTGACATTAGAGCCAATAAATATTCATTAGTTGCTGTATCTTCAAAATTAAATAAATGTGTGCAGTTGCTAATTTTCTTTGTATTTTTCATTAAAATTACCATTCAATTCTTTACCTTAGTATCAAATACTTGTACAAAGTAGTTTACTATCTAATGAGTTCTTCAGCGTATGTTAACCTATTATTGGTGCTAAACCAGAGAAACATAACTTGTTCTTTTTATACGTTACCTTTATACTTTCTCTCTGAAGCTAACTAGAAAACAAAAAGAAGCTCAGAAAAGCAAAACTTTATGATGGAATGTGAAAAATGTAAATTATGGGTAGCTGCTATCAGGGATAGCTGATTCCTGTACATTTGCTGCAGTCAGATTTATATTATGTCTTCCTCAACTGGGACTGAGAGACTGAGAGGAAAGGAAAAAAAAGCAAAACCAAATATATGAAATACAACTTCAATAAAATGAAATAAAAGTTGAAGGCTTTCTTATCCAATTCAGAAATATCCAACCAAATGAAACATATACATGATGGAGAAATTGTACTTATTATCAGATAGGCATATGGCTTATTTCAAATCTATTTGTAAAGAAGGGATACTGCAACAGAGAGTTAATCACATATGATGCTCATAATGTAATATGGATCACAATAGCAAACCTAAATAGCAATTCTGGTAAGACCAGTGAAATGATATTTGAAATAAACAGTGCAATGAGTGCATATCAGTTAGCTCAAAAGGATGGGAGCTTTCCGGTGGAGGAAGAGCAACCAAATACAGTATCTATTAAAGGACTATTAAATGTGAGTATAAAGTGTCTCCATAAAGCCATGTGCAACTATTTGCCATATGAGTGGGGAAAAACAAGTACAAAGCTTTGCTGCCGTAAGCTAGGTTCCTATCAATTTCCTAAGTCTCTCCCCTGTAGGATTCTTAGGCATCTAATTACATGGTTGAACTCAAATTGCAAACCTTCCTTCCATGCAGGCACTGCTCTGTCCCTATTTAGTGCATATTGTCAGTAAACTTGTTCATTATGTTTTCCCACTGTGAAATCTGCTCACATTTTGGAAGTGGCTGAAGTATTCCACTGTTACTGGAGAAGAGGGGTAGTCTGTCAGAAAGAAATGCAGACAAGACTGATAATCCATCATCAACACTTGAAAAAGGGTTTTTTGGGGTTTGTTTGGTTGGTTGGTTGGTGGTTTTTTGTATTTTCTTTTTTGTGGTTTTCTTTTTTGGGGGGTGTTTTTTTGTTGTTGGTTTTTGTTTGTTTTTTTGGGTTTTTGTTTGTTTGTTTGTTTGTTTGTTTGTTTGTTTTTAAAATGACTATATCTTTTTGTCAGGGAAGGTAGGGTAGACACGGAATGGCTTTCTTATTGCTGTCAACACAATATGTACAAGCACAAAACGTTGAGGGCACTTGTGGCCTCAAATTCATGCTTTCCATTTAAATGTTTGTCTTATATTTCAACTGGTTCTCCACCCAAGCAAATGAATTTTACATTGCAACACATGGACACATCCACAGAGATATGTTTAAGTGAGAAAGGGAACCAAGGAAACATATTTGTGAAGAATAACCTGATCTTGAACATGGATTAGCAACTAGAGGGATACTCTGTCTGCTGCATTCATGCTTCTGTCTTCACAGATATTTTATACAAGTAGCTTGGTTAAAACTGTTCTGCAGTAAACTGATTCATATTAGTCATGCTAGATAATAAAGGCAAGCAAATGTATTTTCTTAATAGTGTTCATTCTTACAGAGGACATTAGGGAGTCATCAGTTCGCAATCAACACCACTGTGATCTGATTTGTTCCATTGTATTGTGACTCTGTATCTTCTTTTGGTGAACTTTCACAGGACTTTATAGTACAAAACAGGAACAAATTGCTTATACACAAACTTGTATTTAAGTGAAAACTTTTAAGTACTATTTCTTTAAATAATTAAATAGTCATGATAAAAAAGGAAGTTTAAAAAATTTCTTATCAAAATGTCAGTTTCATCAAAGCTTTTACCTTGAAGAATAAAATAAAAGATAAACAATCCTTTCCTTACTCTCACTCAATACGTATTATGGAGATAACTTTGAGATACGCCTTGCTGAGAAAATTATACAAGATTTTAAAAGGATATCTAAAAACTAAATTTACCCACATTTTCACTTAACCTCTGAAAATACTCAAAGTAGGCTTCAGGTAAAATATTGAAATATGTAAGTACTTCACAGCAACAGATACCTAGAACAGGAGAATAAATAACACAAAAATTTATGACTATATATATGCTATACTTGACTCAGGAAAATAGATCTGCCTAAAATATACACCTCAGTTTTGAGGTCCAGCTGTGAAAATATTTCAACCATGTCCAACACTGATTTGGCTTCTAAGGCACTCTCCCTGTCTCAAATCAGACAGATGTATATAGATAGCATGCAATATGTAAGTATGGAAAAAAGAAAAGGAAAATTATTGTAATTTATATTTAAGTTTGAGGTAAACTATGTGATGAAAATTCACTTCTTTAGTGAGGAATTTATATTTAAAAGGGGTTGCAATTTCATTCAGAAAGGATTCAAAATTCTGACTTTCACCACATGTTATTCAAATCATCATCTGGATGCAAGAAAATGTCTCATGAAAACTAAGCTTCTTACAAATTGTGACACCTAAAAGACCCATAAATATTGCAAATCAATGGAAACACTTTCACCTAGATTTATTTGATTTATTATATGTGCCTACATTGGGAAAACATAATTCACCTGCTGTAAATGTGTCTGTCTCTTTCCATTGACTATAAAAGAAGCTAAGGATTAAATACCGATATTGTCCAGCTCTAGATTAAGTTAAATCTAGATTAAATACATTTAGAGTACCAACGGATTACTCAGAGTTAATATCAGTTAACCACATACTTAAACACAAGATATCTGCTGATGTGTAAAAAATGTTAAGAGTGAGAAAAAATTAAAAAATAAAATATGTGTCTGAACTAAGATTTAAGCTTTGAGGCCCTTCCCAGGACCACATATTCAACCCATGAAGACAAAAGTATACTCTAAGAAGACACCAAAAGAAAAAAACATTGGTTTGGTATGGAAACTAGCTTGTGTAATTGTGGAGCCATTTTTTATAACACATTAGCAGTTTAGGTATGTTAGCAACCAAGTTGTCTGCAAAACTTTCTTCCAGCCATTCATAAATCACCTGCCAGCCTCTTGGGGTTTGGGATGTGACTGGATTATGAAGTTCCTAGCATTTTGTTTAATTTGAGGACTCTATTTTGGGAACTTAATTCCTAATTCTGTCTTCTCCTGGGGAAGGTCAAATATAAAAACCATTTTTACACTAGTATTTCCAGCAGAACTCAGCTTTATTCACATAACTCTACTGTAACTCCAATGTTCTTCACAGCTGTAATATGTACCTAATTAAATAGTCTATGAACTAAATGAAACTAAACAATGAGACCAAATCTCCTTTATATTCCCTGTGCTGCCGTGTAACCATAATACATAGTAATTGTTATCATATTTGATGAAATGGCCTAAAATGATTCATATAGTATATGATTGTTGAAAACAAAGCACATTTTTTATAGCTTAGTGCCAAAGGGACAGGCAGAGTTGCCCTAGCAAGCTGCACAACAGTGAGGGGTTTGAGACTGAATGGTCTGCACAGGGTGGGAAGGGTTTAAGCCTTTAAGGAACACCTCCTAGATCCTCTGCAACTGGACCTTATTTTTATATCAGAGAAGTCTTTATGTCTCCCTAAAAAAAAAGGAGACACAAAGGTACTTCAGCTGCAGCATGGAATGGGGGAGTATGGGCCCGTAAACAAACCAAGACACAAAATTATGTGACACAGAAAATTAATTTTATGTTACTGATTTCTAAACAAAATGTAGTAATTTCACATCATGTAAAAGTTAAACATGTGATTTAAGATTGTTAACTTTCTTGTTGACAAAAGCAGTCAACAAAGACACGAGTACCCGCAGAAAACAGTAGAAAGCAATTTATTCTATCTGGCTTCTCATTTATATTCAAAACAGAGGTACTGGAATGGATGTAGGTCTTAGTCTTGGTTGCCAATTAAATAAACTTGGATGAGCACATTGCTTCTTTATTGGTTAAGGTGGACTAAAGATAAGTGAGATAAATTCCAGCATAAAACTGAAGTGTAATGGGAACTAGAGCAGTTTTCTTTTTTTTTTCCAAACTTCAATTCCAATCCCTACATCATGATGATCTTTAAAAGATACATAATTCTAAGGAAAATTTGTTTCTCCATTTTTCCTAAGCTAATCACCTTGTCGAAATACAAGAAACTCCCCCCCCCCACCCCATCTTTTCCACAGTCCAAGGGTTCAGTAAAGACAGGGTGCTAGACCACAGCATAATGGTTCATCTTTCAGATTTTCAACACAGGTTACTGTGCTGGCAAAGAAGGAGGCAATTCCAAAATGTCTAAAGCAGACAAGGCAGAAGACCAGTTTGCTGAACAAGGATCTTCTTTTGAAACTAAGGCAAAAAAATAGAAGATATATGGCCAATGGAGGCAGGGTCAAGTGACATGGGAGATATACAGAGATGCTGCCCACAGCTGTAGGGAGATTTGTGTGGCCAAAGCTCAGCTGGAGTGGGAGCTGCCTCAAAATGTTTGGGAAAATAAAAAGATTTAAGATAAAATTTCCTGGATGATCTGATACATGTTTGAATTTGCTACAAGTTTATCACAGAGGAATGAAAAATAGAAAATAACTTTTAAGGTCATGTAGTCCACACCTTGATATTATAATGTTTCAAATTTACAGGGCTGGGGTATCATTTTCTGTGTGTTTGGCTAACATCAAAATCCCTGGTGTCGATTTAATGTTGCTTGTTTAATATCTTTAAATATACAGTGTATATACAAACACATTTAAACAAACATATGGGGGATTTCAGCACGATGAATTCCCGCTAGTGTATTTGGCAGATCTCTTCTCCTCCTACATTCAGGCTGTTCTATATAAGGGCCTTAAATCTCTTCCCAGTACAATAAATTAAACCAAAATCATCTTGTATTACTTAAATTTAAAGTTCCTCTTTCAGTTTCTCTTCCAGGTGTGTATGATTTCTCCCTATAATGCACATGTAAAGTGTCTCAGCTTCTCTCCCATGCTTTGTCTTACCTCTTGCCCAACACACAGAAACACTCTCTCACCCAACAGATTTTTCAGTTGCCTGAAAAAAACGCTCTGTTGCCACAGAAATGTTCCTTCATTCACCCTAAGCTTTTTGGGTTAATTTAGTACTAGCTTAGCCTACTCTTCATCTAAAGAAATGGTCAGAAACAGAGATGCCTAGACAATAAGTGGGTAGCCATGGAAGCCTCTGAGAGGAAGGAGGGGAAATGGAGTGGATTCTCTGGTCCACAGCTTTGTAGGGCCAGAAAAATTGTTTTGCATATTAACTGTGAGTTTTCCACATAGCCATTAGCTCCAAATAAGGATTAGCATCTAGACATTGTTTCCTCCACTGAAAATTGCAAGAAATCTCTAGATTTCATAATAAATTAACATTTCTGAATTCTCTTTAAAACTGGGTGTTGCAATTTGGACACAAAATTCTGAAAGGAGCAGATACTGGGACCAGCTGATCATCATGAATGAGAACTCATAACCAAACAGAGGAAGTACTGTGAGACATCTTCCATTTGTCTTTATATCTATACACAGAAAAAAATCATGACAAGTCACTCAACAGTCTTGTATTTAAAGAAAAGAAAAAAAAAAAAAAAAACCACAAAAAAAACACAAACAAGAAAACAGCATGCTCATCTTTGCTTATTTAAGTTGTCTTCATCAAAGTCAATATGATAAGCAAATGTATACCATGATGAGTAAGGGTTGCACATTCTGAATTGTAATCAGATAAGAACATCAACAAATTCTGAAGTACTAAGAAAATACATTTAATAAAACATGTTATATCACCAAACTAAAGCATGAACAGGGATAGAAACCAAGATTATAAAGGTTAACAGTTAGAATTGTTTTATATATTTTTAACATTCATTTAAAAAAATACACTAAATTAAATTTTTTTGGGACATAACTGCTTCATGGATTCCAGTTTGGCCCTGACAATATGCAACAGTAAAATTTTTACTGCTCATGATGCCCATCAATTAAAATGTACCTGTTCCTTAGTTAGACTTTAAATATTTTAGTCATATGAAAAAAGTATACCAAATTTCTCTTTTTTTTTTTTTATTTTTTTTTCTGTTTAATGGAAGTCATACATAAATGATAAACAAAAATCTGTCCTGAATTATAGTTGTGGACTAGGAAATATATTTTCTAATAATTTATTTCACTGGAAATATAAGTACTCAGGCAAAATTAGACAGTCTTGAAATTTTCCCTATTGCATTACTTGGGAGTAAAAAGTGGGGGTTTTTAACCTGTTCTTATTAAAACAAAGAATGCAAACATTGTCCCCATTTAAAATAAACTGTTGACCCAATTTTATTCTTGTTTTAATACCACAGACTGAGAATTAAGTTAAAAATATCTTTATATGTATGAACCTGAATATGTGTTCTTGAATATCTATATATGTGGGTGTACAGTGTAAAATTACAAACGGAATAAAAGAGAAACTGAAAATTGACAGTATTATATTCAGTTGCTGCCTGCTTCCTGAATATCATCACCTTGCAATAGAAGGCTAACCAGGCTCCTCTGCTGTAAACATCTGCTTTTATTAGTTAAGCTCATCAACAGAAGTTAGCTGCAATTAATGTATGCAGCTTTAATGAAACATACAAAACAGCAATTATAGCCATAATTATAATATAATTAAATTGCAATCATATAATCAAAGTTAGCTACATAAAAACTTTGCCTTTGAAACAACTCAAAAGAGCATTGTACCCTTTTTTTCTCCGAGTATATAGGCAGAAAATAGTATAAATTTAATAGGAAAGAACATACAAAATTATGCACTTTACGGATTTTCATTGAATTTAGTTTTCACTGAGCAAAAACCTACCCAAGTGCAGATATATCTGTGGCCTTGTCAAATTATATTAGGAAAGCCACTTTGGGTCTGGTCAACACTGAGGCAGCAGAACTGCAAAGACACATCATGGGTTGCAGGAAATGATATTACAGATTCCATAAATAGTGTCTTCTAAGTTGATCTCACAACAACGTTAAGTTACACTGTGATATCTAGGTGCTGTCATTGGAGGACATGATGGGATATCTACTGCAATTTATGGATACCAAACAAGGTATAATAATCTATTGCAAAAGACAAGAAAGAAAAATATGTAAAATTCAATGGGTCAATATGCCTGTAAGGAATACCGGTGGTTTATTCCAGGTATTTGGGTGACTTAATCTATTCTCCTTCCTGCCTATTGATCTGTCTACCCATTTGTGTCTTCTCTGTTCCTGAAGGTGGAAAAATATATTATAAGAATATGGCCCATTCCTCTCAAGAACAGAAAATGGGCATTTGTTTTTGTGTTGGTTTTTATCTCCTCCCTCCCTGTACAAGGAAAACAATATTTAAATGGAGATGTCGTATTGTGTTATCTCTCTCATGTACACTGTTTTGGATCTTTTTCATTTGCTAACCAGATGCAATTAGAAAATGCGTGACAAAATTTTTACTCGTTCAGAACATGATGGGGTTTTTTTTAAAACCTAGATACATCAATGTTACATGTCTTTGGTTCCAGGGCTGTTTGGTTATTACTAAGTCATATATTTTCTCCATAGGTATTCTTTGGATATGGAGTGGAAATAAAATCTCATCTATTTTACTTGGTTTATTTATCTTTTTTTTTTTTTTTTTTTTTTTTTTTTTTTTTTTTTTTATATTCTTTCAACTGACTGCTGAGAGTCACAGAGTCTAGATTTGAAGGCAATTTTTATTTTAGTTAAACAGGAAAACATAATAAATATTAGAAATGTTTATGGCTTTGTACTTTTATTTGAACAAAAGCTATGAGCTGAAACAGGAAGAAAAATCAGCTTTGCATAATAAATAGTGGTTTACATCAGGTTTGAAAACCAGAAAATCACCAAGTGTTCTTTTACTGTCAAGAATTTAAGTAAGAAGACATTTGCAGAAAGTTATAATCCAAGATCAAATTTCAGGAAAATGTAGTCTCACGGAAGTCTTCAAATTTTTTCTCAAGTATTCATGTCATAGAGAGTTTTGAGCAAAATACCAGAGTAGTAAGAGTTAAAACACTAGGATGGGACTCATGACCCCCATCTCTACATTTATGTTTTCACCCTATCCCATTTAACTTTAAAACTTCACTCATAAAATATCTAGTTCCAGAAGTTCTTTCCATGTAATGGATTTATATGTGTACAGTTCATAAACCAGGAGCAGCTGCAAATCATTTGCAATTAAATATGCTGCAGATGAGTGTAGGGATGAGAGAGTAAATTAATTTGCAGGTTAGAGATCCTTATGTTTTTTGTTTTGGCTTTTGGGTTTTTTTGGGTACCCCAAACCCCGAAGTCCAGAGGGATACCCATGCTGGAAGAATTTGGTCCTGAAGGATTGTGCCCTTTCATGGGGACCCACACCGCAGCAGTTCACAAACTGCAACCATGGGAAGGAGTCATGCTGGAGAAGTTCATAGAGCATTGCCTCTTGTGGGAGAGATCCCACACTGGAACAGGTGAAGACTATGAGAACTCCTCCTGAGGAGGAAGACAAAGCAGAGGAAGGAGCAGCAGAGAAAATGTGCGATGAACTGACCAGAGCCCCTGTTACCCATCCCCCTGTACCACTATGTCAGAAGGAGGTGGAGAAAATCCTGAGTGATATTCAGCCTGAGAATAAGGAAGAGTTGGGTGGAAGGTGTTTTAAGATTTGTTTTTATTTTTCACTATCCTAATCTTATTTGATTGGCAATAAATTAAACTAATTTTCCCAAGTCAAATCTGTTTTGCCTGGGATGGTAATTGTTGACTGATCTCTCCTGTCCCTTTTCCCATGAGACTCTTGTCTGTTTTTCTCTCCCCTGTCAGGTTGAGGAGAGGAGTAGCTTTAGTGGGCACCTGGCAAATAGCCAATGCCATTTCACAACTGAAGTTTTTATTACTCTCTAGAACTCTACTTTTTTGTTCTCTTTACATGCAAATCTGTACTACTGACAAAAAACTTGGTATTCTGACCAAAACTTATTATTCTGATACAAATCTCTGTACAGCGAACATTTTCTCTGTGACATATTAAAATTGTAAAAATATTCTCATTCTCATCTTCTAAATTATCTAAATACTACAGTGAAACATTGAAGAAGAATGAAGCATTGAGCTAACGATGATTTGCTGATTTTTCCCTAAGCAGCATCTTACTATTGTAGTTGCATTTTGCCTTGTTATTTATTCATAACTGAATTACCAAAGATATCAAACTAAAGTGAGAAGTGAAATTGGTATCTAGTCACATGAGGCAACATCTCCAACTACCTGTGACCCCTGTGATTTTGGCAACTTTGATTCATGGATCTTACTTAGCTGTGAAAATTATGAGTTACCCTCATCCCAAAGCTATCCTTTAAATAATGCAGAAAATATTTTCAAGCTCATATTTTCTTTGACTTAAGAACATCCTGTATTTGTAGTACTAATCAGGTGTTCTCTAAACAGACAAAACAAGGGTGTTCTTCTTCAGTTTGGAAACTGAGGCAATGATGTTTTAATTGGTTTGGTTTTTTTCAAAGTAATACGTACCAAACACGTTTAAGGTGTCTCAATACCCTATATGATCTGCTAGATCTCATGCTCTTAGTGTATGCAGATTGTGAAAAAATAAAAAAACAAAACAGATTTTTGAAAGTGCCTAAATAGAAAACATTTCATACTTGATTTTCAGAGAAATTATTATAAAGTGAAACTGAAAATAAGTCATTTTAGATTAGATGTTAGAAAGAAATTCTTTTCTGTGAAGTTGGTGAGGCACTGGAACAGGTTGCTCAGAGCTGTGGATGCCCCATCCCTGGAAGAGTTTGCGGCCAGATTGGATGATCTAGTGAAAGGTGTCCCTGAATCTGTCAGGAGGATTAGAACCAGATGATTTTTAGGATTTCTTCCAACTTAAGTCATTTTATGATTCTATAATTCTATGATCCTATTAAATTTATTTAGAAGAAGAAATTATGTGTGATGCACAGTTTGCACTAGCATGACTTTTACAAAACAGTGATAAATGATTCTTACAAATGCTTTGTATGTAAAGGCAAAAAGAATAATTTCAAAAGGCACAGCAGTGAGTTTGTGCATGCCAGTTTCTTACAGGACTTGATACATGAAGATTTTTTGGGGAAAGGACCTTTCTGTTAACATCAGCAACCAACTATTAATAGAGACCAACCGAAAAAGCAAAAATTCATAAATGTGCACAGGATGTTGCTGACTGTCCAATAAAATCAGCATTTCACATGCGGTGTCTATACAATTCATTGCTAATCCAGAATGTTTTGTGATCATTTTAAAAGCAAAGTATAAATACCGATGAAATCACAAAACCAAATGCTGAATAATACTGGTTTCAGAATAAAAGAGAAGAAAGCAATGTTAGAGTAAAATGGCATTAAGTTTATTTTCTGTTTAGTTTCATAGTTTTCATATCTAATGATACCTTTTAATTCTGCAAACATACTGCAACAATGCAATGATTCCTTGTCAATTTCAAGATATTAGCTCATAGAGAAAGTCTATATCCTAAAACATTTTTTGCTAGTAATCGACGAGTAGGTCTACACTTGTTCTGAAAGCAAATAACGTGCACTGTTCCCAAAAATAGAAACATAGAAGGAGAAAAAAAGACATTTAAATAGAAACAACAGAAAACAAATGATCAAATAAAAATTTGCACTGTTATATGCCTAATTAGATTGGGTTTTTTCTGCATAAAATGTGTAAAGGCACAGAAATCAGACTTGATATTGATTTCTGCTCTTGAAAATATAGGTTGTGATGTACTCCTTAAATAGACCTTTGGGATGACTTTTGTAAAATAAACTTTTCTCAAGTCTTGCAAAATTCTTATTTGATGTTTTTCCCCTCAGTTTGTAAGATGTTGAACCTTCATTCAACCCAAACAACAACTCATTTTCCTGAACATTAATATGTAGTACTATCCAGTATGTCCTAGTGTATGTCTTGTGGTTTTTGCTGTGACTTGAGAAGGATGCAGCAGTGCCAATGTCTCATGTCACACCCAGCAGCTCCATGTGAATTCTTTTGATATTCTAGGGCATCTCATACAGTACTAGATGTCTGCATTTGGAGAGGTTCATCCACCTTTAATGTCTTTCACAGTTTTCTTTCATTGACAATACAATTTGAGCTGGTCGCTCATGGGTGGTGGAGTAGAATAAAATTTTTTTGGTCTCTATCAATTGCTGCCCTGGATAGATGGCAGAGAGGAGGTGCTGAGTATCATAGACACATGAAGACTGAATTACCTCACATTTTCAGGCTAAGTTTCCCTTGTTAGTTTGTTTTTTGTTTGTTTATTTAGTGGAGGGGTTGTGTGTGTGTGTGTTGTGTTTTGGGTTTGTTTTTTTTTTTTTTTTTTTTTTTTTTTTTTGTTTTGTTTTGTTTTGTTTTGTTTTGGTTTGGTTTTGTTTTGGTTTGTTTTGGTTTTTTGCTAATCTCATTTCCCAGAATCAAAAATAGCAGAGTTCTGGAGCATTATTTGGTCTTCCAGCCAATATCAACAGTCACATGCTCCTGCATGGGGTCAAATTTCCCCAGTATATTTCCCCTAGCTTTCTGAACACCCTTTTGTTGTATGACATTCTATTTTAATGAAATAATTTCTTTTTAATATAAACGAAATTGTAAGAAACTCACAGGCTAAAATGAACCCATCTGAGGACTGTAATAGTCTCACAGGAGATGCTGACCACTTTTCCACACAAGGGCTAGGTCAGGTAAGTACCTGGTGTTAAGTAAAGTTTGTTTAGGACCCAGGGTTCCTCTCTCTGTTGCTTAAAATTTCATATCCTTTTATGTGAAGCTTCTCATTTTCTCTGCACAAGAGCAAACCTCAGATAATCTAATATAATGGAATGGATAACAGGAAAAAATATAAGGCCTGAATGTGAAGTCTGTGTTGTCCAGGTTTTTTACTCAAATTCATTCATTAAGGAAGTATAAATAAGTGTTTGTCTTCAGACTTAAAACATGCTGGTGGAAAGAAGCACTCAGAAATCTCCTTAATTTATAGACACATGTGACAATGATTTAGTTTTCACTGTGGGCTCTTGGTGGAAAAGTAATAAAATAATATATCCTTAATCTCTTCCACAACACACAAATTCAATAAGAAAAAGATTGATTTTGCAATGTTGTTTTTCAAGCCTTACATAGTGTTTATAGCCAATAAGCAGCACTCTTTTTCCCCATGCAAGAAACTCCAGTATTAGTATAATGTATATGTTTATCTAGAAAAATAATAATAATTAAAAAAAAAAAAAAAAAAAAAAAAAAAAAAGAAGAAAGAGATGAGGAGGTGTGGGAAGACAAAACAGTGCTAAAGGCAATCCTGCCCCCCATACATTGCAGCTGTATTAATTATCCAAGAGTGGGAAGAGCCTTGCCCTCACAGCTATGGGTGTGATAAAAGAGTGAATTAGGTGGGAGAGGAGTCAGTTGGAGTCTGCTGGCAGTGCTGTGAGGAGGAAGGGCCAGGAGGTTGTGCGATGGACATTAAGGCTAATACATTGTACAAGGGACAGACAGGGTTAGGTGGTTGCACTAGGGACAGGAAGGTGTGAGCTGGAAATGCAGAAGGAAGGAGAGAAAGAGCCAGAGCTGTGTGGAGCTGCTCATGGGGCTGCAACATAGAAGAAGTATGAAAGACTTTTAGATAACAAGGTCCTGATGCTTAAAGCTCTCTGAAGTTTTTAAAGAAGCACTCTTGAGTGCTGTGGCCATCTGGACAAGGAGATACTCCAGGTACCAGAGCAGAGAGTCTCTTTGCAGTCTTTTGATAAGACCATGTTGAAGCAGGTTGTTGTTTTCACAGTACATGAACTATGATGGAGCAGTTGGCAGCCTGTGAGAGTCCCCATGTCAGAGCTGGTGGATAGGTTCTGGAGGAAGCTAAAGCCCATGGAGACCCCACACCATTCCAGGGAGTAAGTCTGAGGAAGAGGGAGCTGTTATGGAGTAATCACAAACCCCATTCCCTATCTTCCTGCACTGCTCTCTGTGGGGGTAAAGCTGAGCTTCAGTAAAAGTGCAAGGAGTAAGTGCTTTTCTTTTAATTTTATCTTTGCTTCTCACGATAATACTCTGTTTGTTGGCAATGAGTTAATTTTCTCTAAGTCATAAAATGATAGAATAACAGAATCATAGGATAGTTTTGGTTGAAAGATACTTTAAAATCATCTGGCTCCAAATGCTATGCCATGTGCAGGGTGCCTTCCACTAAAGGTGTTCAGAGCCCCATCAAATTGGGCATTGAACACTTCCAGGGGACAACTTCTCTTGGCAACCTGTTCCACTGCCTCACTATCTTTACAGTAATTAATTTTTTCTTAATATCTCATCTGTGTCTATTCTCTTTCAGTTTATGCCGTCCCCCCTAGTCCTGCAACTGCATGCCTTTGTAAAAAGTCCCTCTCCACCGCCTTGTAGGCCCCCTTTAGGTATTGAGAGGCTGCTCAAAGGTCTGTCTGGAGCCTTTTTGTCCACAGGCTGAACTCCAACTCTCTTTACAGAGGTGCTTCAGCCTTCTGAGCATCTTTGTGACCCTCCTCTGGATGTGCTCCAGCAGATCCACACCCTTCTTATATCAGGGGCCCCAGGGATGGATGCAGCATTCCGGGTGGGGTCACACAAAGGCAGAGCAGAGGGGAAAAATCACTTCCCTCCACCTGCTGGCCCTGCTGCTTTTGATGCAGCTTTTTGATGGTTGCCTTTCTGGGCTATGAGCACGCATTGCTGGGTGATACAATGTTTTTTCAGTCTAGTCTGTTTTGCCTGCTATGAGAACAGGTGAATGACTTCTCTTTCTTTACATTTCCTTATGTTCACAACATTTTTCATCTTATTTTCTCCCTGTCCTGTGTGGGAGGGGTAGTGAAAGGACAATTGTCCGTGTGCCTGGCAGCCAGCCAAGGTCAATCTACCACACAGATGGTGGGAACTGGAGGAGGATGTTAAGGATTTTAAGAACAGCCACCTCCTCCAGTGGGACTCCTGCCCAGTGCCCTGTGGTCTCTTCTCAGGCAGAGAGATGCAGCTGCCACTTTGCTGTTTGCAGCTTCAACCAGTAGCAAAGCTGAGCACATAACTCAGAGACACAGAAATAGAGACAGAGGGCACGGACACAGCCTATCACAGGGAAGGTGCTGCCCCAACAGTCCCAATTCAGGACTCACCCCAGACACAGGGACACATCCCCTCCTCCTCTTGGTCTTGCAGGGGCAGAAGGTCACAAGTGCAGCACACACCCCACACTCCCTGGGTTCACAAGCACAAACACCCTGACAGATCCCCTGAGCTTCAGCATGGCCCCACTGCTCACCCTGCACCCCTGCTTGGATCCTGTAATCTTGAAATGATGTGCTGTTATTTAGAAGTGTCTTTTTTTTTTTTTTTTCCCAAGATTATTTTATTTTTGCTCCTTGGCATGTAGCCTTGGTCCTCAAACTGTCTAAAATGGCTGTTTGGTCTAAAGTTGCCTACTGATCTCCCATTGGCCTTATCTTCATTATAACTATGGACATAACTCTCCAGATGAGTGCTAATTATGTTTGAGGACCTAATCCTGGTTTTGATACTAACAGGAATGATAAGCATGAGATAAAGTGATATATTTCTGGCACCTTGATGTACAAAATCTTATACATTTTCCTGCACCACAGTGATGTATTTGTTTGACTCTGATATGAATAACTTTTATTATTCAGTTATCACATTTTCAAGGCTCTAAATAATTCAAAAAATGAATTTTAAATCCAAATTATTTTCTTCCAAACTTCAAGGAGTTTCTTCAGTACCGTTACAAGACAACGTAGGCCCACAAACACATTCATGACTTACAGGTCACATGTGATAAATTTCACTGAAAATTGCTGTTTGAGACATCTCACTTTTTAATAGTTTCGATATAGTCTTTATTGCTCATAAATCCATGATCAAAAAGACTGCCTTTATAACATCACTCAGCCTTAACCTCAGTCATGCAAGTACAGTTATCCATGTGTAAAGAACAGTCCAAATCTCTTAAATCTGTACCTCTCATCATACTGCTATCAGCTGCAGCTGTCTGCCCTGGGGTGCCCAAGCAATTCGAACATAGAAAGCTTCAAGTCTTTGTTGAAAAAAGGTGACATTAACATATTTAATTAAAATTAAATTTCAATAAACTAATACATGAAAAAACTTTGATATTTTTAAGCATTAGGTAGGAAATCTATCCCATAATAAGCAAAATTTATGTCATTTTCAGTAAACTGTAGAGAAGCTAATGGAGTCAAACAGAGCAACATCGTACTGAACCCTCAACTCCCCAGTTCCATCCACAGAATAAGGAAATGGGATTCCATTTCTCCTTAAGCTGAAAAGAACCCTGACTTATAATAGGAAAATGTCTACAACATACAGTACAGCTATATTATGCTTTTAAGACTGATAAAACATTGTGCTAGTCTGGCATTTAAAAAATCCTTCAGAAATTTAGCAGAAAATGTTCAAAAGAAACCTAAATTTGGATTCTTGCAGGAAATGAGTAATTCTCAAAGAATTCAGATAGTCATTTCAAATAACCACAACACTGAGAACTTAATCATATATGAAAGCTTCTCTGGTCTTGGGACTTCTCCCTCTTAGCTGTACATCATTATAATCTTCTTCATCACCTAATCATAAACCTGTAATATTATACCTCTTCTCCATGAACTATCTATGACAATTTACTTTTCCTGCCTGACTAGTGAATTCCCATCACGCTTATTTCTGCAGTTAAGAGGCACATGCTAAAAATGAAATATTTTTTCAACTGTAGTAAATATCTCACCATGCTCTTATAGTCTAGAAATAAAACAAAAATATTGCAACTTTTAAAAAATAATATTACAATAAATATTTCTTTTAAAATATTTACAACTCCCTGTAACTTTCTTCATCATAGAATTAAAGCAGGCTGCTGCATAGTCTGTGCAATCTCTTCAGTAATATTTTCAGCTTTGCCTAATAAAATAATAACACAATTTATTCTCATGTAATTGAGGTCTAAACCCACAAATGCATTTAGAATTTTTTTTCATCTAAATCAATGTGAAGCAGATCCCTAAAATAGTTACTGTCTATCATTTAGTAAGATACAATATAGTTATATTTACCATTTATGTCAAGAAATGTGCAACATTAATATGCAAGATCAATACATTTTTCCATTTTTTACTCCTGATGGAATTTTTACTGAAGACTAAATTTTTCTCTGAAAAAATAGATTTGGTCAAATGGAGTTGGCAATGTATGAAAAAATATACAATGAAATTAATAGAATGCCATTAAAAAACCCGTGATCTAAATTAGAAAACTACAACAAAAATATTTTTTTCGTTAAGACAATAATAAAATAAATTTCCTGACTGAAGAATTTTGATGTAGCTTCTGAAGCCTTAGGAAGTCAGACTCCAAAAAGAATAAAAGATGAACAAGACACAATCTATTTCAAAGATGTTTTTTATTTCTGAGCTATTAAAAATAACCATATGTATGCATATTGAGCAAGGGCACTACAACATATGCATATAAATAAAACCTGGCAAATGTTACTTTCACCTTGAGATTGATTATGATATTTAGAATTATTTCTGATACAGGAAGGAGATGTGGTAATAGGCTTTCAACAATGCTGCTTAGCCCCTACTTTGTAATGCTAATCAGGATAGATTAATATTAAATGAAGAAAACATCTAAATTCCCTTGAAGGCATTGTCTCTCTGTAACCCAAAAACAAAACAATAGAAGAGAAAGCAATAGGAATGTGAGTAAAATTACTATTAAGTGATGACCTAAAGCTCAATCTCATTGTTCTGTCAGCAGCAGTGGAATTGAAAAGACTTTGTCACAGTCTCTAGACACATTGACTGTGAATAAAACACATACCGTAGATAACTAAGGACCTGGTCAAGGATTAGACCTGACATGACATAATTGACTTTGAAGGCTTGAAGAGGAATTTAGACCATTGTAGCTAAACAGGAAAAATGTCTAAGAAAATCAGATTAATAAAAGCCTGTCTTAAATGAAAGCTCACTGTTGATAAATGATAATTTCACAACCATTGCCTCAACATTAGTCACTGTACGTGAATCCATAAACTGTCGCAACTCTTTAAAAACATGTAGTCAGTTGAATTTGAGTTTGTTAGAGAAACAAAAACCCCAAGCCTATGTAGTCTATTCAGAAATTCTGAAAGGTCTAAATAAGTATTATGGACTATGTAGTGCTTGGAATTTTTTTTGAGGGCTAAAAATATAATTTTGCTGAAGGAGATATTTTTTTTCTTTGACTGTGTCAGATTCTGTCCAGTGACTGTACAAATATTCCAAAAAAAGAATTTTAGACAGACTTCTCACTGCAAATGCTTTCTAGAAGTAGAAGGTTTTAAATAGTACTGAGATAGATGTGTAAACTCTAGCAAAGTACGGCTTCCAAGCTCTCTGTTTTCTACAGTTAACCATGCAAATTTTTTTGTTATTTGTTTGGCTTTTTTGTTTTGTTTTCAAAAGTTTAATACCTTCCATTAATTGTTAATAATAAAATCAATAGTGAGCCTGAAAGGTCCTTAGATTTCACTGGAAACAAATCTACAGACACTGAGAGACTAGAAATGAGACCTCATGGACAGAACATGCAAGCTCTGATGGACTTGCAACACTGACAAATAACCATGGAGACTTGTTTACTGCCTCATGTGTATCCAGTGAATGAAAGGGTTGGAAGCTGTCTTGATACAGGTTCCTGTACAAGAAAATAAGTTTAGAACATTTGTGAACCAATGTTAGCTGAGTGAAATGCAGCATTAAGCAGAATGATGAAGATGGTATAAGAATCAAGATGAACAAAAGACCTTGAAATTAAATAGATTTTGATTTTTTAAGTCTGCTGTCCAGAATAAATATTGGACTAGGTCATCAGTGTTTGCAGAAATATTCTAAGAGGATTAAAAATACGCAAAAAAGCAAGCCAAAATTAATCAGACTTTTCTTTTAATTTCCCCAAAACTTAGTTCTGAAAGTGTGTGTATATATTTTTCGCTCATTAATGATTCTTTACATAGAAAGCCATATTAATCTAACTCCTAGGAAGGTGTGAGACTGGATTAATACACAAAAGTTCTTTGCTATAGATTTCCTGTTGCTCCATAAAAGTCCTTTCACTCTCTTTCTTCTCTATATTTTTCCTTTATGTGTCTATTTTTATTTTTTTTTTTCCACAGGATGATGCTTTTCTTTTGTGATATAGCACAATGGTTAGGATACTCAGGATGTGGGAGAAGAGGTGAAGAAAAAAATGTATTATGTGGTTGTGCTACATGATAATTTATTTGAATGACGCTTGCCAGAGATGATTTTTATTTAGCTTAAAACCAGTTCCTGTGTAATGAATTAGCAAGAGTAAGATTGTCTTTATTGAAAGAAGGAATATATTTCAGGAACAGAACTAACAAGAAATGTGACTTAGAATCAAATATGTTACTTGGAGACTGTCTGTTTTGCAAATCTATAGGAGTCAGATCTTTTTTGAATTTGCTTAGAAAGCTGCATCAGAAGTCATTAATACTTAAACATTAACATTGGTCTAAAATTGCTAGTGTCATGTCCAAGCAGGTAGAAATTTATTTCTATCCTCTTGCAATCATATTGTGAGGGTTAAAAAAAAGCCACAATTTTCTTAAAAATTTTAGCTATGTTGAGTTACATAAATTATCCATATCATCCTAAGAAATGATTGCTTTTTAAAGTCAAAAAATACAACACAGCATTTCCAAATAATCAGCAATTTTCTCTCTTGAGTTGTCTGAAAAAGACTGTGAATTCAGAGACCATCTAGCAAAATCTTGCTTAGGTGTGAAAATAAGCCTGAGGATGCTCTACCAAGCATTACAACAAACTAGCTAAGTCATTGAGTATAGCCCACAACAGAAAGGCTTCTAAATGGAAGATGATTTGCCCTGGAAACATTTCCCTGAGTATCAAAAGTAGCAGAAGGACAGGGACAAATAGATAAAAGATTTTTCAAGAGCCATACTCTATTCCACAGAAGGATGAGGGCATCTTGTAATTCACTATCTAAGGCCGTTTTGCAACACACCACTTGAGTTTCATTTCTGAATATTTAACTTCTTTTGAATTATTGCTTGAAAACAAAGAAATATTATCTAAAATACTTCTGCTACTCTTCAATCTGATAGTATTAATTAATATGTTTAAAAAATCAGATATTTAAGACTATGTAGATTATGTTTTTGGAAGACATAAACTATCACATGTTTGAGATTTTGTGTTTCAGACCTGGCATGTTTTTTGGATTCATCTAGAATCTAAATTATAACAATAGAAATAGGTATGATTCTTTAAATTGGCTTTTTTTTGTTCCTCCCAGCAGTCAAATGGTTTCCCGTAGGCATCTTTATCCTGCTCCTGTTGCACTGAATAAAAACACTAGATCTGACCAACAAAAGAGGAAATACAGGTGGACATGCTTTTCTGTGCCTGATTCTTCTTTTTCTTCCTTGCTAAGATTTCAGAAGAACATTGATAGCCAGTTTACAGAGCAATGAAATCATTAGTTGTGTATTTATCACTATTATTTTTCTACATAGAGCTATATAAAAGAACCTGGGGATCAAAAAAAAAAAAAAATCTAATCTTGAAGCTCACAAAATTTATTCATGATTAATTTTAAATATTTTTAAGAGTATTTTTATTTAATTATACTACATGATATGTCTAAATGTAAGCCTTATGATTTTAGGCTCTTGATCTAAACACCTAAATACACTTAAATGTTCCTCAGTTCTAATACTCAGTTTTAGGACTCATGTAAGAGAGTATAAATAATAATTAAAAGATAACTTTACTAATATGTGTGTTGTATAGTGCTGTGTGAAGATTAAAAAAAAAAAAAAGTCAATGAAAATCAGTTAGTTAATCTTCATTTTCTGATTCTATTAGTCTTACAGAGATTTGAGAAAAATCATGATGCAACCAAAATGATATGTCTTGTTCCAGGTCATTCTGTTGTAAAGGGAAGGATATCAGTGTTTTTTAATGGATCAGAAGCAATTGCACTGAAAGCTCTAAAGAAAAAATTCTTAGGTGCCAGGGAATAAGACTGTGACAGTGCCTAAGATGCAGCATGATCCATGATATTTACAGTCACTTCTGAATTTGCAGTAGGACTTTCTCCTATCCTCTTCTCTCCCCAAAGAAAAAATTTGAATATGCCATCTCCACATTTGTGTTTCTGCCTGTCCTTAAGGAAACAAACTTACCACATCCTTCTCCCCCTGCTCTCTCCCCCCACTCCCTCCCTTCCTTCCCCCCTACCCCCCCCCCCTTCCTTCCCCCCTACCCCCCCCCTCCCTCCCTCCCTCCCTCCCTCCCTCCCTCCCTCCCTCCCTTCCTCCCTCCCTTCCTTCCTTCCTTCCTTCCTTCCTTCCTTCCTTCCTTCCTTCCTTCCTTCCTTCCTTCCTTCCTTCCTTCCTTCCTTCCTTCCTTCCTTCCTTCCTTCCTTCCTTCCTTCCTTCCTTCCTTCCTTCCTTCCTTCCTTCCTTCCTTCCTTCCTTCCTTCCTTCCTTCCTTCCTTCCTTCCTCTGAGCTGTGATAGAAAAAAAACCAACCTTTTTTAGTCTTAGGAAACTATTTGAAGTTCATGTTGCGTGTGTTTGGTGCTCCCTTCCTTTTTAAACTCTCTTAATTATTACAGATACCTGTAAAAAATCTTTTGCCTTCCTCAGAAAAATGAAGGGATGCTTTAATGTCTCCCATTAACTTTGGAGGTAGCACTTGCTATTCTTCTGATTTTTTTTCTGATTGCTGTTTTGCCAGGGTTAAAAAAATTAAAGGGAAGAAACTGTAATGCATAAAACTCATTATATAAGTGTACATGAAAAGAAATTATAAGACTGAATTATAAAATCAATACCTACAATAAACTCAAGTTATCTCAAACTTGTAACAACATCATTGGGACTGATAGCATCAGCATTACTAAAGAGGTTTGTTTGTATGTCTTGGATTCTTACAAAAAAAAACATTTAAAAACTCTTTTTTTTCTTTTTACAGAAGTAGTATCCCACTTTTTGAAAATGACACTTCTTTTTCTAACTGTAACATAGAAGTGGGACAGAGGTGCCTTGTATTAAAGGAAACATTTATTTGATCAGGACTAACCATTCTTTGGGCAGTGTGACACTAGCTGCTAACAAGCTAGGAAAGAAATCAAGTAAGAAAATAAAAGATAGAAAATCATAAAAGTTTAGGCAGCAAAGCAGCATACTTGTAACATTATTTGGGACAGAAAGAGAGGAGAAAGTCATTCCTGAATTGCATTATGCTAGAGGTTCCTGATGGCAAAGACCTTGGAAAGGTACCATATGAAAAACTGTGAGGCGAGAAGAAATTTCATCCTTACTATTTCATAAACTGCTTCTTGCAGGGAATTGCACTGTGTCCCCCTGTGCCGAGGGAGGATTGGCAACACATGAGGAGAAACAACTGTCATCACGCAAATGAGTGATGCAAAATGGGAGCATGTTATTAGTGTTCTGATAAGAAGTATGCCCATGTCTTCACCATTTCCCCTGAGTCACCCACTGTTTCTTGCTGCAGGGTAAAAAGAAGGAACATTGTGTCTCTGCCTCTGAAGCTACTCTCCCTCACTGGGAAATGTATCTCCACTTTTCAATCTTTCCAACCACTAATTCTTTATTGAGTAACTCCGGAAAAACCAAACCAATACAAAGAATTCCAGAAGGGCAGGAACTACTCTTAAGTGGAAATTTAATGCATACTACTGCAAAAGTATCCCCCTGCACCGTTGCCCACATGCACCACATAAATGCATTCAACATAGAAAACAGAGACTATCAGTATGAATTTCATGGGGAAAAAAAAAGAGCAAGATCTCATTTTCTTCCTTTGTTGTGATACGATGATGCTACATGCTGCCAGATCCTTCTCTTAAATTGCTCTCTAACAGCTAGATGCCCTCTACAAAGCTGTCACCAGAGAAGAATAGCACACACCAAGGTGTTTTCATTTGTTTAAGCTCCTGCTGTGCTGCTTGTCTCCAGTATCAAAGCATTCCTTTTTCAGAACAAATTTCTTTTAACATATGGTTCTCCCTTTCTTAGATTCTGCTTGGTTCGCATAATAAAATCTCCAACAAACACTCACTGATTTATTGGAAGAAGCTACGTTAAAAAAAAAAAAAAAAAAAAAAAAAAAAAAAAAAAAAAAGCTGTTGAGGTATAGATTTTCACGTATTGAGTCAGAAAGCATGTGCTGATGTATTGGTAATATACAATTCAAAATCATTATTATTAGCTTTGCTGGACCTTGCTACCATGAAATGATATTGTTGTATATTTCTGTTGCTTCCATAGAAGAATTATAATTTTAAGCTTCTGCTATCATACCTTGAAACGGGTCCTTTTTGCCACCTACACAGCTTAATATTATAAGGACCAATCTCTGCAGGTTTCTGCAAACATATATACATATACGTATAGTGTTTATATACCTATGTATATGTATATATAAAAGGTAATGCTGGTATTTAAAAGCAGGCAAAATGTTGTAAACATTCATTGTCTGACTTAGTGGCACTTGATGTGTCAATCCCCATGGACCTTGTGTTTTTTTCAACTTTTTAATTTCATGGAATATTAATAAGCATGTAACACAATACAGTAAACTTAAGTTTCTACTAAAGAGTGAGAGAAATATTATTTAAAAATTATTTATTTATTATTTAATAAATATTTAAGTTTTATATTTATTAATGTACACTTTTGAGTATCAGAATAAAATAAATTAAACCAGTAAGGAGCTAGATTCCAGAAAGGAAGCATCACCCCACCTGCAGATTATTTTTCATCCCCTAAATGATAGTCACAAATCTCTACTATTTATTAGCACTGTAGTGAGAGCACACTGCTTGATTCACTCAAGTGTCCTCCTTCCCAGAAGCTTTAGGATATTGTATGCCATTGTGTTCTCCTAGCATTATTTTTAGTCTTTCCTTGCAACTGGCTCAGCAAGTCAACATGATGAAAACAAATGTTATTAGACCTTCATTTTCACACTAAAATCCCAGAAGGGGAGCTATCCTGCTTGCAGCTCTAATTGCTTTAACAGCACATCTTTCAGGTCTTGTTCTTGTGGGTTTGATTCTTCAGCCCTTACTCAGCTGGAGTAGTACAGTTCTTCTAAGTAGTTTCATTGATACCCAGGAGCCTCTTCTCTCTATTAAGTGTTTCTCAGCAGGAATAAGGATTGTAGAACTGAGCAGTGTGAGCTTATTTCAAAAGGGTGAAGCAACTAGGCACAGATTCCAGTGAAAGGGAACACAAGGTTTACTTATCTCACATTTGCCTTCCAAACACAGCTACCCCCCACCCCCTCTGCCCCCATCACCCTTCAGTCTCTCAAGCACAAAATAAACAGAATTCTAGCAAGTTAGAAACAGCCAATTCAGCTGATGCTGTAGTTCATTTTTAAGCCAATGCATGTTATTCAGGATATTTCTATGCAGTGAAAAAAGTACAACTTCAAGTATCTGCAGAGCTCCTTGTTTGCTCTCTTAAGATAATTTTGTTGAGGCAGTCTACACTAAAGTTATTAATTTAGACAAACAAGTGAAAACAATTTATGAAGATAACTTTTTTCCTGTTATTTTATGTATAATATTTGATTTTTCAGGAGTATTATTAAGTTAGTCTTCCTTCAAAATTCAGTAGAATTAAGTGTCTAACAAAGCACCTAAAAAATGTATTCATATACATTTGACATGTCTGTGAATATCAAAACCCATTATATAAATCAGAAAATTGCCAAGAATAGTTCCTCCAATAAATAATGTATCTCTAGTAGAAAATCTAATCTGTAACAGCATCAGATGAAGGTGAGAAAGCAGCAGGTTGCAGACCCATACTCAAATACCAGGTGCAATACAGCAGTCTTAGTGCATTGCATTTGGGTTTTTTCTAGTCATGGGAAAATAAAACTGTTGGAGTGTAGATAGAGTGTTGCCCTAGCAAAACTCTGACATTCCCTGTCATCACAAGCTCACATACTTCTGCAGAACACTGCACTCTCTCAGCTTCATACACTTAGAGATCCACAAATCCTTGCACTGGCGTCCAGAATTGCTCCCCAAATTGCAACACCAAGAAGATCCTAATGTCAAGAAAAAGAACTGCTCTGTTAAGTAAGTAATTATTATAAATAACATTTTACACTGTTCATGATTTTCAGGTGAATTTCAGATTGTTTAGCAGAAATCAAATCCTAAAAACACAGCTATATTTTCATTCATCAGAAGAGCTTTAACACTTATATTAAAAATACAGATTGAAAAATCAGTTAATTAGTCTATGAGGTTTAGCACACAATTGCAATATAACATAAATGAAATTTGGTTTAATTAATAAATAAATTTTGGTATTTTGGTTTGTCTGTTGGCTTTGGATTGGGTTGGGTTTTTTCAGATACAGATACCCGAAGCAGTCCTATCTCGAACAAGAGTTCTTGGAGTCTGTTTTTGTTTTCACACTCATACTGGAATTTTGATCTTTGAATTACCGCAATAACCAACAATTATGTTTAGTATTTTTTTCCTTTTGTTTCCATTTTATTTCTTCTGCCATTATAGAACTTGCAGTGATACAAATATTTAGCAGAATGACATTATGGCACAGGACTTTTAGTAAGGTTTCCTTGATTAATTTTTCATGATCCTGCGTGCCTTTTGATACTGTAAAGCCAAAATTTTCCAGAATGTATTTAATTTATTATCTTTTTATTTTTCAAGATCCCTCAATTTAAGTTTCTCCTACACAGTTGAACCTTTTAAAATGCTTCTAGAATTACTCAATTGAATTACAATCTAAGCTGTTCTCTTATTGTGGAGAAGTTTCAGTTTATTCAGCATCAGAATATGAAACTGATACATAAAAATGCAGCCTTTGTTTAGTTTTCTTATTTGACTTATAATCAAAAATCAGGTAGTATATTTCTAATTATGTTCTTAACAAAGGAATCCTTGTGAATTAATTTCTCACAACTCACATCAGCCAGATTTATCTTTCAAAGTAAGATAGTAAGCCTTCATCACATTGGATATTCAACACAGATAAATTTAGACTGAAATCTGCAGCAGTGTCCAGCTTTAGATCCCCCCTGGAAGTAGTGGAATTCTGATTCAAGGCTCCAATTTTAAGTGAATGTTGAAGCTGCTACCTGAAATGTTTCACACTGTTGTTTAATATAAACTTTCAAGTGCAATTTATGACTTTGTTCACTATCTACTAAGTATATTAATTAATCAGTGCTTTATGAACCTAACACTTTACGGGTTTTGTTGCTTAGCAACAGAACTTCCTCCAATAAGGGGCTATATCCAGAGTCCTTTAACCAGCTTTCATCTTCCATTACATTTTTGAATTCAGTAATTTCAATACTTTTAGAAAACAGAGCACTTCTAATTTCAAAGGAAAAATTATTTATTTTTTTTACTTCCATTTCTAATACTAAAATGACACTTAAGAATGGCTATAGCTGCATTAACATATTATTCACAGTAAATATGTACAATGAAATCCAAACAACAGTGAAGTACTCACATCAGCCAAATGTTGGCAGTTCTTTTCATTGCTGTAGGAAAAACACCCCCAATCATTCCAAAATCCCTATTAAATCTGTATTAATGTCCTCCATCTCTGGAAACAAGCAATAGAGTAGTAAATTTTACTTCTCTGTAAACTGAAATCTAAAATTGAGAAGAGGACCTTTGCAATTTACAAACATTTTAACTTCTAATGTTGGTAAAACAGATGTTTCTCAGTCCATGAGCTCTTTTGTAGTACAAATAAAAGCTCTGTTTGTGCATCAAGGATTCAGTTTTTAATTCCATTGTTATGCATAACAATATTAGAATTAATATTAGTTTCTTTATTTTTTAGGCCTCATTTGCTGAAGGCTAAATTTATCCCCACCCATTCAGACATCAGTGCAGAAGGTACCCAGAAAATTTTCACCCTTTGCAAGAAGTGTAAACATTTAACAAATATTTAGTCTGATTCTTGGAAATGTTGTATATCCACTTTATGCCTGCGTCAGATGTTCAGTAATGGAATTATGTCTGTATTTAATTTAAGAGTAGTTATAAAATCAATGGTAGTAAGGTAAATTAAGGTAAATACCCCATATAGTAGATCAGAATTAAGACAAACAAACAAAAAACCAAACCAACAAACAAATAAAAAGTATTTAGATTAGACAGTACAGTCTTAGCACTTTTTAACACTTGATTCATAACACCAAATGTGTCAATTGACCCCCTTTGATATACATATATAGCACCATCTATAGAGAGAGGATTTGGTCGGAGAGAAAATATAAAATGCATAATGAATTCATTTGGGTAATAAGCTTATGAAGTTAGTCTTTGACAGATGCTAAAGAGGCAAATATATTTTATTTGTCCATGTAGGAATTATGCTTTTTTTGGTTTTTTAGTATATCTAGGATTTCACAATGGTGATAGCTATGTTCTCCTATGTACATGCACCACTACTGTTCAGTGGTTTGCGACTGCAGTGTAGCTATTTGGATAAACACGTGATCCTGCCCTTTCTCTTTTCACATTATGTGATATAATTTCATAGACATAATCTTTCACATCTGAGGAGTGTCACTTTATAAGAAAATCAAATGAGAATATTGTGGCATGCAACTGGTTCCAGTAAAATACCCCATCTGATAGGCATTCCCTTAAAATCTAGGCAGGAGATGAAAGGATATATTTAAGTTGATAATTTCTTTTCTAGAACTGTGCATTGTGGCTTGTCTCTCTCTCATGGAGCTCTCCGGCTCCTTTTCACCCAAGCTGCAGTTAGAAGGAATTTCCTCAGTGTGAGAGAGAGAACGGGGACAGCAATGAGAGAGATCTCTGAAGTCCAGCTCTTGAAACATGTGTTTTATTTCATAGTTCGTGAGTACAAGAGCTTTGCTTAAGCTGCTAGCCTCAGCTAAAAGCCTGCCCAAGCCAAGAGGCCTCAGTTCTTGTTACATTATATCTCCTTCTGTGTTGAATATTCTAGTTTACGCTAACCAACCAGTACAAGACACAAGTGCTACAGAATTTACATACAGCCTATAGGAACTACTACATTACCATACTGTGCCACATTCCAAACCCTAAAAGCTAGTTTCTAGACTCCTTTTCCCTGTCACCTTGGCAGGGCCCCTCCCCCTTGGACCCTTGGCATCCCTTTGTCTGTTAGGGGTATTGCTCAGTCAACAGGGATCTTGCCTTCAGCTAACTCAATCACTGTCTCCCGGCTTGGCATCCTACATCTCAAAGCTTGCTTTCATTTCTATTTCACTCATAGGTTTCATGCTTTAGAATCCAAGCAATCATATTTGTAAGGTTTTCCTCTTTCATCCTCTCCAACACCTCAGGGTCCCAAAACCCAGGAGGTGGCCGAGAACCTTTCCCTTAGCAGAGACAGCAAGACCCCGTCGATGGCAGAGAAAGGAGGTCTGCGTTTGATCCAGAGGTCAAAGCCTTGAAACCAAGGCTTTATTCAGTCTTTCTTCTGTGGTGCTGCCCCAGACCTAGGTCTGGGTCACGAGCCCCATCCCACTGCCCAGATCAAGAGACCAGACCACATGTGGCTTTGGTTTATATCCTGGGAAGGGGATAAAGGCGGGGACAAGCAAATACCCAATCAGGGATAAGGTGGGAATGGAACTGGGTTGGATTACATTCAAGGAGGGGGACTGGGAAGAATGTGGGAGATCTGCTGGGGGTAGGGCAGGGACAAACTTTGGGATATTACATTTTCCAGGAGAACAGAGGGGTACAGAACAAACCATTATAAAACCCAATATAAAAATAAAATACAGTATGAAGCCAAATAACACAGAGCAACAGTGCATGATTGGTATATGCTGCATGATTGGTATATGCTGCATAACATGTTACATGAGCATTAACCAAAAGTTTGGATTACAGCAGTTATTTTTACAGACAGTTTTGAGAAAGTTTTTTTTTTTTCTTTCTTTTCTTTCCTTTTGGAGTCCCTCATTTCTCTTCTTATCTTTGATACAGATGAAAAGATGGAATACAGAGAGAACAAAGTTATATTGAAATGAAACATGACTCAAAAATCCTTTGCAATTCTTTCTTTAAGTATTGTTCCTCTGCGGTGGTTTCAGTCAGATTTTGGGAGAAATCCTCCCAAGGGGCCCCCCTCCCCTCCCCCAACCAGTTCGGGAAAAGACTTCCTCAGAGAGAAGTGGAAAAAACCTGTTTATTGAACAGGCAAAGCACTCCCAGCACAATACCTGATGACAAGAGCTTCGTGCCGCTTACGGAGGGATAACAAACTTAAAGAAAGTCTCCTCTTGAGGATCGTCACTGTGCTCCACCGCTCTGTCTCCGCTGACGTTGGGAGAAAAGGAGATGTGCAGGACTGGTCTTGGTGGGGTGGATCCCCTGTGGAGGCCCCCGGTGCTTCCCCAGGTCCTTAGTCCGGAGAGGTTGGAACAGATCCGAGGAGAGGGCAAAAAAGCAAAAAGGAAGGAAAAAAAAAGGACAAAAAAAAAAAAAAAGAAAAAAAAGGCAAAAATCTTCAGCTATTCTACAGCGTCTAACTATGCTATCACTAAACTAACTAACTGCCGGGGAAAAAACAACAGAGCTTCCTTCGTCTTGCCGTGTTCCAACTCCCCCACTTCAAGGTCACTCCGATGAGCAGAGTTTTCCTGGGGAAAAACAAACTGCGCTTGCCCTCCCCCCCTGCACCCAACAGATGATTGGGGATACACAGTCACCCCAGGACATCCTCCTTCAGATGCTCATTGTCTCTGTTTCACATATTTTGTCTTCATTAGGAACACTGTGAAAGATTGAGGAAAAAAATAATGTCTTAATTTTTTTACCCTTTTTTCACCTGAGCAAGGTTGTTCCTCTCAACTATTCAGCTAGCATCACAGGGAAAAGTCCTGAGGGCAACTGTTCAGCTGCATGACATTAATATGGCAAAAATGTCTTTCTACCACAAAGTATTCCATGGACATAATAAAGACAAAGGTATCTGTCTGCAATTTTTTCCATGTTTCTCTATGCAATCACTGCTCAGGAGAAAGGAATTGTGGATGTAGTTTTGTTCTGCTTTTTGCTTTTGACAAAACAGTTGTGCAATTTTTCAAATGTTTTCTTTTCCATGGTAACATGATCAGTGCATAATGTTTCTTAAAATGTTAATAAAGCATAAATAAATTTGTGCAAACATTTTTTTTTTAATAACTGCAAATATTTAAAGCTTCTAATCACCATTAAAAAAAAAAAAAAAAAAAAAAAAAAAAAAAAAGATTTGCAGACAGAAGGGAAAAAAATCAAATCTCATTCACTATTCATGGCTGGGAATGGATGTCTCAAAGTTTTGATTGCATTTGTGGAGAAAGGCAAGCAGTCATGCAAGAGTGGCAGTTTGGTTCAGACTAACCCATAGAAATAACATTGTCAAGTAGACATTATTATTGGACCGAGACATCATAATCATTGAGGTTTCTGCCACCTCTAAAGTAAACTTTATTCACCTCCTACTTCCAATATAGTACTTGCCACACCATCCTATAGACTTACTAACTTCAGTTATTCACTCTGGGACCAGAATCTCTCCTGAGGCTCAGAGAGAAAAGTTTGCATCTGCCTGCAAAATGACATGTAGTTATCCTAAAAAAATGTCAATGTTCAGAAATAGTTAGCAGAATATTGTTGCTGTGTGTTATTTCTTTTCATATTGTATTTAATTTTTATTTTGGGTTTTGTGTTATAATGGTGTGTTCTGTACTCCCCAGTTCTCCTGGAAAATTGTCCCTGCCCCGCTTCCCTGCCAAACTTCCCACACTCCTCCCAGTCCCCTCCTGCGGACCCTGTCTATCATTCGGCTGTTCCTCCCAGCTTCTGGAGAGTTCAGGTAGAGACATAGAATGATAGGGCAAGGGCCAAGGAGGTTCCCCCCTTTATGTTCCCATTGGTTTCTTTGAATGTCCCTCCAACCCTGTTCCACGCCCACCTTTTCCCTCATTGGGTGTTGGTTTGTCCCCTCCCTTAGCCCCTCCCCTGCATTTAAGCCCGGACCATGAGGCCTCAGCTCTGACTTGCTTCGAGCTGCAGTCTGAGGCAGATGTCTATACAGGACGGGACAAACACTGGAATAAAGACCTTAGACTTCCCCTCAGATCAAGTCTGACTTCTTTCCCCCGCCATCAATGGGGTCTCTCTCATGATAAGGGGAAAAAGCCCCTTTGCAACTCCTCAGGTTTTTAGGGCCCAGGGGAGTTTTCCTGTCTTGTCGCAGTCTCGAGCTACCCTGGGCAAAACAGAGGCAGTAGCTCTGTTAGAGACAAGCGACAATTACTCATGAAGGTATTTTAGAAAAATTTTGCTGATTTACCCTGAGGAAATAATATTCTTTTTATACTGCCAAAATGTGGCTGAGTATTATTAAGATAATTATTAACAGAGTTTATCCTCATCATTCTGCTAAGTTTTTTTCCAGTGTTCATAAATACTGAACTTTAAGTTGCTACAACTGAAGCTATGGGAATATTTAAAGAGAGTTCTTAGGTCTAAGTTCATATTTAAAGGTATCTTTGATTGGTGTGCGTTATGAAAGACTCTACTCAATTGACTGAATTAGGACTTCAACAATGTTAGAATATTCAAGCTAAAGAATCTTGTAATGACAAGTGAAACATCCATGCACCTAGAGAACAGTCAGAATGCCACTAGGCATTTCAAAAAATAGATACTCCTGTAAAAACAACTGAATAAAGTGCTAAGTGTATGTACTGACTGTAATCTGGAGTTCAATCCCTCTGTAAAAGTGAATATTCTGCCACCCTAGGAGCCCAGTCATCTGACTTGATCTGATCAGCTGGCTTCCATCGGCCTCTGCAAAAAAAGTGCCTCTCAAAACACTCCTGTTTTCCGCTGTGAACATTTTGGCTAGTCCAGCAGATTTGACACATCACCTGACTCCAATGTTTAGGCAACCGGTGTCCATCATGGGTAGACAGTCAAGAGCAAAGAGAAGAGTAAAGCAGAGAGATATTTTAGTGTGACTCATTTCATAATTTGAACCCTTTCAAAATGGTAAATCATCCCACTGATGCTAGACACTTGTGTTTCATCAGTGACTATAGACATCTTCCCTTTAGGAGGTCAGAGCTAGATGTGATTAGTCCAGCTACAGGCTGATTTCTGAGTACCTTTCATCCATTCTATTAATGGCTAAGTGGACAGACCTTTTTGGAAAGTTCATGACACACTCTTCTGCTTTTGCAATCATCTGTCTACTTTGAAATGTCTGGCAATTAGCTGTTTGATTATATTTTTAAGAGCCTTAGTTAGTAAGTACACGCTGTCCTCAAGAGAAGGAAGACCTCAAAAACAAGTTTAGATGCATGGAAAGAAACATAGGGTGTAAAAACTGTAGTGAATGCAATAAAGTGCTATTTGAAATTCTTGTGATATTCATGGGAGCTGCAAGCTGAGAAAAAGCTGCCTGCCACCTTTTTCTTTGTTTATCAAATTCCTATTTCATTCTCTAGCAAGTTCTGGGTTATTGATTTGCATACTGATAAAATTCCCCCTAAAGTTAAAAAATGATGAAAAGAGAAATTTGAATTGTAAATATTTCTATTAAAGTAATTGTTTTTAAAAATTAATAAAAAGCCCAACAAAACCCACAGAAATTTAGCATATAGGTAAATCATGCATATTGCACAAGATAATAACCTTTCATCTCAACAGTTTGTCTAACAATGAAGGATAAGATGAATCCAGAATCCACAGTTTTTGTGAAGTTGGTTGTTTCGGACTGTTCCTCTGAGATGTGTGGAGAGGATCTGTGAACTATTCCTTTGATTTTGTCTTATTAACTTACCTATAATTGCTTACAGACATACTTCCCTGAAACATTGTTCTTTCATCTTAATTTTTTTTTGTGACTATTTTGGATACTAAATCTGACTGGACTTTGTCCATTTTATTGTGATTCTGAGAAAAGGCTTGATAATATGGACTTTGAATTTAACTTTTTAATCTTTTCTCCTTCTGTGGTACTCCCAAACACACGTTTTATGTAGGTACACAGAGAGAAAACCTATCCATAAAAACTATCAACGCGAAGACACTGCATTATTTTCTTTCACCTTTTATTTAATAAATGGTTAGATGGGTAGTGGTTTTAATTTAAATATCTTTATTCATGAAAAATCTGTTGAAAGATATTTCCAAGGCCACCTCCTCTGGCCCAGGAAATCTCTGAAGCGTAGATCACTATAAGCTCTAAGAAAATATTTATTTTGTTCATGTAGTGGATTCTCTGGAATTCTCCACTAGTGGTTTCTGTGCATTGGACACCAGATGGGTCTTTAATCTAACATAATTTTAAGACATTAATGAAATTATATAAATATATCCTTCAGCTTTTTTTTCAGTAAAATTTCACAATTCTAAGACTGGGAAGAGGTTCTGATATCCACAGAAACACTAGGATGTTCTGTCTTAAATAGCAGTCTATTAAAAAAAAAAAGGCTTTAAAATGTGTTTAGATTTTATACATTGTTTTACCTGAATGCATGTCACTAGATAAAATGAGAGAATTACAGTTTATTATGATAACAAGTGTTTTTTCTCCATGGTTTGGTTAACAAGATGATAGTAAGATATTTTTTGTGCTTCCCTCTTAGATTTTTTTTTTTTTTTTTCTCCCTTCCTTCCATTAGGGGAAAAATTATGTAACAACGTAAATGCCCAGTAAAGAAACTATGAAGAAACAACGGCCTTTCCTCAGAAGGATGCTGAGGGATCATGTGTAAGTCATCCAAGACATAAACAAATGAACAAAAGTATAAATCAAGTGATTTTGGGTGATGGAGTAGTGCATCTAATCTTGTGACATTTTTTTTGCTAAAGCCAAAAAAGGCATTCAATTTTTAAGCAGTGGCCAAATTTTTCGATATTTCATCTCCCATTATTCTAAGCAATAATTTTAAAAAAAGAAAATAAAGGGGAAAAATCAGCACATTGAAGTAGGTTGACTGGAGGGTCAGTTACTAGAAGAATATTTAAAGCTATTATTACACAAATTGGGAAATAATTGCTTTTTTTGTTTGTTTGTTTTTTATTAAGGCCTCATTAAAAGTGTTATTTAATTGGAAAAAAAACATAGAAATGTGAAGACCAGTAACTGTATGGATATGCACAGACACAGACATAAGAACCTGCACTCAAATTTTAATTTATGAACTGACTATAATGCAGTTTATATTAAATTCAATGGCTTATTGGGTTTTTCCATTAACTGTATTCCATACACCTTTGTCAATCCAAAGGACCAAACCAATATATATATATATCTCATGGATTTTCCAAAGAACTGCTATAACTCCTCCTTTTGTCCTAAAGCTGGCAAAATTGAAGATATTAATCTGACTCAGGATGTGACACTTAGCAAAATTTTAAGATGACCATATTTTCTTCGATGTTCAAACAAATAGAACTAAAATACAAAGACTTTACAGATTATTTTTGGAGATCATGTGAGAGCAGACCCTCTGTCCTATCCTTTTCTACAGTTAGGTACCGTTCTTCACACTCAGCTGTATTCTGCATCTAGAAGACACTATTAAATCCTGATTCTGAAAAAAAAGAAAAAGAAAGTTTTGCTAGACCAAGATCACTTCTTATTGACACTAGAATAAAGTAACAAAAAAAAAAAAAAAAAGTTGAAAGATCTTCTTTTTTGCTGTTCTTAATCTGAGTATTTAAGCTTTGTTTAGCAGCTATGCATCATTTAATTTCCCAAGTTTTCTTTTCTCTTCTTTATAATTCTACCAGATTTTAATATTTATGTATTAGCGTAATAAGCTACTGGATTTAAATAATGAAAGACACAGATGTACAAGTTTAACCTAAGTTCTCCCATTTCCCATGACACCATGAATAAAGGACTGTTTGTCCTCCAGATTGGTTCATTACCATATTGCTCAGAGCAATTTTTTGAAGGGAGAGTGATGCAGTTTTTTACATTGAAGCATTTATAGAGTAAATATCTAGGTTTGTCCTTTATTATTATTATTATTCAGGAATATGAATTCCTTTTAATTTCTGCAAATCACTGACTTGTCTTCCCATGAAAGGACTGTATGAATATTTTATAAGGCAATCTATTTTTCTTAATTTGTTATTTCAAGATGTTTATAGGTGTTCTTATTTCTTCATACAAAAAACAGAACACAAGGCAATTTTCCCCCTGTATTTTATGGCAGGAGTCTCATTGCTATATATCTGGTGGCTTCAGTCGTATAAAGTTGTGAAAATGTGATTGTGCTTGTCTGCCTCAGTGGAGTGTGCTGGGACTGCCAAGGAAAACAACTTTCCAAAAATTATTCAACAGTCATATCTGGGAAAATGCAGACTAAATAACCCATTACTTCAGCACTTTGCCAAACTGAAATAAAATAATATATTCTTTTAGATATCTGTTCTCAAAGAAGACTGACTTTTCAATAACAAATCTGGTGTTGAGTCAGCACCTGAAATATGTTTGCACTACGGTTATTTGACAATATTCATAAGTTTTATATGAGTAATTTATTTTGTGTCTGGTACATGCAAGTCAGAAGTACCAGCACACTGCCTGCTTCAACCTCTTCAACTTGCAATGCAGTTAAAGGTCTTTCATGGAAGGCTGAATAATCAGTTCTTCATTATTCTGCATTATCACAGCAGTCCACAAGTGTTGGTGAATTAGGCTCGACTTTCAATCTCTGCTCAATGGATTAGAAAGATACAGGTCACGGGTAGAATCTTGACCTGTAATTCTGTAGCTATGTAATATCGTATTTCTACTTTCACAAGTCTGTAAGCTCTTTACTGATTTTGCAAGGGCTCAGGACTACAGATTGTCAGGCCCATTCCATGTGGATTTGTCTTGGTCAAGAATTATTTTTAATCAAAAGTAATTATTACAGAAATAAGACATTTTTGCAGAAAAAGTTTAATATTAATAATGATGCAGTTAAAGTCGACATTCTGCACTCCTTAGTCTTTTCTTGGATCATTGTTCTTGGCGGAAAGATCCCAGCATCATAGAACCATAGATTTATAGAATCATCAAGGCTGGAAGAGACCTTCAAGATTATCCAGTCCAACCATTCACTGCAACACCTAAACCACCATCCATATCACCCAGCACCAGATCCAGATGCCTCTTGAACACCTCCAGAGCAGCATGTCACATTCTAAGTATTCCCATGTCTTTTTTAGCATTTCAAATGAGAGAACGTCATCTTCAGGCAACCACTTATTGCCCATCAAATCATTTATTAGGCATTGTAGGCAACAAAATAGATTGTGTTCCTCAGCTTTGTTGCCCAGAGAAGCTGTGGATGACCCATCCCTGGAAATGTTCAAGGCTAGGTTGCATGGAGGGCCCTGAGCAACCTGGTGTAGTTGAAGGTGTCCCTACTTTTTTGTGACTATTTTTTGGGGGGGGAGGGGGGGGTGTGTGTGTGGAAATCTCCAGTTAAGATATGACAGCCTCAAATCTAATCCATTTTCTGGATAACACACCTGAGTCTGTGTTTCCTATTTCCTAGAAACCAAATATTTTAAGCACTTGCCTAACTAGTAAAAGTGTGAATTTTCCTCTTTTTTTAAATGAAGGAATTAGTTCAGCATAGATTTTTCAGTGAAACTAGATTTTCCCACTGATTTATAATTTGTGAGCCATTCATCAAAATATGTGTTAAAATAGAATAGATGACTACCTTTCCCTGTCTTAATTAACTTTATCAGAGTTCCTTTTAGTATTAGTTCCCGAGGTGCTATTTTGTGAAATACTAAGGTATCTTAACATTCTTGGTGATATTTACACTGTATTAACTGTCATCTTATATTTTAAATCAAATTCCATTCACCACATTTTTTACCCTTACCTTTGCTGCCAGACATGCTGCATCAGGTTTGGAAGGGGGAAATAATATTTTTCTTTTTAACTTATTCTTTCTCCCCACCTCTGTCCTTTTTTTCTTCTTTATTTATTTGGAAAGGAGATTATAAAAATTCTTGGGAAACAGTGCTTTCTATTTCATTATGGCAGAAGGTTTATGTAGAGAAGAAAATAAGTGTTGTACGTGCAATCTGTAACATATGATGTGCTGGACCCAACTTATTCACATTTTGTAACATATCACATGCCAAAAAGGGCCAGGACATTTATTGATAATCAGATTAATTTCTTATTACTCAGAAAATTCAATTGAACCACAGTTTAATCTTTTAATTTTCACTTTCACAAAACATTCACAATACATACCTAACTAATCACATTGCCTACAAAGGTAGTAATTTAAAATTTTGCCACATATTTAATTAGTGTGTATTTGCCAAGATATTTTTTTTGTTATTCTGCTATTGTCACCTGTCACTCAGTGAAAACGCTTGGCTGGCATTATACAACATCACTGATCTTTACCTAATGTGAAGCAAGTGACATAACTTAGGCTTCTTTGCTCTTTTTGCCTAGTTCCTTTAGATGAGTAGGACGTGAGACTAGATCACGACTCTCATTTGGAAAATAAGGATATTAATTCCTACCAAAAAATTAACAGTAAAAGAAAGAAGGATTTTCCTATTATAATAAACCTGTCTTTTTCCCAAGATGAACAGTTAATAATACTTTAAAAGAAGAAAGAATATTCCAAAACAAGAGGTCTTCTTGAAGAGTATAAACTCATCCTTATTAAAGATTGTAGAACTGAATGTAGTCTTAAGGAACAGCATAAAATATTTTTATTTAAATAATAATTAGCTCAAATTCTGCTTTTAGGCATGAAAAGAACCTTTATATGTTTTGGATTTATCAAGAATATACTCAAAATGGTACTAAAATGTGTAAAACTTCACCAAGTTCTTGAAGTTTGCTTTGGGAATTGAGTATTGTGGAGATACACATTTTTTCTGTATTTAAATATGGGTTAAGATGGGTTTAAAAACCTTGCACCACATATTTATTTTAATTAAGTTGCTTTATCTTAGCATAAAAACCTGTCACACTTGAACTTTTATATTATTATAGTAGGTATGAAGTGATTTTATAGCAATATGAAGTCAAGAGCTGAGTTAAAATAAGAGCCAGAGAATAAAAATTCAGTTTTCAAATATTATCTAGAAAGTGTTGAAGACAATGTGTTTGATGAACCTCACTACAGATGCTATGATTTATAATGTTTATTTCATATCTATAAATGCAAATTTCTTTGTAAATTTTGTTTTATATGTCATTGATAAAGAAGCTTTTGATGTCAAGATATTTAGTAAGTCGAGAAAAGCTCCAACAGTACCTCCAAAATCAGCAGTTTCTGCAACCTACCTGAAAGGACTCCGAAAATGGTGTCTGAGTAGTACACTAAGACACGAACATTGTTTTGTAGTTAGTGTAACAGCACTGGGGAAATCGCAGAATGAGAAGAAAGCTAATGTTGGATTAACACTTTAAAAAAGAAACAGGATAACTTAGCCAATGAGATATCAGCCCTGGCTAATACTTACTGAATGTTGGTAACTGTTTTGGTTTTTTGGTTTTGGTTTTCTGTTTTGGTGGTTTTTTTGGTGTTTTTTTTGTTTATTTGTTTGTTTGTTTTTTGTTTTGTTTTGGGTTTTTTTGTTTTGTTGGGTTTTGTTTTGTTTTGTTTTGTTTTCTTTCTTTTCTTTCTCAAAAGGATTTCAGATGTGGTATGCAAAATGTCATTCATTTTGGATTCTGCAAGGAATATTACTTATTGACAAGCAAATATGATCACTATGATCTTAGCCCCATGTGGCACGTTTAATGGATTAAGAGCTAGCCAACCCATACATCTTAGCCTGATGATATTTGATACTGACAAGCAGAGGGAAATGGGAGAGGAGTGGGATTCCACATGGGTTGGTACTAGTGTGACTGTCTCAGAAGTTCCTGTTCATTCCCTAATCAAGAAAATGTGATATGGTGGTGAATTGGTCTACAGATGTGAAGAATCAAAGTGGTACCACATATTAAGAGATCTCTAGTGCTCTGATTTAATTAAAGAAGAAAACTACAGAGACAACTTACCAAAACTTTTTTTTTTTTTTCCCTCAGAAGAATACTCTAATCAGACAGTAAATTATTCTGCAAGTCCTATTTTGAAGCTTATAATATCATATGTATAAATCATTAGACATATAATGGGTATTGGAAATAAAAATACTAATTTCAAAAAGTCAAAGGGTTTAAAGTCTACAGTGATATCTACAGGAGATAGTTTTCACACAACACAAATTCACGTCAGCTGCAGATTCAGATACAAAAGATAAAATGCAGAGGAGGAAAAGGAGAATAAATTTCTAACATGGCCATGAAAAATACAATAAAGGAAGAGGGAACATGCACAGAGACATTATAAAAGTTGGTGTGAGAGAGAGAGAAAAAATAGTACTTCTCAAAGCAACTGAGGTGGGTGTGTGAAGGGGTGGGCCAGGACAAGCTCTGCAATGAGTGGCACGGTGTACTGTTCCTCAACTCCCCCTTGGACACTCTAGTCCAGCCCAGAATGGCTATCAGCCACTGGCACACCAGAAGGTCCACCTGGAGGGCCCTAGGAGACCAAAACAGATAAAAGCAGTGGCACAAAGGCATACATGGGCATAGTACATGGTTTTGATTTTATAGTAGCTCTGATAGTGCTGGAATTCAATCAGTAATTATTAATCTTTCTCTGCCCACCCCCCCCCCCCACCCCCCCATTCTTTCTTCTCCTAATTTCTGCTACTCAAAATCTGGGTAATTTAAAGTTGGATGAGTAAATTTTTCCAAGTACCATTATTTTCCAAAGTTTGACAGTAAAAAATTGTTGTTTAAATTCTTGAGAATTTCTTCACATTCCTCCTGTGCACTTGTCTCAGGGTATTATAATACCTAAGCCCATGTTGAGTGAGTCCACAGCTTTACAGATGACAGGCAGAATTTGTGGACTAGATTATCAAAGAATATTCCAGCTTTTCTAGTAAAGAAGAGTCCCATGTATTCCAGCTTTTCTAGTAGAGAAGAGTCCCATGAGCCAAAGGAGCCATTAAAACCAGCTTTATGTGTTTTTTGAGGAGTGAATGAGGTGTAGAACACTCATAGGAGATGTAGCATCTGCATCTCTGAATGTAGTCTTGTTTAATTGTGAGTTATTTATTTTTTATTATCATAATTACAAGACACATAAGTAGTGACAAAGCTACCTCAGTTTATGCCTACATTTTACTAATATTTCCCTTCCAAATGTCCTTATGTAATTGTCTTCTGCCCACGTATATCCTAGAGGTATCGCACAAACCTTTTTTTCGTTCGAGCCTCATTTACACATCAGACTGCCAGGTTAGTGGCACATCTCTTTCAGTAGTGTGCAGAAGGATCTTGTTATTTTGAACTAAAGATTGCATTTAAGAAAATGTAAAAAACTCAGTGACAAGTTTAACCAAGTAAAACTATTTAAAATGCATCTGCTTGAAGGAAAGGGTCAGTAACAAACACCTAGATAATTTTAGAAGCCATTTTTCAAGATATGCTATTATTACAGAGAGAATAGTATTCTCTCCCATAATATTTATGCAAAGCAAGCTATGTGCTTTACACTTGCTCTTTAACTATGTTTAAATTCCTTCCTTTTCATTTTCATTATAAGCCCCAGAATGATTGATTTGTTAAGGTGCAAAGTGCATATTTTCAATATATGATTGCTCAAATATCCAAAGAAAGATCTGGTTTTCCTTCAATGAAGCAGTTGTGTGCTGGGATTTGTTCTCCAAATCATGAGTTAGTTTGAAGTCTAATATCACTGAGGAGTGTATTTCATATGCTACATGTATTTTGTTCAGCTACAACCATTTGGCAAAGGAAAAAGCAATAAAATTTCTTTATTGAAATTGTACTTCATATTTGTCTGTAAATTCTAGCTACTCTGATAGTGAACACAGCTTTATGTAAAGAAATAATCAAATGTCTTCTCTGATGTTTTTATACTAACCAGAAAATTAAGTTAAAATTATACGATGAAGCCAGTAACTCCAGAGACAATATGCAATAAAACCAGGCATAGACATTCACCATATTCCAAATACGTATAAAACCAAAGGGAAAATAGTAAATTCCTGAGAAGCTGAAACCATATATCCTTAGTCACATTATCTAAAGTTACTGAGGTTTCCAAGAGAACTCAAGCCCTCTCCTTATTCAAACAGACATCTGAATTTGAAACCTCTTTTTGAAGGGAATTCTTTACTCACCAACAGCGATAGTTTCTCCCTCATATTACAGTTCCAGAATGTACATGTAAATTATTTATTTCCTCTGAGGTGAGATAAAAGTTTCCTCAAAAAAAGTAATTTTCTCATCTGAAATAATGATGCTTCAGTGAAGTAATAAGCATCTAAAACAGGTGAAGATGCAAATGAGAACACTGGAGGAGGCACAAGGGGGACAGTGGGATGTTAAAGTAGATTTCCGGTGCTTCAGGTTCTCTTCATTAGCCTCCATCTTTGGTTCCGGAGGCTGTAACTGGTTTACACCATGTTGAATCAGCCATCACTATGTAAAAGTTTTGGATGTCTTCAGGCTTATGAAAATCATACCATGTGCTGGATAACAGTTGGAGATATATATAGATATAGATTAGATATAGATATAGATATCAATAGATATAGATGATATAGATAGATATAGATATAGATATAGATATAGAGATAGAGATAGAGATAGAGATAGAGATAGAGATAGAGATAGAGATAGATTAGATATAGATGATAGATATAGATTAGATATAGATATAGAGATTAGATATAGATATAGATAGATATAACCTTAGAAATGTGATGGGTTTTGCATTCCAGGACATCTTGACCTGGTTCTGAAAGTAATTTGATAAACTGTCTGGGACCGTGTCATCTGTAAGCTTTTCATTAAGTTATTCTAAGACAGTTGCTGGGAAAGAAAGAGATGTAATACAAGGTTATAATGTGTCACAAACATTGCAGAACCACTGTCTGTTCATATACATACTCTTAAGATCTAAAATGTGAAGCAGAAAAATGTAATTAATACCAAAATGCTGAATATACTATTCTCTGGAATTTTAAAAAGTCCTTCTAGCTTGCATTGCCTTTTACAATTGCATAGTAATTTCTTGTTCTATTGTGCCTTTTGCAACTAACTTTGATGACTATATTCATATTAAATATGTTGAATATGACCAAGGTATGAAATATTTTTAATGAGGTTTGAAAATGCATTCCAAACAGCAAAACTCTAGAAAATAGATATTGCTTTATCACAAAAAAAAAACCAACCACAAACAACAACAAAACAACAACAACAAAATACCTAATTAAGACCCTTAACTCTTTCATTGCTTTCTTTATCAAATTAAAGAGGAGAAATACATGTACACTGAGATGTTTTGGAGAAAATATTGTATTTTCACTAGCTGTAATCTCTGTAATTTAATAGGTCTATTCCATAACACAAAAAATAGCATTCTCCTGCATGCTGGCTTTTTAATGGACAAATGTGTCAGGAATGTGGAGTAATAGAAGAGATGTTCTGCTCCATTCTGACCTTTTGTAGTAGCAGTGATGTGATTAAACCAAATGAAAGCCTGCTCTCCTAATAGTGCAGCTTCAGAGTGGAAAATCTTGCCAAGTAGTATACAATTATCTGCTAAATGTATTCCTGCACTAAAATGTGCTAAAACCTTAACATTTATGGGGTTCTCAGAATAGGAAAGCTTAAGCTGCTAGAGAGAGCAATGGCTCTTCAAATAGTATCCTTGGAAGTGTGGTACAGGGTCCATAACAAAAATTATTCATTTGTTCTCTGGCAGCACCTAATCTCTCATATGTAGCTCAACCATACTAAGGGCCCACAGGCCCTGTCCATAATAGCTTAGAATCTATCCACCTAGAACTTACAGACACAAACAAAAAATAATCAATAAGAAGCTAAAAAGTGTCAGGTTTGTATGTTATGTAAATGTCTAAGTTCATGTTTTTTCCTCAAGATGTGTCAAAATGACAGATAAATACCATATGCAGAAGACCCTAAGTCACTTTTTTTCCTAACAATAGAGTTCTAACCCACATGCAAAGAGGCAGTGCAAGGGGTTTTGTTCTGAAATGCTCTTTTCTTCTGAACAGATTTCTCTGAATCTGTTACACATCATCAAAAATAGTTAAGTAGTTATTGATACCAAGAGAAACAGAAAGACAAGGACACTTGTTCAGATGGCTAAACATCTAATATATGTTTTTACCTCAATACTTGTAGAGAACCAAAAGGTAATTATCTGGGTTATGATCTTTTTTTTTTGTTAAACTATCAATACAAGCATCAGCTAAAGATGACTCATGTTGCCTTAAATATCTCTCTAAAAATGGATTATCACAACCTCCTAAAGGTCTGTTTCTTTTCATTAATATGAAGTCAGTTTTGTTAACTACAATACAGACTTAGTTTCAGATGTCTAAGTTAATTGGAATGAAATTGACCTAAAGACATGCATCTCTGGTGTAAACTGCCTTTATTAGCAGCCAGTCAAAAAATGTCATTATGAGGATTCCTCATTCATGGATATGTCTTCTGGGGAGATACTCTATCTCATAGCAGGAAAAGGGGTTTGAGAGCCTCCCCAGTGTCAAGCAGGTCACAGAAACAACCACCATACCACAAATTAAATCCAAGGAGTAAATTTGCTTTTGTTACCTCGACAACCATTGGATGCCAAACATCTGTGCCGAAGCACAAAAATACAGTGCAGGCACTGCAGAACTCAGTCCATGCCAGAGGATCGCCAGATTTGCTGTCTTCGTCTGTACTTCAGGGATTCACCCAGGAGTGTTTTACCACTGCACTTTTACCTTTCACACAGAAGGGCAGGAGTCTCAACCATGTTCACTGTGGTCCCTCTAAGTTTACAACAGACCTATGTTATCTAAATATGTAAGTTCCTGTCAAACACGAGACTAAACAATTAATATGATACTTATGTAAGATTTAAATGCCTTGATTTACCTTTCATTTCCTTATTTTCATGAAAAAAAAATCATAAACCTGTATTTAAATCAAACTTTGATGGGGAGTAAGGTCTTCCACCAGCTTTCTGTTCATTGTACTGAATGATTGATTGCTTGTATATGGCATGACAAAAGACCACTGCTCTAAGTCCAGAGATATGGGCTTTCTTCCCTTTTTTGCATTTTGATTCTCCTTTAGCTTTTATAGATAAAATGCAAAGGATAGTATCACATGCAATGCGGATGATGTCTCACTGTTAGACATTGTGATATGAGTGCATGATCTGCAACTCATAATTATGTTGCTCTTAATAAAAAAATAGGCGAATAATTGGATTTGAAGACAAAACTGTCTCAGCCATGTTGATTTTTTTTTTTTCCCCTTAAGCTATTTACCTGAAGTTCAGTAAGTTAAATTATAGTATTTATGCTATGGGAAGTTATTTCATGCTTTCATATGTATGAGATTTTTCATATCTATGCAAAATGAAAATATCATCATGAAAGTTCAGGCTCAAAAATGAAGAAATTTTAAAATCTAAAAAGTAAAGAAATTACTTTGCATCATCCAAAATCTCCTAAGATTTTAAATTGTTTTTAACACTTGGGGCCAGCATTCAGATACTTAATTTTGAATACATGTTTGAGAAAGCCTACATTACAACAGCATTGATAATTGTTCTTTCACAATAAGAAAAGAAAGAAGGTTTACAGCCTTAGGTCGTTTAAATATTTTAGAGTCAGGAGCGTGACTTTAGCTTTTCCTTGTGAGATTCCCTATTGCTTCTTTCACAGTGACTTCTATAACAAAGTCAAGCACAAACATAAATATGAAGATCACATTCAAGTCCCTCTTTGATTTTAAGCCTATAATCAAGATGTTGAACATAAATATGGTAAAACAGAATTCAATTCTTTGTCTTCCTCTCAGTTAAAAAATCTCTTTTTAAAGAAATCCAAGGCACAAGGATGACTAAGATCATCATATTTTTTAGGATCAATTTATCTATTAAAGGTTCTAAAACATAGCTTGATCCTTTACAGCACAAAGTCAAAATCCATGTCATGACATCTAATAAATGTTATAATAAATAGTATTAATATATTAAAATCAATAAATATATTCATGGACAATATCTTATTAATTCTCAGATAGATGCACCATAGTGGCAAGATCAATAACATGACTGAAATTTTCCTAGATAACTTTAGATATCAAAAATAGTGTTGGTAAATCATATACATCCCCTACAGTCAGTAAAGGTAAAGGATATGCACTTGGGAAAAAAAATAATGTAATATGTTATAGACACCTGTGTAGAGTGAGGGACAATTTCTAGGGAAACAAGACAAAATAAACCTAGCTTTTCTTGCTTCCCTAAAAAGGAGGCCAAGATGAGATATCATGCAGGGGGTAAGAGGAAGAGATATTTTATGACGTAGGGAAATCCATTTCTGTTTTTAGAGCCTTAGTATAGCACTATACAAATCTTGTTAGTCTCAGTTCAACTATACAAAAATGTTTTGTTGGGGTGATGTAGAAAGGATTTAGAAGATTGGCACAAATGAAATGTCACAGCAAGTTTTGGACAAAGTACATTCACAAAGACAGGTGAGCAAATGGATGACTTCTAAACAACAAAGTATATACAACAAAGAGCAAAGAGACCCTTAATCCACCATGAATGTATAAAGTTTTTTATCTATCTTAATATAGATAACTACCTACTCTAAACTACCTAATGCTGGTATGGGTACAGTGGACAGGTAAGATGAAGTGTAGAAAGAGTCATTTGCTAAGTCATCTGGAAAAGGAATCTCATTCTGAAGATAATATTGTTCCTTGTTAATATCTGTGCAGCAGTATTACCCCAAAAGACTATGGGGATGTACAGGTGGGGCACATCTACCTTTCATTATGTAGTGTAGCAATAGGCACACGTTATTTGACCAAACACTACACACTTAGTAACTGCTGTTTAATACATTAATACAGTAAATACATAGAGAGCTTTGTCTATCCTTTTGAATAAAACAGTGATAGATGCTATCAGACTAGCTTATAAAACAATCACTTTTTCTAAGTTCAATTAAAGTTGGAGTTGTATAATTATTTTTCTTTAGGTGGCCTAAAGACTGCTACTATTGTAAACACCTGTTAGGAATCTCAGCTACAGACAATAGCCTCTTTAACCTTGCTTTCAGCAAGAACATAATCCTGTCCATGAAATTATAGCATGAGATACATCTCCACATGAAGCATTTCATCTATCAGTACCCATTCAACTTGAAAACAACCCTGATGATGGGTCCTCAAGATGTTTGCTAAGTCCTCGAAGTCAATATTCTCACAAACACAGCAAATCATGACACATAATTTATGTAGGAAATGAGCTGTGTTATGATTTCGTTAATTAAGACCACTAGAGGAGTAAGTTTACCCACAGAAATCGTCCTGAATATAATTATTGCATATAGCCATAAATAGTATTAATGTGAAGCTGTTCTCCAACCATTAAGTGGTTTTTATGGTGATAATATATTAAACTAAAAATTACTATGAAAGTTACTCAATATTAATTCTAAATTTGAAAAACTATCAAGAGAGTTAGAAAATTAAGTTTTTTTAAAAATTATTCAAAGCACCTGCATGTGTTTCACATACAAAATTAATTGCCATATTAAATTAGCAGAATGACATTAACATTAAGGGATCATTAGTATCATTCATAATTATTCATTATCTTTAAGCTGAATCATATGTAATTTCCTTGACATACCGTATTTGTTATTTAAAAGATTAGATTTTCAAAACTCTAATTACAGGTACAGAACATATGGAAGATATACACAAAGATAAATATTCTCAAGTATTTTTATTTTCCTGTAAAGAGTGGAGTATTTTATCTAAAAAAACTTAGTGCAATTGGGGTCAAAACTGGGAGAAAGAAAGTTAGAATAACATATAATGATGGAAAATGAAGAAAAAAGAACAGCAATGGCATTATGGTAATCAGTCGCTGCTTTCATTAATAGTCTAGATGTTGCAACATACATCTTTCTTTATATTCTTTGAACTATGATGTGGCAAATCACCCCAAGGTGCTATTGGCATATAGCCTATTTTCAAGAGCTCAGTCTTTGATTTTGTTCACTGATTTAAATAATTTTATTGTTCACATGAAGTTGTGTGCTTCTTTTTGGACACCCTGATTAAACTGTGCAACCAATCTCAGGTATACTTTGATTCTGTATTATCAACTTACACACATATAAAAATATAATTCAACATTTATGCCAGTACAGATTTCTGCTAGTACAAACTAGAGGTTGTCGAACCATGAGTTTAACCTTTACTCAAGTGCTCTGTGACAGATGGATTGGCTGCATGGTCCCTGTTCTCTCCTAACATACTCCTAAGTGGCAATTAGTCCAGCTCTTACATAGCCTCAGCTGTTCTGTACTGACAATGATAAACAATAATAAAAGCTCTACTGGCTTCAGCAGATCCACACAAGCTGAAACTATGATGCTGTGTTCCCAGGGAATTAATATAATAGCTACTGACATTACAAGCTTATCCTAAGTTTTTTAGGGAAAAAAATGCTGTAAGTCAAAAAATGAGTAGACAATCAAATGACATAACCAGTTTCCGTAGTTTATACATGTGAAATAGGTTCAGTGTATTTAGGGACTTGAGGTGAAGTATTTTGTCCTCCTTTCAGCTGATTAATGTTTACACAAACATTTTTAAACATTTAATGTCTAAGTTCTGTCACATTGCTGGAGGTCTCTCTGATTGTGTCAGAAGAGGAATTCCAAAAAGCAGGATCAAATCCTAACCTAGGAGTCACACATTTTTGAAAGAACAGCAAAACCTTGAAAAGGATCTTTCACAATATTCTGTCTTGAGCCTTTTACTTTAAAACTACTCTTTTCACATTTCTCTGACAGAGTTAAACACTATTTGATTATTACTCAGTAATGCTGTTTAGTCATTCACAAATATTAAGGAAGTTTCTAAAATCAATGAATGGACTGCAACTTTCACAAAATATGCAATTTTTTCCATCAAATTCAATTTTCCCTTGAGTATTGTTTGAAAAACCAACTTTTTCTTTTAAGCTGCTAGTTATGAAAAATTGCCCTCAGAACAGCATCTATTATTCAGTTTTTCAAATTTAAAAAAAAAAAAAAAAAAAAAAAAAAAAAAAAAAAAATGGACATCAGTTATTTGACTGACTGTTCAGCCCTTTCCTGGTAAAGCAAAAAATACTATAAATTTAAGGGCAGTGGTTGTTGCAATTAATGTATTTTGATTTGAAATTATTCAACAAATAGATTATGCTATGCCTGGATCACTTTTGATGATCTTGTTAAATTTGAGAAATAATAATTCAGTATTTGAAGACAGGAAAATATTGGCTATGACATCACTTAAAATAAACCAACACTTAAAAAGAATGATAACTGAATGAGATGCAGTCAGCTCTTGATAGTGGTGGGAAGATAGTGGTAGTTCATCATACTGATGTTTAGCTCCTCAGCCTCCTCTTGTTCCATGTCCTTACCCTCTCTTCCATCAGCAAAATCTTGGAAATAAGATATTTATCTACCTGTCTGTGTTCTGCATCATGCCCACTGTCTGTCATCTCCCCACTTCAGAGGTGGACACTCCTTTGCTGCGCATGTAACCTCATATACCATGGGCATCTGGATAAGGGAAGGTAGCTATTTCACAATGATCTCGGTCTTGAAATGATTAGTGTGTCCCTGGAACCCAGAGCTGTGGCTCTGAAAAACTAACTTCCTGTTAGAAATATGCTCCCTTCTTACTTGTAGTTTTCACTTTTGGCAGAGTAAAGGCACCACCACTATTGTGGAATACCAGGCAACAAAATCAGCATGTTTGGCTCACCACATAAAAAGTCCTTTTCCAGCTAACCTCAAGGGCAAGGACAACGTTGTTTGGTTTTTTCCTTGCCTTTTTTAATCTCTAACTGAAACACGTGTCCTTAAATTCATTATTTTTCAAGTTATTCTGTGCACCATGAGTTAAAAATAGCAAAATGTTAGCTCAAGTAAGAAGAACTAAAACCCATAAAAATTAATATTGGATGCTTTTTCTTCATATACCTGGAGATTTCAGATGAAATTGCAAGTCCAACATATAAATTTTGAATAGTCTTGCAATATTTGGATTAATGATTTATTAAAAACTTTCTGTTTTTTCCCCTTACTCATAACAATTCCCTTCCTCTGTTGTGATTGAATCTTCTCTGAAATACCTCTAGGTATTAAAGTAAGCCAAGAGCAGTTGGTGAATTGGAACGGAATCTTTGACTGGAGTCAATTGCCTGCACACAATTATCATGTGAATTACTCAGTAAAACTGTTTTACAAGTTTTCTGCTTAAAATTACATTTATTTCTGTATTCTTGACTTTTCTTCTATTACTTCAAATAAAATTTCTGGTGACTGACAACAGATTTTTAGGCTACTGATTAAGTTCATTGTCAGGTTGGCCATTTTTGTGCTTTTATTTTCTCACTAACTTGGACTCTGAACAAATAATATTTCTTAACCTCTCCCACCTCCTTAAGTCTCTACATTCCTTAAGGAGAAATCAGCTAACATAATCAAACTCCCAAACATTTAAGCCAAGTTGAATTATTTATTTTACATGATAATAACAATAGCAATAATTGCTTATTCTGGGATGTCACTGGTGAGATGCCTTAAATAATCTTATTTTTATGTTAACTGTATCAATTGACATTGTATCCCATTTAATTCTTATTGTAGAATTGTCTTGTCGACTAATTGGTATTTCCCTCATTTTATCTCCATATACTTATTGACAGCTGCTCTGTTTCTCCATCAAATATTGACAAACTGAAACTCCAGTTTTCTACCTTTTCAGCATATGATATACTATTAATATTATAATTATATATATAATTATAATTTTTTAATATATATATATAAAAGTTTTGAATAATATTTTTCTGGAAACATTCACAGTATTTTGGTCTGGGTCTTAACACTGACTTTTAAAGGGTTTTTTTCTTTGTGTTGTTGTTGTTGTTGGGGTTTTGTTTGTTTGTTTGTTTTTGTTGGTTTTGTTTGTTTGTTTGTTTGTTTTAATATATTGACCGGGGCATCATAGGAAGCATTTATAGACAACTAACTTTTCTCCCTCCAGCGGAACAGTTTTTATGGTATTTCTCCAACATTATCTTTGACTCCTTAAGTCTTAGTGATACCTTTGTTTTCTTCGTATAATTATTTGGTGATTTGTTCTATAGGATGATTTTTTTTTTTCTTTGTTTCTGTCTGTCTGATGAGATAATGCATTTTATACATGCAGTCCTGACTGTTGTTCTAGGCTTCTGTTGCCATTCCACTATCCCTTTATGGAGTATATATTAGCATTGCAAGTTCTTCCTTTCACTTTTCTGAATATCTTACATTAACAAAAAAATGAAGTTTTTTGCCAACCACCTTCTCTGTCTTATTACCACTCCTGAGGATCTTGACAATGGTGGTTTTGTCTTTCTTCCCAGCAACCATTTCATGAAATCTATTAATATATCATATTCATATCTATGAATGATAGAATCATGTGTGTTGGAAAAGATCTTCAAGATCATGGAGTTCAAATACTAACTGAACACTGCAAAGTCCACTACTAATGTCCCTAAGTGTCCCATATAGAAACACAGAACTATTTAGGCTGGGAAAGACCTCTAAGATCAGCAACTCTGACTGTTAATCCATCACTTCCAAGTCCACCATTAAACCATATCCCTGAGTGCTACATCTGTAGGTCATTTGAACACCTCCAGAGTTGGTGACTCCAACACTTTCCTGGACAGCTCATTCCAATGCCTGACCACCTTTACAGTAATGAATTTTTTTCTTCTATCCAACCTAAACCTTCTAAAATGGCACAACTTGAGGCCATTTCTGCTTGTCCTTTTTCTTGCTGCTTTGAAGAAGTAATCAACACTCACCTCTGTACAACTTCTTCTTGGGCAGTTGTAGAGAGCGATAAGGTCTCCCCTGAGTCTCATTTTCTCCAGACTAAACAATCACGGCTCTGCCAGCTACTTCTCATCAGACTTGTGCTCTAGACCCTTCATCAGCTTTGTTGCCCTTCTCTGGACTTGCCCAGCACTTCCATGTCCTTGTAGTGATGGGCCCAGAACAGGACACAGGACTTGAGCTGTGGCCTCATCAGGGCTGAGTACAGGGAGAAAATCTCTTCCATAATTCTCCTGGCCAGACTCTTTCTGATGCAAGCTGTGATGCCATCTGTCTTTTTGATGACCTGAACACACTGTTGACCAAAACTGTCAGGTATTTTTCTGCTTTTTCCCTTTTTTGTTATTGACACTCTCTACCTGCTACTGTTCCCTTATTCCCTTATGCAACAATTTTTCTCTCATCATGAGTATTAATGGCAGCATTAGAAGAAGTTGCTTTCACCACTTTCTTATCTCCTCTTGTTCTCCTTTTTGCTAAACTTCCTTATCCTGTCCTAACCTCAAAGACTGAAGACAGTGCAGTGGTCCTTTCCAATCTCTACTTTTCTATGATTCTATCATCCAAACTTCTGTTTTCTTCAGCATCTCTCAGACTCTTTGTTAATTCTTAAACAAGCTTCTCAGTGTAATGTTTTCCAATTAAAAGTATTATTCATTATTTCTCAGGTCTTTCCAGCACTCCTTAATTATGTCAGGGCTGTTTTTCGTGTTTTGGGTTGGTTTGTTTTGTTTTTTTGTTTTTTTTTTCCTTAATAAACAGTTAACAGTTACACAGTCCTTAGTGGTCCATATGAATTCCAGCCTTCTATGTTCCATTCACCTTCATACCACCTTGTCTGAGACAGTCTTTGGGTATTTCTAAGTCACCAGCTTAAACAAGCAATTGCCAATCATACTGATGAAAAAATAAAAATATTCTTATATTACTAAAATTAAAAAAAAAGAAAACAAACCAATAAAACCCCTTAAACCTACATTAAACTTACATTTTCCTTAGACCAATATAAATGAACATCTCAGGTACTTGAAATGGAGAACAAAAGCAACCCTTCACTTGACAGTCCTACTCCTTCTATTGTCAGACTTGACGTGTTGCTATGCTGGCTCTGTCTGAGATGGAGTTCACTTTCCCCAGAGCAGCCCTCACAGTGTTGTACTTCTTACTGGTAGGTAGAAAGGTGTTGGCAATACACCAGTGTTTGGCTACTGCTGAGCAGGGCTAGAACAGCATCAGAGCCATCTCTCCAATGTTCCACCCTCAACAGCCGGCTGAGCATGAGCAAGATCTTAGTAGGGGACATAATCAGGACAACTGGCCCAAACTGGCCAAAGGGATATTCCTCACTCTATGATGTCTGTTCAGAAAAACAAAACAACAAAAACAACAACAACAAAAAATAAAGCTCAGAGAAAGAAGAAGGAAGCAGGGAAGGGTATTAATTATTACTGTTTTCCAGAGCAGCCACTGTATGTACAGAACTCCTGGAAAACAGAGAATGAAACTTCTGTTTTCTCTGCCTTATTTTCTCAGACTTTGGTTTTGCTTTTTTAAACTGTCTATATGTTTATTCATAAGACCTTTTTCCATCTTATTTTCTCTCCCCACCATACTGCTGAGGAGGGAAGCTATCTAGTGTCTTGGTGGCCACCGGGCATCCAAGCCAACTCACCACAGGAGTGTAGGAGTCCATTTGCTTCTCAGGACCAAGTAAGACTTTTGGTTGATTCTGGGCTTGTACCTCTGGGTCTATCTTCCAAGAAACTTGGTAAGTGCTTTTGCATGGCCCATTAATGGAATGGGTTAACTGTTAACTGTTCTGTTATTGTTCTCCCTTCTCAGACTTCAATACCTGCATATCTTGCTTTTGTCTTTCTGTTATCTCAAGAGTTGGCTGCTATATTCTTTATATAAATAGTCTCCCTTCAACTTTTTCTTCTTCCTCACCTTTTCTTTTGAACTAGGGTGAATGAAAATAACCTTGCAAAGTCACTATATATAAAACTCTTAAATCAATGAGATTTCTGCAGAAATAAAGAATTAATCATTCAATGTTATTTAGTTGATGTTAAAAACTCAGCAGGATGAGCTCATAACATTAATTTTAATAAGTTTAATAATCCTTCAAAACAGTGTCTCATATAAAACCTTTTTGCACAAATCCCCTTGGTCTTTAGACACAGCATAGATCTGAATATAACTAAACTTGCATTTAAAATTTAACAAATCTGATAGATGTCACTTGGGGAGGAGCAGCTGGACCTCTGGATGTAAACTCTGTTAGAACTTACTGCCTGAACTAATTGATCTAGTTTTCCTAGCTCATAGGCTAGATTAGATTTTTAAAAAATTATTTGTAGTCCAGCCACTATGGAGGGAAAGAAAACCACACTAATTTGTGGGTTACGTGCATATTCTCATAATGTTTTTTCTTCATTACTTATCCTTGGTTATTGCCTATTCTGACTATGGCTTCAAAAATCTGTTTAGTTTTTACTACAGAAAAGTTGTTTTGGTTGTGGTGTTGTGGGGTTTTTTTGTTTGTTTGTTTGGTTGGTTTTTTTGTTGTTTTGGTTTGTTTGGGGTTTTTGTTTTGGTTTGTTTGTGTTTCTGTTTTTGTTTTGTTTTGGTTTTTCACTTGCTTCCTAAGATGTTTGGAGGAGTCTGTGCTTTACTTTCTACCTTGGACACAGCTCTAAACTAAATCCACTGATCCAAAAATTATTTTCATGGAGAAACACACTGATGAGAGGAGTTAGAGATGGGAAAAGTCTATTAAGGCATTCTCCAGGCATTATATTCATGCATACAACCACTTGAGGAAAATGCCTGGAGCAGAAAATTGAACAATATAGATTTATAAAGTTCCTGTGTGTAGCAGTAAATAGGCAGGATTTAAATTTAAAACTGGTAAAAGGATATACTTTGTTGCACATGGATAATTAACCTAGAGAGCTCATTGCCACAAAAATATCACTGAGGCCTAAAAGATTAGCAGAATTTTAAAAAGGATTAAATGTTTATATGGATAATGAGAGCATTTACATTTGCATGGAATTAGACTTATTTCTTTAGAACAAAAAGTTATAAACTATCTTATTTCAGTTCATAAAACAAGAGGTAGTCATCAAGAATATGAAGAAATCTCTTCTCTCAGTAAAATTATTGCAGAATTGTTCATTTCAGCTTCTTTATGAGCATGTGGTTCTAGTCCCCAGCAGCAACAAGATACTGGAGTACACACAAATACTGCTTGATCCAAAATAGCAATTACCAGGCTCCTATCGACTTTTGCCAATGACTTCATGACCTCGCAGGTACTATGTTGGAAAATAAATGTTTTATCATTCAAATTTGATCACGAAGAGATAAAGGTAGCATATAGACATAGAAATATTTTATAGCAAACTCCTTTTTCTTCTGCAAGAGGGTATGCTTCTGGATAGATGCAGGGAGTATTTAATGACTGAGTGGCCAAGAAATAGAATTATTGGCATGAACAAGTTAATGACCAATTAAGTACAAAAACAAAACTAAATTACTTGCATTGGTACCTAATTTAAAACTGTGATTGTAATCCAGGTAATGGAGCTCTGCTGGAAGTGTTCTTAGCACTCCCCTAACAAAAAAGTCATTACTGACTGGCCTGCTGCTTCATATAATTGCTCTGATAAGCCACCACAAATATAATTGGCTTTGGCTAAAAAAACCCCCCAAACTTCATAATAAAGCAACTATAGTTCCTCTTTGACTTATGTATTTATATCAACTTAAGTAAGATCATAAACACTTTTACTATCCAGATATTTTTACTAAGACACAAAATGTAAAGCAATTATCTTAAACAATCTTGAAGAAACAATACAATTTTCATTAAACTGTGTTCCTTTTGAACACTGAAATTACTTCAATGAGTGCATAGTCTTTTAAAGCCAAAAGGTTTCAGATCAATTTCTGTATTCTTCTGGCAAATTTTGCTATTATAATACAGACTGAGAAGCTTTCTAGACCTAAACAGACTCCGATGAATTGTGTATATTTCCTGTGCTTTCACAGATGTCCAGAATCATGTTCCACTCTCTTGCTTCTCTTGCTGAAGCTCAAACAAATAAGGATTTGAGGTAGTGATAGATAAATACCTCAAAAACATGGACTGTGAATATCTAAGGGAAAACCATAAAACCAGAACTTTATTCTCTTTATTAAGATTCCTTTCTGCACTATCACTAATTTCCATTCTTCTGATGCATGTTCTAAGGAATTTATCAATGGAATTTTCCCAGAAACACCCATTTTAAGTGAACATTAAGCATAGTCATGACAAGCTCATTTTAAAAATCATGTACGCTGAAAACTTAATTATAAAAAACGGCAGTAAGCCAGTGAAGATCAAATCACATAAGATTTGTGTGTCCAATCAAAACTAGCCAAAGGGATTTTAAAAAATCATTTTAAGCTTTACAATTAGCAATTTAACTAGACACTTTTGTGTATCCCTATTCCTCTGTATTCACATAGAAACACTCATAATACACATTATTTCTGCAGTTCCAATGGCAAATTGTATAGATTAGTTTACATAATTGGATGTCAGAAGCTAAAATTTCAAATAAATATGTGAATAAATACATGCATAAATACCTAAACAAAGCAACCAACCACATGGGGAGGGGGGCAGAAATCTCACAAAAATATGATTTTCAGTAAATGGCACTTGTTATATTTGCCTTCATTTATCTGGCCCTGGTTTTATTGTTCATAGGAACAAATCTATAGCAGAAATTGAAGTAAAAATTATAAATTAATATTTAGAAAATAAATATATGATGTGATATTTTATTTCAGTTAGTTGACACCTTTATTGTAAATAGTTATGCTTTTAATGAAATTTTATTAATTTTTAAAAATTGCTGATTTATTTTAAGAAAAAAAAATCACTTTTACCTAAGCATTCTATTAAAAATCTCATTATTTTGAAACAGAAATTCAGAAACCTTAGATGTGTTTTTGTAGATAATAGTTATCAACGTCATCTAAGGCTTTTGATAAAATTTTATAGAATATTTTTACTAGAAATTCTTAAAATTCTTTGTAATATCCTGAAAGCTACACCTGCCCTAGCAATTCAGTCTACTCTTGCAAACCCTTTGAAGCATGTTGACCTTTAAGCATGACAGAAGTTCCACTGACACTAATGGATTTTGGATCAAACCATAAAAAGAGCAGCCGTCCAAAGAAGCACCCCTCGTCACCACTGTACTGCATCTGTTAATTTCCTATATCATTAACGCAAAGAGCCAACCATTCATAAAGGTTATAATGTCAGTGTGAAGAAATACAGGAGTAACTGATGCTGCCATATAAATGGTATGTGTTCAGAAACATATCATTCACTGAGTAAAAAGTGGTCTGACCTATTGTTTCATCTCACATATAACATGATAGTACTAGTTGTTATTTAACAGCAGATGACAGTGAATGACTGACTAATTTAATATGTAAATATTTTAAATATTGATATTTAAAATATTAAAAATACTGAAGTTGGATTCATCTAGTAAGCAGTAGAAACACAAAGAGGGAAAAGGTGTCCTAATCCCTGAGGTGTCCTATTTTCTTCACGGACTGCTGTTCCTGACAGGAGCCTGCCCTAGAGTGAGCTTTCCACAGGTTGCAACTTCTTTTAGCACGTAGCCACCTGCTCTTGCCTAGGGTTTCTTATGGGCTAAATGTGTGTCTCTGCTCCACTGTGGGCCTCTATGGGCTGCAGGGGAGCAGCTGCTTCACAGTGGTCTTCTGCATGGGCTGTAGGAGAGTGTCTGCTAGAAGAGCAGTGCCTGATAGCTCCCTCTGTGAGAAGAGCAGTGATCTCAGTGGCTGGACTTGATGATCTTAAAAGTCTCTTCCAACCTTGATGATTCTATGATTCTATAACATGTGGTTCCAACTAGAGGAAACATCATCTTTAAGAAGATACGGCCGTTTTCTAAAGTAACATTCAACACATATCATGTGAGCTGATAGTTTCACTTCTCTGTCAATTTTAAACCACAACCACTGAATTAATTTGTTCCTTAACAACTCACCAGACTCTGTAAAGCCTATTTAGAAAGAAAATTGTCAGTCAAGAGGTAGTGTCACTGCTGGAGTTTTGATCACTGCTGTGTGTTATGTAAACAACCTCATAAAAATCACCAAAATCAGCATCATTCAACCTCCATTTGGTTGCTCAAGTTTTAAAATAGGTTTAACTATAATGTCCTTTCTGTGTAACAGTCCAAATATACAAATCCATATATAAATTTGCTTTTTCAGTTTCATGCTTCATTTAGGTACACAGTATCTTCACCCACAAAAAACCCAGGATCTCTAGAAATTGTTTCATGAACACTGATTCTTTTTCCTAATGTTATTTTTGACCACAAAAAGCTACTAATGCCCTTATGAAATGTGTTATGAAAAAAGAGAGGAAGGAACTCTTCCTATACAAAGTCAGTATAATGCCAGCACTTTGTGACTTAGTGTTGTTGTCTAGGTCCATAGAAATTTAGGAACTCATTGACCTCAATTTTTTGTTACAGTGTTTCTCAGTCCCCAGAGTGTTGTTTATTCTCTTCTTCATTAGAATATAAAATAATTTAAAACTGTTCCTGACCTAGCTTTAGTGGGTTTTTTTGGGACAAAGATGCATGAGAGAATTCCAGCAGAATAGAATGAGGAACAAGAATTGTAGGATAAGAATAGGTCACTGAGAGGTGGACACACTAGGAATTACATGTCCCTCTAACAGATGCATTGACTTAACACAATGAACAATGAAGAAGACTAAGTAAGAATAAGATAATCTTGTTTTATATTGTTATGCTATTTTTTGTGCCTTTCAAAAGGTGATTTTTTTTTTTGCTTGTTAAATTTCATCTCATAAATCAATTAGATGTTTACTTATTAGGCATGCATTTGACAGATCCAAGGTCAAGGTTATCTATGTCACAGTATATGAAATAAATACTCTTCTTTCCAACTAATGGGTTCTAGTCTTTATTTTCTTTGAAGAAAAATAAGGTATTGATGATTTTGTTTTACAAAATTAAAACAATTGTGAGAATGTTCTTCATGGTTCTGTATGTGTGTGGTGTGTTGGAAGCATATATACCAAGAGGCTGATTACAGTTTTTGCTATTTAAAACTCTAAATGTTTTTATGCTTGAATGAATTTGCGCAATTTAGGTATTGCTCTAAATTATGACTCTTGGCTGTGATTCCCCAGGGATTCACACTTTAGCTAGGAATTACCCAAACAAATCTCATTCCATCTCCAGCTTGCAAACAACCTGATCACATCGCACAACAGGAAATATATATATGCGCTATAATATACATATGCTAAAGAAAAACAAAAGATACTAGGAATAGCTTCTGAGTTAATCTGATGTGCAAAACAGTCTTGTTTTCAGTAAAATTGCAATCACTGACAACAGCAAAAAATCCGGTCCCATGAATTCAGCACCAGTGAAAATTTTTCATTTGACTGAAACATGTAGTCACTTAAACAGTAAATATGTAAATCATGTCTAACCTATACAGATTTAGCAATTCATTTTGTGGTGAGTTTAAAGGATTATATTTTTTCTTATTTTAGTATGGCACAAATCTTAAACCACTGTAAATATGTATTTTTCCTTTAACTTGCAATTCAGTTGATTCTAGCAGGAATTTTTCAATCATTTTTAAAGGATTGAGAGTGAATTGTCACAATAGTCCTCCTTTAAGTACCTTCAAAAAATAGGCTTCCCTCTTCACTGCTACCCACTCTTATTCTTTCTTTTACATTTGCAGACTTAAAACATCAGTCCCAGTGATATTGGGCAAGGTTTTTTCCCTCTCTTTTTATAGAGTTATAAGAAGATCAATGCATTATTTTCACTGAATACAAGTTGCTCTTATGAAGATTTTACTAAGACTGAAAATACTCAGCATATTTCTTCAGGACTAGAGATTCCTCCATGATTGCCTGAAACATTTCCAGTTTATATATCTTTTCCCCTGCATTGTCTAAGGACCTTGTGTTGTTTCAGTATCCATGATTTCATAATTCTCTATTGTCCTTCTCAGAGGCCACAGAGTACAAAGTCTGTGGAATGTCCAATTTCTTATTTTTAAAATAAATTGAGAGGAAGAAAATTTTCTTCCCCATTACACACCTCCACACTTCCAGAATCAAAGCCTTTCATCAACAAAAATATTTGAGCCTCTGCCTTATGATATGGATAGGTTGAAATCCAATATTTTGCATGGGCTTTTTTCGAGAGTGTGTGTTTAGACTCTTATTTTTGTTACTTTATTTTAAATGATCATGAGACATCCTGTATGAATAACACTGCAAAAATGTTGCTGTTGTTCTTCAACCAGCATTAGGCTCCATGGATGCCAAGCCATGGTAAAATGTGGAGTTTTCACAGTTCAGTGCTCGGAGTCATGTTTTTGTAGGGAAGGATTCTAAATTATTTAAAGTTACCAGCTCCCTAAAAAGTGACTGGTTGCCAGAAAAAGCCCTCCTATTAAAGACATGCATATTGTTATGAAATATTTTATAGTTTATGAACTTATCCAGTGATGACTTGATTTCATGAGCTTGAACAATACAAAAATTGGCTGTTCCTTTTTTTAAAGATCATTGACTTCTTATGACATTGACAGTGTATTTTTCTTTATTTACATTTAATTTTACATTTCAGGTAAAATAAAGTTCATAGCTGAAACAAGGAACCCTGTAGAGAATTCTAGTGCTATTGGTGCAATTTTTTCTAGTTTCGTTTTTATCTTTGGGGGTTTTTTGTATTCATCTGTATGTTCCAAAGAGAAGGAAACTTTTTTAGTGCTTGAGTAGATTGATGAATTTTGGTGCAACTGTAAGAACAGACTTTACATATTTCTACAAAATATGGGAATATAAGTCCTGGGGGGGAAAAAACCAACCCACCTCCCCCCCCCCCCCCCCCCCCCCCCCCCCCCAAAAAAAACCCACCAAAACCAAACCAACCCCAACAAACAAACAAACTAACAAACAACAACAAAAAAAAAAACCTGTAAAATATTGACTAGATATCCATTGGAAATGCCTCTATCAAAAAAAGTTTGTCTTAGGCCATTGACTACACATCTGAAAAGTACACAGGCTACTCCTAAAACATTATAGTTTAATGGGCTTTTCTGAGCACTCTCACTGCAGTCTTCTATACAAAAAGAGTCAGAAAAGTTAATGTATTAATTAAACCATTCCCAGCCTTAGTAAATCTTCCCATTGTACAGATGAACACCATGTAGAAACTTTCTGTATTTATATCTCTGGTGTTCCAGTTAGGCCAGTTAGCAGAGGGCTTCTGTGGGACAAAATGATATGGAACAGTCTCATTGTTGCTCTGAGCCACATCTAGACTGATGATGATGATTTAAGACAGCTTTAGATACAAGGAGTCTGCAAGAGTAACTGTTGCAATACACAATACACACAATCACACAAGAGCCAGAATCTAACGTCCATATGGTAAGCATGGTTTCTTTTCTATTAGTATTTGTTTTAATTGTTAAAAAAATAAAAACCAGTTTGGTTTAATTGTTGCTTAATTGTAGCAAAATAGCAGATGTATATGATTGCATTTTATGGGTAAATTGAAAGCAATTGAAATCATATAATCCATGAAAAGGGACAATATTGAATTAACCGAGAGAGTTATTTATTAAAAGCTTTTCACTGAATAACTCTAATAAACTTCAGAAAATGTGAACTTGAACTGCTGCTCCAGTCATGAACTGAGCCCTTGTCTTTTAGAAAAACCTTCTTTTTAGATATCTATGTCACTTCAAGAAATTAATATTCATGAGTAACAGCTGAGGTGTTTCCCATAATTTTGGAGGTACACGGTATGGGTTATTAGACATTTGGCTGATTCTCTACATTTGGGATCAGATCAAATAATTTTTAGCTTTTATCAGGTGACACTCTGAATACTACAATAACAGGCTCTATTTTAAGTCCATTTTGCTGTGACTGCAAAGTGTTAAATCATGCAAAGTATTAAACTACACAAAGTGTAAGACACTGTAAAATCATTCTCTGTCTCTTCAAACCTTCTAGAGGTGTCCATAATTATGATAAGCAAGTTATGAATACAAGTATTGCCATACATATATTTTTCCATATTATAGAATTTTTTGAAACATCTGAATAGTTCTCTTGTACATATGCCAGTTTTCTGTGAAAGCTCTAAGTAAAGCTCTAGCAAACACATCCTCACAGTCTATTCCAACCACCTGTTAAACATAAGCTTGATGATTTAATCACTGGTGCTACTTTTTGCTGTCATCTTTGAGGACTGGTCAATCAGTAGAAACTGGAAAAAAGATGCAAGATTTAAAAAGACCTGTAGGTAGAGCCTTTTTTCATAGGAATATACCCATTTTTATGCAGAAATAATTTAGGTATCTAGTAATTCAAGTATCAAAGGAAACAATTTATTTTCATCTGAAATCTAATGTCTTTGAATTAGAGAACCAAAAACTTGAATCTGAAAGGCTGAGATTATGGGGCAGTAATTTATTTTTAAACCCAGTGAATTGATTTTATAGCTTAGGGAAACTAGTTTTGAACTGATGGGTGAAGGTAGAAAGCATTTGCACTTCTTAAATGGAAACCATGACTATATGCATTTGCATCTAAAACACAGATGCTTTTAATTGTAATTTAAACAACTAGGTTAAAATAAATTTACCTTTTTTTCCCCCTTCAAATGGACAAGTATCTCCACCAGGATTGATGCTTCCAACTTTAAGACTGATTTAGATAACGTAGATAAAACATTCTCCAGATGTGTGAACTTCGCGTTATTGATTACAAAGGGAAGTGATTGCCTCAGACTTAGGGTTTTGATTGTCAGATACAAGAAGTCAGTTCAAATGAATTCCATCCAAAGGAAAAAAATAAAGGTCTTTTATTCCAAAAAATGAACCAACATATCCTCATGTGGCAAAAGCAAATTATTCTCTTACCATATTCTTGTTGCACATTTACACATTTGTAAGGTCATTCTTAGATTGGGCTAAATTTCTATCAGCTGGACACAAACACAGCATCCCTTCTCTGCAAGTGATAATACCATAGGAAATTCAGGCTTTACTTCTCCATATTTTACTTGTCTTTTCCTTCTTACAAACAGATTATTTTATGTTAATTGTCTTTAGGGTGAGATTCACAAATGGTGTACTTTAGTAGTGTTTGAAGAAAGAAGGGGATTGTAATCTGACTGAAAATTGAAACTCTTTCCATTCTGATTGGTATTGTTTGTCTTTTGGGGTTCTAGAAATGCAGACACTTTGACAAATCTGTAATTCCACCAAAATATAGAGAATTTTTAATATTTTTATTTTAAGTTATGGTAAGTGTTCCCAGAGTAAAAAGAGTGGATATGAAATCTAAGTAAATTAATTAAAGTTCCTTTAGGAAAATTAGACACATTTCTCTAGAGATATTTTGATATTGTTAATACAAACTCATCCTGCAAATTTAAAATAAGAAACACTATTTTGGTAGTAATTTAAAACTTATTAGGAAGTTTTGAGAGCAAGTACTTTGCTAGAAACAATGTTCCATAACAAAATACATGACTAGGTTTGTCATGTGCAAACCTGCAAACTCCTCATGAGACACATTTTCTCATCATTAAAGGAGAAATTAAAAAGTCAGTAATTTGCACTCTGAACTTCATTACTGTACAGCTCACCAGCAACATACCTCAGTATTTGCAGGTCAGGACACAACCACTGTAGAACACCATTCTCTTCTTAAGATCATTTTAAATGAAAATGTATGCAGCCTTGTAACAGCATTCACCTCTTCTATTTACACACACAAGGTTAGTTCCCAGGACTATTCCCATCTGGTCAGAGAGCACAGATCTGTCTTCTGTAGAGGCATAAAACAAAAATGATTTTTTGCGAAACTCCTGGGAGAAATACTGCATATTCTTCAAATTAATATGAAAAAATACTAAGTTGTAGTAGAGTGGCGATTTAGGGGAGTAGGGCAAGAAAGTAAAAATAGGGAGAAAAATAGGGAGAGAAAATGGTAGAGAGAAAGGGAGAGAAAGGGAGAGAAAGAACAAATGAAAAAAAGAGAAAGGAGAGAAAGAAAAATACATAAGAGAAAGGACAAAAGGGAAGAAAGGAAGGAAGGAAAAGGACAAGGACAAGGACAAGGACAAGGAAAAGGAAAAGGAAAAGGAAAAGGAAAAGGAAAAGGAAAAGGAAAAGGAAAAGGAAAAGGAAAAGGAAAAGGAAAAGGAAAAGGAAAAGGAAAAGGAAAAGGAAAAGGAAAAGGAAAAGGAAAAGGAAAAGTTAAGATGAAGGCTGAGGAAGAGGAATAAGGGAAAGAAGAGGAAGAAAATAGAGAAAATAAAGAAAAGCAGATTATACAATGCCTCGTGTTTTGTTTAGAGGTTGTTTTCCTTTTGCAAATAATCATGAAAAAAAGATTTCTATACTGTATTATCTAAGTATGTTTTTCAGATTAAAACTTTTTTCTTGTTTATTTCTATTAGCAAAGTCCATAGCAAGTGAACTTTGTCAATTAAGTGAACACATATTCTACTCTGAATTTTAAAAGATTTTAATGGTTGTGTGACATGGACTGTATGCAATACAATGACATTTTCATTATGAAAATTCAAGGAAGCTTTGAGGATTTGTTTGTTCTGATTTGTTCAAGGTTTTTGTTATCTGAACACAGAGTTTAGGGTAATTTTTATTCAAGAAGAAATCTGTTCTATTTGTTCAGAACAATGACATGAAAGTTGGGTTTCCAATTTCTTAATAAGGACATAATTCTCAGAAGACCTCCACAGCCATGTGTAATGCTATAACCAAATAGCAGGTAAGGCCCATTGGGAAGTAAAAGATTTATCTCATGATAGTTTTATTAAAAGTTGTAAATATTTATTGTTATTTCAGAAGAGAAAAAGGGAGAAAGGTCTGTTACTGAAAATAGTCTGTATAAAACCCCACAACTTCAAATTCCATCACTAAGACTCTGGCGATGTTAATAAATAAGATAGTTCAGGGACTTTTTGGGCCTCAGGCTAATTGGCATAGCAGAGTAGTTTTCTCCAGAGCTAAACTCTCTTTTTTTCCTAAATAGGCCAGCTATCTTCAAACTGCTATGGGGAATGATCCTTGGCTCAGGTTTGACTGGGAGAAAGTTGCTGATCTTATTGATGACATCTTAGGGACTATGCTGGCAATTTTGCGGTATACGTGACTGCATGCCAGTGACATATCCTGTTAGATTAACTGTTACAGGAGTGTCCCAAAAGCACAGATTGCTTGGATCACAGTATTTGGAGTAGATTATTACCCACAGTGACATCTATCTACAAGGCTGAATAGAGTAGGTCTGGACCTATATAAGTTTAATCCTGCCAATTGGCAAGTCTACTAGGACACTTACATGCACATGTCTTTATATATCTGAAATAAAATTATGGGTGCCTTTACCCTATTCCTTTATTCAGACATAAGAAACTTTTTTTTTTTTCTTCTCCTGAGAGCAGTGTAAACATACCTGGGTTAAACAATGTTTTGAGATCTAAGTGTGTTAAAAACCTCAGCCAAATTTTTCACTATTTGTTGTGCCTTAGTGACTAAAGCAAATGGGACAAACCTGGTCCCTGGATCTTGCAAGAATCTAACTGTTAAATAGTTCATAATCCTACTTCAGATTTTTTTTTCAATAAATAGTGTAAAAAAAAATAAAGCAAGAAGGTGTATTTGTGTATGTTACCTTGTAACTACCTCTGTGTGGTTATTTTATGCACTTCAGAAATTCTTCTCATTTCTTCAAACTAATCAGAGTGAAACTTTGACACTAACAAATTCATCTGTTCTCCTTCAGCCCAGTTTTCTTAGTACAAAAAAAAAAAAAAAAAAGTATAAAAAGATTTTAAGTCTTCTAAAATATTTATTAGAATGAGAAATACAAGAAAATATTCAGCTTAATCAGAAACAGGTTTAGAGACTGATAAAGTTACCTTTGGCAACAATGTTGGATGTATTCAATAGAAACAAAAGATGGAAAAAATTCACACAAAAGTTGCAGTATATGTTAACAGCAGGATAATTAAAATGTTACAATAACTTGCTAAGGAATGTGGGAAAATACTTAAGGTTTAAAATGCATTTTCAAAATTTTATGTTGTAAAATTCTCTCTGGATGAGGTTGCAGCAGCCTGCATGGGTTAGTCCTGGTTAACTATGGTGTTAGTCAATTAACATAGGAAATTGAAGTAGTCTCATTTTAAGGATAGAGGAGTATCTCTGAGCTGCACAACTTGTCAGTCACTAAGAAAGTAGCAAACAAGTGGAAAACTTCCCAGGACTGCAGATTTAGTGCACCAGTGATGACAACAGCCAGGTCTTATTCACCACTGGCTGATCAGACATCTCATTTTCTCTGCTTGATCAGACCAGTGTGGGTATCCAGGAAGAGGATAAAATAAGAGGCCTTAAGCTTTACTATGTTTATGTTAGAGTAATGTTAAGTTATATTTTGCTACTTTGGTATCCTGTTGATGTGAAATTCTATTAAGACCAATTTCTGTCAAGTTTAAGTGTGGTTCAGTTCAAGCAAGGTTAATTTTAGCGTTGCTCAGTTAAAATTGTGTTATTTTAAGTTCTGTTAAGTTTAGGCCCTGTAAAATTTAAGTTCTGTTATGGTTCAGTTCTGTTAAGTTTAAGTGATGTTAAGTTCTGTTGAGCTGAAGTGTTGATAAAATTCAGTGATGTTAGGTTTACGTCTTGTTAATTTGAAGATCTGTTACATGTAAGTTTTATTAAGTAAATGCAGTCTAAGATTTATTTTTGTCAAAAATCACCCATTTCAAGTTTAAGTGTTGTTTAATCTAATATTATCATAGGTTTGTTAAAAAATGCTTGTCTAAATTGCAAAGTATAATTTTCTTTTAGAGATATGACAACTTTGACTTAGCCACCCTATGGCCTAGCTCCAGGATCACACAATGCCTGGCTGAGACTTCAACTTGCCAAACCTTTATTTTGGACTGTGCTCTACCCCCAGTGCAAGTCCTAGAAGCGTGCATTTATCTGTGGTTAAAATGTATTGGTATAAAAGTTTCTACACTGTCCTTTGGTGTCAGAAGTAAGGCAGTGATTACATGAATCACAGATGGCTTTGGGAAAGGGAGCAAGAAAGATGAATATCTGGTCCCTTCAAAGGAGAAGAAAAAATACTCTTAACACAGCATTTGACCCAAATACATGCCCATTTTGGAAGGGGAATGTTGAAAATACTGGATTATTGAGATAACGAACTTTAGGAAAGTTTCAGTCTTTATAAGGGAAATAGGAAAAATAGTGAAACATTAGTGTGGGTTTGTATTTTTGCATACAAGATTTAAGTGGAAAAAATACAAATCCCAAAAGAATAGAAAAATGGTCCAGAAAAAAAGGAAGTCTATTAAAAACTGGTAATAACCTGCTAAAGAGAAACTGTTGTCTTTGCACCAAGTCTGTGATATAGAGCAGAAGAATGCACAGAGAGCAGTGGTGCAGCTGGCTCGCCCCAATGTAGAATTGGCTGCCAAATGAAAAAGGCAGTGTTCTTGCTCTCTGAGGTCACTGCAGACATTTGTTCCTGCATGGGACCTGGAATTTGAATGGGGATATCTGGCCTTGTTTTTTGTTCTCCTCCCCCTCCAAGGACAAGGAGGTTTGCTGGCCCTATGGAAGGGGCAGTCCCCATCACAGTCATTAAACAAAGGTGGGAATGACTTGGATGTATTTGCATTGGATGGCTGAGGCACATGACCCTGGGGGCAGGGCAAGATGTCCTGGCTGCTACAACACAGTTTGTATTTTTGCATACAAGATTTGAGTGGATGCCACAGTGGCATGTTGCCATCCAGCCCTGCACCCTAGCTGGTTGTGAGAGCTGGAGCAGGAATGATCACATGGTTACTGAAGTACTGGGAAGTCATCTAATTTATAAAACTGTGTACATCTGTGATTAAATGCTCTGGTGTTCAGGTCTGTTTAGTCTCTATGCTCTCATTTGGTCCTGAACTGTGAGAGATGTGGCAGGGGTGTACATCTACTTTTCTCAGCAGTTCATTGTGATGCAGCAGCAGAGCAGAACTATAAAGCTCTTGCCACTTTCAACCATTATAAGCATTTTTGGCTTTAGATACAGATTAAAAACAAATCATTGTGTTCATGACATGAATGTCTTTTCTGAAGAGTTGGTGAAGCAGAATGGCCATTTTACTCTCTTCTACCCTTTGGTAAAAATTTATTCCAGTGCACTGAACTTTCTCAGATAAGCAGCAGTTTGAATTGGGATCTCTCCAAAGGCAAATGTCAGAAATAAAACTCTCACAGCACTATGCAAACAGATCTAAAGTCACAAACAGACAGATTAAACTAGGCACACAGCTTTCGCCTAAAGTCAGATGAGGTAAATACATCTCAATATTCTTTGCTTAGATGCCTCAGTTGCCTAAAAGCAAGTGGATGAAACCTGGAACTTGGTATTAATTAACCTCTTTATTTCAAATGAGAGGTATTTTTAATAACCTAGTGTTTTCACAAGATTATTCACTCATTACAGAGCGTTATCTTCCCGTATCTCTACTGTGAATTTGAAACAGACAACTATATAACTCTGACAGGAAATCTCAAGTTGCTCTTAGGAATGCAGATTTTAGGTCAGATCTTGTGTTGGACCCAAATCAGTGGAGGCCATGTCTAGGCAAGGCAGGGTTGTGGTGGAGCTGGAGTCTGGCACGCCTACAGCATCATTAAAGCATGGACATCTGAACCTGGGCTGAGCTGAAATGGGGCTCCTGGGCCAATGGACAGGGATTGGGAAGACAGCCACAGAGGACTAGGACTAGGGAGCAGAGGAAGCACAAGGGCCCATTCAGCGGGGGCCTGAAATTTTCATTAATGAAAGTTGTATATGCAGAGCAAATATGGAATGATAGACATTTAAAGGAAACTTAAGCTGTTTCAGGATAGGATCTTAGATTCACAGAATCATTAAAGCTGGAAAAGATTCCTAAGAGCATTGAGTCCAATCATTAGGCTATCTCTTCTACACCCATCACTAAACCATGTCCGCACGCACCACGTCTACATACATCAGATCATCATTGCACTGATCTTGTCTTATGCTTAAGTTTTCCCAGATGTATTTCATCATCTCATACTGGTGGGTTTTTTCTTGTTGCTTTTTTCCACCCAGAGAATTACAGGACAGTTAATACTGGAGGAGTTGATGAGTTTTCTTTTGGTTTTATTTTTGGGGGTTTTTTTTTTTTTTGCTTTTGGTTTTTGTTTGCCTTTTTTTTTTTTTTTTTTTTTTTTTTTTTTTTTTTTCTGGTTGCTTTTGCTGCTTTTATTATTTTTCCATAGCACTTCATTCATTGACAGTCATGCTCCTGTTAGTTCTTCAGCAGAACTCAGAAGCATGTTTTGTGGTGCCATACTCGTCAGAGGTTAGTACTTCAGTGGAAACATGGCAAAAACATGGGCAACACAGAGGTGAACTTCACAACACTGAAAGAGTTAAACATTGATTGCAATGGCATGACAATATAAAGTATAAATGGCTCACAGATTTCTACTGAGTGCTTACTTATCAAGGAAGTCTGTAGGTAGAGGTAAGGATATTTGTGCCCACAGAACCTCTACTTTCCAATTTAATTCTATTGATTAATAGGTTTATCTACTTCCTTATTACCTGTAGGCATTAGATAATGTGAATTAAAAATAAACAGACCAGAGTAGGAGACTGTAGCTGCATTCACATATTGTGCACTTTATTGTTCAAAGGAAGACCATGTGTCAGAATCAATACAGGAAGAACAACTCCACCAGAGAAATCCTAGGAGTAATTGTGCTTGAATAAAGAATAATTCCTTCTGTGACTTTGAAGACTAGAGAGGAAATACAGATATAACTCCCTAAAAATTATCATTTTAACCTTTACCCAACAGGCTTCGAAGTCTGACAGAGACAAGACGGGTTGATAAGAGATATCACTTTGCAGAAACCCGTGACAATTCCAGGACACACTTGGAATTTAGAAATCTCTTGAACAAGAAAAAACAAATATTCACATTTTGCCTGATCTTCATTTGACAAAACAAGATGTTTGGAAAAGCCCTTTTGTCTCTCACAATCAAAGCAAGGGCATTTGTACAAAAACTTCAAGGGATGAAAAAAAATACATAAACTTTGTAAATGAGATATCAGGTGTTCCATAATGTCAGCTGCTTTAAAATTAGACCTTTTAATTTCTATTTGAAGCTAAATGAACCACAGAAAATAATTCAATTGAAAACACATCAAAATCAAACACAGAATGGATTTTGCCTGCAAGCAGTGCACAGCTCATTCCATATTCTAAATTTTGCCCATAAAAGAAACTAGTAACCATAATATTCTATAGCCATGACAATAGTCATACTGTTCTTTTTAATTTATTAATTTATCTGGTTAGCTTAAAATGTACTAGAAGTTAATCTATGTTGTAAGTGAGCACCAGACTTTTCCCCATCCAATTGCTCTGATAGCCAAAGTTTTAAGATAAAATAGCAGGTGCATAGATTTCTCATCTGTATGGTAAATAAGTAAGAACATGTGAATTCTGAATTAATGTGTTATGGTGTTAAAAGTTGCAGCTTTAGACATTACTGAGATTATTTAATAACAGTTACTATACATTAGTATCTTAGAAGATATTTAAGATTTCCAAGAAAGCTTGGTTATGGCAAAAAAAGTCCAAGCAAACATAAAAAACCTCTTCACCCACTAAAATAGCCTGTGACATTTGACTTTCACTTCAGCAGTAAATCTTCAGTCATATGGGAAATTCAAGGCCATGTTAAGGTGTGGTTCTGTCTAAAACAGAATCTGAAATACAGCTGATGAACAGCACATTGGTGGTGTTTATTTTTCCTCTTAGACTATATGAAGGCAACAGCTGGTGACTTTGACAGTAAACTTTAGGCTTCTAGAGTGAGTTTAATCCCACCCAAGAAAATTCACTCTTTTGCTGATGAGACACACAATCATGACTGTGTCTCATTCATCTTTTTTCGTTAAACAACCTAGACTTAAAATGCTGAGGCATGGAAGGAGACCAGCAGTCAGGTAACCCATTTTACACATTATGGGTAATATAACATTGGCAACAGGAAAAGGTAGGGTTAAAGTGGAGCAAGAGAATTGCCCGCTTTAGTATTGTTTTTGAGATTTATGGGATCATGCAAAGAACAAAATACATAATACATCTTGACTAGTAATGAAAACATTCACTTGAAAAGGGACCTGTTGTCTGTTCCACGTAGAGCTTAAGCTTTTACATTAAATATTCACTGTATAAAATCCTAACAGATATTACAGTAAGCTGACTGCTGTAAGATACTGATTTTTTCTTGGATATCTGTATTTTTCCAGAGACCCTTTTAAAATCTGGACTTCATCACTGTGAACTAGCCTAAGATATGTCTCAGAGCATTAGCTTTCAGTATAAAATATCATAGTTTGTCATGACTTACACAGGAAATATCATATTCCTAATTAATCCCAATCCAAAATTTCCACTTTCTCTTACCACCTTCTATCTCCTGCAGCATCATCAAGTGCATGAGAGACCAACTGATCTCTCTTGGCCTTCCCATAAAAAACCTGCCCTTTCTCTTATTCATCACTTCCAGAATTCCTTAAATGTTTCTAATTTATGCATATGCCATTTGGCACTCAGCAAGACCTATCAGAATTTCTAGTTTATGGGATGCCCTCTATTTTTCACTTGGCTCCCTCTCCTCAAATAATAAAATGTTGTCTTTTATTATCTTACGGTCACAATGTAGAACATGCCAAAAAGAGCTTATGAAAAAATAAAAAGAAAGAGAGGAAATGGGAACAAGAATCTTGTTGTGTTGTGTACTAATTTGCTACTTTTCATCTCTCCTCTTAGACCTCCCATCCTTTTTAGTCAAGTCTCTTATGCCTATGCTCTCTTTTTTATGGTTCTGGCTTACCTCCTTACTTTAATAATTGTGTGAGTTTTCAGGATATTTTCCTCAGATAATACAGATTTTCAGCTTTCAGATGGACATCAATAAAAAGCTAGTTTAAATATATGGAGTTCTTGATGTTTTCTTCCAAGTCAAGAACATATGTACTCCGGGTAAGCATATGCTTTCTAAGCTTTCACACTTACCAAAGGCATATTTATCAGCAGTATACCTTGCATCTTTCTTATTCATTAGTATGTGGTCTCAGTTATGGCAATACCAGTTGAGGGAATGTCTTTTACTCTCCCTGGCAAAGATACAATCATCAGGGTCAGTGATTTCTTATGTCCTGGTAGAACATACACTCGTGTTCACAAACAGGACTTTATTATTAGAGGCAAAAGCTAACTGTCTCATAATCTATTTTTAAGATAAGCTGCCATAAGCCGCCCCTCAAATGGAAGGAAGTCCCTGAATAATGGCTTGTCATCTGAGCAGAAGCCAATAGTTATGCACTCAGGAATGACCTTAGTATGTTAATCCATTTTCAAGTAAATCTGAACAGTCACCTATCTGGGCTGCCTCCAAGGCTGACCCATTTAATTTTCTACCTGGGAGACATATCCACGTTCCGCCTTCTCTTCCAGACCGAAGTGAATAGTTACTTGCCTGGGAGGCACTGTACCAAGTTTGATGAATTACCTCACAGGCTGACCCAAGCCTATTCCTGTCTGGAAGGCACTGTCTTTCTATTGACCTAATTATTAAGCAGACTGTAACTGTTACATATCCTAAGATGTGTAATGTAAAACTGTCTGTCTGTAGCTTTAGATTAATAATTCATATTTAAAGTCATCTTGATTTTTAAAGGTAACAGTGACTTTTCCTTCAGAAAAGTACTAGAACATTCATTTAACTCTTGTAATTATTTTTTTAATTGATTGGATTTCTGATCTTTATATTTCAAAACGTAGAAGAAAAATAATTTATATTCCAGGTTTTCAAGGTCATTTTGAAGCTTAATTTATGATCTTAAATTACATTGTAATCTTCATTTAGAAAGTGTTGTAAATGCAAAATAGCACTGGTAGTATTTCTGAAATCTGTACTGAAGTTCATAGGACTCTTACAAAGTGAGCCATGTACATGGTAACCAAGATTGATAGGTGAACATTGTCAATGACTACAGAAGAATATACAGGGGAATTTGATAGTGGATGAGTAATAAGATTTAATAAGGGTTTAAAAAAAGACAAGTAAAGAATTATCTTGGTAAGACTAAGGGAATAATAGACAATATGAATAAAACTGAAACTGGAAAAATCATGAGTTGAGAAACCTTTAGCAATTATAAATTAGCATCAAAATGCTAAAATTCCTTACATAGAAAATGTTATCTCCACCATTATCACAGTAATATAAATATATATTTTTTCTGCACAACTTTTTTGGAAGAAAAAACAGCAGAAAGAACAGAGCAAGAAATAGATTGCTAAAATCAACTTCTACATTACTGATAAAGCATCATTTAATATGCAGTGATGACCCCAGATTTACTTCACATAGAAGCTGAATACTCCTCCCAAAACAAAAAGGAAATTTTTCTGTTCTGGACGTATTTGGAGTTCTCTGTTTTTGCAGATGTGTGTCAGAGCAATGGTTCAAGCAAATTAAAAAGTCCAGAATAATGTGATCCAGCCAATTAAAATATGTACTGCTATTGAGGTTTTTAGACTCATCTCACCTTTGCCTTGCAAGGCTCAGAGATATCTGGTTAACTATTGCTTTCCAGTTTTTACTTAGAAAGAGTATGCTTTTGAAATAAGTGTTTTTAAGATATGATTTCCCCATGTGATGAATCAGACATAAGTACTTGCATATGTGCAGTAGGAAGTGTTGTAAAGGGATGTAGACATATAACACAGCCAACCTTCAAAGTAAATAATTCATTTTCAAGGTTATGGCTGTGAATAGCATTACAGAATACAACAGAGAGATCAGGGATGCATCTGAATAAAAAAAAAAAAAGACAGGAGGCCCAAGTCACACAAGGCATGAGCTGTAGGCTGTCTCTCTGAGATCCATAAACAAGATACATTCTGCACTATGGACAGTCTCAAGGAAAACTGCTCCATCCTCTTTCTGCATACTGTGGATTGGTTTGAAGAGTGCTCAGTAATCTTTGTGACAGAAATTAGGTGAAAATCTATCCAAATAATTGACTTTGTTGCCCTGGCTGGCAACCAGATTTTTTTTTTTTTTTTTTTTAATATTCTTATCCTCCCAAATCTAAAGGCTTTCTGTCCTGTCATGTGAATCTGAGTGAAATTTTTGTGGTGTGTTCTGCTACCTCATCATCCTATCTCAAACTGTGTAAATATATCATAACTTTGTATACAAATTAGTATTCTTCTTCAGTCAGTCCTGTATTGAAAGAGGTAGGAACATCCTGCTTCTCTGATTAAAGTAAAAATTAAGGCATTTCATCCCTTGTGAGTGGTGCTTTATTCTTACTATTACTGCCAATGCTGTTACCAGTAGAATTCTTTGTTAAACTGTGCCAGTGATTTTATAAACTTCGAGAATATCAAATGAAACACATCAAACACTTTTCCCAGTCATATAAACTTAGATGAAAGGCAAACCAACTTGACTCTTTTGCTGTTAACAAAGTTTATGAGGAAAGAAAAAGAAAAAAAGAAAAAAAAAAAAAAAAAAAAAAAAAAAAAAAAAAAAAAAAAAAAAAAAAAAAAAAAAAAAAAAAGAAAAGGCATAATGTCCAAACTGCTATGTCTATGGAATCAAATGTCTAAAGATAGAGATCTCAGTTTTCTAATGAACAGAACTGCTGAATAATTAGAATTTCCATCCCACAAAATTCTTTATATTTAACAGGTATCATTTTACTTTGAGTCAGCATATATATCTGAAAATGTAGGTGTACGCTGGAAGGGAAATTTTCAGAAATAATTAAGTTACTTATTCTGTTCCCCCATTCTTCTGCAGAATACAGATCAGAAAGGATTTTGTCTTCTTTTTTTCCCTTTCTTTCCTTTTTTTTTAAGCATAGGAAAACATTAAAAAATATCAGAGTTGCAGACTTTCAGAAAAAATATTTAAATATGAAGGAATATTCCATATATTAAACTCACTCTTATTGTTTAAATTAAATGCTGTTACTTGCTGTGTGCTGTGGATTTAATGTCTCTCATTCTTTTAAGTCCTCCAACAGAAAATTGTCAGAGAGGGTCTTGATTTTTTGAACAGTGAAAACATAAGTTCTGTAATTTTGCACATATGTTTGTGTTAAAAAATGTTTTCAGTATATTTTTATTATAATTAAAGAAATAACGTAAATGCATAAGGAAAATTATGGAATGAAAAAAAAAAAAAACCCTGAAAGCTCAAGTTAGCTTGAAAGATATGTGTTAAAAATATGCTTCTTTTAAGACGTATGTTTAAACAAACTCCCAGGAGAATTAAAAAAACACACACAAAAAATTCTACTTCAACTTGTGCTTAAAAGCCCTAACGGTTCTACTTTTGTGTCACCTTATCACTCATTCTTGAAGTGCTTTACTGCTTAATCATGTAATACTCACATCTTGAACAATATCTGAGGGAATGAAAAACCTCTGTCTTCTTCAAATCTCACTAGAGTATTCTGTGTGATAGAATAGAAGGTTTGGTCAATATTTTTTTGCTTTTTTACTCTGATAAATTTTGTAAAACTTACTGGAAAATTCTGAAAGTGGTAGCTAGAAAACTCTCCACTTGGATTTTTCTCAGCCCACTTTTAAACATGATCTATAATTTGATCAAATGCTCTTGGGCACTATTAAATAGTAATAATGAACTTCACCTAAAGCCCTTAGTAATTTTGTTCCACATTTCCTTCTCTAATTATCCACTATTCCCTATTTATTATTGCTTCATTCCCTGCCTTGAGGCCTTCTAAAAATACTAAGAATGATAAATTAAACAATACATTTTGGCACCAAGTTAACCAGTGGGGAGGGTTATAATTTAATGGGATGTCTTCTGAATTAATTATTTTTGAATTATTTAATTGCAGCTTATAAACAAAATTTCTTACTCAAAGAGGGATACTGAAAGCCAAATTATCTTCTTGCATTCTTTAGCAAAAAGAAAAGCAAAATATTTTAAAATATACTTGTTTAAATTAAATTTGCAGGGTGTCCTTACACAGGTCAATAGAAGTCTTCTATTTCCTTTTATATTTTTATTTTTGATAATCAGCAGTGACTCCTCCCCAGAGTCATAACAGTATTTTTCAAGGTAATTTCACAAGTGTAATCACTAGGCAAATGCCACACTGGGGTTAATGTATTATTTTCCCCATCTTTATTTTTAAGTGAAAGTAGTCATTGGCTTTTATATGACATCCTTATACTTTTCATATAGAATCAAATTTAAATAAAGCTCTGATTTTATTTTTAATCTTAGAACTTCCTGGTCACCACCTGTTTTTTACAGCTTTGTTATTAATTCCTGATATAACTTTACTTGCCCTTTGCTTCTAATTTTTTTTTTTTTTTTTTTTTTTTTTTTTTTTTTTTTTTTTTTAGTTTTGAGAAATATGACATTTGGAAGCATGTTAAATAGATGGTAGTATATGTGTGTGCTACCTAAACAAGTTTATGTGGATTAATACATACAAAGATTTTGCTGAGACACAACAAAGAAAATTTGTCAGTGTCTAGATACATACTTTACACACACTTCTCTACATTGATACTGAAAATTCTTATTTGGGAAGTAGTTAAGCATGCTGTGCAGCTTGTCACTTCCCTGGGATTGACAAAAGGAAAAGAAAATCAGGTTGTGTGATCCACTCGGCATGATGCCCTACATTTTGCAGGACTGTGTACTTTCCTAAATAAAGGAAGGGCATGTAATAGTTGCACTTAGTAGGTATGAGGAAAACTGAGCTTTATTCCTCATTCCACTAATTATTTTCTCTGATTCAACATAAAATTTTCAATACCATTGTGTATACAGTTTCCATGGATACACTGTTCTATTTCAGATTTGTTTGTTTTCCTGCTATTTTTGGTGCAATAGCTATAAAGTGCCAGAGTGATACTCCAGTATTTATCATCCTATCAAAAACTGGTGCAGAGAAAAAAAGAAAACATCCCAGTCACTCAGAAATTCCAGATCAGTTTAGTATAAATTCCCAAGTAGGCACAACAGAAAAGAACTGTATACTCTGCTTTCACCCTGTAAACAGAAATTTGCTGAAGCTTTTGTTGACATATATTTTTTTAACATCTCTTAAGCAGGGTTGTTCCTTCACATCCATCTTATAGTTATTTCTGTTTCTCCACACTGGCTTTGGGCATATCTGCAGACTCATCCATGTTCACTTTAAGATATTAGCTGTCTTTAAATTAAGAAGGCATAATTTATGGGATATGTTTGATGAGGGATAGAACAAGAACAGCACCAAAAAAGAGTGGAGATTATATGAGCTAAAATTCAGCATCTTACCATGTTATTTATGTCTTCACCCCTCCCAGACCCATATTTGTCCTCTTTTAATTTACCAGGATATTCAGGATACATTGCTTCCAGTCACTCACTCATGTATTGGATGTGAGGCAGAGAAATCCTCTGACCCAGCTTTTGTCACGTAATATGACACTTTTCTAACTCAAGAGTAAGCTGTGAGCAGTGGCGTCTGTAGCAGCTGTCTTCCTGGCACGAGAAAAAGATGATGATAAAGTGACATGAGCTATACTTGCCTGGAGGATCCCAAGCTGTAAGGCAAGGTAGAAAATTAAAGTATCTGAATCTTCAGTATCATGAAATTTTTCCATTTATTATCTGAAACAAGGTAAGTCTGTGGGCCAGAGTCTTTCTTACTTTTCTGGCATTTCTGCTCCAGCCTAGTCTGAATTACTGTCTGAATATCTTAGAGGATTTTGGGTCCAAGAAGGGCACTCAAAAGCCTAACAGTCTTCTGCTGATAGAAAAAAATGTCCATGTATTTGTTCTGCTCCTTGGTGCAAGACCTCAGCATTACACAACATTGTCTAGTCTTGGGGCTAAGAAGGAAAGTGTGATAGATTGCACAGGTGTTTAGGGTACAAAGACTAAGTATTGCATGATTGTTGTATAGACGGCAGTGAAGAAGACTAGATATTTGCATTATCTCTATTTCTGATTTTAACAGCAAATTAACTATGAAGACAATATCCATATCCTATTGGAAGAGCTTTATGAAGGGTAGAACAGAGACAGTAAAAGAGTGATCTGTGACCTTTTGGCTCATTATGAGGTTAGGAAACTCCTGAAACCAGTGTACTTTCTTGCATCAGAAAAAATCCAAGTCTTAGATATGATGAAAATAAGGAAATTTTCTGAAGTACCCAAAGATGACTGTGTCACTTTCTGTGATTCCCAGATACATAGACTGCAGTGGAAAGTCTGCTGCGTGGAAATGCAGAGGCATAAGTTATTTTTTATTTAATTTTACTCATATTCACACCTTCAGTTTTCTCTGAAGAATTGTTCTGTTCTAGAATCTTATTTTCTGTTTCGAGCACATCACTGATCTAAGTCCTGGAAGCAAATGGAAAGACAGACTTACTGGAACTACTTCATAAAGCAACCATTTGCCTGTGTTTCTCTGATCTCTATAAGCCACTTAGAGACAGTGGGTTGATGAGTATCTTTTCTTTTGTTGTTAAACTTGATCATCCAGTACACAATTGACAATAAAGATGTTCCAAATTACCGGTCTTTTAAGTCCCGCTGATTAAATTTAGACGTAATAGCCTCAATCTCTTTAATAAGCCTCCTTAATGCGTATTCCTTAATTTAAAATCTGTAGGCTATTAATCATATATGTTTATGATATGTAGAGGTGATTTTGCTTTCATTTATCCATCTTTTTCTATGACTATTTGGCACACATCTGGCAATGAAGTAACTTACTTGATGAAAGTATGCAGTCATATATATTGGCAGTGGTACAAAATCTTGACTACAGCCAATAAAAACATCTCATTTTCAGGAGATCAGTAAAATTTATCTAAAGACATAAAATTACAGAAATTATATTGGAAAAAAAATAATATATTAACCAGTTGAGAAAATAAAGTAGGAGAAAGCGTATTAAAACAACAGGGAAAAAAAATCTAGATTTTTGCATTGTTACTTCAACATTTTATTTTAGACAAAACTTCGGGAACAATGTTTCAAAGCCTATTTATTAATTTATTTACTAACAAGCTGGATAAATAAGCATGCACAAGGATGTGTTTATAAGGGAAAGATCCTGTTTTCAGAAAATGAACATGATAATCTCCAAATATTCAGTAAATTATACAAAATCTGAAATAGCCATGTAATTTTTGAATATGAAAATATAACATGGTCTTAAGTAGCTGCACTGGAGAGTCACCACTTGGCACTTACAGATGGCTATGACTGAGTAGCTCTGTTAATTTTGAAAATATAGTTATAATTTTCTTAGTTAACTGTTTTGAAAAAAATATCCACAAAAATACTGGGTTGTTTTTATTTATTTTAAAAACATCATAAAATATTTTTGTTCAAGTAATCTGTCCTTTTTATTCCAATGGACCTTTTTACAAGGGCATGCGGTAATAGAACAATGGGGAATGGTTTCAAAATGAAAGTTTACATTAGATATTGGGAAAAAATTCTTTACTGTGAGGGTGGTGAGGCACTGGCACAAGTTGCCCAGAGAAGCTGTGGATGTCCCATCCCCAGTGGTGTTCAGGGCCAAGTTGGAGGCGGGTCTGAGCAACCTGGTCTAGTGGAAGGTGTCCCTTTGCATGGTATATTCTCTACAATTGAAGCTATTAGATTATTATATAATGTAACATTAAAATAGCCTGGATTCTCAAAAATAGAGAGGTAATATAACTCCAAAGTATTTTCTTTACTTCTATGAAGTTCTGTGTCTGTAAGTAAAACTACTTTTTCTTCCTTCAATCCATAGCATAGTTTCCGATTTTAACCCATATTTTTGTGCTTTTTCACACTGATTTAAGAGAATACACGTGTTTGTTTTTGCTGATGTCCTAAGCTTTCAAAGGAGCTAATAATATTAAAATAAATATGTGGTATTTTTCTTTAATAGAAGAGGATGGAAGAGAACTGCCATTCATAGCTGAGTTTTGAAATAAAGATCAGAGTGATTCTACTATAAACCATATTCACAAATCCTTCTTACAGTAAACACATGATTTTAATCATATCTCTATCAGAACAAATTTTACTTTTTTCCTTTAATTTCATTGTGAGGTTCATGAGTGGAAGCCTGCTACGTTTTCTGTTCTATTTCTGCATTTTTCATTATCCCACTGTCATGTACCTGACATGCTGAAGCAAATGTACAGAGTGACCTGTTCTACTCATAGTTATTCAGAGCTAAGTACTCTAGTTATTTCAGGTGAATGCAAAATCTGAAGTAGCATTTTGAGCCCCAATGTGACTTTTTCAACTGAAATATAACAATCACTTAATGTATATTCTTTATGGCATTTCATATTTGTTTTGTACAAAATTGGTATTAAATTTCTTTAACCATTTTAAATCTCTCTATATTAAGTTCATAAAAATGTTAAAGTTTATAAAAGTGTTAAAAATATTGTGATGAATTATGGTTTTGTTTTGGGTTTTTTTGGTGTACTGGTAAAAGGTAAATCAGTTGGATACTTTTTCAGAATTACATGATGTAATCAATTTTGATTTAAGTGTCATATGCACAAAAATAGATGCTTATAGAAAAGTATTAGCAAATATTTCTTTCACTGAGAAAGAGCCAGATCTTCATGCATTTTCTGCCTTTTCTGTCTTGACAGATCTATAGAAGAATTCTCATTATAATGTCTGTTATTCTAGAAATGTAAAATCTGCACACTTAGAAAATGCTGTCATGTACATAATTGCACAGGAATTCTTAAGCAAGAATATGCATTTAAGGCCCGAATAATACTTGTACGTGAAGCGATTCTAACATATCTGCTTAGTGGATTCCATGGTCCAGACTTGCTGTGGACTTTAGACATAAAATGTGGGACAAAATAAAACATACTGAAAGTGAATTTGGTTCCTACACAATAGCTACTGCTAAAAGTAGTAGAGGTCATACTCCTTACAGAACATTCATATCGCAAATATTTATATTTCATTGAGTGCTTATGTTAATTAAAATCAAATTCTATAACCTGATTTTTTTCAAAGGACCCCTGGCACTTTTTATGAATGAAGAATAAGAAAAATGTTAAGTTAGGAAACGGAATCAAAATTCCAAATGCTTGAAAGTATTCTTCATGGAGAATATATTTCCTCTTAGACCAACTTGCAGATCAGGGGAAAAAGATCAAATTTGTTTTCTATCTGTACTTTCTCTCTGGTAAGGTGACTCCTTTTAATTCTATGACCAAGATATAAGGAAGTCTTGAATTTTCTTAAAGCTTAGAAAGCATGGGCTTCTCACAGCACTGCACCTCCAGCTCAGATCAACAGCAGATCCACCTTATCAAACACTGAACAAAGAGCTAGAGAGTTGGCTGGTACAGTAGGAATAGTTCTGAAGGCCTCTCTGTCAGAAGAGCTAGCACATTTTGATTCTTTCATTATTGTTGAAAATCTTAAGAGCACTCTGCTCTGCAGACTTCCCTAGAGACTCCTCTTCTCTATCTGAACCTGTACCAGGATTACCCTATGGTGTTTTCTTCAGCCTTTGTACATGTAAGGCAGTTGAGGTGTAGGGAAAAAGCAAAGTTAAATTGTTTCCTTGCCCTCCTTTCTGCCATAAGGACCTTGGGAAGTCATAGCTGGTCTCTGAAGTTTAATTTCTTCATCAGTAAATTGGAATGAGCTCCAGTTCTTCCTTGGCAAAGAGTTTTTTGTTCCCTGGCTGAAAAAGAAGCAACAGACACTAATTAGGTATTATGGAAATATTAAAGTGCTTAATAGCAAGCACTCCTACGTGTACTAGGCAGAGAGTTCTTTTGTACATATTTGTAAAAAAAAAGTATAGTGTTATGATTTCTAGAATCACCAAATGAACCTGTTATTGACATATTCACTGTATGATTTGAAAATATCTTTTTCCTTTCGTGCTGTTGCCTTGAGGGAGAGAAAGAAAAAAACCCAAAAAACAATAGAATAAGATTGATTGTAAATCACTTATTACTTGGAGAGGCAGATCTCTTGCAGGGCTCTGCTGTGGAGAAGACCACAGTGGTATTTTTTTTATTATCTCTGCTTTCAAGATAACATGCTATGAATGCTGATGTTAAGAGAAAACAATGAACAAGAGACAGGGTGCAGGTATGCAATAGCCAAAAATAGAATTATGCTGTCAGCTGCTATTTCCATCTTTTATAGAATAACTAGGTCTAATCTATAAGCTATTAATTCTGTTCAAAATGGTGTACATTCACATTGTGGTGCATTGATTCCAATTTTCTGGGCTGCTCCTGAACTAGATTTTTTTTTTTTTTCATTAGGCATGTATCTTGAAACTAGAAAACTCCTAAGTTCTCTTCTCGAAGACACTTAAACAAAAAAGCAGAAACATTATACTTCAAAAATTCCTAAAACACCCTCAAAAAACCCCCAAACTTTCAGCGTGTCACATAACGATAGCCATGGCTAGCTGGCTATTTGGCAGGATAAGATATTTTATAATAAAATGTAGGCAACAAAACAAAGTATTAAAGGAAAGCACGGTATTTCATTAGGAACATACAATATTTTGGATTAGACAGTCATCTGATCTGATCTGATCTCCTGCTATATGTTAGATGAGGGTGCTCAGGGCCTTCTACCACTGAGCTTTTAATACCTCCACAAATTAAGATTCTCCAATCTCTTTGGAGAATCTCTTCCAGTGTTTGACCATCCTCACTGTGAATTTGGCTATTCAATTTCCATTATGGCAGCTGTCAATTGCCATGGTCTGTAAACTTTTTATTTTGCGTCTTGGACAACATTCTGGCACTCTTTCTCTAACAAGTAAAAGATAGCTGAATGCAGCAAATAAGTTGGCTCTCAACATTCTCTTTTCCGCGCTGACGAACCACACTTCCTCAGCCTTTCTTTATTTCATATGTTCCTTCTGCCTCTTCATTGTTCAGTTTTTCCATCTTTCTCCCAAAGCCCCAAACTAGAAACACTTCTTCAAGTGCAACCTCATAAATACCCCTCAGTGGACCACAGTTGCTTTCCACTGCCTGCTGGCTATGCTTGTCCTCATGCAGACCAGTAAAACTTCAGCCTTCACTAAAAGACATTGCTGATTCAAACTCGACTAGTGGACAGCTGGGCCCACTGGATCTATTCATACAAAATTACTCCGCATCCAGTCAGCATCCACCCACATTTGTGGCATGGTCTTATTGCATCCCTAGCACAGCAGTTTCTGTTTCTATAAGAAGAATTTCGTTGCCTTTTTGCCAGCTCATTTCTCCAGCTCCTGGAATTCTCTCTGAAATGACTGTGTATAAACTACTTCCCAAATCTGCTTTCTTCTGCAAATTCACTAAGTCCTTGTTGTGGATGGAGTGACATACTTCACTTGGAAGAGAGAAATAGTGGTATGTTTATAGATACAGAACAGCCATTTAACCAAGCTTGATAGAAAATGCAACAGTGATTCAACAAGATTCAATGACAAGACACTCATATACTGCAGAGTACAGAATCAGATAAAACCCTCATGAAGACATTCCTGATGAGGCATGAGATTAAAAAAACCCATCTCCTTAAGTTCTAAACTCCTTTCTGAGAGGATTTTAGGTGTGGTTGGATCCACATAGACAAGAAAATATGCATCACCAGGCTAGTCAGTGGTCCTTTATGCCTAAAGGACTACATGTGCACAAGCAATCCTTTCTATCACTCAGCTAAGATTTCGGTTTGAGTGCACTTATTCCAAATCACTTTTCAAGGGTCTGATGAGGTAAGGATTCCCTCAGTCTCAAGGAGTAACCTTGTGAGGTGTTCTGTGCAAGGGAAGATCCTGGTGTGCAGAGCCAGATGAGCTCAGTAGGGCCTGAACTGTCCACTATTTATGGAGTAAGATTACTGACTTTTTGCAGAGCAGATATGTCTTGAGTTGGCACACGCTCGACTATCCCTCAGCTGTTGAGCAAGACTTATGTCCCTTAGATGCTGAGCAAGATTTTATGGCCCTTAAATATTGGATAACCTGTATGCCAGATGCAGCCATCATTACAAACATTGGGGTCTACTGCTTAAGAGGAAAAGTGAGAGTGGGGAGCACACTGTCATAGTCTTTAACAAATATCTCAAACAGGATAAGCCCTAGCAATAATCCCAAAGGAACAACACTCAAAAATATGCTTTCGAACTGCTGATGACTTATAAGCAAGTTTTTCTATTGGTCCAGTGAGTCTTACCTACCTTTTTCCAATCTTTTTAAGGCCACTTCTTTTCAGTTATACTATAGAGATTTCACAGCTGACCCTGCTGCACTTGCCCACTCAGGCAGTTAACATGGTGTAGAAGACAATCATATTGAACAGGCAAAATTTGCCCTTAGGGAATCCATGCTACCAATTTCCAAACACTTTTTTCCTTGGAAATATCTTCCAAAAATATTTACCTTGGCTCTTCATTCCAGTTTAGAAGATGGGCATAATAATTGTCTTTTTCATGCTACAGGGAACTCCTTTGACAGATACAACCCTTTGAACATGACAGACAGGGACCCTGAAGTGGCATCTGACAGGTCTCTCAGAAGTCTTGAATGTGTTCAGTCTGTCCCCATCAAATGTTTATACAGTTTCTTAACATGGTCCCTAACTTGATATTTTCCTGCTGTTAAGTTGTACTTCATTTAGTAGACATGGGAGGCCTGACAGCAGACATTGCAAGTACAACCTGCTACAAATGAGAAAATTAGTTATCTCTGCCTTTTAATTCTCCATCAATATCAATTCACTAGCTGAGTAATAGTGAGCCTGCATCATCTTTGGTTTCTGTTCTAGTTGTTGCCAATATACTTACAAAACCCTTCTTGTTGACTTTCACATTCCCAGTTTCAACTATAAGCTTTAGTTTTCTTAATTGCTTAATTCCATGCATGCATCTCATGTGACATTCCTATTTTTCTCATGGTAGGAAATCTCTGTTTCCTCCTTCCATAGTCTTTCTGTTTGCATTTGAGTACAATCAGGATATGTTATCCGCGACTTTATATCAAGCCAGTCTAATTTCATGGACCATCCTTGTGCTTTGAGGAGTTTCTCCTCTGCAATAATCAGCTGTCTTCAGATTTGGGTTGTTTGGGTTGGGTTGTGGGTTTGTTTTGGTGTTTTTTGTTTTGTTTTGTTTTTCCCATTTAAAACAGCATCCAAGGGATTCTTTCTACCAATTACCTGAACAAACAGGAGTCTCATCTTCTAGATCCCATACCTTGACTATACCTTCGCTCTTCCTCATTTTCCTGTGGATACTTAATTAAATCGTCTGATAACACTTGGAATGAATGTTGCTGTCTCCCAATCACACTACTCATTTTTATTCAGAAGTTCTGGCAGATCTGACTTCTCTCCTTCTGTCCATACAGCATCTGCATCAAAACACTGTTCTTAATGCATTCCAGAATTCTCCCAGTTTGCTAGTGTTCAACCATATCCAGAAGATGGTGGAGTAGTAGTAGAACTCCTCCACAATAACTTTGTATTGCAACCATGAGACTTCCTCATCCGCTTTGGGGAATTAGTGAAAAACTCTTTGATCAGGAGGCCAGTATCCAACATCTGCATCATGTTCTATCTGTTTCTCAAATGCAGTTTCAGAAGCAACTGATCAGTCTTTTATATATTCTGTAACAAAACTCTATACATTAAGTTAATTTATTGACATGAAGCAGAATATCACTTTGTTTTCTTTGAGTCTTTTTCCAGTATGAACCCATGACAACATGCTCCACATTCCACTACCACCTGACTGCAAAATTAGTAAGATTTGTAATAACATTAGAACTAACTTTGTTCCTAAATTATCCATCTGCCACAAAATCTCTCTCTCTTGTTCTCCATTTAACTACAGTAACTTCCATCACCATTTTGCATTTGCTGGGAGTAAGAAGTCAGATTTTCTTCTGAAGATGAACCCAACACAGCTCCATAATGTACTTCCCTGAGAATAAAAATATACTTAATATATTTTATGTAATTTTTCCAGGGTTTGGGGGGTTTTGGAGGTTTGGGGTGTTTGTGTATTTAAGGGTTATTTTGTGGGGGTTTTTTTCCTCTTTTTTTTTTAATTTTTTCTTGTTCACATATTCACATTCTCAGTCATGCTTCAACAGCATGGTGTGGTAAAATACTAAGCCATCTTTCTACTACAACTTATCAGCAAAAATGCATTAGATTTCCTGTATTGCTGTGTCCAGGCTTACATTTCAACTATTCTTGAAAAAAAATTGTACATTTTAATTTATATTTGTGAATAAAGTGAAGAATAAGTTGTAAATTAATGTAAATTAATTTCTTGTTTATTATCTGAAAGAATATTAATGTGAAAATACCCCTCCTCCCGAGTCTCTGAAAACTTCTTACTTAAGCCCCCTTAAAAACATGTTTTTCTTGTTTTCATCATATTTCTATAGTTATCCCTATATGTTTTTGGTACATCCAACTTGACTTTCCAAAGTAATTTGTATGTGTGATGCAGTGGTCAACATGGCTAGGGGACCATTCCCAATCAACAGTTTGGGCATTGATATTTTTTAGAGAACAAAAGTTTAAAATTATCAACACAGTCTAGTCTGTACCAGTTGGTCTCAGGAACAAATACTGACTATGTACATTTTCTCTCCTAATATACTCACATATAGTGGACAGTTCATTTTTACTTATCACACATACTGAGTATTAACTTAAAAAATGCTTTATTATGTATTTCAAAAAGTCTAAAGATAGGATATTTTATAAATATAGTGCAGGAATTCAGCTTTTCATGTGAGAGGAATCACTTATAAGTAGAAACAACATAAATACAAATAAATCACAATGGCACTGCAGATAAATAATTGTTCTCACTACTTTTCCGTCACATTGATTTACAAGGCTTCTTCTTCTAGCCTTAGGTTTAAGGACATCTCAATTATAGTTAGTTTGGAACAATAACTTGATTTTGAGAATTAATTAGAACTATTTTCTTAAAGTGCTTTTTAAAATCCCATATCTTATGATGTAGAGTACTGATTGGTGTCATGGAGAGGTTTTATTTCCTTGATGTTAACTCTCATTGAAAGATGATTAACTGGATCTAGGATACTCTTCAGCTATTCAGATCACAGCTTTCTTCCAAGTCATGACGTATTTTCCTTTTGTCAATTCAATATTTCCATTCAATTTTTGAAACCGTGCTGGCTGTCACACATTATAAATTTCATATATACAATCTATTTTATCCTTAAATCCATTTTTTTTTTAAATTTAGACCAGTGGTTAACAAGACTGAAATTAATTAGAAGATGTCAGAATTAGTGTGTTATGCTTTTATTTTAATTAGAAACCTGTTGAAATGGGTACAAAGCAGGTCTCCACAAGTGAGGAAAATTAGATGCTAGCTTTTCTGTTCTAAGATGCATGGACATGAAACTTTAGCATGAAATGGTACCTACCTAAAACAGTAACTTCTTATTTTGCTTCCGATGCCTACTGAACATTTTAACTGATATTTTTTTACTTTATGTAGCTGCTACAGTCTATGTCAAGTTTGAGACATTTGTAGTCTGTATAGCTGCATTGCCTGGCTAATTGGAAAGAGTATGAATTTTTTTTTTCCCTGCTTTAACTTTTTTTTCTTATTGCACTCCAGTCTTAAAGTAGAGATGAAACAGAAGTGTGTGTGTGTGGGGGGGGTTTTCCATACACATAAATTTTATGATGCAGGTCGGCAGCATAGGATTATAGGATTCCCTTAGGTTTCCTGAAAATAACACAGGAGATAGACTTATCTCACCTTGAAAAATTAAAGTTCACACTCTGACCTACACTGACTTGGTCATCTAAGAGTTCAGTGTCTAATAGATGTATGTCACATGATATTTTTGCAGCCAGTAAGACACAATTAGCCACCTCCAGAAGACATTTCTTGTCATGTTAGCATATGGCAATAAAAATTACATTAATAGACCTCTAGAGGTTCCTATTTTTTTCTACTAGGATATGAAAGAAGATGACTACAATATATATTTAGACATACAAAATAAGGTTAAATTAATTTTACTTATGTTTAACATGTGGAAAAATTTTCTTATATGTGGTGGTAAAAATTATGTTTAGGCAAATTACTAACTATTTAGACAAATCCTACTCTTGAAATACAAGTCCTGGACAAAAGCTTTATATCAAAACTCTTGGCATTATTTTTAGAAAAAAATTTAAACACAGATTTTCTGGCAAAAAAAAAAAAAAAAAGATCAATCCATACAAGTTTATAATATATAGAGTAACATTATTTGTTTGGGTTATTTTTTTCCTAGTAGAATGAAATTTTAATCCAGTCTCATGTCTCTTGTAAAAAAAAAATCTGTGTTTTGGTAATATTAATACTTTTTAATAAAATATTAGGTTATTTCTTAATTACAGGGAGTCAAAAATACATAAAGATCTTAACCTTCAGCATGAACCCTGTTCAAGCACTCTTTATAACCAGCCAGGCACTTAACACAGACAAAATGCCAGCAGATTGTATCACTACTACTACTACTACTATCTATGACATTTTACTGAGCAAGTTTCTGATTACCAAATGGAGAAAGAGTGGAACTGATAGTGCTGTGGAAGGTACAGTAGTAGCCATATCAGCTTGCCAAAGGAGTCATCTCAGGGCAGAAAAGAGAGAGATAAAAATCAGAGGTAGATAATACCCTCTCATTAATTGGTGTGTTACAGGAAGATCTATGGGGCACTCCCTGCTCCCTGAACAGTTTCCTTAAACTTGAATGGTTTTAAAAAAAACAGACTGCCGAAACAGGTTTTAATTGGAGTTTGATACGAAACCATTTGTAATTCCATCAGCATACATGTATAAACACTTATATACATTTAAGATGCATGCATTCAGCAATTCAGAGCAGATTGGACAGGAGTATACCTGATAAGGTTCTATGCACGGTAATATCAGTGTGGACTTCTATCTTTAATAGAATGGTTATATAGTTTCAAACCCTATCAAAAAGTGTCATTTGTCAGTATATGATAAATATATGGTATATGTTGACTCAAATTCAGATCCTTATTCCTTTAAGCATAAATCTGGAGACCACATCAAACTGCCTGTGTTGTCCCATGTTGTCTCCCTCTCTGCCTCTTCTACCCCAAGCCACTTAAGTGCTCTGTAATTTACATTTTTATTCCAGATCCAGAACTTCCCTTAATAATCATCAATGGCCCATGTACATATGCAAAAAAATTAGTGTTAAAAAATCATCTTTTATACTTTGAATGAGTGCCTGCATGTATTTAGAGAAAATGCAAAGATCACAACAATGACTCCAGGTTTCTTTTGGTCTGAAAATATGTTTATGGGTATCTAATCTTGACAGAGGTGCTTTAAACCTTCATTGGAGGAGAGAAAGAGGTGAAATATTAAAACCTAATCTCTTAAACTTTGACATCCATGTTGGCAAAAACATTATCACTTGAAGGTCTAAGATTGTTTCTTTACCTCTGTAAAATGCAGATAAATATCCTTAGCTGCTCTGTGAAAGCACAATAAAATATCTGGATAGATATACAAACAACTTGTGGAGTAATTTTTTGTTATAACTTTTTTGAAACGATGTCTTAGTATATGTTGAACCTGTCCAAGAGTATAATAATTTCTAGCAATACAGCTAAAAGTATATTTTTCATGTTGAATGTAAGGAAACTTAACACTGTAAAAAGTGGTTTATCAGTGAAAGGCTAGCTTCTGCTTCCTTGAAAAAAGAACCTCAAACCCCAACACTTGTCAGAAACACTCAGAACCAGGAAAATTAACTTACTCACGTAGTCAGTGGCCTGAAAGGATATTTTCATTGCTTTAATATGCTAAGGAATAGCCTTTCTTTTGGTTTATGCCTCCACCTGAAATTTTCACTTCATTCCTCACCTATATGTACAGAGGATAGAAAGGAAACTTAACATTTCAGATTAGAACAGAAAAATACAAAATGCACATGAAACTCTTTAGATAGATATGCCACAGTATGATAACCATAAGAAAGAATAACATGGATTTCATACTGCTATACCTTTCCTTACACTCCATCACATTTTATTCAAGCAGTTTCACATTTGAAAGTTCCTACATAGAAGAGTGATGCAGTGTCCGTCCTCGCGCTTGCCAGCGCGGCCACAGGCCAGCTCAGTTTGTGCACTGCAGCAACGTGGATGGGTCGGGGCAGCAAGTCAGGCGAGCCGCCTCCTCCCCGTGGGTTCGCAATTCCCCCACACCAGCGACGAGCGGATCGATGGAGAACACAACCGCGGCGGCCGAAGAAAGGGCGACTCCTCTAGGCAGGGTATAACGGTGTTTATTGCAGGGAGAGGGAGCACGGAGCTCGGCACTCTCTGACCCCCTGCCCAGAAGAGCCCCGGGAGCAGGTGTGCACGAGCTTAAAAACAGGGGAGGGGACCGGGGTGGTGACAACCGGTCAGCCAATTACAATAACGAGGGGTATAACTGGGGGTGTAAACCTAATAACTGGGGGCCAACCAAAAAACGAAGAGAGGGGATTGCCAGGGCCCCAGCCTATCACTCGACCCCCTCCCTGGAGCTTTCTAGAATCCAGGGAAGGGTCCTGGGGTGACAGACAGGGCGCCCAAGGGGAGAGAGAGGGGATTGACAATTAGGTATAAAAGGGGGAAGAGGTGACTGACATATAATGGACTTTCTCTAACTCCGGGCAGACAGGTTACAACCAATACTAAAAACAGGGGGGTACAAGGAACAAACCATTACAGAAAACTCAATATAAATTACATTACATAGATAAAACAAACGCACACCACCACAGAAGAGGAATGGACAGAAGATTTTACCTCTGGAGTTTAAAATATGTTAGAGTATATACATACAGTTCTCTACATTATAATTGAAAGTCTAGCTAGAAATTCCATGCTAATGAAATCAGTAGTCATTATAAAGTATTATCTGTCTATATTTGGACACTGCTTTCTTAATTTAGGCCTTTCCTAGATGTTTGGTTAATCAGTATTCCTAAGAGCATAAACTCTCTGACAAATCAATGGAGGTGCTCCATTTTGCTTAGTTCTTCTTTGGATTCTGAGTTATAAATCATGATGATGAATTTCCTCCTTAAAAAATTTATCAATCCTTGGGACAGAAACTTTAATAGTAGGATTCTTATTTCGGGAGGCGGGGGGTGGGGGGAAGTATGTTAACCTTCAGAAACATCCACACTTGCTCTCTCTTGTATTATTTATAGAAACTACAGGAAGGACTACGAGAAACCTCCTGCTCTGCACAGGACTAGGATAACTCCCTCATTTTGTACGATGCCTGCTGAGTTATTTCCTTGGTCTTTCCTCTGTGGGCATGAGATTTGGATGCTAGTCTTAATAACACCTGCCTTGCTTTAAACAATTTTGTCATCTACAGCTACTGAAGTTAATGGGACTGCTTATATGCCCGAAAGCCTATCTGTGCTGAATCACTGTCTTTAATGATAAATTCTATTGATTAAGTGAGAAACAATGACATAAATCATTGCAGAGGAATTTCTCATGGTTGTTCTCCCAGTGCAAACTGTCAATTCCAAATGTGACAGTAATATCTGTCCATTGAAAAAAACCATTGAAATTTTACCCAGAATTTCTTAACGTCAATTATTTGCTGAAATTATGATAGGAGAATTATGTTTCATTTCTCTTCAAAACAAAAACTTATACAAATACATCCCTTTCAAAATCAGAATGTTTCCCAAAAGGAATCCCATATTCCACAAAGATTTGTCTTCAAACTAATTATCAATGAAGCTTATACACATAAACCCATCCAAAGTATCATGGTAAGGAAATAAGACATTCACACTTGCACAGCATTTAAAGTTTAGCAAGGAAGCCTGAAGCTGAGTATTTTCCACTGGGAAGAGGTTGGAGAACAAGGGAAATACTAATATTTACTTTTTTATAATTTAAACTACATCAGAAATATAATGCAAGACCGTTTTAGTTGTGGATTGTTTATTTTCCTTTTTTTTTTTTTTTTTTTTTTTTTAACTTCCTATCTTTGTAGTTTGGAAAGACTAATCTTTATCTCTCAGCAGCTGGCTATTTAGACTGAAAAACCAACCAGAATGAGAATACTTGCTGAAGCAGATAATCCAGCTAAAAATGTGATGCATTTGGGTTTGGGTTCTAGACATTGTGTTGCATTCATTTTATTCTCTGGACTGAGAAAACAATAAGATTCTTCCAATGAGCAGTACAAAATTCTGATGTGCAATGTATATAGGTCAGCAATTTGCATACAGCTGGCAATAAAAATAAACAAACAAATAAAAAACCCTACCATTTGACTTGTTAAAATTTGGACTGTAAACTTCTAAAATAGCAAACGCAAATAATTTTCCTCCAGATGGTAAAAAAAAAAAAAAAAAAAAAACAAACCCAAATTAAAATGAGATAGAAGTGGAAGCTTTCCTGAAAGTATCAATGTTATGTTGCTTTATATGAATTATAAACAAGCAAATTGGTTTTTAAAAGTCTTTCAGATATGTATTTCTTACAAAGTATTGAGTGTATGATAATTTTTAGAAAACATTGACTGTATTAGAACTGAGCCAGATTTCATAACCTTACTGTGAAATCAAAGGTCCCCAGCAAAGGAAGGATATTGACCTGTTGGAGCGAGTCCAAAGAAGGGCCACCACTTTGATCAGAGAGATGGAGCAACTTTTCTATGAGCAAAGGCTGACGTAATTGAAATTGTTCTCCCTGGAAAAGAGAAGGTTTCAAGGTGACCTAATTGCAGCCTCTCATTACCTGAGGGAACCAGAAAGAAAGATGGAGAGAGACTTTTTACATGGACATATAATGACAGAAATAGTGGAAATAGCTTCAAACTGAAACAACATAGTTTTAAATTGGATGTTACAAAGAAATTCTTGACTATGAGATTTAATGGGGCAGATGGAACATCCCTGGGAGTGTTCTTAGTCAGGTTGAATGAGGCTCTGAGCAACCTGGTCTAGTTGAAGGTGTTCCTGCCCATTACAGATTGGAACTAGACAATCTTTAAGAGCCCTTCCAACTCAAGCCATTTCATAAATCTATGATTCTGATATTTAAATTATATTTATGGAATAAAGCATATTCACTGTTTAAACAAAGAGCTGCAGAAAGTAACATATTCCCGCCTCAGTGACTCTGTGATTCTGAAACTCTGTTATTTGGCAAATCTTGCTTGCAAAACTGCTTGTCCATCTCACTGCCTCTTGTTCTGTTTATTTGTTTGTTTCTTTGCTTATTGCAAACACTTAAAAGACAGATTTTGTTCCATACAAGCATTTAAAAAAGAGCTCTAATTAATAGAAGCACATAGACTGATGTGCAAATGAGTGTTCTTGTGTTTGATTACACATTCTTGAGCGCAATTATGAGTATTCACTTCAAAAGTGTTATCATAGGCTTCCATAATGTATATTCATGTCCACTGGTACAATTCCTATTTCAAACCTTTGAGCAGATCTAATCAGCCCAAATTTAAAAACAAATTTTTCTTCCTACATATGAAACCCATTGTCATTACCAGAATCAAATCTGTAAACCTATAATAGTATAAGTTATACAACAAACTGCAGTCTAGTCATGTTTTCCACCAGCTTGCCTTCACTTCAAAATGTTGCTTTTACTGTGGTCTAAACACTGGCTGTTGGCTATCATCCTTCTCTATTAATATGAATGAATGACCCTTAATAAATTGCAATAAATTAAAATAAATCTCACAAGTCCAGAAGAAGCTGAACACCAATAAAAGTATTCCAGAGAAATATTAAACCATACAGTTAGTGATTAAATCCCAATTTCAATTAGAATAAAATTAAAGAAGCAAAAAAGGAATCCACTCCACCTAATACAGACGTAATTAACAACTGTATTTTGTCTTTAAACCAGTGTGCTTTAAAGTTGTGTGTTTCATGAGCACAATAAATGAAGCTTGTATCCAAATGGCCGGGTGCCAGTGTGTTCTATGGGGGTGAAAACTTTGTGTATGACCCCAGTCATTATAAGCTGTATATGGGTTGTTTTGGTGGTTTTTTGCCACCTAAGTAGGATGGAGATGAAAAGCAGATATAAAGAAAATTTTAATCTTGAATTCAAGAAAAGTTAAGGAAACTTTTTGAAAACTTAAGGTAAGATTAAATTCACTTTTTCCTTAAAAAAAAATTCTAAGTCTGGGTTTGTCTGTATTAGCTTTCTTCATAGTCGTTAGAAAGAAATACTTCCTTTTATAGAGCAATTAATCTAATTCTGAGACAAGAAACTGTAGTAGATCAGATGGGTCACCTTTAAGGATTCATGGGACTGTTCTATGGCTGTAAAGAGAAAATGGAAAGTCAGATTAGATGGCTAGATGGCAAAAGTTGGGTAAAATTAATCCTACTCTTCGTACCTATTGTTTAATATGCTTCCCATGTAATTCAAAAGCATGATACAACAAATAGAAAGTGAAAATGGCAGCAAGAATCTATATATTTTCTAATCCTGATTTAAATTTTAGATGATTTTTATGCTATTTTTTAAGTGAGAGCAGGTCATTAAAATTATTGAAGGAGAAAACAATAAGAATTGTAAACCACAAAGATATATCCCCACACCTCTCTAGAGTGCACCATATATTAGAACTACCTTAGCAAGAGAGGCATAAAATTGCTGAGTTGCCACTCTGACCCATACTGGTAAAACAAATGTATAACTCTCCTGCTCTTTAATTCACTTTAGTTAGAGACTTGCTCCTCTTGGTCTGAGAATTTTAATAAGGAGACTATGGGATGGAAATACAGAAATATTTTTTTAAAAAGAAGCAGTTAATAAATTCTGATTGGATAGATACTGGTGAAACTGTGACTTTGTTTTAAACATCTTACTGCAGAACTCAAATAACAGTTTAATATATGCCATTCAAATAAGATACCTGGTGAATAAGACAAGAGACTTTGCTTATGCTTGCATTTAAGTTTTATTTTATTTCTCATCCTGATTATAACAAATTCTTCAATATTCAAGGTATCTCAATGAACAGAGTATGGTGTAATACTGATAGTTTGAGAACATTGCTAAAAACATTCCTACAAGACGCAGGCATAATTCCCTTTTAAATTGCAGGACTCTGATTTGCTGATTGTAAGGGGTATTACCAGAGGTCACCATGTTGCATAGAGTATGTCAAAGGATTGTCCCTATACACAGTGCGTGAACAGAATGCTTATTGAATATTTTCCTTGGGTGGATGTCGATTAAATATGTATGATAATACCGTTCTCTAGAAAATTAAGTACTTTAATGATCTTTATCAGACATTTGGAAATGCATTCAGTTCACGGAAGGCTGGTGACAAATTTACTACAAAAAGTCCTTAGTCCATCTTAATTTTCCTTAATCAAACTCTGAAAAGTATCACTGCTTCCTGAAAAAATATAAACTTAAATATAATGGTTATTCTCTTTCTTATAGAATATAATGCATTTCCTATTTATGTCCCTTGACTCTAAATATCTCTGCATATGTCAGGGCCATAAAGGAGCTATAGGTTTTATTGCCTCTGCCCAGCCTCACCAAGGACCTCTCCACACCCCACCCACAGACTCAGGAGCTCCAGTTGAGCCTAGCCCAGGGCTACTAGCCCTGGCATCAGCAGTGTCACAGGACTGTTGGTCTCCAGCTCTGCCACAACCTTACCCTGTCTCATCATGGAATCCCTTGACCTGAACTTCAGCCCTTGGGCTGAGTTCCTGCCCTGATCCCAGCCACCACTGTCCCTTATAGACCTGCCTGGTCATTGCAAGACCTGATCTCAACTCTGACCTATGGGTTGATGTTTCCAACTTGATCCCACACCTGCATCTTCACTATGATACACCCCTATGATCCAGACAATTCTTTGTCTCCGATCATTCTCCCTGAGTCTACCCTGCTCACCTCATTGGGTCCAGCATCTGCTGGCCCTGGGATTTTCCCCTGGATGCCTGGCTAAGCTTCTTTGACAGCTCAGTATTGATCATATAAGGATGAAGGATGAAGGATGAAGGATTGCCTTACACCCTTATAGGATCACCACCTGGAATTCCATAATAACATATTTCCAAGAGGAAGAGAGCAGGGGAGCAGGGGAGCATTCAACAGAAAGTATGGAAATGACATTAAATAAAAGGTCTTACAGAGTTAAGTTACACTATTTTGTTTTTAACTGACAAATGGATAAATAAATGACAATTTCCAGATGGTTAAATCCTCCTCAGAAATATTGTCCCAGTGATAAAAAATTAACACATCCATAACAGTTGTTTACCGTCTAGAAGAAAATCCATAAATATTTCTAAAAAAATCCAAGATACAAACAAACAATGCTAAAGTGGACATATTTACTTTATTCAAAATTTCGAGAAAAATCAGACTGGAAATATGACCTTGTATTTTTCTAAATGTTTTCTATATTAGTATATGAACAATACAAGATATGAATATTTTTACCAAGTAGATTTCCAGAAAGCCACAGACCAAAGAAATACATTTTAAATTCTACATATTTAATTGGCATCTACCTCATCTGAGACCTACTGTATATATTCTCTTAAGGGTTTGACAAACCTTAAAGATAGTTTCTGCTTTCTGTTACCCTGGCAAAAGTACATCTATGACTACAATCCAACCATTAAGTAGTGATAGCATACAAAAAGTTATTTCCATCTACTAGGAATAAAATAAAATTTTAGATTGTGGCACAATATTGTATCCTAGGCATGTAGATTTTTGGTGTTTGTGTTATTTTTTATCTACTTTGACAAGCTCACCTAGGGAAATATAAATTTCCTGCACTTTCTGCTTTTAGAAAATACAGAGAGAATTGATTCGGGTCATAAAAACAGTGCATTAAGAACATTTACTAAGAAAAGAACTCTTGGAGATGTATAAATTAATGTGTGCCCTACTGACCATTAAAAACCATGAACCTTGCTTTTATCCTGTTTATAAGGTTGCTATGAGGTTGAACGGAACAAAGCTGACATATCTGCAATCTCCACTGGTCTACTAATCTCTCACCCTACTTCTGTCCAAGCATTAACCTGTGACATGACTTGAGATGAGGCTCCCATCAATGCCAAATGTCTGGCAGGTACAGGACATCTATTCTTTAAAAGTGAATAAAGGTTTATAATGTTTAATACAAATCCTCCAACTTTTGTATTTATATTCCTTATGTTAACATGGGAAATCTTTTGACTCATAATGTTGTGCTCAGATACGTTTTCTTTTGAGCTCCTAAATTCCTAAAAGATTGAACCAGAGGGGATTTGTCCATCACAGCAAATTACATACTTAATATGATAGACAAAGGGAATTTACTAGGATACACTGATTTTTTAAAGGCTTTTGGCTCTGTAGATCAGGTTTTCTGGTTTTGAGACTAATGTAATATAGGATAACTGATAAAATATTGCCATGCTTTTGTTCCTATTAATATATAAAGTAAAATGTAATTGCCATAAACAATAAAATGTATTTTTAAACCCCTAGTGATTTCTTTCACCATTCCTTTGATTTTATTGCTTTTATTATTCAACAAAATTTAGAGTAGAAAGGAAGTTCTGTATGAAATGCTGTAAACCAGTGTCCTCTAAATCTTGGAGAGGGCGGAGTTGAACATGAGGGGCTGGGGGACACAGGGCTATGGGACACAAGGTAACACAGATGACAAAATTATACCCCCCAGACATGCATTCAGGCATTAAAGACCTGTGCTCAGTGGGGAAAATTCTCCAGATCATGACCCTCACTGATAGGTGGAGTGAACCATCTAAAGAAAAGCAGTTACGTTAGATAAACTAATGCAGCATAAAACTCAGGAGAGGGATATTGAAGGTAATGAAGGAATAGGTGTTGGTGAGCTGTAAATGAAGATGTAAAATATAATTGCATAGGAAAGGGTGTGATCTATTACCTTCATGACCTGTGCTAGGAAGCAAGTCTGAAATATGCCAGTAATTGTATTTTTGTAGAGTTTGACTTGTTTTATTATCAGAGGGTGAAATTAATCAGGAAGGAGAAAAAAAAAAATTACTCCAGAACAATGACAGTAAAATTGAGTTTTACTCTTCCCCCTGCCAATTTTATCATTGACTTTGTAATTAAAGCTTGAAGATTTTCCTGCTTTATCTCTAGATTTCTTTAGAAGAGAGCGAAAAAGGAGGTGGACTTAAAATACAAAGCTCATTCTCTCCTGCTATATGCACTAGAACAGCGTATTCAGGCCAAAATACACAGTTTTGTTTGAGTCATCTCAGGCTTCACCAACCTTCAATAAATCCAATGCCCAGTACAGAAAATGTCTGCACCTAGACATTGAAATCTGAATCTGACTTAATTGTTTAAGATGAAGGCTCCCTTTTCGTAAAGAATTGTGTAAACATTTGAGGAAAAGAGTAGGGATAATGGGTGCAAGTAATTTCTGGGGAGATTCTGGTTAGATGTAAGAGAAATATTTTTCACAATGAGAACAATTAAGCATTGGAATAATCTCTCCAGGCTCAACATTGGATTCCTCTAATAGCCAGCAATTCTCCTAACAAGCCATCTTGTTTAAGCTGTAATTTTGCCAAGGGGATCCCTGAGCATCCCATCCAACTTGGTACTCTATGATCCTACAATATTGTTATAAGCGTTCTATAGTCATAAAATGTTTTACACCTTACACACTATTACTGTACAGGATAAATAGCTAATCATGGTAAACAAAAAGATGAGGGAGGATCAGAGGAACAATAAAGGATAGAGGAACAACAACAACAACAACAACCTAATATTCAAATTAGAAGAAGAGTTGGATATCTAGATCCTTGTTCACCTGCAACAAGATTCTGTTCTTCTGTGAACAAAGAATTAAGCTAAAGAGCCAGTAAGATTTAAAAAAAAAAAAAAAAAAAAAAAAAAAAAAAAAAAAAAAAGTGTTAGCCATGTAAAACATATTATCAACATTCTAGAAGCAAGATGTGAGGAAAAATCATTAAGACCCTAAGGCCCTAATGAAATTTATACAAAAATAAGACTATTAACAATAAGTATGTTAAGAACATATGCATGCATTTCCTGAATCCAGGCTATATGTTTATAGATAATAAAATTTCTTCACATCAATTTTCAAATTAAAAAAAAAAAAAAAATCTCTTCTCATGCCCTCCATGTGTTACTCCAATTATTCTTTGTCCATCTACAAAGTCTTCTTTTTGCCTTCACTTATATACATATAAACAGAAAATTCTATATGCCTATACATAAGTATTTTTAAGTACTGATCTGTAATGATCAAATTTGAAAAGAAGAAAAATATAAAATAATTGCAGTAGTATTTTTTTTACATTGAATAGAGAGGAAAAATCCAAATTAGTAACTCTTATTCCTTATAAATCTACACTGGAAGAGACACTAACAGATCTAAGATTTAATGTAATATATTTGGTGGAGTTTAGATATCTAGCAGGCATGCATATTATTATAGACATCGCACAGACATGGCCTATTTTATTGTTGAAAGTCATATATGTGAAAGTAGTAAGAAAAAGCTTAAAGTTATTTACAGTGGAAAATGGAAGCGAAGGACACAGATATGCAGAAAACTAATTAACTCTATTATTTGCAGAACAAACCCTGCACTTGAACCATTCTCTTGAAATAAATAGAAATAATAGATTGCATTAATCACAAGAAAAAAACCCACCAGAATCCTTTCCTACTTCTGAGCTTTCCTGTGATGAAAAAGACAGCTGTGTGTTGAAGTACCTTAGACATAAAGTCAAAGAGCATTTTGATAGCTGCAGTCACTTGAAATACCAGACTTATAATAATCAGACTCTTTTTCAGGATATGGAGACCTCAGAGGAAAGGATATAATCAGGCATAAGTAGAAATGCAGCAGGAGACAGATCAAACAGTTACATAAAGTAAGCTGGAGTTGCTTATTTGGTTCTAGTTCTCTGATCTGCAAATTCAGCTGTTCTCATAATAAAATACTTAAGCAGAAACAAATATATTGTTTACTTTTTACTAAAGAAAATGAGCAAAGATCGATTTTTTAATAAGATAATGTTTGGAAAACAGTTGATTTATTTTCCAATAGGCTATATGATAAAGGAGGAGCTTGATCCAGAATGCAAATCAAGACAGGTGATAATGACTAATTAAGTAATGAAATCATCAGTTACTATTATCTATACTATGACCTGTATATCACCTGGGATCAGATTAAGAATACTGAATCACTGTTATTTCTTATTCTCCTTTTTTTAAAATTAGAAATATCTTCTGTATTCAAGTGATTCTACTGTTGATGATATTAATGAAATTATTAATTTTTCTCAGTTTATAGAATTTTAAAGTGACAAAGAGGATCAGAATTTGTCTGTTACTGAACATCACATCATCTGTTAGCCACATTTTGCCCAAGGAAATAGGCAAGCTGTTAGCCTGGTACTAATTTTAGTTTGTCTTTATTCAGCTTGGCTTGTTCTCTTGGGTCACTAATTAAAGTTTATGTGCTATAATTCAAAATAAAAATTCTTCTTTCTTCCTGAAAATATTTGCTATAATGAAAAGTGACCTCAATTTCTTATCAAAGCATTTATCATAGACTGGAATATGTTGCATTTTTCCCTTCACAGAAATAGAGAAAAGCATGATATTTTGTAACTTTTGATTGGTTTAACAGTTCCCATCATAATTACTGCTGTAAAATAGTAGCTCCTCATAAGCTTGTATTTATGTGCTCCCAAAATCTTTGGGAAAAATATTAGCTGTGGGGGTAAATTTTTCACTAAGAGCAAAACGAAGAAAAACACAATGTTGAATTCTATGAAGAATAAATTGCAGCTTCACACTGTTTTCAAACTGCTATTCAAAAAGCCATTCTGAGACACAGTGGCAAATTGACCAACATACAATTGAAGGCAGACTTGACTTTGAATGTAAACAGCATTAAAAGATATTTTCCACTCTTTTCTTGGTTGCACTGTTTTTTGTTCTGGCAACTAACAGCATGGTTTGGGAAGTTTATATGAATTTTAATGAAAATTTATGGCTACAATTTTTCTCTTTCTTTTAAGCCCTAATTACACATCACAGGACAATTTAAGTCTGAAGGAATCTCAGGAGGTCATCTGATCCAACCTGAATAAGACTTGTAACCTCAAACTGTTCAAATAGAATGGAGGATCAGGTGTAGTATCCTATACAGAACACCATGTAATAACACTGTGTACATAAACCCCACAGCTCCTAATATAATAAATGAAAATCTATGCATAATGATCAAACCCAAATATTCTCAGTCAGAAACACGGTGATACATATTTGCTACCAATTGACTCTTTTCCAGTAGACAGATTTGCACAGACGTTTTCACATGAAGTTACAACATAGTTTAAGTTTTCTATCCAAACTATCTATCTGGTGTAAAAGGCTAAAAGTAAATATATTACAATAAGGCTTATTCATCTTACCTCTTGGTGAGCCCAGGTCCTTGCTTGTCAAGTTTATTCAAAAGGGCCTTAAGGTACTACCATTCTCTGAGGTGATTACGAAGGAGAACTTGACAAAAGTTCCCAGGAGGTTCAAAACCAAAGTTCATTGGCAAAGTTTAGAACATCAAGAATTTGGCAAAATTTAAAACAAGCATTCAGTCAAAATATACAATTTCACAGAGCTTTTACTTAGCAAACTCCACCCATCTGACCTTAAATCACCCATATTTCAAGAAGAGGAAATTAGAAGTAGAAAGTGAAAGAGAGAAGAAGAAAGAGAGAAAAGCAAGACACAGCTACTGCATTAGATCCTAATGTATTATTAACTGTCACACAAACCAAGGACTAGAGGGACATTACCATTTGCATCTCAGGGCAGCGGGTTTTACCTGCACTGACCTCCTGTGACCACTCCTATTACTCCTTCTGGACATCCAGCCACTCTGGGGCTACACTGGGGCTCAAGGGGTGGGGTGTGGGGCACTTGCTTCCACTATCCCACGTGTGCCATGAATGACAACCATTCTGGGCTGGACTAGAGGCTCCAGAGGAGTGGGTTGAGGAGCAGTGCATGTCCCACTTTCAGCAGAATTTGCCTTGGCCCCCCCCTTACTCCATTTCTTTTTTTTCTTTTTTTTGTATTGATTCTATTTGAGACAATAGAGCAATCACCAACTAAATGAATTTCAGGAAAACCACAAGACTAAACGCTATACAGGAACTTTGTTATGTCCAAACAATAAAATAGGAAGGATTTAGCCTAGTTTTGTTTGTTTGTTTGTTTTGGGGGGTTTTGTTTGTTTGTTTGTTTGTTTGTGGTGGGGGGTTTTGGTTTGGGTTTTTTTTTGTGTGTGGGGGGTGGTTTTTTGTTTTGTTTTGTTTTGTTTTGTTTTTGGTTTTGTTTTTGTTTTTTTTTGTGTTTTTTTTTTTTTTTTTTTTTTTTTTTTTTTTTTTTTTCCCTGGAGGTTTTAATCATATTTGTTAATTTCTTTAGACTTTGTTTCAATCCATGATTGAAGAAAATGTTTTTCTCACACTGGCCCATATGCCTGAACTTCAGTTTAAGTGGAGATTTACTTGTGCATATCTCTTCATGACTTCTTACTCTTTTTTTAAACTCAGTAACATCATATCTTAAATTAATACTACCATGTGAGTGTTTGCTTGGAATTTTTTTTAAGATATTTTTAATGTAACTGATCAGATGTACAGATAATATTTAATACAATGTATTGAATTTTTACAAAATATTTTACATTCTTCTTTAAGAGATATAACTTGAATTTACTGAACAGCTTAAATGAAATTTGAATTAGTGGAACCACTGGAAACTAATGCTAATCATTTGGCAAAAGTAGCATTCTTGAGAGGCCGCTAGAAAACAGAAGGAATAAAACTGTATGGAAAATAGACAAAAAAGTGAACACAAATTAATATTATACTCTGCTGAATTTGAAAAAAATTGATTATGTAGATATTAGTTTTAGGGTTTCCATGGATTTGGGAATAAAGAAAATATGTAGTATGGCTAAGAAAGATCCAGAAGTTTGCAACCCCTAAATACATAAAAGATATTTTAAGAGCTGAAACAAAAGCAACAAAAAAACCCCATCCAGTATTCTTTCTGGAATCTTCATTCATCTTTCTGGTTCCTATTTTACCAATGTCAACCACACCCATGCAGAAACTCTGAGTACCATAGCTCTGTAAAATGAAATTGACAGAGAGGTAGCAAAAAAGATAAAACATCTCTTCTATGGGAACTTATTTTCAAATGGAGAATATTCTTTACATTTTTACTAAATGTCCTGTCACTTTTTACCAAAATCTTCTTTGGACAATGGTATAAGAAAAAAGTACAAGCTTTAGTATAGGGAACCATATTCTAAAGATAGAGAAATGGTGTGCATGATTCCCATGTATAAAGACTAAACAGGTGATTTGTCTTAGATTAATATTTAAGTGATTCTACAAAGAGAGAAAAAGAGAAATAGCAAAGAATGAGGGGTTTTTTTGTTTGTTTTTGTTTTTTTTCTCTCCATCACTAGATTTATTTTTCTTTGCTTTGTTTAGCATGTCTTTTTGAAAAATCTCCACTGTGGATTAATGAGACAATGACACTAGTTGATCTTTGATTAGTCTGGGGTGGTTTTTTTTGGTTTTGGGGTTTTTTTGTTTTGTTTTTGTTTGTTTGTTTGTTTGTTTGCCTTCTGCAGTCATAAAATCACAAAAAATAAGAGAATTTGAAGCAAATATTTTTTGAATCAATTCTAGAGGGAAGGGTGGAGTGCAAAAAGAAAAGGAGCACAAGTCCATAAATATCTTTATAAAGGCTTATCTTCCTTAAGTTGATATCCTGTGAAAAAAAGCATTTTATTAACTCTCTTATAAATATGGGTCTTGGTTTTGCTCGGAAGAGTATTGCAACTCATTTGACAAAGTCATTAATCAGTGATTATAGTTGCAAATGTCTCAAAACTGGTGTTTTGAGCAATTTTCTGACTATTTCAAAGTTTACTTAGCCAAGGAAAATTTTTCAGTGAAGGCTTACATATTTCAAAATATGTTTATTGATTGCTGTTAAAAAAAAAAAAAAAAAAAAGGAAAAGTGAAAACTTAAGATTTTTTCTAATTTTATTTAAGTTCCTGCAGTGTTGTCTCTAAGAGATTCAGCTGAATGAAAAGCCAAGATTTTGAATCTTAGAACATACATAAATGGACAGGAATGATTGCTATGTCTTCTTGACCGGATGTACCTGAATTCTGAGCAATGCTGAGGATCGATTTTTTTTTTTTCTGATTCATGATGGAAACCATACCATACCATACCATACCATACCATACCATACCATACCATACCAAATCATCAATGAGGCATCGCTAAGGCAGAAAGAAAGAATTGTGAGAATGGCCCAGATTAGATTTCACATAACTTAAGTACTAATTGAAACAAATAATTTAGGAATAATAACTGAATCTTATAATTCATGCAGACATCTTTCAGAATCTTCTTAAACTTGTTGAAGATCATTGATACTGTTGTAAAAGGGTATGGTGTTATTTCAGGAACTACAGAAGTTCTCTGAAAGGCAACAAAAAATCTTTACGCCTGAAGTCAATGATTGCACCTCTGTGTGACATTGGCCTTGTACACAAACAAGGAGAAGACTGATTTTCTGGGGGAGATTTTTTTTTTTTTTTTTTCCCCCAGTAATTGGAAATCAAGAAGGAAGGGAAATTATGTCTGTTATTAACCTCTACTTGTTATTGCATAGTGTCTCTTCACTTTTGCTTTAACAAGATCAATCACTTAAATGAGTAAAAATAAAACCCCAAGAACACAAGAATACATGTAAAATATCTCTCCTAGATATGCCTCTGAATATTGCAAAGTATGTAAATAAGATGTGAAACCTACTAATTCTATTTTTATGCATTAATAGAAATATTTAAAGGAACAGCAAATGCAGTACATGCACTATAGATAAAGCAATATACAAAAAGAAATGAAATGCTGAAAATAGATGGTAGAATATGGTTGGTCAAGACAAGCCAAAGTTAAAAAGTAACTTATTTAGTTTTTATTTTATTTAGCCATTACTTACTAAAGGCTTTATTTGTAAATAATAGTTCTTAGTAGTTCTGAAAACAGTCTATGTAAGTGTCCATTTCAGTGCAGACTCATCCTAAAAGATTTTCAACTATTCTTCACATGTATTAGGAGTTACATTACTTGTTTGTTATAAGAGCTGTGTAATTTATCTAATATATTTGCTTCTCTGGAAAGATGTTTTCTCTTTTCAGGCTATGTTTTTGTATTAATCAGCTGCTCTCAAAAGGAATACTGTTTTTTTGGTTTCTATCCATACTTCTATAAACTACTACTTCAAAGGGAATAAGAAGCAAAAGAGACATCTAAGATCAAATTTAACAGTGTAAATCAAAGGAGATAAAAGATAGGAAGAAGGGCTCAAGTTTGTCACAGAGAGTTCTTCAGAACTGCTGCCAAGTCACCTATATGAAAAAAATTATTTTCATAAAACAAAGTCCAAATTATTAACTTATAATCACAGAACATGATAATAAAAAATTTGAGGAACTGATACAGTTGGTGGGCAAAAACAAAATGTAAACTACATCTAGCCAAAAAGAGTTTGCTATTTTCATGTTTTATTATTTTTTCACAAGACAAAGCTTCTCAATAACTTCATTTTTTACACGTTTAAGCAATAAAAAAAACCTAGGATAAATGATGCAATTTAGCTGGGTATTTCCTTCTTGAAATAAAGAGTTCTGCACATAATGTATAATCTTGATGCAGTATAAGCAGGAGTGTAATTGGGTTTTGTTTATCCAATATGTATGCCAATATGTGGACAGCACAACAGTCTATTGTGTTTGCTGGCAGGTAAATTTCTCATTTAGTGAGAAGATAGCTCTTCTAAAAAAGCAAACACAGAACTTAATTGATAGCGAATGTTTAATTCATTTTCATAAAAATCAATAGTGTTTCTCAAGGGGATAAAGGTGAATTAATTCATTTATCTAGATCTTTAAACCTGACGCATAGTAAACATGAGGTGTTTAACTAAGGTTAAAGAGTGCTTGTTGATAGGCCTTCAAAATAGCAACACTATTTTGATTTGTTTGATTTCTTAACACCAGGAGGATTATTTATATTAAATTATCACTATATCATTCCACAGTAAAACAGGTGCTTCTTCATGTCATAGTCCTGTTATGAGTAAATTCATAACACATGCAGCCCAATCAAAACAGGAAAAAAACACGTATTTTGTGATGAACATATGCGAATTCAATTGTTTGGATATGACAAACATTTGAAAATACATATATACAGGATGCTAAATGACAGTAAAAATTTCAGCAATAGAAAGAAAACAAAAACACATTTTTACACGCTTATTATATCTTGTAAAAATGTTTTTACAAGACTTCGTATGCCTTGAGCATATTAAAGTCTTGGTAATAATAAAAAGAATGAAGGCTAGGAAAAAGTGTACATGTCTAATAATTGCAGGGCTTTCATACTAGTCCATTATTATTGATTTGATTTGCTATTTCTTCCTTTAATGATTCCATCACATGGGACTCGGGATGGGTTGCTTTGGTTTGTTTTTTTTCCACAATCTTTACTTTCTGCTACAAATCTCAAAATTTAGAGTCAGAAACCAGCCAAGTAAATAAAGAAACAAACATTGGAAAGAAATAGGCCTCTTTTGGTGGATGTAAATTTTGTTTAAAAATGTATATTAAATTTAATAATATTTAGACCCGTATTTTACAAATTTGTTTCCACAAGCATTAATCTCCCTGCAGGACATTTCTGGAATTTGCTGTTGATAGACTTGGTACTGAAGAATGGTAAAATTGTCATCAGGAGAGGAGATTACCATGTTGAGAGTGAAGAGTTGAGGATATAATAATAAAGATAAAAAAAATTCTTCATATTGATAATAAAATAAAATTAATACCTCCATCATGGTCATTTCTTTAATTATAAAACATCATTTGATCTGCTTCCCTTTGAGATAAGAATCTAACAACTTATTAGCAGTGGTCATGAAAATACTAGTGTTTAACAGCAATAATGCAATAATGCAATTGCCATTGCATTTCTAAGTTCAGTCTGCTTCCTCCAAAACAAGCAAAAGACAAACAGAACTATTGCTTCAGATAGGTTCAGCTGCACATTTAAAAGACAGACTTATAAATTCAAATTCTCCACATATAAGGACTTAGTCACCCTGGGCTTCATTGCTGATGGACATTTGAGACTACAAAGAAATTGCTTTAATGGCTGTTGAGTACAACAAGGCTTGTGACTCATTTTTATCAAGAATTTCCAGGAATCTTAGAGTATAAGACTAAATTTCATCAGCCAAAAATCCACTGAGAAGTGTCATACCTACCAGACCTCAATGGAACTCACTAATCAAGAACAAAACTGCATACCTGAGTTCTGTCCTACTGTCCAACACTGCAAACTAGGGAAAGCTTGGAGTATTTTACATCCAGCCTGGTAAATTGGGTATGATGCCATTTAGTCAGGTTTATGATGATTGATCCAAACATAATGGCCACTCAATAAGATAACCAGGAATAGATTGCAAGTTGTATATGAAGGTCTAGTCAAGGTCTCACTTTTAGCATGCAGCTACTATAATATCATGAGGTAAGCAAAAGTCTGAATCAATAGCATATTAACTATGTGCTATATCCAATTACAAATAAAGGAAGCTATAGGGGAATTCAACTATTTAGTAAAGATGACAGAGTTTATTCATCCATGCTCACGTATCAGCTACCTTAAAGAGGGTAAAAAAGTACATCTGGATGCTGTTAAAGAGTAGATAGTTATCTGACGTGTAATCTTATCTTTTACTATTAACTACACAGACAGCTTCAGGATATCTTTTTTATATGCCTATACCTTTAATCACAATATGTAGCCTTCGCTGGTGTGGGGTTTTTTTTGGGGGGAGGGGTGTTTTTTTGTTTTTGTTTCTAATCACTGCTGTAAAATGGTCTGCATGTGGTTGTACTCAGAATTTTTTTTACCCCAAGGAATGTTATTATCCCAGCTGTTCTAGGGAGAGAAAAAGAAGTGAAAACTTTTAAATAGCTTCCACCTCAAATAATAAAAAAAAGTATGTCATAGTTGACAGATGCAGCCATAGATGACAAAAAATGCCTTCCTTGTTTTGTTTTATTTTTTTAAGTAAATGAGAAATTAACTCACCTTCATTTGGCATGGGTGTTGATTCATTCTGATGAATCTTTCTAACGAAGTTGATGTTTGGGTGAAACATCCTTTCTCAGAGGTTTCTGCTGGAAGTTCATTATCAGCCACCACATAATAAATAATTTTCATTTGTATAAATAAATATGTTGAAATCAGGTGCAGTATAATAGCAAAACTGTTACATCACTTTAAAAGCTGCAGTTAGACATAGAAGAAATCAAGAGTAAGTTCATGATGTACACACTGCATATACACCATGAGATCTACGCTGCATCACGCAGTCCCATACAGAGATATTCAAGCTAGCCCAGCACAGGACAGATCTGGAACAAGGAACAGAACTGTTGTGCCAACAGCGTGCTGTGCCAGAGGCAAATAATCCTGTTAGGAGACTGTGCTGATGCCAAGACCCAAGTGTATATCTCTATCCAATACTGCACAGTTTGTTATATACATACTAGGTTGTTTGGACATTCATTACATGGAACTCCATTGCATGGTACAGGAATACACAGATATCCTTATTTACTATGCAAAACACAATGGACCTCGAAATGCAGCATTCAGTGTTTATTCCCCTACTGTTTTGAAAACTACTTACATTTTCAAAAACTCATTATATGGCAACAGGATTCCACAGTGTCTAAGATAAAGATTGTTCTAACTCTACTTCAAAGAAAGGCTGGCACTATTCCATGCTAGAGGGGTTTATTTTGCACTTCAAAAATGCAATAGAGGTTCATGTAAATATAAAAGGAAAAGGTCAAAACAGTTAACCTTCCAAACCTTGGAACTTCTGGCAGTCTATCCATGACAACATAGATGCCAGAGTAAGTGTGCTATGAAATACTGGATAAGTATTCAGAGGATAATGTCAGATGCATTATAGTCTCAAGGGGCAGAAGTTACATTTGTTCAAGGAAATTAGGAAGGTAAGGCAGCTATTCTTGTATACTGCTATTAGTTTCTAAGCTGACTGCTTTCAAGAGACCTCATGTTTGCCTACACAAGCTGTAGTTGCACATTTAAACACCAAGGTGTTTGTACAGAACTGTGAATTATGTTCATGCCTTAATTATAAATTAGCCCTGCCCTTGTTCTTCTTTCTTTCTCTGCATCAGAAAACAATTTTTAAAAAGTGATTTGATGGGGATCCTGCCTGCTCTGAATACATCTTCTACTTTGAATGTTCTCTTTTACATAGGATGTGTATTCTGTGTATTATTGATTCCTCAGGCTGTTAAACTCTGTACTACTGTTCTTTCTAGACATTTATATTAGAATACATACTACAGGTACGCTTTAAAAAGATTATTTTAGACAGGAAACCAAGTACCATCAAGCTAAAATATCATCAAATACTCTCTAGAGTATGTATACCTTAGGTTTGAATTTGGTCCATTACTTGCTAATATTAAAAATACACCAGAAACTTCCATGCAAATAAGATACAATTTTTCTTTGGATTGCATCCACAGCCTAGAAGGAATATAGTACCATATCTGTACCACTGCAATAGTAACTGTAAAGGTGTGACATCAGTTAAAGAAGACTAAGGCAATAACAACGTACGTGCTAGCTGAGTGTCAGAAAGGATCCAGATCAGTTTCATGGTGGAGCCATCTGCAGCTTTGTTTAATATTTTTCCAGCTATTTTATTATGGTCTGCAATATTTAGAAGTTCAAAAAGCAAATTTTGTCCAATTCTACTGACTAATTGCCATTACTTGCTCAAATTGCAATAGGATAGAACACTCTTCATGTACACCCCAAGTTCTAGAACCCTGTGCCTGAGTATCTTGTTAAGCAGCTTTGCCCATACACAGTGTGAAACATGTGATGTCTTTTTACAATAAGAGAAGTGGTCTCTTAAATTTGATACATTACAAAGACTGATACCTGATTGAATCCCTCTAGAAAGTCACTAAATTCTAATTGAAGATAATGTTTAGATCAAAAATCTTGGTAAAATATTTATTGTAAATTTTAAATTTGTTTGTTATCTATCATTTGTTGTCTCCTCTCAGAAAAGTAACAGGAAAAATAGATTTCACTGCACTTGAGTCTTTTCTTAATAAAATATTTCCTCTTGTCAGACTTTTACCTCGTTTTTTATGATTTCTCAGAAGTAAGGAATATAAATTAAAAAGTTAGTATGCTATCAAATGTGGCTAATTTGGGAAGAAATATTTTTTTCTGTGTCTGGTGGTATAAGGGATATAGACTACAGAACCAGAAAATAAGTTTGGAAAACTTTTTCAAAACAATGACCCTTCATTTCCAAGTGTCTGTTCTATCTCAGTTTGCTTCCCCGTCGTTTGTAAATCAATATTGATTTTGGAGCTTTGCAGAAACCCATGCTGATAACTCTGCAATTATTGTCTTTTCTCTTTAATTTCTTCAAGCAAGTAGAACTTTAACGTTTTCAAACTGCATGTGAGTAGCCCCATCACAACAGGTAGATGTTGAGAACATGTTGACATTTCTAGAGAATCACCTCAAATTCTCCAAGTAATCAGTGCTGTAGTAGCGATTACATAGGTCAGTGCCTATCTTACATCAGTAGAGAAAATGTTGCAGTCTAGGGCAAGGGAAAGAAGCCAGTTATAAAAATATATAAATCAAATATTATTCAGTATAGAGAGATATATTAAGTAGTAACTTTTTTTTTTTTTTTTTTTCCCCCTATACTGTATTCCTAAGCACATGTTATTCTGGGTTTATTTGTAGACAATAACAATTCAAAAGATTCCAATAATCTTTGGGGCAAGGAAAGGGTAGATGTTGCAGAAAACCTTGCTCAAATGTATAATTTTCTTGGTGGGGGAGAAGACAGAGTGGAAAATGGGGGTAGGAATAGGAATAGGAAGGAGGAGATTTGAATTTTTAGCTGGAGCTTAATAATTTTCTTATCCTAAAGTATTATGGAGATGTGAGCATTTAAGTTCCCATTGAAATTATAACATTGAAAATCATAAATTGTTCTTCTCTCTTTGGAAATTACAGAATTAGTCAAGCTTTGAAATTTTTTTCCTCTTTTTTATTTTTTTTAATTTTGTTAATTATAATAAATATGTTAAAAGATGGCTGACTTAAGGTGAACAGTTTTCTTTCCCCCTTAGCAAGATGTTAAAATGTGCTGCTTCAATAATTTTAAAACTTTCTTTAAAAATGCTTTTGAAATGAAAAGTTCATTTAAACAGTCTTTTCTTCATAAAATGTTACAATTTCAATAAGGAAATATATATAAGAAGAGGGAAGATGGGAAGTTTTTTCAAAATCATTACAAATTTGTCAATCTGGTTTCTAAAAGCACTGCAAGTTGCATCTCTGCAGTGTGCAAAGGGGCATTTTCAGAGGCAGGTGAAAGATAATATTCTGATTAAGGCATGAATCTATGACTCAGAAGACTAGTAAGCATGGGAGTTTCACTACGAGGTTCCACTGTGATACTTGGTAATTTAGTTGCTGTCTATTTCAGTCAGCTCTTCTCTTTGAAATGGGTGTACCTTGCAGAGGTGTTGTAAGGGTAAAGGTATTAGTGTCAAGCTACTGTGCTGATGAAGGTGCTGTAAGTACCCACATAAAAATAGTGAATGTACTTGGCCTGCAGTTCATCCAACAGTTAATGAAAAGGTGTATTTCCTTGAATATGACAATGGTGGAATTATTTGATGCAGTGGCTCATTATTATAATATATTATTTATTAAAGTATCATTTTTTTAATCTTTAAAATTAAATATTCCCTGCAAATCTGTCCTTTGTTTCCTTAGCTCTCCTGTAAAGGATTAGTTGGAGGGGTATTTTAAACATCCTGATAATTGAGCTTCTCTGGAATTTACAAAAAATATAGAGGTCCTGTAAAATCTTCCAAAGTACTACAATTATATATACAATCAATATCAATGTGTGATCCAGATGGATACATAGATCAGCACTATTCCACCTCACTTAGAATTCAAGGTTCTCAAAAGATCAATTTTATATTTACCTCTCTGTATGCTAAAAAATACATACCTATGATGTCTAAATACAAGTTAATTAGACATATAAAACATCAAAGAGGTGATTTGAAAACAAAAAATAAAGAATAAGTATATTATGCTAAATACTGTAAATTCAAAACCATTCTGCATTTAACTGACTGAAGATAGGAGTCGTATTGACCAGGTCTTGTCCCATCACAACACAGGTGATTTTATTTTGAAAATTCTTCTGCGACTTCCAGATAGGATATTGAGATACAAACCCACAAGTAGTTACCAACTAGATACAAAAATAAAAGTAGGCATCTGAGGACCAAAAAAAGTAGATTATTGTACCAAGATTTGAAAATTAATATCCTTACTGCAATAAGGTTTAAGAAGATGTCTTAGTGTCACTACTGCTGTTTCCTTTTTAAGTAAACTAGATATTTGAAATATGCCACTGAAATCTAGGTCTTATATCTTGCAAAGAAATACGAATAAAATACACACTTTTAGATTAATCTTTATTAAAACAAAATGCATAGCCACATTTTTCTGAACTTGTTTTCCTAAAGTACTCCTTATTTCCTAACAAAGCTTATGTAAAAGAGAATGCAAAAAGCAAGAAAACAAACTAGTAAAAAAGCAAACAAGCAATACTAAGTGAGAAAACACTGCAGGGGAGTAAAAAATTACTTGTTCATGTCCACAGAAATTCATTTTCAAGGGAACATAAATTTCAAAATTTGAATCCCACAAGATTTCGTGACTTTTACTTTGCTGTATTTTTTTCATGCCAAGAATGATCTGTTCCATAGATTATATAAAATAGTCACCAAATGTATTAATTCTATTCTAGGACATTTAATTAATGAACAAAACTCTCTGCTTTTAACATATATTTTGGAGATTTTCTACTTGAGAAAGAAAAAGGAAAGTTAGATGAAGAAAATAAAAAAAAATAATTCAAATAAAACAATACAAGAAAAATATTATTGTTAAAGTCCTGGAAACAATCCTTTTTTAACATTTAAAATCGTGATTTATTTAAAGAAGTTTCTTTGAAAACTGTACCATATGCATTTTAAAATGTAGTGTAGTTAAAAAGTATACAGTTTTTATATTCTAATGAACATTTGTGTAAGCATTTGTAACTATACTTTCTGCATACATTACTGACTTGAATTCTTAATTTCTTAGCTTTTTTCCCTATTTTCAAAATATTCAATTAAGGTATTTTTTCAAGTTATTGGTAATCTTCCTCTCCTCAAAGTCACTATAAACTTCTTTTGTTGTTACTATTTCTTTATTCTATTCATGCTTGATTTGATTTATTTTCCCTGGAAAGAAATATTTTGCTGCCTTCTAAACAGGCATTAAGACAGACACATATAGCTAGCAGCATACTATAGAAATTATAAGGTAATTTTTTTAACAAAAACCACTTGACTGACTAAGTCAGAACTTTTTTTTCTACTCCTCCCCACTCCTGTGCTGTTGAATTCTAATTTGTCACAGTTGCCATAAATACCATTTGGGAATTCAGTAAGTGTCCAGGGTGGAAAACAGACTGCTATGTCTCCTTTAGTTCATGCCCTGTTAGATGCCCTCTGAATAGACATTTATATACGGTTGTTACCTTGAGCTTCGAAAATGATGAGGCAGAGAAAGGATAGAAGTGAATTTAGTTTCTCTGTTGTGTTCTAACATTCGTGGTGTACAGCAGCATTGGAAGTTACAGATTATGCCAACAAAATTCATCACCGAGGACTGAGCATAGCCCATGGGTACAGCACCAGTCAAAAGTATAAACTCCTATGTGTGTTAAATAGTCATGCATTGTTTCTTACACTCAGACTTACTTATTTGTCTTACTTACCCTTCACTGTCATCCTCTGTGTGTGTCATGTGCAAATATGATCTGAAAGTTAAGGCTTATTGCAACACTAAAAATTTGATCTACTTATTCTAATTCATTTTATCATGTTCTATTGTGAATACGAATACTTTGGAGTCAGTACAAATAAAAATGGGTTTTCCCCACAATTTTCCAGTGATTAAAAGATATAATAGTAGTTTTTTTAAATTTCTGCATGTAAGCATTTCTTAATTCTACAAGGCTGGGAGAACACTGAATTTTATGATCCTTAGAGGACCCTTCTGCCCCTAACCATTCTGTCATTCTGTGGTTCTGTAATTCCTTCTCATGGATACACTCTGATTTTTGGGTTACAAGTTTTCCCCTAATCCTTGGGCTCACTATCTTCCCTAATTCTACAGGGGAACACTCTGCAGAAAGTGTGACTGGGTTAATTTTTACATTATCAAGTATTCTTTTGCTTTAGAGTGGCTAGATGTGACCCAGAGATCACATGAATATAAGATAGATTGTAAAACTTGAGCCACATAAATGGTGACTTTTATGGCTGTTTTTAACGTATTTCATGAGGCAGAAAGATTAAACTCATCTCTGTATCTCAGCATTTTTCTGTTTCCATAAATTCTAAAGTGAAACCTGCCATCAAATATTAAAAATATTTGCAAATATAGCAAAATTACCCTTGCTAATATAGCAAATTACCCTTATTTGGAATGATCAAATCTGGGTACACTGGCATGGTTTCTCTACTGAAATTATTTATTCAATAAAATCCACAAACTCATAACCAAGGGCTCTCCTACTTAAATTCTCTTCATTAAGCATTGCATTTTATGGCCTAAAAATGCTTTTAGCTGATTTTGTATAAAACCATTGCACATATGTGGCTAGTCAAGTAGGTCTAGTTTGAAAAAACAACAAAAGCCAGAACATTCCCTGTGGTGATCAGCAAATAGTTATTCAAAGCTTGTCTTCTGCCAGAAAAAGGCATTCTTTAATGTACTTAAATATCATATTTCATCAAAGTTTAAAAAAATCCAAAATACATTGCTTTTAAGTTTGCATTTTTCTCTCAACTTGCATAAGTCTTGATTTTTCTCCCATTCCCTTTATTGTCTACTGTCTAGCCAATTTACTTTTTACTTTTTTTTTTTTTTTTTTTTTTAGTACCTTCAGGTTCTAACTTCCTTATTCTGTCCTCGGACCATTAACTTTAGGCCTTTCTCAAACCAGTTCCCTTTCTCAAACCAATATCCTAACCAACTGCTTCAGAATTACACTTCACGGTGTTTTCTCTCATCTTCTGAGGGAAAACATGACCTAGCCGTAGTCAACAATATTCTGCCATTTATTTCTCTCTGTGAGAACATGCTCCAAGTTTATGTCATTGATCTAAACAAAAAATGTTACTTTCACATGTAACAGTTTTGGGGGGTTAATCAAAACATTAATGGCTAGGTTAGAATAGAATAGAATAGAATAGAATAGAATAGAATAGAATAGAATAGAATAGAATAGAATAGAATAGAATAGAATAGAATAGAATAGAATAGAATAGAATAGAATAATTAAAGTTGGAAAATAACTCCAAGATCATCAAGTCAAACCTTTGGCTGAATACAATCTTGTCATCTAGACCATAGCACAAAGACAAGACTAAGCATTAAGCATAGCACTTCCAATCATTCCTTGAACACTTCCAGATGACGCAATCATCTCCCTGGGAAACTTATTCCAATCTGTACTTCCCCCAGTATAACTTGAAGCCATTTCTTCTTGTCACTTGTTATCTTAGAGAACAGGCTGACCTTAACCTTTTTACAAACTCCTTTCAGGTAGTTGCAGAGAGCAATAAGGTCACCTCTGAGCCTCCTCCAGGCTAAACAACCCCTGAGGCACTCCTTGTAAGGCCTGTGCTGCAGACCCTTGACCAGCTTTGTCTTGTAGTGAGAGGCCCAGAACTTAACCCAGGACCTGAGGTGTGGCCTCACCTGTGCCAAGTATGGTGGGATAATGACTTTCCCAGTCCTGCTGATACAGGCCAGGGTGCCATCGGCCTTCTATCCCATCCTCATGTTCAACCGTGGTTAACCAGCCCCACCAGGTCCTATTCTGCCAGTCAGCATTCCAGCTGATATTCTCCAAGTCTGTGGCCCTGCTGTGAGGCTTATTGTGACTCAAGTTTAGGACCCAGCTGTTCACCTTATTGAACTTGACACTTGGCCTTCACCCATTAATCCAGAAGGTCCAGATCCCTCTGTAGAGCCCTCCTACTCTCCAGCAGATCAATACAGTCACCCAACCAGGTGTTGTCTGCAAAATGACTGAGGGTAAATTTCATATAGTTGACCATTAAATGGTTTTGAATCAAAAGATAATCAGGAAGCACCTTGTCTCTGCTGTGTTCCCAGGGATTCTTTCTAAGCATGTAATCACCATGCATAAATTTCTCATTTGTAAGGTTGTGATTGCAATGCCCCATATTTCAGAGACGTGTTGTTATGGTAACTGAATCAAAAGGAAAACTTAAATGGGGATAAAGAGAGTCAAGTAGGCATCTTAAAAAAAAAATAAAAATTAGAAGCACATTTATTTCTTCAGATAAACAGGATAAAGACATGCAGTTAACAAATGGGAATGGCAAGGAAAGGACAGAAACAGATAGGATGTGCCATGTGAACAAAAGAAGTGCTTATTCAGGAAAGAAAAGGGTTCAGAAAACAAGGTGGGCAGCTTAGGGTAGCCCCTACGGCAAAACTAATTTGCCTGAGTGATACTTGTACAGCAGAAAATGTAACCTGACATTGACCTTGTCAGCATTGCAGTCACAGTGTTTTTACAAGGAAAAAATCCTTGAAATATGGATTTCAATAGAATTAAAACACATGGTATCCTTCTACATACTGCAAATTTCTTCTTTTTCTGCACAAACTAGGCATAGAAACAAAAGGGATTTCCATTTTTCAGTTTCCTGATTTCTTTATAGGAATGGATAATCAATGAATACAGTTTTATGATGTTTTTTCAAGGTTTTTCGATAGCAGAGGGTTATTCAACATTTCTCAGTGCTAAGTAAACTGCCACACCTATTTTTTAGTCCTGTATTGCAGGAATGCAAACTTTTGCCTTTTCTTATTGCTGTGCTACAATAATGGAATAATTTTAAAATAGAAGAAACAGAAAAAAAGCAAACAAAAGTAACACCAACAAAACAAATAACACTCCCCCCCCACACACACACCCTCAAATAGAACAACAACAAAAAAGTTTCTAGAATCATCAAGAATCTTGAGGATGAAGTTGCAGTACTCTGACAGCACAACCACTGTGGTGAAACAGAAGGCTTTTGCAAAGCCAAGCATTATTCCTGCAGCACTGAAAAAGATAAGTATTCTTGCAAATGGGATGGAGAGAGTACAACATAGTAAGCCCTATTCAACTGCAGTCTCTTTGTTCTTCCTTTCTTTGCTTCTCCATCAGAAATCTTTTCAAAACTTCTCATTATGAGGATACTTATTTCAGACCACAACACTAAGAGCGTGGCTCCTTGTGTAAGCTCTTCAGGAAATTTACAAATACTCCCATTGCTCACACATCCATGGTTTGAGGGTCAAGGAGATAAACTGTAAATGAGAAATAGCTCAAGAAACCTGGTTTTGTACTCCAGATAGGATGGTATAATCACTAGATATTTGATACGACAAGACAGTTCCTTGTATTCACATCAGCTTATAGGGATGAAAGAAAGAAACAACTAATGTTTTTCTGCATGATTATGCCTAGGAGCATAATTATTCTTCTGACTTCTTTTTACACTGGTTGGCAAAACTGGTAGTCACGTCACTTTTACACTATTAGGCATTAGGTTTGTGTTGCAAGGTTTTGGTTGGAGGGAATGCAGGGGTAGTTTCTGAGAAAAGTTGTCAGAAGCTTTCCCGGCGTCTGAAAGAGCCAATGCCATCTGGCTTCAAGGCTGAGCCCAACAGCGATGGTGGCAGCAGCTCCATGATAATAGATTTAGAAAAACAGAGGTGTTAAAAATTGACCAAAAAAGAACAGCCTGAAGAGAGTGAGAATACGTGAAAGAAACAACGCTGCAGAAACCAAGGTTAGTGAAACAAGAGGGAGAGAAGGTACTCCAGGTGCCAGATGGGAGATTCCCCTGCTGTGGTGAAGACCATGGTGAAACAGACTGTCCCTCTGCAGCCCATGGAAGTCCATGGGTTAGCAGATATCCATCTGTAGCCCATTGAGGATCCCATGTTAGAGCAGACGGTCCCTGAAGAAGGTTGTGACCCTATGGGGAGCCCACCCTAGCATAGATTCCCAGCAGGACCCATGGGCCTGTGGAGAGAGGAGCACACACTGGAGTAGGTTTGCTGCAAGGTCCCTGAGTGGCACCCATAGTGGAGCAGTTCATGAAGAAGGGAAAGACCCAGGATGGAGAACTTCAAAGGGGACTATCTCCCATGGGAGGGACCCTACACTGGAGTAGAAGTGTGTGAGGAGTCCTCCCCTGGATGAAGAAGGAGTGGCAGAGACTGATGATGAACTGATGACTGTAACCATGATGAACTGACTGCAACCTCCTTTTTCCATCCTCCTGTACCACTAGGACAGAGCAGATAGAGAAATTAGGAGTGAAGTTGAACCTGAGAAGAAAGGAGGGTTTGGGGAAGATGATCTAAGATTTACCTGTAATTTTTCATTAATCTGATTTTGATTAGTGATAAAATTAAACTAATTTCCCCAAGGCAAGTGTGTTTTCCCTGTGACAGTGATTGATGAGAGATCTCTCCTTGTTCCTAGCTCATGAACCTTTTGTTATGTTTTCTGTCTCCTGTCCAGCTGAGGAGGGGAGTCACAGAGTGGCTTTGATGGGCCCCTGATGTTCAGCCAAGGTTAACCCAGCACACTGTGTTTCAACATGTTCGGGGTCAATGAGCAGAAAAATCATTCTGAAAGTCCTTAACCAGTATTCCTCATAGAAATGAAATGTAAATCTGTCCACACTTACATAAACTGCTATGCTGTCCTCTGAACTTCCTTAAGTTGGTCACCTGGGTTTATTTACTGTTCTATATTTAAAGCTTTGTTTACAGAAGAATGAAAACACAGCATGAAATACAAATTACTTTCTGCAGAAAGAATTATTTGTTCACATCTCAGATTAAATAGTAAATGCTGATCACCAAAGAAGAACAGCAGTTCTTACTTGTAGCTTTAAGGGAGTTGATTTGACACAATTTTATTTAGTTACTTACTAAACTATCCACATAATTTACCTGTTTAAAGAGCTGGTTTCCTTGGATAAAATTCCTCTGGCCTAATACTGCTTTTGAAAATGCTTGTCTTCCAAAAGGTAACTTGTATCATCCTATGATAACTATCCAAAATAGGACATTTAAATCACACTTCAATCATGATTATTTTTCTTCATTGACTTTAACTGGACATTCGATGCCATCATGATGTCATGATGGACATTTGACACTTTAATGGCTAACTTTTATATTTCTGAAACTAGGCAAGAAAAGTGTGTACAGTAAAAAACCAATGCATTGTACAATGAATGCATACTAAATATGTGTGTTATCAATCAAATCCAAACCTAAATTGCAATAACATAGGTGATATTTCTTATAATATCATGGTTCTCTGTATCCACTTTGAAGTTCTGTCTTTGATTATTATCCTTAACTTCTACCCAGTGGTAGGTATCTTGTTCATTTAACTATCTCCTGGGAACAAGCATCTTCCTCTTTCCCTACTTTCCCTACATCTTCAAACAGCCCTTTGCTGAACATCTACAGGCCAGTTTTCATCCTTATACAACTGCCGTGACCTGTCTGTGAGTCTATAGGTCCTCTAGCTTTACCAAATTCCTTGTTCTTTTCACCTTTCCCCAGAGTCCCTCTTTACTTCTTTTCACTTAATCTGTGTCTCTCAGTCATAAGGCTCAAATGGAGAGCAAGACAGGCAACTTGAGAAATGTCTTCTTTATTTTACCAAGTGCATGACTGTAGGGGGTAACTTCAGGCAGTGTATGAAATAAGCTCCCCAGTGGGAGGTGGGAAAAAGAAGCACCTACCATCACATTTGAACCTTCAAACAACTGAGTGGTGCTGCAATCATGAGCAAAGTTTAAGTCTACAGTAATTTAAATAGTGTCTGTGTCTGGGAGCTCACTTGAACCACCCTGTCCAAGAATAAAAGCATTCAAGAATACATTTTGCTTAAACATACAGGTTTTTACCTCAGCAACTAATGTCACTATTTATTGAAAGTCTGTGCACAAGTTTCAATATTATTACATGCGACTAAAACAAACAAACAAACAAGCAAACAAACAAACAAACAAACAAACAAACAAACAAAAACAACCAGGACCAGAACAAACCTGTATCAAACTTTAATGTTTTAAATAGTATTGAAAGGTACCTTGTTTTTCTTTTAGATGCTATCTTGCAAAGCAACATACATCTAAAGCAGAAAGTTTCTACTGAAGAGCAAACCACATGAAAAAGTCCACTATAATTGCTGCAGATTTTGCCTTGCATACACCAAAAATATTCATCTGATACCTGAAAAAGAATTCAACTCCTGATGACTACTGGATTATAGAGGCATTTTTAGTGCCCAAACCCCACAAAAGTAGCAATATTTGAATTCAAACATCTGACAGTTTTGTACTAGGTAAAAAAAAGATATATCAGTTGCAATATTTAAGAAATATGATGCTCTGATGAGAGAGGCAACAGACCTGTTTTATTGTCTAAATGGTGGATGACAGTAGTATTAAATCTGGCATTTGATAATTTAAAATTTTAACTAACATACACTCAATATTTTCACTGTTAATATAGCATCTTTTTCACAGAGAACTTCCCCATTAAAAAAAAAAAAAACAAACAACCCCCAAAAAACCAACAACATCAACAAAAAAAACCCTACACATCATGAACTTATTTTTAAAGTATTTAAAGTAATTGAAGGGTATTTTATTTCTATGCTTATGAAGTAGGGATATTTTTAAACTCTGTTTCTAGGATCATTATATAAAAATGTAATTTCCTTTCTTAATAACTTGGTGGGGGGGGGGTTTGTTTCCATTTACGGACATGAAACATAGGATTTCTCTTCTATTTCTATATCTTCTACTGCATCCATGTCTAATCCTGCCTGTATTAAATTACTTGTTCCTTTCACCATTTTTCCAGCCTAAATTCTTACATATTACAATGGGTTTATCCATGGGTTTTTCAATACCTTTCTTCCTCCTTTTGATCTGAAGAGAGTGACACTTTCTCTACTCCTTTCTATTGCTATTGAACATATGGGTTACATCCATGAATGTCTGTATTTATAAAAGCTCATTATGCTGAAGGGTTTTCATGCTTTATTTGAATTCAGCCATGCTAATGATCATATTTGTAGGCAGATATTTATAAAGCATTAATTCTGAAGCTTGAAATAGGAAAATTATTTATAATTACATTTTAAAAACCCAGCTATTTTATTCCAGTACTTTTCTTCAATTTCTGATGATTTCAGATTACATTTGAGAAAATCACATTTCTTGTTATATTCTTAGACAATTTAATTTCATAGCTACATCTCTGCACACTTGGTTTAGCTAAATTACACCTTAAGCCCAGAATAAAATTTAAAGGGTTAATAATGTGAATTTTAAACCACACAAGAAATAAAAAATAAAAATTGAAATGTGTGAGGAAAATTAAGAAGTTTGTCATTCTTCTTCTCCCTTCTTGTAAAGCAAGTAAATTTTTTAAGTTAATGGTATTTCTCAGCCAGATAAAATCAAGTTGCCAGTCACAGAAACAGAATAGTTTAAGGGCCTTTTTTTGTATGATCTTGCATTATTTTTGAAGCTCTCCAGTTATTCTGGTAAACTTGTTTTACTTCTAAGATATATTTCCATCTTTTATTTTCATTATATTTAGCTCTGAGTTTGAACACCATCTTAGCAAAGCAAAATTTCAGAGTAACTCTGGAATTCAAAAGGTTACAGCGAAGAATAGTCTTGGTGGGGTGTTTTGTTTGGTTTGGGGGTTTTTTTTGTGGTTTTTTTTTTTTTTTTTTTTTTTTGCTTTGTTTTGTTTTTTGCTTGGTTGGTTAGGTTTTTGTTTTGTGGTTTTGGTTTTTATTTCTGTTAATCAAAATTGGATTTTAAATTACAAGTTATTATTTTGGTGCCTTTTTACCTATATTGGTACTTCCCAGGGTCAAAAGGAGAATGTCTCTTATTCCGACTGATCATCTGGACTGATGCTGAAATATAGTTTCATGAAAAATCACTTATCATAAAAACAGCGGCAGATTTCACAATAAGACTTCCATCATTATCCCTCCTGCTACTTGTCTCCAAATATTTTTCCAAGTAGTTTTACATTTAATTTAAAATAATTCCATGATTTAAGGGTTTTTTTTTTTTCCCCACTAAAATTTCAGATGCCAGAAAAGCTTTATATCTACATCTATAACCTGTCTCAAATTGATTTTCTTTGTTCATATGCAGCCTTACACTTACACAGGTTAAACCTGTAACTAGTGCTATATCCAGCAGAGAAGGCAGGCACAGGAAGAGTTTGATTCCCCCCATCAGCAATTCTTTCCTCCTCTTCTTAGCCTCATGCTTTGATAAACTTCAGTATTCAGACAAAAGAGCTGTTAAATATCTGCTTCATATTAGTAATTTTGATTTTCTTTGTTCTTTTGTTTCTCAAAGTTCCATTGTAATTTTTCTTTTAACATATCTCTGAAGTATCTCTTTCTTCTGAGAATTGTGGCAAACACTAATCCAACTTGGGTATTGAAAATGACCTAATATATCAGTTTGGAATTCTTCCAGCTGAAGAAAATCTCATTCTTCTAGTCTCTATACATTTCTTTTCAGAATGTTATCTGTCACAAAAGAGGCTTTTGATCCACCAGTTAGAGCTATATTTGTGTTTTGCTAGCTGATTTTTGCAGATAATTTTATCATTTATTCTGTTATTTGCCATTTTTCCCATGTAGTATACTGCAGCTGGTGATTATATATAGAAACACCTGGCTATCCTCTCTGCATCAGTTATATACTTGTAGCTGGTCAGATTTAATGGAAATGAGTTTTGTTATAAAGAACTCAAATATTTTCAAAGCAAAGGAACTTTTTAGAGGCTTGATAACAAACCATCCCCACAAACAAACCAAACCAAACCCAGTAAACAAAAAACCTGCAAATTGCCTGAAGTTTTGTAGAATCACAGTGTGAATCACAGAATGGCTTCGGTTGGAAGGGATCTTAAAGTTCCAACCCATCTGCCAGGGGCAGGAACATCTTTCAAAATATCAGATTTCTCAAAGACCCATTCAACATGGCCATGAACACCTCCAGAGGGAGAGCATCCACAGCTTCTCTGGGCAACCCGTTCCAGAATCTCACAGCCCTCACCATAAAAATGTCTTCCCTATGTCCAATATAAACCTACCCAGTTTCATATTAAAACCACTGAAAGGGAGGTATTCTGCCATCTGGTTTTCATGTCACTACAAAATCTTATGTCATAAACTTGAATTTTCAGTTTGTATCTATGCTTGTCTTCATGCATATAAATGTGTCATAAATTGGGTGGAGGAGAGGTGGTTATTTTTGGTTTGGTATTTTTCTTGCCTTATTTCACAAGGCAGCTGCTGATACTTTATAGATACCACACTTCCTGTTTGAATCACCTGAAGATCCCACCCCAGTAATGGCTAAAACCCCCAAGTTTCAGGTAGAGATGGAGAGACATGGATATTTCTTCCTTCAGATAGAAAATTCTTCATGTCTAGACAACTGCAGGACAGTTTGTCCATGAGGATGGTTTGTCCATTGATGATGAAAGATTTAAGCTTTAATTCACCTTTTGTTTGTTTAGTTCTTTACCAACTTTGATGTCTCCAGTGCTGTTTCTCTCATATATTCTCACTTCTCTCTCTCTGAGCTGTTGAAAGACCATTTTTTACCCTTTCTTTAATATTTTGTTACAGAGGCACTGACTGACTCAGCTATGGCTAGTAGCAGGTTCATCTCAGAGCTAGCTGGAACCGGCTTTCTCCAAGATAGGGGCAGCTTCTGTTCTCTTCTCACAGGTGCAACCTCTGCAGGACCTCCACTACTAAAACTTCGACATGCAAACATGCTATCCACCTACCTACGTGCCAATAAACCTCACCTCTGCCCTTGGGAAGGTGATGGAGCAAATCTTATAAAAGCAATTTTCTGGCACTTGAAAAGTGTAATTTGATTGTGAACTGGCAGCATAGATTTACCAAAAAAAAAAAAAAAAAAAAAAAAGGTGCTTCAGGAACAACATAGTCTTTTTTGGTGTGACTTCTAGTGAAATGGTAATCAGAATTCAGAAGCAGTAATCAGCTAGTACAAAGTCCAGACTGAGGTCAGTTAACAGTGGTTTCTTCAAATACCAACAAGAGGGCCAAACCTTTTATTAATACTGTGTGGGATAAGTGTATTCCAGGGAGGAAACACCAAATTTTGCAGAATAGTCAGTATGGGAGGGCATGAATGTTATTCAGAGGGACCTGAAAAAGCTAGAAAATAGACTGACAGAAACCTTGTGAAATTTAATGAAGATAGACACTAAGTCATGCAGTTGGGATGTACTAACTGTATGCAATGGTAAAGCAAGTGGATGTCATGTTTTCAGTGAGGAAAAATACAATATATTTGACAAATGCAAATTTTTACAGGCTGATGAAGTTCAAAGAAGTGTTTAAAAAAAAAAAAAAGGCAAATACAGTGGAAAAATCTGAGAAATACTAAGTCATTACTCAAAAAGGGAAAATATAGGAAGTCAGTCCCTAAACTATTCTGTTTATTTAGTTTTGAGGTTAAATAGTGAAGCATTTAATTAAATCAATTAAAAGAAAAAAAAGAGTGTTTTTCCTTTTTATTGATTCTAAGCAGTAAGAAAACATCCTAAATTATTTCATTCATAAAGATGTTAAATTGGCTGTCCAATTAGTTATAGAGCAAATATCTAGACAGAAAAACATCAGCATGGGTTTGGCCAGGGATAACATTATTTAGCTGAGCATTTGATATATGGTTACTGATACTGCTTTATTCTTTTCCTTGAGTTTCCACAGTGATTAACAAAAGAGGCAGAATGCAGGTTTCATTATTGATTACATTGTCTCCAACTCTGCACACAGATTTCTTTCCCCCGGTTTATAATAGCAATAATTACCTTATTAAAAGAATTTAAGAAGGATTATTGTAATTCAATGGCTTGGCTTGATAAGCCATTTCAACTAAGATTTTGGTTGCCAACTCATCTCCAAGAAATGCTCTATCTTTCTTTTTATGGATATTTAGGTTCATCTATTTAACCAGTCTATTTTAGATTGGTTAAAAAGTTGCTTTACAACTTCTGCCAGCACAATCATTTAAACAGGGGGCAAAGAAGGACAGAGACTCGTCTCAAACACATTTAACTGCTAGCCCCTGTTTCCTGATTATTCACAAAAATGTTATTTCCCAAGGCAATTTGTATAATTTACTGTGAGGAAATGATAACATTTTCCTTCCACTTCTCAAAGTAGTTTTCTGTTTAAATGGAAGTGAAAGCAACATTGGACTAATAGTATTGAAAAAAAAAAGGATTGCCAAATTTTCTGGAAAATAAGGGATCATTCATACAGAATCCAGTTCAAACCTTCAAAGAGGAAGCAATGGGATGATGGATATATTTCCTTAAGGATATTATTGATAGGAATCAGTGCTGAATAAGGAGAAGTTTCCAAAGGATGAAACTCTAGAAGAATTCTAGAATTCTTCTGGAAGAATGTCTTGCTGCTACTCTGCTTTAAACCTGCAGGTAATTGTTCTAATAAGTATGTATAGAATCATAGAATATCTAAATTGGAAGGCAGCCATAAAGATCACCAAAACCCAGCTCCTGGCCCTGCATCTTGAACTCTGTCAGGCTTAGTGCTCTGACCAATTCCACTGGACATACACTTTTTTTTTTTTTTTTTTCTTTCTTTCTTTCTTTCTTTCTTTCTTTCTTTCTTTCTTTCTTTCTTTCTTTCTTTCTTTCTTTCTTTCTTTCTTTCTTTCTTTCTTTCTTTCTTTCTTTCTTTCTTTCTTTCTTTCTTTCTTTCTTTCTTTCTTTCTTTCTTTCTTTCTTTCTTTTTTTTTTCTTTTTCCTTAGTTATAAAAGACTCCTGCTCATCCAAGCCAGCCTTCTCCCTCAGCTGCTTGATTCTGACATTCTGACTAGGAATTGCCTAGTCTTGTGTCCTTGGGAGGTTGTGGTTAAAATGACTGACACTGATTGATGCCAGAACCTTCAAAAGCATTTTCCCAGGGAACTTTACGCATTAAGCAGCCAGAAGTCTGCTTTCTTCATATCCAGGCCTGATGTTCTGCTGGCACTTTTCCTACTGTCAACAGAGATTTTAAATACATTTGCTTCATGGTCACTCTGCTCAATACAACCAGGAAACACCTCTTCACTCATGAGACCCCCTCTGTTAACAAGATAATCAAGGAGGTTATTTTCCCTTGTCAGCTCCCTATATGAAGCTCTCATCCAAGTGTTTTAGGAATCTTCTGGACCTGTTTGTGCCAGCTGTGTGGTGTTCCCAGTTAACATTCAGTGAGTTGAAGACCCTCGTAACGACAAGAGCAGTTGACTTTGATGTGTCTCTTAGTCCTTTAACGAGTGACTCACTGACATCATTGTCCTGGCTCAGTTACCTATCGTAGACTCCTGTGTACATAGGGCTCCTGTATATATAGGGTTTGTGATTTCATGGAAAAATAAATCTTCAACCTCAGATTTAGGTTATTTCTTTTTAACGGTGCATGTCTTTTGTTTTTTAATATACAAAACCTCAGATCTCAGAAAAAATTACAAAAAACATTGCATGTGCATACATTCCATTATGAATATCAATAAGTTTGGGATTATTCTAATTTATTCATCATTAAAACAGTATAACATTTTTCAACTAATAGATTTGGATTGGAAAAAAAAAAAAAAAAAAAAAAAAAAAAAAAAAAAAAAAAAAAAAAAAAAGAAAGGCACAGAAACATTTATGCTATTTCATTCCAGGGGCAGATAAGAAAGTAATATGGTTCTGTAGTTGCCTTCAAAAAAAAAGCTGCAATATTTACTTTTCCCAAAGAAATTAAGATTGGATATAACATATTTACTGACTTGTGTGACAGCTACATGGCCTGAAGGGTCTGAGTATCAGTTGCAAGCAGCAAATATATATGAAATTTCAAAAAGGAAAAAAAAAATCTTGAAAGGATGTACAGATTGTTCTGTGCTTGTTTTGTTTGTTAGCTAGTCATGCACATTGCTGAAATAGGAAACTCTTATTGTTGTAGACCAAACTCTTTGAAGAGTGGCTTCCGCCATGCTTTCTTTCCATGGAAACTAAGGAAGGGTAGAAAATGAGATCTGTGCCCAGATCTCATTCAATACAAAATCAAAAGTCAGTAAACCAAAGAGTGAAACAGACAAGCATGAAAATGTCCTTCCAGTAAGCAGGTGGAGCTGAGTACAGGGAAGGAAACTTGAAATGAAAGAAAGGAGAATGAAACACAAAAATAATGTAGAAGTGATCTTTCAAATAAATAATTCAATAAATGATAGAAGTATAAAAATAATTTGAAAGACCAAAAATTCAGAAAAGCAGGCTATAATTTTTTGAACTCTCTGACATAACTTTCCTAAATTTTGCAACTTTTCTAGGTCTGCTTAGCTTTTTTCGTTAATAGCTTTCTTTGAACTTAGATATTGACAAAGTAGTGGTGTTTAGTAACTTTAAAACCCCATACACATAGTCTTGTCAAAGATCCTCCTGTTAGCAAGTTGTAAAAGCTGCCACATTAATTGATTAAAAGTGCTGCTTGACATAGGTAGTACATCCTACCTCAGAAATTCATTGTTAGCTCACTTCTCTCATGTTATATGTAAATAGTTTTAAAACACCAGCTGGACCAATGAAAAATAGGTCATAAACGGTGTATGTATGAGGAAAGACATAAGAAAAAGTACTAAGTTATATTTAGTACTTCAATATAACCATGTTCTCCTCCCTGTTCTGGCTTTTCCTTCCAGAGCTTCCTAAGAATGGCTGCAGCTTGAAGTGAAAGGGCATCACAGGTGGCCCTCCCTGCTGTGTCAGTCAGAGCAAGAGGTGACCAGAACTCCATTCCGTCAATTGATGAGTAAAAAAATGCAAGTAGAGTTCCCCACAAGATAGGTACATTCTTCCCTGCTGTTTTGAGGTGTTTTTTTGGTGGTTTTTTTTTTTTTTTTTTTTTTTTTTTTTTTTTTTTTTTTTTTTTTTTTTTTTTTAATGGGATTTTCTCTTAATACAGATTTAGGCATGTGACTTTTGGGAACAAGAGCTAAAGATAATGGGGAGTTAGGTGAAAGAGAGTTAATCCTTCATCGCCTTCTCCAGGAATACCTGCAGCTGGGTGTTTAGTCTGTTTGTATTAATCGTATCTTATAATGTCATGTTGGTTTTGAGCTCCAATAACTTACTTTTTATTTTAAGGGCTTTGTTTGCTTATCTAAATATGATATTATATTGCTATATTTTATCCCTTTGCAAATTAATTATATTTCTGGTAATAAGGTGAAAACTTAAGAACTAACATGAGCAGTAACACAAGAAATATTTTTTGCACAGATAGATTTTTTTTATTTTATTTTTATTTTTTTTTTCATAAAGTAAAGTCAGATAAGTATGGATAAGTACTTTGGTACACAAAATTCCCAAATATATAAATCACAGAAAAAAGGAGGAATTAATTTGGCTAAGCATACACATTAAGACTGTCTGCACCTGAGTTAATCACTTCAGGCTCCCTAGAAGTCAAAGAAGAGAAACAAGCACTTCTAGGTCACAATTCTTCTTATCCTAAAATAGGCTTCTGAAGTAGGTCAGATGAACTGCGCCCTGAGAGTGTCTATTATTCTCTACCAACTATAAAGAGAGCCCTGGTTTATTAATTCAGATTCAATGTGGATGTTTAAGGAAGATGAGATGAGTCCCATCCAGGGAACCCAGAAGGACTATTCAGAGAGCAAGAAGTGAGAATTCTTGTTTTCTAGATCTATATAGGATCCCAGATAACAACATTCATCTAAACACTGATTTTAGGTTCCTAAGTAATTTACGTATTTTTTAATATTTAATCTTATTTCATGTCTTATTTTCTTTTGGCTCAGAGAAACTACTACCAACTTTTTACTACTGTATTTAAGTCTAATGATCCATGACTCATATTCTCTATCACTAAGAAAGATGAAAGCCTTCCTCAACCTTAACAGACTTTTATGAACAAAAACTTAACAAAGCAAAGAAATTCACCTTTTCATTTATTAACAAAGTCCTGTGCTACCACTAGCTTGGGAAATATAACAATAAGGACAGATCTGCTACTAGGCTCACTAATATAGCTTGATTTCAGCAGGAGTGCTATGAACATTTCATCAAATGAACATCTGAGTTTCAAATCAAGCCAAAATGCCTTGGATTTTCTCTTCCAAATTTATGTGGAGAAATAAAGTCCAAATATATTTCTCCACCATAACTGTGACTCTGCTTCAGCAGTGAAAATACTGCCTTATTTAAGAGGTTTTTGGTTCAAACAAGAGAACAAAACAGTAGATAACATAAAGGGATTTTTAATGAAAATATTTTGGAGCTGATACACCAATAACTTAACTATCGTTCACTATTCAGACCATTATCCACTTAAAGTATATATGGTTATTTTATAATGCCTCTAATCAGTAAATAAGTAAATTTTACAGTGTCAGTGAAAAATTTCTTATCTAAAAGGTTATTCTTGAGTCTCTATTTATCATAGCAAAGAAAGTATTCCATTACATTTTATCACTGTCAATGTGGGTATATTATGTTCATCTTAAAAAGAAAATCTAAATGAAAAACAAACAAAACTCATAAATGTTATAAATTTTCAAGTTATTTTGTTGGAGAGGAACTGAAACAGCAGTTTCAGTTAACAATTTTTTTTCCCAGTCTTTGGTATCCCAAATAAGAAAAAAAGCAATGAGGATAATACAGGAAATATTAATAGGATTTATAGCCCATTGAATTATCAGTATGCCTTCAACTAACTTTAGGCTTTTGATCAGATTTTAAAGTAAAGAAATACATTGAATTACTTCGAGTGCTTGGAACTTGCTTCATAAGAGGTTTGAAAATACAGAAGGGATACTGTAACCTTTGAGATTTCTTCTTGTTCTGTCATTCTACATAAGGATACCTGTAACAAGTAAGATACATCTAAGCAGAAAATAATAATGAGATTAAGGTTACTTAATTTCTATCATCTTAAAGCCTTGCTACCATCTAAAAATTAAGCATTTAAGTAGTTTATGAAAGCTTCTTCTACACAAAATAAGAACCTCTAGAAGTCATTGCAAAATACAGAACTTCTACACTGATTTTAAGTTAATCTCGCTCTTGTTGGTGGCTCTATTTACTGACCATACATTAAATTTAGGCATCAAGTGAATAAAAATTGCTGGCTTCCAAACAGCCACAGTTGGGGTTTTTTTGGTGTTTTTGTTGTTGTTGTTGTTTTTGGGTTTTTTTACCTAACCCTTGCTGAAACCCTTGAAACATTGAACAAATATGAAATTAACACTTGTGTGTATGTATTCTGGTGGGAGAGAGCACCAGCAAGAAATAATTGTATCAAGAGGAGAGAAAAGAACATCTCCTTCACTTCCTTTAGAGAATTCAGTAAGCATTTAAGTTATTTAAGCTGTTTAAAAATACGTTTGTTAAGCAATGTATTTTGGGTATTTCATGCTTGAATCCTTTGGAGTTTTGGTGTTTGATTGGGTTTTGGTGGTTTTTTTTTAAGATGTCCCTGTAGTAAGAGTATTCTTAATGTTTAACTTTCTTGTGTGGATTACTTTGGTTCTGAGTAGATTAAAGCTCAGCTTTTAACCTTTGCCTCTGTGGAGGCATAATGGAGATTTAACAGCTTTTGTTTCATAACCGAGAGCTGATTTTTATGAACAGCATATTAATCTCATACCTCAACCTTTCACCATTTATCTTAACTGAAATAATACAGGAATATTGTGGTCATTAAGTGGTTTACTGGAAACAGACATACAATAACAGATTCCTGTTTTTCATTTTCCAGAATACATGTCTATACATGGATGCATCGTGGCATCCACATGGAAGTTTTATCTTCATTACAAGTGCTTGAAATGATGCAAGGATATATTCTGTCCCATGATGCTGATGTTTTAATGAAGTTGGGGTGTGTAATTCATACCATGACATCTTGCCTGTGCGTTCTCTACTCAGCGTTGCTGAGGCTGCATGTGTCCAGTTCTGAGCTCCTTAATCCAAGAGAAGAATGGATGTACTGGAGAAAGGAGAGCAAAGGGCCACAAAAAAACCCATAAAGGGACTGGAGCACCTGACATATGAAGAAACACCAAGAGAAGCTATGACTCTTTAACCTGAAGAAAAGAAGGCTCAGGGGTAATCTAACCAATGTGCATAAGTGCTTGAAGGGATGGTGTGAAGATAGAGCCAGGATCTCTTCAGTGATGCCCAGTGAGAGGACCAGAGGCAATGGACTCTCACTGAAATGCAGGAAGTTCCATCTGAACATCAGGAAACACCTTTCCTTGTGAAAAAATTAGCTGAGGTTGGGGTGGCTGAACACTGGCACAGATTTCCCCAGGAGGCTGTGGAGTCTCCTTGCTTGGACATGTCCCAAAGCCCATCTGGACATTGCTCTGGGCCACCTGATCTAGGTGGCCCTGCTTGGGCAGGGTGGCTGAACCCAGAAACCTCCAGATGTCCGTTCCAACTTCAGCCATTCTGTGATACTGGTATCAAAACCAATATATTGTAACATTGTGCTGAACAAATATAATGTGACGCAAACTTTGTCAGTAAAGCTAGTTTATTTGTACTGCTCTAATAATACAGCTCTGTGGTCTCTGATTCTGCAGGTAGTATAACAGGATCTATCTGAGCATATAAGCACAGCAAAATGTTGGGGGAGGGTGTTTTGTTTTTTGTTTTGGGGGTTATTTGTTTGGTTTTGTTTGTTTGTTTGTTTGTTTTTAATCAAACACAGATCATCAGGAACACAGATTTATATCCAAGTATTTGAATATGATGCAACAAACCCATAGAGAAAATTACAGAATGAAATTGGATACTGTTAGCTAGACAGCAGACTGTTACTTTTAGGTGTTATTAAAAGAAGTGAGTAAGCAGGTGGCAGAGTTATCAGATCATCTGTCTACATGTCTGTTTCTACTTCTCTCCTTCTGTTTAACTTAAGTGCCTGTACAGTCTAGCATAGTAGTCAGTGGAAATTGTGCTGTTTGTTCAATAAAAATATTTTTATATTTTAATGAAAAATTTTATTCCTTATTGGACTTAGCCTCAAGTGTCCATCCTATTTTTATACTTAAAAAAAAAAACAAACAAACAAACAAAAAAAAAAACCAACAACAAAAAACCCCATATATATATATAATTTCAACAGTATATTAAACTTTGAAAAATTTCGACTCTATAAGAAGTAGACATCTATATGCTCCTGAAAGATTTCATATCATTTCTTGAAGAAATGTAAGTGGAATTCAAAGGCTTCTTGCAGTCTTTTGGAAAAGCTGGATTTAGGACACGCTTGTGGAATGCATACTTTCTGTCATTTTACCTATGCTCATCCAACAACACAAATTAGAAAAGTTAAACTGTCAAGGACTCTTCTGTCTAAGGCACCTCTCCAGATCAGTATAAATCTATATCCATGAGGAAGCACAGTGCATGGAAGACAAGGCTAGATTACAAAACAGATTGAGATATAAATTTGATTAACAGATCTAAGGCTTAATTTTTAGGGGGTAGATCTTATTCCTCCTAAAACATTCCCTTTGCTACAGTTTTAGTCTAAGAAAGTTTACTCTCTAAATAATCAAGATCATGATGCTCTGTCCTTAATATTTCAGTCTTTTGGGTCTAGTACTGGCTTTCATTTGGAAGCGGGTTACAGTTTCAAAAATTTCAGGTACCATTGCCAGATCCTTAATTTGTAAGATGAATTTGCATTACTAGCAGGAACTTAGGGAGAAAAAATGAAATCATTTACTTATCAGTTATTTTAAAATATAGAACAATATTTTTAAAAAATTTTCCCAAATGAATTTCAGAGAATAATTACATAGGTTTTGAGGCATAAGATGTTATGTTTATTTTTATTTTGCTTTCCTTTATCTCTTAGTCTTCTATTACTTCCCCATTAAAAAAAAAAAAAAAAAATCTATTTGAAGGGTAGCAAGAATTTCTATCACACTTAAGCAAACTGCTTGGTGGAGAAGTACCAAGGTTACCCAATAATTTGAACAAGGGTAGGAAATATGAAAATTCTTCAAAGGAAGAAGGGAATTAATCTCCATATTTTGAACAAGATGAATAAAGCATATATTCACATCTTCAGAGTATCTTGTTCAAAGGCTATTGAAAAATTCTCTTTCTTTTAAACCTGTCCAACTCATCTCCACAGGATATAATTTAATCCTAGTATATACGTATATTTTGTGCATTCCCATCTGTGTGGGCTGGAATATCCCACTATGCATTCTGAAATAGAAATGTACTTTCTTTTTTTTTGGACAATCACATCACTTATGTTACTGACTGTGCAAAGAATGTACCTCAGTTGTTGAATACGTAAGTTCTTCAAAATCTATGGAATAATGAACACAGTATGTCCATCCAAGCGAACAATTGCTTCATGGGGAGTCTGTGCATCTCAAGTTAGTTAATTTCTCGACTTTAAATTGGCCCCTGTTCCTGTTGTTTAAAGCCAGGAAAGAGTAGCACTGGCAGGAAAGCTGTGTGCCAGAAAAGGGCATTTTCAAAGTCACACAGCATGAAGATCTTCTTGTCAAGACCCATTACAAGAAAAAAGTAAGTGGCATTTCAATGGAATTGTAACGAGGGGTGTGGGGGTGCAGCTGGTGTTTGGGGGGTTTTATTTGTTTTGTTTTTTCCCTTCAATATTATTTGTACCCATTGGGATATGAAGTACCTGCTACCTGCTCTGAGAATATAGGGGCATCTATCTGTGACAAGAAAGCAAAGATATGTTTAGAATAAGGAAATCTAAGTGTATTTTTTCTTATTTTCTTTCACTTCTTTTAAATTTTGTTTTAAATTACGCCTTTAAATTTTGATGCAGACATTTCACTTGTATTGTATTACATTAGGTTAAACATATTCTGTGATGTGACATAATTTGATGTGACTTGACCAAACCAGATGAAAATGTCTTGTTGTATCTCTTTTATAAAGAGAAAAAAAACCAAAAAAACTCTATTTTAATTTGATTTTTAAGCTATTAAAAATCATTTGTAAAAAGTTAAATAGGTCCTCTTACATGTCAATTTTTTATAGTCCTGTGACAGACAAAGTAGCAAGTCTACTCTAAGATTCAGATCTAGACACTTAAAACAAACAAAACCATTGACATTATTTATAAACATTGAATTTTCACTTAGTTCATGGGCATTTTGCAGGGTATTGCATTATTTCTACTTGTTCAACTATTTTTTAAGCTAATAATTAGTGCCTATTTTGAGAAGACTTATTAACTGACAAAAAAAAACTTTGCAAATGCAAATTCCTGGTTGGAGTTCTTGTGGCAATATCAACTCCTCTATAAAGATCCTTTTTCCACATTTTTCTGCTCATATTATGTAAGTACAGAGTTAGGATTGCGATCTTTCTTCCAGCTCTGGAAAACTCTGTTATGAGTCTGCTGTTAAGAGTTTTTTCTTATACATGTTTTTAACAAGTAGGAAGGTATTTTACCAATTCCCGCAAGCCATGTACTTTTCTGTCTAATATTTTAAATCATCCATCAGTACTATTTGAGAAGAAAAATGCTAAAAAAATGAGGAAAGGAATCAGTAGATGGCACCTTACTGGCAATTAGCAGTATTGTTTCCTGTTCTTTCAATATGTGGGTCATCGAGCATCAAAAAAATTGTAGTTTCTATCCCTGTGGCTGCCCAGAGACCAGGACTGCAGCTGCTAGTATTTCTTCAGGCAGTTTGATGAAAACACAGGGTTTTTACAAGACAAGCTGGCAATAAACAGTGATTTATAAATGCCCAGTTATTCCATCTACTGCCCAGATATGTACGTGGACCTTCGGCAGCTCACTTTGAAAAGTAATTTGGAAGAAAGATGTGTTCTAGTGCTGTATATCCACAGACCCACATCTGTCAACATGGATAGGTAAAAACAGATGACTCTCCGATAAAGACATGTCATTCAGCTCCCATATGGGAGATTTACACCTTTTTAGTGAAATTCTTTGGATTTCCTTGGTATTCATATAATCTGAATTCGCTGACATGAACTACAGCACTGCACTGATGAAGACACAAATCTTTGAACCAACAGGTGTTAATTCACATTCTTCAGGTCATGTACAAGTAAAGAAATTCATGTTAGTCTTCACCCATCCATGCAGATCTGCTTTCCAAAGGCCATAGTGCAGCAGGGAATGCAGCCTTTACAGTGCACGGATAACTTTATAAAGCATGAACATATAGGGGGCAAAGTCAACACCCTGGGGATTTCAGAAATTCTTTGAATATCATAAAACATTGCTCTGAGAGTCCCTAGGTTGTAACGTTGGAATGGCTGATTACCCAGTTAGAAATTTTTCCAGAGTGCCTATCCAAAGGGCTGTTACTGAGCGATATGGACTGAAAGATGTGGTCTGGATGATGGGACCCCCTATTCCTGGGTGCTTTACTGTGATGAAGTACAACCATGTAGCCACACAATACAGTATTGCCAATGTTAGTAACAGGCCATAAATTTTGTCTTGAGTTTGCCCAGGCTCAGGAAAAAGGCTTGTCAAAACTGTTCTGAGTGTGTTTCTCCTGATCTTTCTCCAGCTCTTACTTGATTTGATTGTGGAAGCATCTCTCTAACTATGGATCAGGTATCCACATACAAATGGTTTACTGTTGTTTATATTTGTGTGGTACTATAGTTTGATATACAAGTAGCAAACAGTTTTTCCAGGTAGAAAGATATTTCTGCCTGGAAGGATAGTAGATGTTTTCAGAATCAGAGGCACAGGATGCATCACAGACAGTGCGCCTGTGTGGTGATAAGGAATGGGTCACAAGATGGTGAGATTGTGCAGTAAAAGATTGTCTGCGCCCACAAAGGAGGACAGAGACCACAGTGGATGGGCGAGCTCAAATTCTGGCCTAGTTCCTTCGAGGCCCAGCACACAAGTCTGTTAAAGCCCTGATAAAGGCCTACCTCCACAGGATCAGAGGATCACAGGGACACGGGGAGGCAGGAATCCAAATCACACGCTCCTGAGGAACACTGCCCAGGCTTGTCCCACTCAGTCTCACTAATGTTGGAGCTGTTGAGGTGGAGCTGGGGGAATGCAGCTCCAACAGCTTTATCTATTTTGAGCTGAAAAAATCTGAGTTTCCCCTACCACTGGAGACCCCACATCTATAACCAGCTCAGTAATAGTTACTCAAAAAATAACGCAGGTCTAGGGCTGGACAAGCTGGTTTTAGGGGTAACAAAAGACACAAAGAAACATTATCTGACATAAGTATAGAGCACCGCACAAAGTAAACACAGAAAATCATCAACAATGTTGCTTCCAACAAAAGGACTTCAGATGTTGACATCTTGTGGTGATACCTTCCTCACCACATGAATACCATGGAGAAACCACTGACTGCAAAGTCAGTGTGTTTGCTTGTATTTTGGAGAAAATGCGCAGTTTAAAAAAAAAAAAATAATTAGTTTAAGTGTTTCTTGTTGAAGAAGGCTTTTGAACATATCCAAGGAGGGAGACTCCACAGACTCTGTGGACAATCTGTGTCAATGCTAAGTCAACCTGACTTAAATTACTTCTTTTCACAGTAAAAAATGTTTCTTGATGTTCAGATGGAACTTCCAGTTTTACAGTGAGAGTACATTGTCTCTGGTCCTCTCAGTAGGCATCACTGTGCTGCCCTTCCACCTAATGGTAGACTTTACCTATCTTAGATTGTCATAAAGGGCCACCTCTCCAGCCCTCAAAGACCTTACCACCTAAAGGTAGTACATGTATTTGTGATTTGTGATTGAGGATTTGGGGGTTTTGTTGATGCCAACAGAAGTTGATTTATTAGTTAAAGCAGCAATTTACAAACCTTGAAAGAGGAGAAGCTAAAGACACACATATTAAAAAAAGAAAAAAATCTCTTAAGTAGAGAGAATATGATATTTCCTTATTTCACTGTGTTGAAGTATCACAAGAGTGATATGATTATAAATGGGCACTAATTTACACTCCTTTTTTCCCTGAGAAGTTGTGATTCCATCAGGAGGACTCATGTAGACACAGGACTATCAGTTTTGGGCTTACATGATATAACCATGGGTTTCAATCTGAAAATTTTCTGATTTAGAATGAAATACTTCAATTCTTAAAAGCTCATATGTGAAACGTGGTGGCATAGCAAGTCCTCTGATGCCACTGGATATAATAATTTGATCTATAGAAATTGGAGGTTAATTGTCCAAGAGATCTTTCCATTAAAAAAAAAAAAAAAAAAAAAAAATTATACCAAAGACCACTAAAAAATCACCCATGTTAACTGTATGTAGAAGGGAGATAGTAATTTCAATGAATGTGTCTGAAATATTTTAATAAGGCCTTTTCTTGATAGTAGAAACTCAGATGTGTTAAAACTTGACAAACAGGTGTGCAAAGTGGCTTTATTCATCCTGATGGTGGGAAACTCTGGTAACCACTGACCCATGCAGAGCATAAGTATTATTTTACTTTAGGCTTCTGAAATACAGCATTTCTTTAAGGTGAATCTGACAGAATTTGACATGCATAAAAAATGAGTAAACAGTAAGTATGTAGCATGCATCACTGTGACATTCACACAGTCTGGGTTTGGCAACAGTTTGGTTTTGTAGGCTACTTTTGACATTTAAACAGAAGCAAAGAATCTTTTTGGATGAAGCTGGTTTGCTTGCCAGGTATGAATATAGATATCTATATATAGATATAGATATATATAATTGCAAAGGCCATCCTCAGGCAAAAAAATCTCTAGAATTGTTGTTGGAGGTGACATGTTTCAGTTTAGGTATTTTGAGGAAAAATAGCTTGAATTCCACCTGAGAAAAAATATACTTTGGTCTAATGGTGAATGCTTGAATTATATGAACAAGTCTGGTGAATTTTTGTTACTTTGTGAATTTGTTTTTTGGAAAATGGTGTTCAAATTTACATTCATAATGCCTCCTACTGGGAGATAAGCCCGCACCAAAAAAAAAAAAAAAAAAAAAAAACCACAAAAAACACCCCCCCCCCCAACCCCCCCCTGTTTTACTGTAACCACTTCCCCCCTCCTCCCCACCCCCCTCCCCACCCCTTAAGCTGAGGTATGGATTGTTTGTTTTCTATTTCTTTATTATTTTTCTCTAGTAATATGGTACTGTGTGTAACCTCCCAGAAAGGGACTTTGAGGAGCTAAAGCTTTTTATAACTGTGTAACAGATATAAAGATCAGACTCTCAAGGATCTAAATTACTCATCATTCAATAAAGCAGCCCTGCATGAATTAGCATGTTGCTTCACTCATATACATTACTTCCACACGTGCAATGAACACTAACATTCATATCGCATTTAGGTAGCAAGATTTTTGTGCCATGGGCTCAGAGGTGACCCTTCATGATTATCTTAGATAAAGTCCATAATTGCTTGGAAGGTCAATACAGCTTCTAGCACCTGGGGAACTTCAGGTCTTGATCGTTAAGGCATTCACTGTACATGCTGGCTGGGCATGCGTAGTCTTCTTGATGAAAGACATTTAGGAGGACTGTTAGCCTCTACTTCTTTTCTGTTTTCCAGCCTTGAAGGTAGAATAAACGGTCCTTTTCTTGTGTGTATGTACATGGATGGATGGACAGATGCTCTTTGAGGTTCTGTTCAAAATACGTTATTTTGTTTAATTTTGCCTATAATGATTAGTGGGTTTAGATACTCTATTTATCATTTTCCTCATTCTATGACTCCCAAAACAATTAAGGTTTTCTTTTTTCTTCTTTCTAAATGTAAGAAAACCCTTCCCAGAAGCATAAAGCATATGTCTGTTGGGTACTTCTAGTTCTTTTCTGTAGTCTGTTGAGAGATTTGTTTCCCCTGGAGATATCATCACATGCTTCTTCAACTCCTTTGCTGCTCCAGTGGATAGCACACCTTCTTATAAGACCAAAATTTTGGAAGAATTTTGGCTCCACAATGGATATTTTTTCCCTCTTGCTCTTTTCAGATGCAATTTATCTGGTTCTTCTAGGGATACAACTTAATATATTGAATTATATTCATTCTTACTAATTCTCCTTCACTATTTTCTCAATGTGAGCTCTAATAGTATTTTCGCTTGTTTACCAGTAGCCAGCTCAGTATCAACCAGGGCAGCCAGTTCCAGGGAAAGCACTTGTCCTTTGGGGATTTCTGTGGTGACCACAGTGAATGTTCACAGGGTAATGATACTTCAGGGAAGCGTCAGAATTAACACTTATGCCCGGAGCAAGTTGTGCATCTTTCAAAAAGCATCAGTTCACTAGCATTTGTGCTATATATTTGTAGATCATGAGTGAAACTCGGTTTCCAGCTTACTTCTGTATTGTCTTGAAAAGAGATGCGTGATTTACGGGTTTCATTTTCCCCTGAAATAACATACTTCTGAATTTTCTTCAGAATAGTTAGAGGATTCACAATAGTCTGAGTAAACAATCTGAGTTAAAGAAAAACTGCATAGAAATCAAGCACTGTAAATAGGTTAATTCAAGCAAGAAAGTTTTCTGAGACAGCTTTATTTGGGGGTGTGAATTTTAAATTCAGAGTGAAAATGTGTCTAGGTCTTCTTTGTTTTTCCTCCACATTTTTTTACTTAGGTTCTTAACAACCAGCTCCCTATTCAGATGTGTGAGTCGCTTTCCTGCGTTTTGGTCATCAATGAAAGCTGAGAAGAGTGAGGTTTTCTGTTCTCAGTGGCTGGAGTTAATCAGCACTGTATAATTACTGGTGCCACATTGGGCAGAAACAACAAAAACAAGCCTGTTTAGCTGTTATAGCTTCATTCTTGGTCAGGTCATATACAAGAAGAAAGAACCGTGCAATTCACTGGGCTTATACATTAACTCCAAGCCAGAATTCATACTGAAGAATCCTTCATGTGGAAGAGACATACGTGTAATCAGGTATATGCTACTCTCTTAAGCTTTTTATATGCAAATGTGTGTGTAAATATAATCTTTTTATCCATGTTTTACTCCCGATTCAGGTAGTCTGCCCAGTGGGCTCTGTGGGAATCTGTTTGCCTCAATTTAAATGGTGACTTCTTCAACAGTTGGCTAAAGTTTTGTGTGATGATTTGACTATACAAAATCCATGCCACTCTACAGATTCAGACCAGAGGTATTGTTGATGTGCTGTGATGTCATGTCATAGAGGTGAGAATTTTGTGTATGAGAAATTGCTGGTAAATCTTATAGCTAGCACCTACATGTGTTCAGGAGTTTGCAGCCATTGAGTATGCAAATGTTTCTTGCAAGTAGGTGAGTAAAACAAAAGATTTTTTAAAACACATACAAACATACATGCGTATGTATTTCTTATCTGTCCATTAACAAGTATATTTTAGTTGACAGTCCAAAAACATGCATATATTTGATGAAGTCAGAGACCTGGACAAGGGGGTCTGGGACCCTGGTACAGAGCCCAGGAAGACACTGGCTTTGATCCCAGTCCATGGGAAAGGCTTCCTACATTGCAAGATGAATTACAGGCCACAAGAATGTGAAAGATAGTAGTTTAGCTCATCACAGGATGAAAAGCAGTGGGTTTGGGTTATTAGTATGGAAGTAGGTGGGAGCAAGATGAAGGATTTTGGGCGTTGTCTCCTGCTTCTTCTTTCTTCTTCCCTCACTCCATTTTCTGTAGTGACGGTGGCACAAAGTAGTTTAAGGAGTTTGGGTCAGAGTAGAGATGACCTGTTTAGTATAAGTGTCATAAATACTTATATTTGCCAATATAAGTATTGATAAGTAAACAGTACGTAACAATTAGTATGAGAGACAGAGACAGTCCAGTGCGGGAGGAGTCACCAGATGCCCGAGCAGCAGCACAGATCTTAGTTGGGCACTGAGAAAATTGTAAGATAAGAAACAATAAACAGAGCGCACAACCCTGAAAATCAGAACCTGAAGACTCCGTCTCTTTCTTGCGTCCTACTCAGGGCTTTGCAGGAGGCAAAAAGACTCTAAAACCACCTGAATCTCGGGACAAAAAACTGAGAGAGCAACACTGTCTAAGTCTCACACATTATTGGAATCAGAATAACTATCTCAATATTAGAAAGTATTGTAGTACTAATAAAAGTGTTTGAAAGAGAGGTATAATCTGAGTTCTGTATTTTCAGGCTACCTCTTTCTCTGCAGGTTATCTGATCTCATAGAGCAGCTGGAACTCTTGCTGGAGGCCTCCATCCTGTGTTGGAGGCTGCCTCACACATTGGTGCTGAAATTCCCTTTTCATTTCCTGTCAACATTTGGGATATAAAAGGATATATTCACAGCATAGACACCACTACTACTTAAGCCCAAAAATTATGCTCTGGTCTGCTGCTTTGAAAGAGAAAATAACCCTAAACAAACCAGCTCTAGGGACAGAAGGGGAAGGTTTCCCCAGTTTATTCTTTTAACATCACTAGAGCAAAAAGAAACACAGCTCTGCCAAATGGGTTTAGAAACCCAGAGGCTATACAGAGCATAGCAGGTGATGGCAAAATTCAAAAATCAATCATTTTTTGTATTGCATTTAGTATTGAATTTCATACATTTATAATCATCATTTCTTCAGTTACCAGCATCTTGCCCAGTATTGATATCCTGGCAGGTATTATAAATTAAGCATGAAAACCCCACTATTCAATGTCTACAGAAAATACAAAATTGTTTAAAATGGACATATAATTTATGTGGTGGTTTTTTTTCATTACTGAGTTCATGGGGTTCATTTTTTCTTATTCTCATTGTCACTTTATATGTTCAATAACTTTTTGTTACAGAACATGTGTTTTTATTTATTTCTAGGAAATTACATTAAAGATTTTGCTCAGTGTAAGCTAGTGCAAATAATGGAGAACAGAAACAAGTATTGTTGTATACTATTTGTTTATTTCAAATCAAGTAGCATTTAATATGTGTTTGCATAATAAATTCTACTACCTCAAATATTTCACTTGTTCTTAAAAAAAAAAAAAAGTGTTACTTAATACAAATTTTTAGATTATTGCTACACAGGAAAAGTAGATCCAATTCAAGTTTTTTTCAAATGTTTTTCCATCAGATCAAATTTTTAGACACAATGCATATATATTTAAAAAAAAAAAAAAATCACTGCAAAATTTTTCCGAATATGTACTTAGTGATACCCCCATTTTTAGTGGTTTAACACTAAGGAAAAAAATATTTATTTCATTTAGAAATTACACTTACATGCTTATTTGTATTTACTTTATAGTGAGACATTTAATAGTATACATTTATTGTAAAATACACTTGCATGTTGCTTCAGGTAAAAGGATTATATAAAACATGTATATGTGTGAACCTACTGCCCCCACCAGACTCTTATACGTTGAAACAAGATGGAACACCTTCAGGATAGTATTGGTGAGGACGGAAATGTTAATCCCAAGGCTTATGTTTATAGAATATTCACTAGAGGTGCTTTTCAAAAGATTAATAATTCGACACTGTTAATTTGTACTCTTTCTAAACTGGTGTTTACAGTTTCTGTACTGGAGTGTACTGTAGAATTGTATCTCCTGGTATTCAGATATGTCAATAAAAGTCATGAAAGGTAAATGTCTGTAATTTATTATCAGAGTCAGGTCTTGCATATATTTTATCTCTCCTTCAGCTGGATTTTGGGTGATTCTTTTGGGGTTTTGTTTGCTTGTTTTTGTTTTTGTTTTGTTTTTATTTTGCTTTCTGTTTCAGTTAAGTAGAAGTAGCTACTCTTAGGAACATTTCAGTCAAAGGCATAACCTTTACTCTTGTCTCTATTTTTTCTTCTTCTTTCAGATAGGCAACTGCAAGGCATAATTGTTAGAGAAATAGAAATTTTAAATGCTCACACGGTTCATTAAATAGCTAACATTCTGTTCTTATGTATGAAGAGCAATGTTTTAAAAATAATTTAATTGTCTAAACCAGATAAAATTTATTCAGCATAACAGCTGTATCATACAATTTTACAGACATGGCAAGACATAAAAATACTATTGAAAGTAAATGAAACCCTGTGTTATAGACATTTATTTAAAAAAAAAAAAAAAAAACAACAAACCAGGAATATAAGTGTTCCCATTAAATTCCACTTATCTTGAAATGCAGAATCTTTGCATAGGGAATAAGACACAGATAACTAGGTCTGCTACAATTCTAATCTTCACTCCATTCAGTGGACATTGCCATACATTTTTTACTTTTTATATCTGACCCAAGATATACATTTGATATTGAATGGTGCTTTTTATTGTCAAGAGCTGCTAAAAAAAGTAAAAAATTAGTATTAAGCCTGTTTTGGAAAAAAAAAAAATAAAATTGACTATTAAACAGAGTTCTGTGATAATATTATGCCTATCTTATGCAACACAAGTTTAAAGCAAACATGATTCCAATGTGCTATGTACTTGACAACAGCCTCTTAAATTTTAATGTATATTTTTGTGCCAAATTATGTGAAAGTTGCAAAAATGTACTATCTGTCTTTCCACACCTAACCCATAGTGCTCAGTACGCAGGAGCTCTTAGTGCACATCAACAGTGACAAGAGTTATTGACTGAATATTCAGGGGATTCCTTTAATTTTAATACACTTTCTCATTCTGTGTCATTGAAACATTTTCTCTTTCATAAGAATTTTCACAATGCAGAATCCCTCAACATATGTTATTCCTTCTTGATTTTCAAACATATGTTGGGCATCATAAAACAATAGTTCCTCCTGTCCTGAGCAACTGCCAGATTGCAGATTTCCAATGAATAAAATGTTACATTTTTAAGTACTGAAAAAATACAAACCCAACCTCACTGTTGAAGAATCCCACAACAGACAGTAAGGGAAGTGTATAGCTTACCCAGATGTGGTTATTACAGAACAGTCACCCAAAATTATCATGTTTTTAGTGCTGCTTTCTGATTTAATCCAATTGCTATTCCAGAAAAGTGGAAACACTAGAACTCTGTGCACCTAAGAGGGGCTGCCAACAACCTTAAATATTAATAAGAAAATCTGAAACACTGACTTTTATATTCCTAGGTGCTTCAGAGTGAAATTAGGGGTGAACTCTTGCAAACAGGATCCAGCTGCAAAATTGTCACTCACTTAATGGATGCTGCATTTGACTCAAGGCTACAATTTGTGCCTTACCTTCTTTGTATATACATCCTATAGAAGAATCTGAATATGTACAATTTCCTTTTAATTTCCTTCATAATTAATCACAAACTCTACCATCCTTACCCTGCCTTCACGTGTCTTTCCTCATAATTGGAACATTGAGATGGGTGCTGTGAATACCTGCCAATGTCATGAGACACCACAGATAGCAGAGTTGACTGTGGCACACTCTTTTAAAGCAGTTTTCTGTTTATGAATCACACATCAGTGGCTACTAAGCTCACTCAAAACCCCTGTGAGCTCCAGGCAGAGACCTTTCCTTTTTACAAACAGCACTGTGTTCTGCTCTGAAAACTGATGGTGTCAAAAGCAAATGCAGAAATTATCCTGCGTCTTCCACCTGACATCAGTATTCCTCACAACTAAATTCAGTTTTAGTTCCAAAAGATTACATTTTGCTATTGTCCCTCTTTGTTAGGTACAAGCACACAGCAATTATCTGGCTTCCTATCTCTGTCTGTTTTACGGAAAGAGATGAGGATTTCTTTTTTTTTTTTTCCCCCACCAGAAAGGAAATACAAATATTATCATTGAAAGCAACAAATGAAAACTTTGAGGATGAAAACTGAGTTTTATCCACTAACATTTCAGTGATTCCAAATATAGGATTGTGACCTTTCCAAATTACAGATTTTACATTATAATGCAAGACTTGTTCAAAAAGGGAAATTATTTCAATTCTATTAATCTAAAATAAATGTGTGCCTTCATATAATCAAAGGTAAAATTGTGTGTATTGTGCCCCTGCTGTATACATTAAAAAAAAGAAAAAAAGAAAAAAAAAAAAAAAAAAGTGGGTATAGACATCAAAACTGGGGATATGTTTAAGCTTCATGAAACCTGTACATCTGTAGTGTTTTACACATATTCCTGTACTGTCTTACAATAGGCATGTTTTTGTACTGTTGCAGGAACTGGATTTACAGGGATTTATTTTTATTCATAGCTAGATTATATCTCTCTCTCTATATATAGAGAGATATATAGATATATACACATCCCTGAATCAAAGTGAATTAAAAGGAAATTACATGCAAGGGGAGAAGGTAGCTCAGATTTCCCATCAGCAGTCTAATCATCACAGGAAACTCAAAAGCTGCCCATACAATTACTCTTAGTCTGCCTAGAAAAAGGCATCTCTGCCAGGAAAATCTTTGTTACCTTGAATCCAAGTTTAGCAATGGTCACCTATAATAGGAATTGGAGGGAGAAATGCAAAGTGCAAAGCACTGCATTAAACTGACACTATATATCACTGTTGGGCAGGCTGTACGTTTTTACGAGACGCGTTTTACAGACATAGATAAATATATGCAACTAAGGTAAGTATGTGCAATGGGGTAATTCCTAGCCTGGTTTCTCTTTTCAGTTGTGCCAGTCTCACTGAAGTTAATAGAGCTACCTCAGTATGAGAGAAAAAACTTTTTGAATGTGCTGGATGAGAGAGTGGTACTTTCTCATACCATGCTACAGGCACACTAAACACTGTGAACTTCCAAATAATGAAAAGCTGTGAGATCAAAGCACAACTGCTTCTGTAGTCACCACAGCTAAAACCTGATCACGATTTAAGTGACTTCAAAAGCATTAGGTGCAGGATGACTTTAGGATTTGAACTTAACCTATAGCGATACTTCATCAACATATAAAGGAGGTTTTCCTGCTGGCTGTCATTCCGCTAGGGACAGATGTAATTGGTGTTCAACCACTAGAAGAGAAGTATTTATTAGTATTTTTTAACAAAATACTTTTTTCACTGGAATAAATCCATGTTGGGGTGCATGGAAGGTAGGATTCAAGTAATTTCCAAAATCATACAAAGTTCCTTCAATAATTTCAACAAAAAAGTTTGTGTGTGAAGAAAACTTGAATGTTTTGACTAACCTGTCAACAGTTATCTGTCAACTACACTAATTGTTGGTTTTTTAATGTAGTAAATACAAAATAACATGAACAGCATAAAAAATGTTTTAAAATAATAGAAAATAAATGAAATCTTTTCAGCCTAACCAAATATGACTCTACATGAATTAAACTTTTACTTCTAGTTATTTCCCTGAAAAAAATGCCACATTAATTTACTCTGCCAGCACTGTTTTATGATGAAATGAAATTATTCTTTCCACTTATTTGACAGCTGATCTGAAATAATTGATTCACTTATTCATTTGCACAGACACAGAATAATGCTTTTGAATAGACTATCTTAATATATTTTAATAGTACATTTTTATGTATGCACATGTGATGTTTTAAAGTTTCCATATTCAGTGTGAACACTGACTGATGTTACTGTAAAATATATTACACATTAAAACCACAATATTTCAGCTTGGCAGGAAAATCCAGATGAAAAGTAACAGGCTGATTGAATGATTGAACTGGAAGGTGGCCTCTTCTCATCACATAATTTTTTCGAGCTTTTTGCCATCTTATTATTTCCTTCAGGTGACAGACAGATATTTTTTCATTATTTATTCTACCACCAATTTTTTTTTTTAAACCAGCTGTTTAAATATGGCAAATCAATGCTAATAGAATATTTTTAATTAATCTGAAAAAATTTGGGATGCTTATGTATTGTTGTTTATTATACTAATTGAGTTTCATGTAATATTAAGGGTTTTCCACTAAATATTTCAATTATTACTGAACATACTCAGGGGTATCTCTCTAGAGAATCTGTGGAGTCACTTTTTTTACTATTCTGCCATAATACTGAAAAATGTTACTTTTAGAGTTATGTACTTGAAGAAGACATTACAACATCAGTGTTTTTTGATAATTAAGACTTTTATAAAAACTAAGATTCTTAGCTGGACAGATATGCAAACTCTGAGAATTTCCACTAAAATTAATTTTTACTTTTCCACTGAAAAACCTCTCTTGATGATCTCCCATGAGTCTTGGGAAGCCAGAGAGGTCCCAGGTGACTGGAGGCTAGCAAATATTGTCCTGAATATCAAGACGGGTAAGAAGGAGGATCCTGGAAACTACAGGCCTGACTTCAGTACCTGGCAAAGTTATGGAGAAGATTATCCTGAGACATGCTGTAAAACACCTAAAAGACAAGACAGTCATTGGTCACAGCCAGCGCAGCTTCATGAGAGAAAAGTCCTGTTTATCAAAACTAATTTCTTTTTTATAACAAAGTAACTCACCTGATTGATCAAGGCAAGCCAGTTGATCTAATCTTTTTGGATTTCAATAAAACTTTTAATACTGTCTCTCACAGGATCCTGCCAGATAAAATGTCCAGCTCACAGCTGGATAAACACATCACGCAATGGGTGAGCAACTGGTTCACAGGGTGGGCACAAAGGGTTGTAGTGAATGGGGTGACATCAGACTGGTGACCTGTCACTACTGGGGCTCCTCAGTCTCCATCCTCGGCCCTGTGCTCTTCAACATCTTCATAAATGACTTGGACACAGGACTGGAAGGGAAATTCTCAGATGATATGAAACTGGGAAGAGCTGTAGGCTCCCTTGAGGGCAGGGAGGCCCTGCAGAGAGACCCGGACAAATCAGAGGTCTGGGCAATCACCACCCATATGAAGTTCAAGGACAAGTGCCAGATTCTGCGCCTGGGGTGGGCAACCCTGGATGTACAGACAGACTGAGGAATGACAGGCTGGGAGCAGTGCCATGGAAAGGGACCTGGGGGTCCTGGTTGATGGCAAGTTGAACAGGAGTCAGCAGTGCCCTGGCAGCCAGGAGAGCCAGCCTTGTCCTGGGGTGCATCAGGCACAGCACTGACAGCCGGGCAAGGGAGGGGATTGTCCCGCTCTGCTCTGAGCTGGGGTGGCTTCTGCTTGAACACAACTTCTTTGGCGGGAAAAAGGAGAGGGAGATACTGATCACTTCTCTATGGTGCTCAGTGACAGGACCTGAGGGAATGGCCTGAAGTTGTGCAAAGAGAGGTTTAGGTCAAATATTAGAAAAATGTTCTTCAGCCAGAAGGTGTTTGGGCATTGGAACAGGCTCACCAGGGAAGTGGGCACAGCAACAAGACTGACAGGGTTCAAGAAGCTTTGGACAATGATCTTAGACATGTGGTGTGACTCTTGGGGATGGTGCTGTGGAGGGTCAGGAATTGGAGCAGATGATCCTTGAGGGCCCCTTCCAATCCTTCTGTGATTTTTTTGATCCCCATATGTGTTCAGAATCAAATTGGCTAATAATAATAATCTTCCTTAAGGGACATACTTCTACAAAAACAAATATATAAGGTCTTGCATGTTAGAGTTTTATATGTGGAGGAAAGAGAAGGAATTGTTGTGTGGATATTCTTCTCTGTTCAAGTGAAAACATTGATTGGGCTGAGATAGTAAAGTTATCCCAAATCAGTGAGACAAAGCAAAGTTTCCATTCAAATAGCAAAATCCTATAGATTCAAACTGACTGTTGTGTTCAAGAAATGGGAACTCAGGAAACTCACAATATTTTCTGAGAAAAATGTGCAGACTTGGGCAATTTCTTTGAGAACTGTAGGTAATGATACGAGAGCTACTGTAATAAGTAAAATGAAAAGGAGACATAAAAATGATGATATGCTGTCTAATTTAGATGTATGGAGACTTTGTAGCTTATTTTTCAAGACTTACTCATTTACCCATTCTGAACACATAGAAGAGGTTTCAAGAAAAAGTAAATGTAGCTATTTGATTTTGAACTCTGCTCTCCTTTGCCCTTCATTACAAAAAGCTTCTTCCAGCTTTCTTAAGCAAATTACTGCTAAATCCAAAAGTTTTTCAGTAATATTGAAAGAGGGGTGGGCATTTTTAAAGCCCAAGTTTGTCATTATATCTTCGAGTATATTTCTTTCAGAATCTTACACACAGCATGCATTATAATGTTGGAAAATCATGAAAAAAAGAAACTCCTCCATGTTACCAAGAAAGCCTCTGGGATCTCAGATGTCAGTTTGAGGAGAGAGACTGCTCTACCTATAAATTCATCCCTCCCAGAACTGACATCCAAGGTCTCAGAGCCTTTTCCATATTGGTAAACACTTTTTTTCATGCAATTCCAGAAATGCAGTGCATTCCATTCCTCACAAGAAATGTTCAGCTATTAATATTGCAGACAGCCAGACATCTTGCTGACTGTCTAAGAATATCAGAGCTATTGGGAACAGAGGTACCAAAATACCATGCTGTACTAATTTTCAATAAGATTTCATAAATTAAAATCCACTCTATATTTCAAAATAAAAATATAATGTGGGAAAAGAAGACAAAATAATCCTAACAACAACAACAGCAAAAGCGAATTAAATATAGTCTGTTAAAAATACTGGATGTTCACATTTTAATGGGGGGGGGGGGTGTTTTATGAGCATAAGCTAGGAGAAGTGCAAACATTTCTATCCTGGGCTATCAGTCTCACTTTGGTGTTACAGCAACTTCCTCTGTGTACTAAAAATACCCTATGATTTCAGGGGGGGGTGGGGAGGGGAGAAAAAAGAAAAAGTAAAAAGAAGAAACAGAAAGAAAAAGAGAAGAAAGAAGAAAAAGAAAAAAGGATTTTTTTTTAAAAAAAAAAAAAAAAGAAAAAATAAAAATAAGAAAAAAGAAAAAAAAAAGAGAAATTAAAAAAAAATAAAAAAGAGGAAAAGAAGGGCAGGGCAGGGCAGGGCAGGGCAGGGCAGGGCAGGGCAGGGCAGGGCAGGGAAGGGAAGGGAAGGGAAGGGAAGGGAAGGGAAGGGAAGGGAAGGGAAGGGAAGGGAAGGGAAGGGAAGGGAAGGGAAGGGAAGGGAAGGGAAGAGAAAGGCTTCATTTTAAGATGCTCCTCTGGAAACCTGTACAAGAACACGAATCTGTGCAGCATTGCAAATCCCACCTGAGGTCAGGGAACTTCATGGAGACTAAAACATCTGTTGTGTAGTCAAGTGGGTGACTAGGATTTCAGCTGAGAGGAATTCTTAAGTCATCTGAGATCTTGATAACTATTATTTTTATACATTTCTGAAGCTGAAGTTTTGGAAGCTTAAGTGATCCAAATAATCATTATCAATATATACTCTAGGATCAGAATTTTGGAGGATAAGTTTGCCTGACTAATGTATTTGTGTTCTAATATTAAGCCTTTTGGGATTTTTTTCTCTTTTGCCTGTCTTTCAGAATCACATGGCCTTATTTCAGTCATTGTCATGACTGCATCACAATAGCTTCACCAGCCATTGTTTCTGAGAAGATGCATGCTTTCTGGCTGAACTGCAAAAATAATTGTTATTTTTAACAACCACTTAACATATAGAACAAACAATTTTTCACACTGGAAACAAAAATATTAATTGATTTTAGACACAGTTATGTTTTTAACAGCAGATTGGACAGCTCTGCAGTCTGGGAAGCTGCTAAATTGTCTTTTTTTTTTTTTTTTTTTTTTTTTTTTACCAGACATGCATAAAAATTTAGGAAGCGTATTTTACCTGTCACTTCTGCTAGCAAGAGACTAAATTTGCCTACATCTGGCGTCATGCCCTATGAAGTCAGTTTCTCTCCCTTTAAGCTCTGTCTTATTTGGATTGTAATCACACAAAGGACAAAAGGGTAAGGAGTCCATCGGGTCCTTATTTAGGCATTAGTTGGATGAGTTCCCCTCTTAACTCCTCTAAAATTCCAGAAGAAAAGAATAGGAAGTACCTGCACAGTAACAGGATTTCCCTGAATACTACAGAACTCCCTGCACTGGGCAAGTGGCAATCTGGGCTCAGCAAAAAAGGACACAGAATCATAGGGAAGGGACCTTGAAGATCATCTAGTTCCAACCACAGACAGAGATGCCATTCCCTAAATCAAGTTGCTCAGGGCCCCATCTAACCTGACCTTGAACATTTCCAAGTTTGGAACATCCTCAGTTTCTCTGGGCAATCTGTTCCAATGCCTTGATGCCTTCACAGTAAAGAATCTCTTTTTTGATTTAAAATTTTTCCTGCTTTTCCTATAACTATCTGTTGTGTAAAAAGTTATTCTCCCTCCTTTTTATCAGCCCCTTTAAGTACTGGAAGGCTGCAATGAGATCCCTCTGGATTTTTCTCTTCTCCATCTGAGCAATCCCCTGCTGTCTCAGCCTGTCTTCATAGGAAAGCCATCTGGACAACTTCCACCCCTCTGACCAACTTGGTGGCCCTCAAGAAGTATCAGGTCCTCATCTTTATTTTTCTGAGTACCCCTGAGCTGGACATATTATTTCTTGGTGGAATCTCACCAGAGCAGAGGGACAGAATCACCTCTCTCAGCCTGATGGTCACCCCTCTTCTGATGCAATCAAGCATGCACTTTGCCTTCTGTGCTGCAAGTGCACACTGCTGGCTGACACCCAGCTTTTCATTCACCAGAAGCCACGAGTCCTTCTTCACAGGGCTGTTTTTAATGAGTTCATCTCACAGTCTATACACATATCTAGAATTGCTGTGACTCAGGTGTAGCACCATGCACTTGGACTTGTTGAATTTCATGAGGTTCCTGCGAGCCTAGTTCTCAAAACAGTTCAGTTCTCCCTGAATGATGTCACAACCTGTTTTTCCAACTGCACTGCTCTCTGTTTTGTGACATCTGCAAACTTACTTAGGGTTCACTTGATCCCACTCTCCATGTCATTGATGAAGACACTGAAGAACATCAGTCCCAGGACTCATCCCTGGTAGACTCAGCCCCTGACTGGGGACACCACTCATCATCAATCTCCACAGAGCTGTTGACGAAAACTCTTCTGCTCCATCCATCTGTCCGTCCATCCATCCATCCATCCATCCATCCATCCATCCATCCATCCCTTATCCACGGAACAGCCCACCTTCCATATCCACATCTCTCCAATTTAGAGATAAGGATGTTGTGTGGGACTGTTAAAGCCCTTACAGAAGTCCATGTAGCTGACATCACTTTGACTTCCCTTTTCAGCCACTGTAGTCACTCCCTCACAGAAGGCCACCAGATTGGTCAAGCATGATTTGCCCTTACTTAAGCCATGCTGGCTGTCTCAGATCAGCTTCTTGTCTTGCATATGCCTCCGCATTGCTTCCATGAGGATCCTATCCTAACACAGGAAAGAGTTACAAAAGTGATTTACAAAGATGTCCATTTCTTTAACATGTAAGATTTAAATCCTCTCATCTAGCTAATATCTCCTTGTTGATGATAATTCCGTTCTTTCTCATATGATACTGTATTTTAAGACTTTAGTGTCTTACATGTGTTCATGCCCACACAGATAAAGAAGCAACAAGAGTGTCATTGATAAAGACTCATCATAGGTGTCTAACTTAGAGAACAGTTAATTCCCTCTATATTAAATGTAAATTAAAAGACAGCACAAGAGAGCAGTTCTTTAGTGGGACAGCTATAGAATAATCATTGCCTAATCATTGCCACTCATATGTCAATATCATGTTGTTCAAAGATAATGCCATAGTCCTGTAGGCAGAATAGAATTACGTTTTTCATGATCCAAGGTCTTACCCTAGCCACAGCCTCATACATCTGCTGCATTTGGTTCTGGGCTCTTCGCAGCATCTGCAAGCTGTACATAGGCATCCCCTGAAACTTTTGATGTGATGGTTAAGTAGTGTAGCTACAAATAAAATGCTTTATTTGGGACACCATATGGTGAAAAGGATGTCTGTAAAATAGCTACATGACAAGAGAAATTCATCCATTTGATAGAGACCTACTCACAGCCTAAAAATATCATAGGTAATACATACAGCCTCTGTTCTGCCACTCTTCTCTTGTGCCACCCTTCTGCCTAGAAATGTAAAAACCCCTCAAAGAGAGATGACATTGCTTAAAAAATATGTAACTAATATTTTATAGGCATAGCAGCATTGGCTTTAACTGTTCCTTTTCCTCATCTGTAGGGGACTGCTTGTTTTGGTTTTTCTCAAAATTGTTTAAAACTTTTTTGAAATTTCTTCTGCCAGAGATCAACTCTTCTGCATCAGTTTTCCCTAAGCAGAAGTCTGAGTCTGAATGTAACTCTTCAGACACCCACTAAAAAATAAAAAAGAAAATGAAAGAAAAAAGTCCCAACAAAACAAAGCAAATTTAGGTCTCATATGTCACCTTAATTGTTCACAGAAATGTAGCAAACTAGAGGAAAATAACCTCTTTTTTTTTTTTCCCCTTTTTTTTTTTTTCTTTTTTTTTTCTATAGTCATGGATGTAGCTGTGTAGGAAATACCATGTCAAGGTTTTGCTTTTCCAGCTTAAAGGTGTACAAAAGGTTAACAAGCAGAGAGAAAGAAAAAACCCAAAACAAAGCAAAACAAAACACACACACAAAAAACCCCCCCACAACCAAAAAAGCATAGACAGGGGGAAAAGAGGTTGTAGATTGGGGAAAAAGATGTTTTAGATCAGGAGAAAATGAAAAGTTACAAGGCAGCTGCTTTCAAAGACATAAAGGAGGAGCAGCAGAGGTATAACTGTGAGAAGTAGAATCCAAAGGCCCATGAAGGCAAAGGCAATAACAATGTCCATGGCTTCAGGCTCATCCTTTTTCCATGGTTTTAATAATCTAACATCTCTGGAGAATATATCCATCATCTTTCAGTGCCTCCAAGACAGTCCACCGGTGAACATTGAGGGAACTAGTGTTTTACTGAGGAAATAAAAGCAGTATATAAAAATTTAAACCTACGTTTTGCTATTTAGCATATACAGTAAATGATTAGAGTTTATTAATTAATCTGGGCTTTCATAAACCACCAATGTACTTGTGAAGATTTTTTTCACTCTTTTTAGAAGAATAAGTAGCACACAGACATTTTAATAACCTCACGTCTCAAGTGTATATACTTCTAGTACCTGCAAGAGGCATGATTCATCTTTCGACCACTTAATTTTCTAACTTGAAGGATAGTAAGCTATTTAAACAGAAAGGGAGAAATGTATGATGAGAAATAAAGAGGTCATTCTATTTTTAAGAACTTAAGTCTGCATCTCCTGGTTTTAGTTGTTAAATGTTCTCATCCTTGATAAAATTATAGGCTACCTTCTGTCAAGCAGAAATGAAGATCATATGAGTAAGTATAACCAAGTAAAATGTAACCAGGCAGCTGATTTGTTTCTTGCATCTTCATAGCTTATAGGATTAAAGCATGACAAGCAGTAAAGTACGGAGATCACAGTTACACAGATCAATCTTCACTTAGGATTGTTACTTTGATGTGATCCAAGTAAATACCTTTTAAGATGTAAGGATGTGGTTGCCACTTACAGTGATTAAGTGTAATCTAGTTTGATTCAATATATTACAGTATAACTTTCTTTGCAGGTTCTTTCCTGAAGATTCAGGAAATTTTACATTTACATGTTTTTGCTCACTGGGAACCTATTTCTACAAACTTATTAAAGCAGTAATTTGAGTAGGGGAAAAAGGTTACCAGTTTTTCTTCTTCAAAAGTATCAGACAAATGGTATTATAAATAAATTTAAATATTCTGCATCTCTTACATCTGACCTACCAAGAAGGTTAATAAAGTCCTACACCTAGTTTGTCTTTCTGAAGGCTTGACATCTCCTGACTAGACTCTCCAACATGCAGCTGGTAGGTCACTGTGAAATAAACCCAAGCCCTGATTGCATCAAAGCAGATCTGTTTGAGTTTTTTTTTCTCTGAGGTAAAAACACTAAAATGACTGACAAAGTATAGAATTAAAAATATAGTTTAAAAATTAAAATAACTATTACCATAATGTTTTGAAATAAAGGAACCACAGGATGATTACAATATAAATAGAAATGATTTGTTAGAAATCTTTCTCAAAGAAACCTTTAATCAAAGCTGGTTACCTGGAACTAGTGAAGCTTACATATATATACAAATTTCTCAGCATGGGACAAATTAAAATAATAAAGATTAGACAATCTGTTAGGAAGGAGGCTGTTATCACTTTTCCCTTTTTCCAGTGGAAAAAGTAGCATGCTATTTTCTCTAAGGCTCTGATGGCCATAGTGGTCTGTCACGGTGCCTAATGTGTGGTCTCCACGCACGCCTGGGCTAGCTCAGGCACCGCTGCATGGAAAGGTACGGACAGCTGACAGCGCCAGCTAATCCGATCCTGTGGGGCCTTGGCTCCCACACGACCTCGGCTGTAGGCACAGGTGATGCAGGGCAACGATGGCAGAGATAGAAAGGGGGACTCTGCTGAGGGGGTCACAAGAGTTTATTGGAGCCCTGGCGCAGGACCTCCTGACCTCCAGGTAACTGCCCAGGCAGAGCCCCCAGGCTGCTTGCCAGCACATTTCATTTGGGGGTGGAACAAGGAGAAGAGGCAGGGGGTGAACAAATCAGGGATCACCAGGGAGGGGTCACACTGATGAATGATATTTTCATAAACCAAACATAGATGATGGGGAGGGACCCCCTCTGGATCTGACCTATCACTCGATGCCCTTGGAAGAACTTTCTAGCTCCAGGGGAAGGCCCCGAGATGACAGGCAGACCCCAGAGGAGGGGGAGTGGGGGATTGACATGTAACTGTTGGAGGGGAGAAAAGCAGGGAAAGACCACTGGGGGGAAGAAACAGGGGTACATAAGAGGAACCATTCAATAAATTAACAGCACATACAATAAAACCAAAACAAATCCCCCACCACTACATCAGTCAGTGATGAAAACTGTCTACAAAGAAGAAAAAAATCTTAAGATCCCATATTATTTCACTTAGCATGACTAATCAAATAAGATACATAAATTTACCCTCTGCAAATTGCACTGCATATATAAATTCGATTGATGACTGTGGTGAACAGTTTGTGAATTATATCATGATTAATGGAAACTGGGAGATTTCAATCCATGCTCTTGCCAGAGATATGAAATAATGTGTGCAGTTGTATATGAGTGTCTGGCTGAAGGCTTGACACTCAGGCAAATAAATGAGTCTGGCAAGCATCTGGCCACCGCCTTTGCAAAGGAGTCTGCACTTGTCTTTGCAAGTTAAATTACTTGCAAGAAAAGCACATTGATTAGCTCATAAATTTGTACTCTCCCTTTATCCCCCCACCTAAGCCAGGGAGATACACAGATAGACTTAAACTGGAGAGGCTTACTTTCTTCTATTTAAGTTCTGAGTTTTCTAAGTCTGTCTAGTTGGATGTACTCTCCAGGTTGCTATTTCAGTCTGCTACTTAATCATATTACTTTGTTGAGAAAATTATAATATTTAGTGCATCTCCTTGCACTGAAATCCCCACTCTAACATTTGAGTGCTTTTTCAAATAGTATCAGCAATAGTAGCTCAGACACCCCAATAAACCTCTCATTTCAAGACAAAATTCTGCTTGGGGTAAGTGAGAAGAGAGTATAAAAGAGCAAGTAAAAGAAAAAGGAGTATTGTCAATGCGTTTTTTCAATTACAATCAAAGACCTGCTTTATCTCACCTCCCCTATTGTTAATCTTTGGTCAGTCTCTGAGTTCTTTGTCCCCCTGCAGACTTATTCTTTCTTAACTCTCACATCTTTGCCTCCCTTAAGTCTTAATACTTTGTAGCTAGAAGCTTTTTCTTCATGGCCTCTCCCCATGATATCACTCCATTACTTGAGTCCCACACTGGCTTCTGACTTCCTTCCACAATCACTCTCAAAATCCTTTTTCTTTTCTTCAGGGTCCTATTCCTGCCTGTTTCTCTCTTATCTCTCTCTTATTTTGATGCCTGTGTGTATCTTATTTTCTTTCAACCCAGAAGCATGACTTTCTCTAGCTCAGCTGTGAAATCTGTGCTGAAATATCATACACACATCCCCCATATTTCAGCTTCTGGGATTTGGTAGAGAAAAAAAAAAAAAAAAAAAAAATTAAAAGAGGAAAAAACCCCATGCAATCCTCAACATTGTTGTAATCAAACTTCAGATAAAAACATGTAGTAATCAGTATTATCACAATAAAATTGAATAGAGCTCCTAGTAGTATTTTAACTTCAACATAACAAACCACATAAAAGCAGTGACAGCAAAGATTAGGAGGCGGAAACCTACTATTGTTTGTCAGCATAGAGACCTCCCTCTCAAGCAAGCTTAATGATGTGTCACACCTCCCACATCAGTTGTTTTCTGAAGTTGCTTCCAAAAATTAATGAAAATGCCGTGCTCATCATTCCCACTGGATCTTTAAAGAAACGAAGGCTTCCCCTATCTTCAGGACCTATTGAAGTGGTCTTTGGCCTGGATTTGATATTTATTGTCCTGCCAGACCAGAAAGAAACCCACAAAACCACTCAGTGAAGCTGCAGAAAAATCAAGCATCTTTAGAGAAATTAATAGGAGAATCCCCAGCATTAAAGCAACAGGGCATGAAAAAAATTAAACAGAAAAATGGGCTTTTTAAAACATATTTGAAGAGGACACATTACTAAAATTAGTTCCCCTAAAAAGAATAAATAATTTTAATTTCCTGTTCAAGATCTGGGAGAAGAAGGTGAGGCTAATGAAACTTCAGGTTTTGAAATTCCATCCTGTAAACAACCTAATGTGAAATTCAAGAGCCCCATACAAACCTTCCCAAAATCTCCATGGGCATCAGGACAGCGAGGATGTAATATCAACCAGTGATGGAGATTGCACTGAAAACCAATGTTTTGTCCAAGATATTGGAGATACAAGCCTTGACTTTGCTGAAGTCGGGAACAAAGTAACCATTAATTTCTCAAGGGCGACAATTTCAAACTGAATTTTTGTAAGAAATGTGAACCTGAAGATAAGCAAATTGTCAGAATTTCACACTGAACATACTAGATATATTTCATATATATATTCTCAAGTAAGTGCATGCACAGATTTCTTTCAGCATTTGAAGAGCTAAAAATTATACAGGGGAAGTAGGTGATACATGAAAAACAATCTAAAAGTCTCACATCTCTGCGTCCGTTCTACTATATTCTTTCAAACTTCAATAATAAATTGTGGAAAAACAATCCTGACATTTAAAATTAATATTTTTCCATTTATTCTATTTTTTCATTGTTTACCCCCCTAAAGCTGCCTTCCTTTGGAAAGAAATTGAGGCCTTGCTGAAAAGCACTGTGTTCTGTTTTATTTGTTTCAGCAAAAACTTGAAAAAATGCATACAGATATATCTTAAAAGCCTTCCTCAGGGAAGGGTTGACCCTGAAAACAAAGACCATTTTAAATGAAATAAAAAGGTTTTAAATAAGCCCATGAATATTGATCAACTCTCCTTATAAGCCCCTTGCAGTGAAGAAGGGCCAATATGCTGCCCTGTTTGGTGCTAATACAGCTCTATCCAAAATGCAAGAGTAACATAGGAAGATGATAAGGGATTACACAGCTCAAAAGGCAGAGTGATGAAGTCCTCTTCCTTATATTTCCATCATTTTATCTCCATCCAAGCAATGGATGGCTGAATAAGAGTCTTCAGCATGCTGCTGTCCCGGCAAGGGAAATTTTCTTCCCAGGGCAGCAGGAAGGCACACCTCATTCTGACAATCTGACTTTGAGGGAGTAATGCTCAGACCTTTCTGCAGCTGTGCATGATGCCTCTGCTGCTGTGTACTTCTTCAGGCACCTGGAGAAGGAGGCAGATTGGATTTTTCATAAACATTGCTGTCCTCTGCCCAACCCATGAAGCAGAAAGCAACACCCAGAAGACAGCCTGGTCCCAAGCTGTCACTGGAATATTCAGTCATCATACAGCTGGTACGGGCAGCTGAACCTGGGACCTGGGACAGCTCTGGGGTCTCACACTGTGTATATGGGTCCACCCCATTCCCCCATTCCCTCTACTAACACTACCCTTAAAAGTGGGAAATATTTATAGGTGATGAGGCTGTTTATCTTCAAGAACAGACCCAGAGAACTGCTTTCTTGAAACTAAAGTACCTATTAAAGTAAATTTTTCTGCTACTGAATTCTAGTGGGATGGAATTGTGAGCCTGAGAAGATTTTAGATGTCATTACCAATCCCTTGTGTCATCATTCTTTCAGTCATTCATTGACACACTCTTTCAAGAAAATGTACTTGTAGGAATAATTGGACTGTTCCTTACACTCCAGTTCAATACAACTTTTCCTTCAGTTGCTTTTTATGATTCATGATGAGGAAAGATTGAAAAAAACATTAAGAATACAGAAAATTTCTTTTTGTTTCAGAACTGGAGACTAATACCTCAAAATGACCTGCTGCAGCACTTCATGAAAATCAGATTTTGGTTGTCCTTGAGAGGAAGACAGAATCGGAAATGTTCAGAGTAGCTATTTATAATAAACTGCTTTTGAAACAAAAGTGACAGTAACAATTTTAATGAAATGGATTAAGGTTAGAAAACTCAGGTTATGTTTTCAAAGTCTCTGAAGTCTCCAAATGATATATTTGTTACCACAATAACAAATGCAAGATCTGCACTTTGCAAAGAAAATAAGAAAATATAACAAGTAAAAAATTATGATTGACCTGATAAAAATCAGTAGGCAAAACCATGAACTGCTTATGCAGAGAACTTATCCCACTGTGTAATGCAAGTTTTTTACCATCCCATATTTCTTCTTCTAATTCTATTTTTGTATATTTGTTGTTGTTTTATTTTTCTTATTTCCCTCTCAAATTTAAGTTCTTATGGACAGAGACTTTCATTTCCATTCTTGTATAATCAGTGTTTTGCTCATTAGGGACAAGTTATACCATTGCAGATTTTAAATGTTCCCGACAGAATAAAAGAGAACATATGTAAATTACACAGCCTGGAAGTTATTGTGTTGATGTTTCATGAAATGGAGACTCTGTGCTGATTTCATTATTCCTGTTGCAAACCTTTCAACCTGTATGAGACGTGTTCATTTTGTGATATTGCTACTATTGCTTATATTCTTATTTTACTCACTTGCAGCCATTATTATTGTTATTTTTGCTACTACCATCATTATTATTCATGTACTTATTATTATTGATATTATTTGTCCCAAATCAATGACCAAAATAGTGAGCAAATAATTGCTTTAGACACTGCTTGAAAAAAGTAGGAGAAAATGTTTCAAAAATTAACTTGAAAAAAAACCATAAAAGGAATAAAAATTCAGTTAGTGTCTCAGTCTTATGAATGTCTTTATTTATATGAATTGTGATTCTCTGGACAAAAGATATGGTACTATATTTGAGTCTTATTGGTCTGGAAAAAAGAATAGAGAAGAAAATAAAGGAAAGGCTGAAATATGAGCTCGAAAGTCATATATGAAATAATAAAAAGCCAAACAAACCTTACATAGCTGACCTTGTTTTATCTCTGATATTCCCTTGAAACTAATGAAAACAAATCCTCTTCCATGAGATACAGTTTCATAATTTGTAGAGGCCATAACCCTCTACTAAGGATAGATATTGCTAAGGATTTTCTGAAAACATAACTCAGGTTTTTTGCAGTTGAATATTTAATTGTATAAACAGTAAGGAAAAGGCCTCCTATTCTGACCTGATTGTTAGCATTTTCATTTCACAGGATTAGGAAATATGAATTCAAAACATTAATGAATTTAAGAGAAAGAAAAACAACAGTAATCACAATTGTTTTTGAGAAAGTATATATTTATCTCAGATAGTGATTCCTGTTTTGATGATCTCTCTAATGACACTGCTATTGCTTAAAAAAAACAGTAGCAAGTGTCTTTAAAAAAAAAAACTTAAGCTGACAATGCATAAATACTTTAATAACGAATTCCACATTACAAAACTTAGTAGAATTAGAGTACCACATATGAAAAATACTGCATAGGAGGACTCAAGATATCTATAGTGGGTGGATCTTGACTGAACATCAAGTGGCCACCAGAGCTGTTCTATCAGATTCCTCCTCAGCTGGACAGGAGGGAGAAATTACAATGAAAGGATCATGGATGGAGTTAAGGACAGGGAGAGGTCACTCATCAATTACCATGACTGGCAAAACAGACCTAACATGATGAAATTTGTTTCATTTATTAGCAATCAATTCAGAGTAGGAGGATGAAAAACCAAAACTATATCTTAAACATCTTAAATATATTAAACACCCCATTATTCCTTTCTTCCTGGGTTTCCTTCAACTTCATTCTCATTTTGTCTACCTTGTCTGCCCCAGTGGCACGGGGGAATGGAAAAAGGGATTGCAGTCAGTTCATCACACATTGTCTTTGCTGCTCCTTCTTCCTCAGGGGAGGACTCCTCACTCTCTTCCCCTGCTCCAGTGTGGGGTTCCTCCCACAGAAGACAGTCCTCCATGAATTTCCACAGTGTGAGCCCTTCCCACTGGCTACAGTTTTTCACAAACCACTCCATAATGGGTCCCTTCCACAGGGTCATAAGTCCTTCCAGCAAACCTGCTCCAGAGTGAACTCCTCTCTGTATGGGTCCACAGGTCCTGCCAGGAGCCTGCTCAAGCATGAGCAAAGGAGGTCACAACCTCCTTTGGACATTTATCTGCTGTAGTGGGATGGGTCCTCCACAGGCTGCACGTGGATCCCTACTCTCTGTGGACTTCCATGGGCTGCAAGGGAATAGCCAAACTCACCGTGGTCTGCACCAAGGCCTGCAGGGGAACGTCAGCTCCAGCACCTGAAACACATCCTCCCTTTCTTTCCTCACTGACCTTGGTATGTGCAAAGCTATTTCTCTCATGTGTTCTCACTCTTCTCTTATGGCTGCTCCATTTTGTCACAAGGTTTTTTCCCCTTTCTTATATTTTCCCCCGACTTGTTATTCCAGAAGTATTAACAGGTTACTTGGCCTTGGCCAGCAATGAGTTTGTTTTGCCAACTGGCATTGATTCTGTTGGATATGGGAAAACCTGACAGCTCCTCACAGAAGCCTCCATCTTAGCCCCCTCTGCTCCCCAAACCTTGTCATGAAAATCCAGTCCAGTATCTCTGAGATGAATGCATGAAAACAGCATAGCCGCTGTTTGTTTGAAAAATACTGAGTTATTTTCCAAGAAGAAAAAGAAAAGCTAAAAATTTATTTTCAAGTGCTTGATTATATTGAGATTGATTATATTGAGAGGGTACAAAGTCAAAAGTAATGTCGTTTTTGAAGAGAAACAAACAAACAAAAAATCACATATTTGTTCCTCATAACTTTGCCTGGTTGCATGTGTGCATGACCAAACTCACCTGCACTAACTAACAAAGTTCACACAATCAGTCCTTATTCCTTTCAGCTTTATGGGAAATTTTTAGCATTAAATCATATAAATAATGAATGTAGAAATCCTTGAAGCCAATAAGAGTCGCTGGATGGCAGGGAAGCAAATAAAGGAATCCCACTCTGAGCATTTTATTAGCAAAACAAAAATCAGAGAAGAAATTGAAAAAGAAAAACATTCTATCTAGCACTCGACGTCAGAGAATTTTTACCTTTAATCTTAATTTTTAACATTAAACTCATTTGAATTACATTTTTGAATAGTTTTGTTAAGGCACAGGGATCCTGAAATGCATCTGCAAGCCAACATGCCAATTCATTGGCCTGAGTCTTGCTCAAGTAATTCATTGCTTACCCACTGATAGATCGTCTTTCTCCAGGCTTTGTCTGAATACTGGCCTTCTGCCTTCCTGCTCTGTCAACACACATTTTTTATCTAGTCGCTGGTCTCCATTCTGTTGAGTGCCATTCACCAAACTCTAGACCTCTGCCAGCACGATCTAATGTTACTTTGCTACATTCCTTGGAATATAGTTCCTTTATCACTTTTGCAGCACACTGCCAACAACACAGTACGAGTAATAAAGATCAGAGTACACTCTTGTGTGTCTCAGTTACCACCTCTTGGTTCACTTCACTACCACCTTACAAAACCAATAAATTAAAACTAACAAAAACAAAAACAAGAGAATCCCCAAAAACTAAAACTAAACAAAATTTTCATTTTTTTTTTTTCTGAGTCTTCTGAAACAAAAATAATTTATCAACCCTTGAAAGGTGGTGTTATGGGTCAAAAAAAAAATCATTTAAAACCGTGTCCATCAGAGGAAGCCATATGTGTCATACATGTAATCCTATGAACTGCTGTTTCTGCACAAATTAAAGATAAATAAATAGTGGGTTATCCCATAATATTTTTTTTTCATTGAGTTACTGTAATTCATGTTAATATTTAATGATTTTTTCCCTCATGTCTTGTAAACAAAGAAAACCATCTTGGCCTGCCCACAATTTGCCCGTGCTTCCAGAGTAGAGTGAAAAAATAATGCAGTGTTACTGAATTCCTGCATAAGTGGCTGATTTCACTAAAAGGATTAACACAATATTAAAAGTTCTGAACAAGGTAGATACTATGGCAACTTCACCTTTCTACTTAGAAATACACAGGTGAGGGAAAAAGCATCTCCTGTTCTAGGGAATACAGAAACAATAAAAGAAAACCATCTATTCCCAAGCTCCACTTGACTTCCATTAGAAAAACTGAAAGCTGAGAAACATAAATCATCTATCAATATCTCCAAAAAGATGTTACATCTTTCTACGTATCCATGCTAAGTTATTTGTACAGGAATAACTCAAGATAGAGGTAATAGCTTTGAGAATTTCCAGTAAAGGAGCTTTTAATCAAGATGTTTAATAAGTTAGAGAAGGTTGTTTTGGTTTTTTTCCATGAAAGTATCTTTCATTTTCTAATATAACAAACAAGCAACAACAACAACAACAAAAAAGGAGTATAATAAAAAATTTGCAAAACTGTTCTAAATTTGCTACAAATCTAACTACATATTTATGACTAGAACCAAAGAAATTTTTAAAAATTAATTGTCCTTTAGTCCCTGCAAATTATGGAAAGTAAGAAAATATGAAGTAATTTTTAACCATCCGTGTACTCCATATTTCTAAGACTACCATTCTTCATGAGGAATATCTTTTCCAAATGATAAACAAATTGTTTTTGCTCAATATTTAAAATGCACTATAGCCTTGCACACTAAATTTAGTTGCATATTTACCACCAATATCACCCACAGAGCTGAGTAGTTGACCAATGAATGAAGAGCCTTATGTTCTATAATCCCTAATTTGGTAATAATGAATATCTGTGACAAACTCTGAAAGTGAAATTCACTATTAGTGAATTATTGAGAGCCCCTATTTCAATAGATAGTTAAAGAGGCATTTACAGCAGGGTGTGAAGCTCAAATCCACCAAATGTGGCGGAGAAAACTACCAGGCTTCATCAAGGTTTTCAGAGAGCTGAACTTTTTGTTCAATGGAGATTGAAGAAGCCAAGATCTCACATCTTCCTTTTTATTCTGTGATATAGCCAAATTTTAAATCTCATGCAAGGAAAATCTTTCTTGCCTTTTCCTTGCACCCCAATTTTTGACAATTTCAGGACATAAAATTCTCATCAAATACTAACAATCATTTGGAGTGCATCAAAATGCTGAGCAGTGGATGCTGACATTATCCCTTGAATTTTGTGCTGCAGAAGTGCATCTCATCAGAAAAGATATTTCTGTTATTTAGATGAAGTTTGTATACTGAGTCCAGCTGGGAAAGCCTGCCAGCTAAGGTGGAGAAATATAAAAGAGCACTAACATATATCATGTTTCATGGTGAGATGAAATGTAGCTTTGGAAACAGATTTGACATTTGAGATTTCCCTGTGTTGGAAAGGCAGAATTTGTTGCAGACATGAAAATGCTCAGTATGTGCATCTGGAGGAAGCTGTGCACAGTTCTCCAAAGCACCCCTGGCAGCTGATAATGGAGAGCTGTTGGCAGCGTTTAGAGAGGCAGATGCTTACCTGTACTCCTACAGTGTGCAGTCTTGGCTTGATGACAAGGTGAGAAGAAGGACAAGCCATCACAGAGTAGGGGCAATCGGCAGCTGGTACCCTGCTGGGGAAGGGTAAATGGGTCACCTAGGGCTTCCTGCTCCTCTGTAGCAGAGCCATCAATCCGTGCCAGAAATATGTGCTTTTCAGAAGACAAAGAAATTCCTTATACAGGAGAATGGACTGAAATTAAAAAGTTGATAATGAGTATTAAACAAATTTTTTGCAGAGTAGCACCTAATACATTGTTTAATGAAAAATATCATCCCTACCATAAAATTGCATCTAGGCTTATCTGTGTACTAAATAAATGCAGGACTTGTTGAGGCAAGCAAGTAGCAGGTGTCACACTGACAATATTCAATGTCAACTGGATGCAACCAAAACTCTGTAGAGGGCACACCCTTAAAAAGTGCATCTTTTGTTCAAGCTGTAAGGCAGGTTGTCTTATTTTCCCATCTTATCAAAATAGGTTGTAGTTCATGAGTTGTTCATCATGACTCACTGATACTGTGGAAGGTCAAAACCAGGAACGTGTACAGTAAGCCAGAAAACAAAGAATCTATTTACACACACACACACACACACACACACACCAAAAAAAAAAAAAAAAAAAAAAAAAAATAGACCACCTGAACCCTTTCCTCTTAGCAGGGTTATTTCATATTATCTTGTTGTGGTTGGGTGTATTTCCATCAAAGGTATGGTATTCTGAAGTTGAAAGGTCAGTGGAAAAGAACATACAGGGCATACAAGCACATTTAGTTCATGTTTACTCAGCTGATTTATTCAGGAGTTCTGAATATACTGAAGTATCTCATGATTTAAACTTATTTAAAATGGAATTATTGTGGAAATGTTAGGCAAGAAGGAAACATGAGGTATCACTTTTCTTTGTCCTTGGCTGAAGATGAAACCACCCCAGGCACTGATATTCAATATGTGTTTGAAGTTGAGAATGGCCAATCATGGATAGTGAGAATAAATAAAATAAATTATCAAAGAGCCTGTGATGCATGGGTTGCATAACATGTGGTATCACAAAGACCATTTGTTCATCATGTCCATAAGATTTTTTCCTACCCTCTTCACTGGAAAAGGGGTCCAGGTGTTTTGATCAGAAGACTAGAGTCATTAGGCACATAATAAACATTTGTGAAGTCAAAAATTTTAATTAATCTGTTAAGTTTTGCTGAAAATAATTTTCATCAGAAGATTCTTACTAATTTGCTCTTGGTAAGTAAACCTTTACTGAAAATCAGTGTACTTTCCAGGCATAGGTTAATGTATTATAAGAGATTTTTCTCCTAGCAAAATTAAACATGGCATTTGATCAAGCATATAGTAAACTGGTGTGTATTTTGTGTCATCATGTGGATAAAGTGTCTAAAAATAGGTGAAATTTATCCCCTGCTGAGGTGAAGCATCTTGCCATTAATGACAATAAGAACAAAACTTCTAGATACAAAATTCATGATTTCTCTCTGTATAATGGTTGCGTACATCCTGAAGCAGCACCCTAGGTGTTATAATCATTCACATAAACTTATAATTGGACTGATGTGGGCAGCATTTACTCCTGTCAGTTAACACATAAAAGCTTGTTCAGACTTACGGTCAGAATAACCCAGATCTGTATGACTTTACAAAAGCTGTTGCAATGAAAAACACAGCTCATTACAGCAAATATTAATGATAATAAAAAATTACTGCTCTTGTAGTTTATTGGACATCTACTCTAGATTTCCCAAGTGATCATCAGAGGTTTTATTTCCATTTAGCCAATGTCTTTATATATATATATATATATATATATATATATATATATATTTTTTTTTTTTTTTTTTACTCTTCCATGGTAATAACTCACTGAATGAGTCAAAATGATGAGGTATTCATCACTTGTGAAGATTGCTGAACCCCATGATAATGCCTAACACAGAACCAAAAAGTACTAAATCTGAGAAAGTTTTTCTACAGACCTCAGCCTCATTTTCCCTTAATCAGTTTTGACTGGCTTCTTCCTCTTACACTACTTTGAAATAAAGGTTAGACTGTAAGGCTATATTAGAAATGCATTGTCTAATGGGATTGCAAGAAACAGAGAAACATGTGGGGGAATGTTTTTATTGTTTATGTTCCAGAACATCTCAACATCTCATGCTATTATGGCAAAAGGCTTAGAAGAGGAATATATATATATATATATATATATATATATATATATATATATATATATATATATATATATAAAAAACTTTGAATAAGTGCATATATGATCCTGTGTTTGGGAAGATCAAACTAGACATTCATACCAAAGAAGAAATAAAAAGATAATCCAATGTATAATGTATTTAAAGTATTCCTAAGAGGGAGATATTTGCACTCTATCAATTACAGTACTTTTTATTTGACATAGCTGTTCTTGTATAATCATTTTCTCCACCTCTCAGTGCTCAGCCCACGTATATGTAAGTGGTTTTGGGATGGTTCTGGAATTTTAAAGTGAGCACATTGGTGTCAATCATCTCTTCTAAAAATGCAGTCTTTTTAGTAACTTCAAAATTTACCATTTCTTCATTAAACATATTCCTTGTAATGACCAATACTTCTCTAAATTGCATTCTCCTATCATAAATATTTGAGGGAAAAAAAAAAAAAAAAAAAAAAAAGAGAGAGAGAGAGAGCAAAAAGGAAAATCATCCAAATCAGCCCACACTTTGTAACAATCATGGAAAATAGCAAGTTTCGTTGAAGTATTGTTCTTCTTCATAGTTACAGTAATATATCAGCAAGCTAAATCTTATCAAAGCCCCTGTTAGTGCTTTTGCAGATACTTTTTACTGATCTATATAATGTTTCATATTATGTCTTTGAAGAGAACTCTCTTTTTATAAAAAGCAGGTTGCTTCCACAGTATAGGTATGTGTCATAGTCACCTCAGATTCCTGATGCCCCCAAACCTCTTGTTTAGATACAGCACAAGGCAGGGTTGTAAGACAACCATGATTTTTAAAGCAAGATAGCTATTCAATATCTTTATTATTTTGCACAAATTTCACATTCTGTTTCAATTTACCTTCTAATATGCAAAGTGAAAAGTGACAGTATTTTTGAGAGTCATTCATGTATCCAAAACATAAGTGTAAAAATATATTCAGTGCCTTCACACAAGTTGGCCTTTCTTGGTAATTACTGCACTGTTTGATCTCAATATCATATACTTCTTGTCTTACACCACCAGTTATGACATAAAACAGGACTACTGTGGCTTGGCTTTTCACTGCCACACATGAAATCCCATTATAATTAATTAGTGTTGTTATAGCAACACCTTTTATGACATTGTTTGACACTCAGGGGAGGGAGTGACACAGAAGTGAACTGTATGAGAAATCATCTTGCAAATTTCATTCTTGAATTCCCTGACTACATCTTTCTTTTTTTTTTTTTTCCTTAGAATGATTTTCCTCCTCAAATTTTTACCCTGCTGTATTGAAGACAATGAGAAGTCAAATCTCAGCATTATACTTATATTGGTCTTCCTCACATGAATCCTGGGGGGATCATGCTAAAATTTGCTGTAAAAAAGTACAAAAACAGGATGTCATTTATTTCAAAGTAGGGGTTTTTGTTGTTGTTTTGGTTTTGTTTGTTTGTTTGTTTACAATGAGTATACTTAGGTTAGCAAGTTCTTGCTGTATTTCTCTCTCAGTAGTGGATATCACTCACTTAAATAGACAGTATTAAAAAGGTCTTCTTTGAAAACTGAACTTCTGTACTAGAAAAAGTTCACTACTTGCTGCTATGGAAAAAATTTAACTCATTATTTATTAGGAAGTAACTAAAACTTTGAATAAAAAAAAAAAAAAAAAAAAAAGAGAGAGAGAGAGAAAAAAATGTTAAAGGACAGACTCCATGCAAATTTTGATAAAGGAGATCCCATCCCTCTGTTAAGGAATGATACACACCACTGAGCTACTGCTTTTAGCTGTCAAACAGAGCTTCATGTGAGGGAACATTCTCCAACTGCCACGACTCTGCATGTTTGTTACAGGGGTGAAAAAAACCTCATATATGTGTGAATGGTCTCTTAAATGTTGTGAAAGCCTCCGCAATGACTCAGCTGTAGGAGCAGCTCTGTTGGGATGCAACAGGCTCCTGTCTCCACCACTCAGGTGAGTTGCCCAAAAGTGTATGCTAGCACAGCAGTTTATACACTGCTAGAACAGTCAGTTCCCATACTGTCTCCTTCCCTACTCCCTTCCCCATATCCCACCAGAAACACACAGTTTATCTGCTTGTTCTTCCTTCTCTCCTGGAGCCAACACATTCAGGCAGCAGACACTGCCAGTTCTTTGATCAAGATGAGTAGTTTGGCTGTTGCTCATCTTCTCTGAAAAAGAATAGTTAGGAGTTCCTGCTGCTGCATTTGCAGCATAGGGCCCTCTGGGCTTCATTCTGTCATGCTTTTGTGCCATCAGCAAGACAATACAGCAAAATGAGAGATGAAAGAGATCCTAAAACCAATGGTCATTAAGAGCCAAAAAAGATCCAATATTGTGCTATACATTCATTACAAGCATTACAAATAATTAATACTGTTGTTATGTTTATTTTTATTACAATTATTCTTAAATATTACATTTAATACAAAAGTATTTATTTTATAATGGATAAGGTAAAAGAAGTATATATCCCATATCTTACAGTGTAGAAGCAAACACCTCTAAGTTCTCTGTTGCTGTGTGTTATTTGGTTTCATATTGTATTTTATTTTTATATTGGGTTTTATAATGTTTTTTTCTGTACCCCTCTGTTCTCCTAGAAAATGTAGTATCTTGGAGTTTGTCCCTGCCCTTCCCCCAGCCCATCTCCCACATTGTTCCCAGTCCCCTTCCTTGAATGTAATCCAACCCACTTCCATTCCCACCTTATCCCTGATTGGGTATTGGCTTGTCTCCGGCTTTAGCCCCTTCCCTGGATATAAGCCAAAGCCACAAGTGGTCTGGTCTCTTGATTTGGGCAGTGGGATGGGGCTCGTGACCCAGACCTAGGTCTGGGGCAGCACCACAGAAGAAAGACTGAATAAAGCCTTGGTTTCACCTCTGGATCAAGTGCAGACCTTCTTCCTCTGCCATTGATGGGCTCTCATTCTCTCTGCTAAGGGAAAGGTTCTCGGCCGCCTCCTGGCTTTTGGGACCCTGAGGAAATTCCTTCTAACTGTGGTTTGTCTTTCGAGCTAGCTGGGGTGAGAACTGAGCCAGGAGCTCCGTGAGAGAGACAAGCCACAGTTCTCAAGTAATATTTGAAACTAATTCTCCATGTCATTAAAATCTTAAAAAAAAGGTGCCACTTCAGTGCTTAAGAGAGAGCAAAAATAAGCTTGTTTCTTCAGAGAAATCAACTGTGAGGCCAGGAAAGTCTAATCCAAAATGCTAAACAAGTCCTTGAAAACAAGCATTCACAGTCCCAGTAATTATTAGTCTATAGATTCTTTTATTCCTTCTTTCTGTCCAAATGAATCAAAGTCTGAATTTTGGCATGGTTTCCACAAAGAAAAGGATAAGACGATCTTCCCACCTGCTGCGTTATTTAATGGTGTACGTTTGCTTCACTATGTTGAGAAATTGTAATACTAAGCCTGCCAGGGACAATGGGGAAAAAAGCAGCCTGTCGAAATTTCTGATCAGTATATAAAAACGAAGAGTTTCTTTCTCTTCCACTAGTGCTTCAAAGGAAAGTGTTAAATAACAAGACAGGTTGAAAGATGTCATTTCTGTGTCTTCTCTATTATGCATATTCTGAGGTTGTCTCCAAAAGACAGCTCTAGAGGGATTTAGGCAGAGTAATATTTAATTTCTGCATCCCAAGAAAACTCAAGTGCTGAACTCAAATGTGTGAGGATTTAGAAACCTATGGGTATATATTTCTAGCGTCCATAAAACTGCATTTGAATAACAATATGCCTACAGAGATTGTTCAGGGCTTTTCTGTACCATGCTCTTCCTTACAGGTTATCAGCAGAATAAGTCCCACTTCAGATTACTCAGTCCTTTTTTTAATATGACCCTTAGGCACTTTAGAAAATTTCATGTTATACGTCAAAAGCTGTCAAGAAAAGAAAAAAAAAAAAAAATTGAATGGAAGTGGAGGAAGTGGAAAGGCAAACTAACAAAACTGTTTGGCAAAAATGTCACACTGCTCTTTTGTTCTACCTTCCACAGTTTTGCTGGAAATGGAATTACTATAAGCAGGGCTAAGATCCTAATTACATTTGATAGACATCAGACAGTTATTTTTCCATACTAATATTTCCATACTAATATTTCATTCACCAGTGTATTGTCACCATAAGTCCTGACAAAGATGTGTGCTGGAATCCTCAATTAACAAACTACAGATCTATCACAAAAATGCCATAAAAATACATTCCTGATCTAGCCTTAACTTCCTTTCTTCCAGTGGAAAAATAAATATACCGTGACAAAAGCAGCCATTTTTTGGCTGTGTAGTTCATAAATGGAACTATATCCACTATTTTTTTCTTAAGCTGTGCTAAAATGTCTCAATTAAAATTCACCTTATTTAATATTCTGTTCATACCACATAATGTAGGATATGTCAATGGCAAGCATTCTTTTGAATGCCACTAAATACTAAAGTGGAGAGCAACTGCCATGTCTGTGATCCCTTGAAATATGAGAATAAGTACAGAGGAGAGCACCACAGATGAAAAGAAATGGCAAAAAAGATGATAGATGTCATCGCTCAGCAGGGCAATTTTCTTACTTCTCCAACAATTGATATAAATGATTATGTATTTAAGAAAAATTGTAAGCTTGGCAAATCCCTACAACATGTAAATATGTGTATCAATGTTTTAAGTTAAAAGAAAAACCCACAAACAAACAAACTAAAATAAAGCCAACAACAAGAAAAATTAGAACAAAACAAAAACAGTGAAAACAGAAGTACTTCTGAACTTGAAATCTGTCAATAAGCAAGAGATAGCACACACTGATTCTGAACAGTAGAGGTAGGGTTTTGTGCCTGAGAGGAAGTAGCTGTATTTTACTTTAAAGCGCATTTTAAGCTATCTTTTAACTCTTAATTTTAATTTTTCTTCAAAAAAATCTTCATAAGAGTGCATTACTAAAATAAGCAAACTGGCAGGATATTTTATACAGTTTGTTCCTTGAGCTTATCTACTTCAACAAAACAAATAAAGCATTGAGAGTTAAAGATTTCTATGTAAAAATGAGCTTGTCTATTCCTTAATTCAAATGCACTGTAGTTCCCTCTGCAAGCACAACGTTCATCTGTCCAAGACCCAGTTGTGTGATGTTGGCTTTTGTAATATGTGGCAAATAATAATTCATAACAATAAGCACTAAAGAAGCAAGACTTTATGTGACATTGGCATTTCAAGTTTGAAAATGAGTCATGTTGCTTTTAATGAGATAAAGAAAGATCTTCCATTGCTTCTCTTCAGAACACACTATTAAGAATTTACAGGGGATTAAGGTCACCTGCAGCTGACTGATTCAGTCAGAATGAATTTTCTGACTGATTCCCATGACTTCCTACAAAGCCAAGAGAAGGTCACCTCTGCAGAGACCACTGAAGTGTTGTCAACACCTAAGTCTATTTGTCCTTGGTCTCCATAGCATTAGTACAGTCCACCTCTCTTATGACTCACTGTGGGAAGAGTGCTCTCAAGATTTCTCAAATGGTCCTACTCTTTTCCATTTTGGGCCCTTTTTACACTTTAGATTCTGAATCTGAAAAATATTCTTAACCCAATTCAGCATATCCACTCTTGTTCTGTTGCTGTTCTCTAATTATAACATCTTCTAAACTTCTTAAAAGAGTAGTATCCTTTCTTCATTCCTTATAATTTCTTTGATGGAAAAGAAGGAAATGAATGTCAGCGTAATGATTAAATAATCATACAACTAGATTATTTTTAAACATATAGAAAGAGAAATTCCAGTTCATATATAAGGTTATTAAAAATACTGAAAAGAATATGTGAATTTTGATATTTTTGTTCTCTTCTCATAAGTCAGAAAGAAAGTTTTTCAATCTTCAAGAAGGACTAAGTGAAGTGCATGCTCAAAAAAAAAAAAAAATTACAAGGATTTGGTTTCATTGTGAGTGTCTGAGAGATTTTGAAGGGGCCGAATTCACACAATGAATAATCCAATTAAATTAGTACCCGAAACCAAGTGGAACTATAACTGACTGCTACTATACTGCTATATTCCCATAGTATTTTGTTATTAGCACAATTCAAACAGAAGACTTCTTCAGGTTGTAACACTTGGGACTACTCCCGAGGCAGTTGCCTACAAAGCGGGATATGTGCACTGCCTGGGGTGTGCAAAACAACCCATTGGGGCGTGGGAACAAAATGGGTTTTGTACCATTAATAAGTCAAGTGAATTAACATTTCATAACCAATATTTACTTCATTTACATCTTTATTGTAACTGATTTGAACATATATTTTTCCAAATGTTTATAATGTACATAATATATTTGTGATGGATCCATTTTGGAACCTGCTAGAACCAGCTCTATCATACAAGGGGAGGGACCAAGGTTTCACCTCAAAGACACCACTTCTGAGGCTCACCCTCCTGCTGCCAAAACCTTACTAGGTAATGTGATCGTGGCACGCAAAGCAATCACACAGAGACAAGAAATTTGCAGGGCAGAGTTGCACCTCAGAAAGAGAGAGCAGGGCCAAGCCCCCCCAGCCTGTTTATTTCTTACTTTTTATACTTTTGTGGGTCTGGTTGTGGATTGGCTTCTGGGGTTACCACCTCTCAGCCCAGTGGCCAGACCAACTGTCAGTTACAATTATTTTCAGGCTAGAAATATGTAAACAAAGGACAGGGAGTGAAAAACAAAAGGTTTGTTTATGTTTCCTGTGTGTGAGAAAAGTTAAATCCTGCTCCTAATGTTGTGCAGAAACTAAAGAAACTGACTTCATCTTATGAACAAGTAGAAGGCTTTAAAAAAACTCAGAAAAAACAGGGTGACAGGGTAAAGCTAAGATACGTGTATAACCTATAAATAAGCAAATATACCTACACTCAGAACACATGCTCAAAATATTTTTACTATTAGGGGTGTGCAGTCAAAAAATTGTGAGACTCCTGCTATACAGTTGATAGTCGTACTGTTTTCACACACTGCCTGGTCATCTTGAAGCTGAGCTGATCATTCATGCCTCTGGATAGGAGATGTAGGTACCATTCTGAAACCTTACTCTATTTCTCATTCAGATAAATTGTGCTAAAAAGTGTTCTAAAGGACCCTGCTTCTTTTCACTGACTACAAAAGTGCCTGCAGGAGATTAGTTCAGATGTTGACAGCTGCACAGTAGAAGTCTAAAGCAATGTTAGAGGAGCCCTTCTGCTTGAATCTACATGGAACATATTCTCTGAGCAGAAACTCTGATTCTTCTACACATATTAAGAGAGATAAGCATTTTCTGATGCTTTCATTTGTGACATACAGTATTCAGACTGACTTTCAAGAAGTTGTAATGAATAAATTTCTCTGACAGAAGTCTTATCAGTTCCTCCTGTTCAGATTAATTTAGTTAAATTAAATGAATCCCCTGACAAAGTTGGTCCTTATTGGATCACTGTTTTTTTCTACTTCTTTCTTTACAAACATTTTAGTAGTAAGAAAAGGAGAGGTGCACTGGGTAAAACCAGAGGAAAAAAAACTACCTTTTTTTTATTATTATTAATCTAGTAATTTTAAGTGCCTTATTCAGAAAGGAATAATCAGCATACTCTCTTGTCACAACCAGATGTCTGTAGTCAAGAAATTAATGAAAAAGCCCACCGGGATTTAGTGAACATTTTTGATTCACTGCAATTCTAAAACTGTTTACATATTATCAGAGAAGTAGCACTGCAAGGGCACAGTTATATGATTATTGCTGATATTTTTTCTCTACTTACTAAATGTGCACAGACAGGTGTATAACTAGAATACATTTCAGTTCACCGTAACATCACATTCCCCTTTCATAAGAATATATATCTTTAATATTAGCTCTGCAAAACACTTTTTACTTATTTGGGGTTGTTTTATAGTGGCTGATCTCTGGCTTCTGAAAAGACTTGTTAGAAGTGGTAAGTTTTTCTGTAGAGGAATGAAAATCATAATTTATTTCTTTGGTTTTATTTGCTTTGCACTTGTATGTCCTAGCCATTTTCTCTCTTTGAGGAATCAAAAGAATAAAAGTGAAGTATTTTCTTTATTACCATTCTTTTTCCATTGTCTTTCAAATTGGAATTAGAAATATGGGATATTCTAGGGATTCAGGGAACAGCATGCTGAACTAATTTAGCATGCTGAGCTGATTTAGTATTCATGACAAACACTTTATTTCTTACATTTAAAATAGCTTTTTGTTTTAGCAGTTTGATGGAAGAAGCTGTCTGTGTCACTACTGGCTGTTCACCAGCATGTCTATGTCCAATGAGCCAAACCATCAAAACAATAAATGCTTTGTCATATGAAGAGTAACTAGTTTTAAGGGAAATCATGATAAAATATTGTCCTAAAGGTAGACCATTTACTGAGATACGGATAAAATGCCTGAAGCCTGAGACTGAAGACTATTATTACACAATAAAAGTAACACCCCTCTCCAGGGGAAATATTTTTATACAGCTATTGCTCAGAAAAGTCACCACCTCATTTATTACAATCTTCTCATTCTTTCTTTTAAAATGAATGGTGTAAATCTTTCCTGGGCAATTCTCTTAAACAGACTTGGTTGAATTATTCATTCTGAGTAATATTAGTTGTCGATTTGGACTTTTTTTTTTTTTTTTTTTTTAAATTCACACACTTCTGCAAGCTGATCTGGAAATGAAATCTTGACCTCAGTGAAGTCAGTGAGAGGTTTTCTATGTACTTCAAAAAGGCCAATCTTTATATTTTATATTCATGATATGTTCAAATTTTAAAATCCTGTTGATGTATATGAGACTTTGAGAAGGTGCAGGGATTCAGTCTAACCCTTAATTAGAGGGGATTTTAATGTGTTTTTTCTTTAAAAAAAGTCCAAAATTATATTAGATTAAAGTAACGAAAATATTAGGGACACACAGACAAGTCTGCAGCCCACTATCACACAAATATAGTCAAGCAGAAGTAGATAAAATACTAGAGAAAAAAATGTTAAAAGCTTTTTGCAGGTTAAAACTGACTCTCCAGATTTTAGTGTTGATGTCTAAATTGCTATTGTGAATTTGTCACAATTCTCTAAATTTTAGCAGACAGAAAAAAAGGTCAAATTTAAAAGCAAAGATCATCAGTAAAAGGAATGTGATCATTAACAGCAAACAAGAGGTAGTGATTTTAATGCACCATTATCTAGCATGAAAAAAAACCCTAAAACCGACACCACACAATTATTAGAAAGAAACATCACAGCTCGAAACAGAGGGGATTATCAACACATTATAGAACTTGATGTAAGCTAGGCTATGCATGAGATACAGTTCTAACCCCATGTCCCATGAGACAAGAAAAGGAAAAGAGGACAGAAGACAAGAGATCATCTCAGGGTGTCAGAGAAGAGCAGTGCTAATTCTTCTCCTTAATGAGATCATAATGGTATGAATGCAAACTTAAAGTTATCTGGAATCTGTTCAGAACTGCTGTCATACAGGATACTTCTAGTAATAATAATAGCAACCCTCTACCCCACCCCTAAAAAAAAAACCAAGCTAATTCCTTTTAAGTGGATATGCAAAATTTCAGTTGGTGAATATGTCAACTGTAAAAAGACAGCTTTAATTTTCTAAAAGATCTCTAACCTAATCCTTACTCAGTTTTCTTAGGACATTATGTACCAGCAACAATCATGTGAGACATCTCAAGTATTTTTTCACCAATTTATTTTTTACAAAACATCCAAAGCTCTTGGGGTTTTGTGTTCCTTTTCATGCCACAGTAAAAATACATGTTCTGAACTATCACACTGAATTATTGTAAATGGAAGAACTATGCCTCACCATCTGCTTATCATGAGCAATATTTGTAATTAGGCAGATTAGTAAAATTATTTTTTTTTTTTAGTTTTGTAAGTATTCATTTTCAGAATATTTAATTTTTATTTTTCAAAACCCTAAAAAACAACAAAAATTCCATCTGCGAACAGGGATATTCTGTATGAAATTCTTTCTTTGAGGTTAAAGGTGGCATTAAAAGAACTGGTTAATGGTGAAATCAAAACTAAAGAAGCCATGGATTTTTTTTTTTTTTTTCCTTAAATGATGAGATATTACTAAAGCAAATAAAATACCACTGACATTTAATTTGTAAGGGATGGATGATAAGTGGATCTGTGCTTCCTTTAGGTTGTATCAGATAAGGGCAGATTCAGTACCACAGTATTTGGCAAAACAAAGATGTTTGTAAAAAGGAATGCCACCTTTGGACTTCAGAGCATAACTGGGTGTGTGATCCAGCTGAAGATCACTTGAACCTGAACATCTTGACTGCTGGTGCAGTGACATTTTTCCAGCATTCAGCATAAGGAGAAACCTATTAATGACAGAAATCTTAAGAGAAATCTGGTGGTTGCTCAAAATAAATCTCAGTATGATTGTGAAAACTTCAGCTTTGATGATGGAAGCATTTGGGGCATGCTACTCAAATGAGCATAAGTTCATTCAGCGTATTTAGCTGCCACTTTTCAATTTAGCCATATGGGAGGTTTCCAGTTGAGACATTTAATAGCCCTAACAACATGCTGTTCTAAAGAAATTTGATTACAGTGAATGCAGCTCTGGCATGCTTCTTACATAGCTGGCAAGGATATGAAACATAGGAAAGCTGTCAGAGGCTGAGCTTTTCCTCTTGGCTTATCACCTGACAACCATCAGGATTACATAAGTGGATACTGTTTTACTTCTATGGTCCTACTTCGCTGAGTCAAGTTGTTATTATACTCTTCATTCTGAAGTGAAAAATTAAATTCTTGTCTTTGAAGATGGTGGCTTATTTACCACTATCATATGAAAAAATAACATGGTATATGTCATGACATCGTACGTACTTATGAAAAAGCTGGAGGAAATACTTTGAATGGGAGAACAACAACAAAAAAAGAATAAAAAATAATAAAACAAACCTGGCTTCACATAGAAATTTGAGTATTTTGTTTAACTATTTTGCATATCATAATATTTTTTTTAATAATTCTGTCTGTTTCTTCATATGTTCATTATCCTATTACCTCATACAGTAACTAAAAAGGCTCAACATCTTACAGATAAGAAATTTGGTCCTCCCTTGGTGAGCCTATTCATAAAGTGAGGAAAGTAGGTATCCTTTCTGCCTTTAAGATATAAAGTAAGGTATTTACTAAGTTATTTTAATTTTCACATTAACAGTTTTCAATTCATTATTTTAATTGACCTTTTGCTACTTTATTGGCTTCAGACCTATATTGTTTGCAATATTCTGGCATTGTTTATGGTTCTGACAGTCAGAGTCAGTTAAGAGAAAATCAGGAGTGAACAGGAAAACACAAAGACCTAAAGCTTAGGCTTAATTTGTACAACTCTTTAGCAATATATTAAGTGACATTTCTAAAACAATTGACAGCATGATCAGTTCTGATACTGACAGTTCTGTCATCAAACAGCGACATTCTTTTCCGTTGTAATTTTTAATTACTATTTGGATATTACAAAGAGAAAGTGACAAAGTTCTGTGGCATTTTATGAGCAGCTGCTTCTTGCAAGCTTCTCTCTTCACTTTTGTCTTGAGTTTTTGCCTTTTTTTTTCTTTTTTTTAACATTACCTATTTGTTTCTCCTTAATATTGTGTCAACTGTAAGATCAAATATTTTCTTCCTTGGGTTCAATTTTTTTTTTTAATTCATTGTCCATTAAAAAAAAAAACAACAAAAAACAAACAAAAAAAAAACCCACCACACAACAACAACAACAACAACAAAAAAGCCACCAAACCAACAACGGTCAATTCAAAATCAGAAGTGCATTTCTTATTTTAGGACAAAGGACAATCCAGAAATAACTTTAAAATTGAAATTCATGTCATCCAGCTTTGGCTGAGAACAAGCTGGTGAGGAGGCTAAATCGGCCATGTAGGGATTCTTGACAGTCACCAATAAACAGGCATCTCAAGAGGGCATTTCATACCATTACCTTAAATGCCTTGTAATGTCTGCTAATTGCTCTGTTCTAGAGGCTTTTTCCCAAAGACTAAAGAAGCTCCTGCCAACGGTGTCATTCACTAATTTTACTGAAGATACGTTTCCTTCAAAAAATTATTGATGAGCTAAGAGAAGAAGAAATAAAAGACTGCCAAGATGAAATGCATTTTCAAGGCAGACTAGGGGAGTAATTTTCTGTTGGTTTTTAAATGCACTCCAATTCTTTTTATCATTATTGTGAGAAAAAGAGTTCAGAGAATACTGGCACTTAAATAATACTTCAAGAAAGTGATTTTATAAGATTTCTTCACACCATTACTGTTTCTGCAAAAGAAATGCTTTCTGCAAACAAGAACAACAAAGCATATGAGAAAATGAGCTGCATTCTTGATTGGGTAATTTTTTAATTTGTTTACATACTCTTTTCCGCTTACAACACCTACATACATTTAACCTCCCAGAGACATCCAGGGCAAAACAGGAAAGAATTAGGCATTTCCAGTGTTTAATTAAAATAGAAAAATACTTCCAGCATAGGGAGCAGAACATCTAAAATACTTGTCTATACATTTGGCCTGAGGAAATGTAGCTAAACATAAATTATTCTGTTGTATAAAAGAGGTTTTCATTTAGATGCAAGTGAGGGCCATAAGGGGCTATATTATTGCTGCATTTCCTAAAACATCCCTAAAAGCAGAAGAAAATTATGTTGGCAAACTGTGGATTAAGGATGGGTGAGCCAGTTTCAGAAAACAATTTGTGTCTACCCTGGAGAGAGAAACCCTAGAGGAAGTTTATTAAGGCTTGCTGCATTTAGGGGACTTATACATGCATTTTTTTTTCCTTATTTAGTATGCTTTCCAGCAAGATAGAAAAAAATCTTTTCTTCTCTCATGAGAGAAAGAAACAGATTTTGTCTAATTAATTTGTTAATTACTGCTTCTTATTGACAATATCATATTCCTGGTCAGGCGTCATTTTATATCATTATTTTTATCTTAGACAAAAGAGAAAGGAATTCTATAGGGGCCAAACATGAAACGTTAATAAATATTTCCTTGAGAACATAATTTCTAAAGAAAGGAGGAAAGTGAAATAAGTTGTTCTGTCTCTTTATGTGTAAAAAAGGCTCCAGTAATTACATAAACTACTATAATTAAGGCGCTTTTTAAACTAACTGAACATATTAATTTCTGGAAAAAATAGTGGAATCATGTGATATAGTGAAAGATAGTAAAGACAAGTAGAGAATCTTGAGATATTTTCTGCATATTTTTACAGCACCATCACTATCATATAATATTTAGGCAGCATTGAAATTTTGAGGAATACCTTGTTTTTCTCCATACTACAGCCTCAGAAAAAATGCAGCTATCTAAACATTGTAAACATCACAATTTAAATTACTCTCATCCCCCTTAAAAAACCCAGTAACAAATGAAGTCAGAAGTCCTGGGCAATGGGATTTCATGGGCCCTTAGTCAGAACTCCGCACTGTCCAAAGTTTTTATACATTTTAAGTTACTTTGAAAGTAAAAATTAGATCTATGTTTTCCAAACTTTGAAAGTGCCAGTATGCATAGGTGTGGTCTACTCAGACATTCTGAATAAAACTTGCTGTGATCTCACACCTGAAATTGTACAAAAACCTAGGGAAGGAAGGAAAAAAAGGTGCTGTAATTGTGGAAGGCCCAGTTAATGAGGTGAGACGTAAAAGAGGATTGTGTTGAAAACATCTGTGGTAAAAGCTACAGGGACATTACATGCAAAACTCCTCAGGGTGAGAAGAATGACAGATTTGTCTTTACAAACAAGCAGTGGGTCTGCTGGTAGATAAAACTAGCATGGAGAGATAAAAGAAACCATGGTAAGGATTCCACTGAATGATGAATGGAAAAGAAGATATTGACTGATGAATGCAAAAAAGATATTTGCCTTTACAAACAAATTGTAGGTTTGCTGATAAACTAAATTGGATATTGAAAGATGAAAGAAACAATGGGGAAAACCCATATATTCCATAAGAATTAAAAATTAAAAGGGGGGTTATACATTAAAGGGGAATCTTAGGTCTTAGGCATTTCGGGAAGTCTATAACTCTCAAGTACCTCAGCCAATGGGGAAAGAGAGAGGGAAATGTGGCCAGGAAATTAGGATAAATAGGAGACCTCAGGGGAAATGCCCCATGGCCTTTCCCTTTATTTGAATAAAGATCTCCTCTGACTCCTTTTTTGGACATAAACCTCTGGCGTTTGTGGATTAATATTCCTAACAAGGGCAATGACGGGTCTGGTATCATTTATCTATGATCTATTGCAGGTAAAACTTATAGACACTGAAAAAATTATTGGGCTATGAAGAGTCCATGATTAAGGATGTAAATTTAAAGGGCTTTACTGATAACAGCAGCAAGCTTTTGCAACAAAAACAGGAAAAGGCACAATGTACTTTTTTGAAGGCAGAGCTTGATCAATCTACACAACAAGCTATGTGATGCTGTTACCTGTTTTACCAGGGCCCTGGGGCTGATGACTCATATTGACTTTTCTAGACATTTACTTAGTCTTACTTAGAAAATACACTCACCCACTCTGTTCCTCTTTGTGATTTACTGGAGGACTGGACACTCAGTGAGTGTTTATCTGCTTTGATCATCCACTATATCACAGCAAAAGGATTTTAAAGTGTTAGCTTTTTAGTTGATGCAGGAAGGTAAAAAAATCCACTGCACCCCTTTTAAGTGGCAATTAGGTAAAGGCCTAAAAAGAGATTGACAGGATAATATTGTAAAAGTTAAACCTATCTTGAAATAACCACTTGAATACAGAATATCACAAAAAAAATTTAAAAAAATGGAGTCTTAAAGCTTACATTGTACAAATCTAGGATAAGCATTAACGTTATGCTGCATGCATCTTTAAATATGCTCTTTATCTTCTTTTAACTCTGTTAACTTCCAGCTTAAATACCGATTAGCTGTAAGTTAAGGGAATAGGAAGGTCCAAGTGATGCAAAGGAATTTTTCCAGGAATGAAGGTACCAGAGCTACATGAAAGAGCTTCCCTCATAGGAGAAACAGCACTGCAGATCACATGACACCTACAGATAGTATGGTGCAGCTGCTGTGGGATACAGGCTCTGTTTTTTAAAACATGCAGATGGAAAACTGTAAAAGGAAAAACAAAACCAAAAACACCCAAACCAAGGAACAAACAAACAAAAAACTCAACAAGAAACCAAAATCAACCAAACAAAAAAACAAAACAACAAAACAACAGCAAAAAAATAATATAGACCAAATAAACAGAAGCATCAAAACCCCCCACCAAAAAACAAAACCAACCAAAAAAACTCAAAAACAACAACAAAAAAAACAAGTCTTTAAAAAAAAATTAAAAAAAAAAAAAAACAGAGATAGATGGAACATAAATTTTGTGAGTCTGTACAGTATTCTACTGTGGCTAGAATCTCTCACCTTACCATCTGTTTTTTGGTTCCTTTTGTTGTTGTTGTTTTGGGTTTTTTTTGTTTGGTTGGTTAGTTGGTTGGTTGGTTTTTTGGGTTTTTTTTGTTTGTTTGTTTTGTTTTTTGTTTTGTTTTTCCCTACATTTTCCTACATTCTTATATTATCGTCCTTTATTCATACAGCAACACAGTAGAGAAATGGCAAAATATTCCCAAAATATTGATGCAGATAGGCAAAAGAGATTAATTTCATTTTCCTTTGAGATATAGTGAGATTGAAGAAAATGAAGCACTGTATTACAGTTCCCTTTATGATCATTTATTTTAATGGCTCACATGAATTCTCTAGAAAGACCTTGGAGGAAGAAGCCTAAGGCAAGTCTGTAGAGATCTCTAATGTCTGTAGAGATTACAGTGAAATCAAGTAGGTGTACTATAAATCTTCTGAAATTAGGAACTGTTCTGGTAATATGTTCTTTCTGTCTTTAAATTTATTTCTGAACATCTGTATCTTCTTTCTGTTTTGTATACCTCTGCCTTCTTCAGACACACAAAAATTTACTTCTAAAAGAAGAAGAGCCTAAAGTCAGTCATAAGTTATGAATGTAGAAAGAAGAAATTTTTGTTGGTAAAACAGTAGTTTGAAATGTAGCTTTCCTCTCATCAGAAATTGAAGCAAACAGGAAAATGTTGAGATCTACCATTACAGGGTGCTGGCAGCATCAGGCTGCTTGGTTGCTAGCCTTGGAAATATGGATGCAGTAGTCCTCGAGATCCAGACAGGACATAACTGTTCCTGTGTTTCAGGAGTACAATGCCAACGACAGAATAATATTCACAACAGAATCTATGGGCTTCATGGGAATAGCCTATGTGACTGGCTGACTTTGAAGGCTGAGTTTTGTTTGGCAAGCTGGTAACAAACGACAGAAATTCATTTGGCAGGAACTGCTTGTAGATGTACATTGATTGGATGTTTGGCTTTAGATTTTTGGTCTTTGTCTAATGCTCTGATTTCCTCAAACTCTGGCAAAACCATACTTCTCCCTTTGACACTACTTCAAATACTTCATGATTATTTACTTGCAAAGTCTTTCTTCTTCTTGAGGGTAGAGGATTCTACTTCTCACCTGTCCCCATAGACGTGGCATGGTAAATTCAGGAGGGTTGGAGACAGCTGAGGTCCAGTCTGTTACAATTGGATTTATCCCAGATGCCTTTCACTTTGAATGAATGACACAGATAAATTTATGAATAAGCTAGCGCCATTGTGACAATTCTCCAATGGCCACAAACAAACAGAGAAATGAGGAAAAATTTCTGCAATTTCTGGGGATAGGAGCATCTCCTCTATGAAACCTACCATTCACTTTTTCCACAATTACCATCTCCACTGTAATGTTATTGACATTAGGAAAGCTGTTACCTGCCCATGAAATCTGAGGGAACTGCAGTATAAAACTCCTGAATGTCTGTTATATTAAAAAAAAAAAAAAAGAAAAAAAAAAAGAAAAAGGAAAATATTATAATAAAAAAATCTTAATAAATTTCAGATTAGTCCATGTAAATTTAATATATGTCAAATATACAGAAATATAGAAAACAGCACAATTAGTAGAGGAATACAAAATAAAACAGAAGTATGGACATGAGGAAGAGTGAACAAAAAAGCTATCTTTCAGGAAAAAATTGTTTTTGAAGCATGATGAGGGTATTGATGTAGATTTAGTGCACTTGGATTTTCAAAAGCTTTCAAGAGATCTTTTATAATAAGCTTTTAAAGAAATTAAGCTGTCTCAAAATAAAAGGAAAAATCATCTCAAGCACTAAGCAATGGTTGAGGGAGAGAAAATAAATTATAAGAGTAAGCTGTTACTGCATCAATGAAGGGTGACAGCCAGTGTCAGGTGTCTGCGATGCTATTTGCATTGTTCAGAATATTCTAAATGGTAGGGATAGGAAAGGAACACACTTTGCTGATTATAAAATATTTGCATGAGGAAAAATGTATTTCTGATTGAAAAGTTGCAACTGGACATCACAACACTTACTGACTGGGTTATTAGAAGGCAGAATAAATTGCATATCTGTGAAATCAATGCAGTATTACGAAGAAGAGATCAACACTCACATAAACTTAATGCTATTTATCTGCCATTTGAAATCATAAGTTGCCAAAGATAACTAATGAAGTTGAACCAGAGATGTTCAAGTATCGGATGCAGACATTTTAAGATGTGATAATGGTGCTTCCCTGGAGCAGAGACAAATAATATGGTATAAATGAATGTGAAGGTAAAGTGTGAGAAAATAATAAGATGCACATAGATTAAAAAGAAAAATCAATAAATTAGGAAGTCCTTTGAAAGTGAGAGATTCTAGATGAAACTCCTAGTATATGAGGAAAACAAACAATAAATGCTGTAACCCTCAGTACTTATTTATTTGTCACCAGAAAAGGTTGTGAAAACTGAAAGTTAAAATGAATTTTAAAAGGGATTAGACAAATTAATGAGGCATAGGACAATAAATGTCTTTTAAAGACAACAATTTGAATACAATTCTCAAGCTAGGTAGACCTTAACAGATAATTGTTGGAAGCTGACAAGGTATGTCAGAAAGAGATTATATACTATCTAGGTTTTAGTTTAGGATAAAAATGGAACTGCCAACTAATTTAGCAGAGTGAGATTTATATTCTAATGTAATAAGGAGTCGAAAAAACCTACCCTTTTTTGTTCATTTTTGCACCCAGAAAATCACTGCAAAAATTGCACTACATAAATCATATCTGTCCCTCTGTTTACAATAATAAATGTGAACTCCTGACCAAAAAATAGCTTTAAAATCTGAGGTTTATAGACAAAATAAGTAGATAAAAATGCAATATATTGAACTAGACCTAGAGAGACTCACTTTGCTTATAATTTTGTATGTTTTGTTTGTAGTAAGAAAACTACTGCTGTCATAAATTTTATATAAAATGTGTTAAAAATATATGGTTGAGATATGCATGAGTCATAGTGTTTATGGAACCACAGGACTTATAGATTTTTTATTTTATTTACATTATTGCTCCATTTTGAGTAGATAGCTTAAAATTACCTTTGACAAGAAGAAAAATTTCAAGATAATTCCTTACAGCAATGCAACATTTTTAGGTTTTACTTATGTCCAAATATTTTTCTACAAATTTTATAATTAATGTGAAGAACCCTCTATAGGAAAAAAACCCCACAGTATTATTTTACATTTGGCAAAAATAATAAATTATAAAATAATATATGCATTACTTTCTGAAATATTATTTAATTTCTTAGATTTCAAGAACTATGTCAACATATTAAAAAGTGGGGTTTTATCACAGCCTTCCAGTAATTTTTTTTTTTTTTTTGAAATTTAAAAATTCCCAGTTCTTAGTCTTAATAATTTGATATGCAATTAATCCCATATTATACTTCTTATATTTATATGTACAGCTCTGTATAATTTTACTTCTAAATAAGTATTACAATAATGATATATTTTAAGAACTACATATGTGTTTGCATGCTATATAAAATAAATGTACTGAAGAAATCTCCTTCCTTCCAAGAAAATGTAAAAAATGATCTTGGGATCACAATGATTTTTATTTTTCTCTGCTTAAGATATATAGCAGATTTTGGGGTTTGATATTAAGTAATTCAGCTCTTAAAGACTTCTGACAAATATAATACCAGCAGAAGCACTGTTTTGTGTTTTCTGCAAGATGAGACTGAACTTTGAGGTACTTTTGATATGTCAATGCTTTTCAGATACTGAAAATGTGCCATCATCTAAAGCTTTTGCATTTACTTGAAAAACACTCTGTTCTTAGAGAACTAATTTAGAGACAGGCTTGCTTTTCTAACAGAGATCTGCCTAAAATGGGTTTCTTGAAAATTGATATTTAGAGGATAAGGATAAAACATCTCATTATTTGTGGCGTGATATGATACTCATGATATACAGACACTCTTTTATGAAGAACATTTATAAAACTAGTCAAAACAACTCTAAAAACTTGGGCTATGTGATTTTCTCTCAGATGGCTTCAGAGACAGATGTCTGAACATCACTACACTCTGATGTGTATGGAATGAATTTTTCTGGGAAAACTGAGACCTAAAAGGGCTCTCTACTATGTCCCAACATAGGACAGAACTCACGTAACTCAAAAGTAGGAGGTTCAAGTCTCTGTGCCTCAGAGAAGACTTGAAAGCTGATGTGGAGCTGAGACAGGCCTACTTTAGGAAATGCCAGTGAAGATCATTCAAGTCATGAACACTAATGCACTTGGAAAATCAGGTCATTTCTTACTGCTTTTAAAGCAGAAAACTTGGAGGTAGCAAAAGCAAAACCTTGTGGGAATTGGTCTAACAGCTTGCTTCTTCAGAGACAAGAGATGGCAAGAGGGAATATGACCAGCAGTACACTTCTACAGAAGACCTGGCCTTAAAAGGTTTCCTTGCCTTGAGAGAGCCCATGAAGACCATCATCCTTGCCAACATTTATACTGTGGTTTTTCAAGGCAGCATCCCTTATCTCTTTAGCTCCCTGATGAGTAAGCAGTTTGGTTTTGTTTTAGTCAATAGATATTTCCATTTATGAGGATTTAAATTTTTAATATTGCAATATACAGAAAAACAATGTGTTTTGTACATTACCAAGGGTCCCTGTGCCTCCTTTCAGTGCATATGTATATTTTCAACTCCAACTTAATATAAGTAACATGGCAATTTTGAAGGACTGATTTTAATTTAGGGAAAAACACTTTTGACAATGAAATTGTTATTTTAAGTTCACTTTCAAATGAGGAATTAAATCAATTTTCTAATCAGCACTTGCCAAGACATAGACTCACATATTTGTGTGTATATACATATAGACCTATAGACATGCATATAGCTATGTGAAAGTAAAACTGGCTAAAGTTATACATAAAATATGTTCCCTATATGATTGTACTGTCTCAAATGAAATATTTCTTCCATCACATTATACTTTTTGAAATGCAAGGATATCAGTATTTTTAACTATACCTTGATGTATAGTTGTCATAGAACTTGTCGCTGTGATGAACTTTCTTGGTGAGTGAAATAACATTTTCCAAAATACACTTTAATTACAGTTTTGTGAGAGATGAAAACATAAGCCAAACACACCTTATTATCATCTTGCTTCCCCTAATGTAAACTAGTAGATTAATTGAAATAATTTCTCTGTATTTTAAGTGTGATAATTTCCTTGGTAATTAAAAAGACACAACCCATATTGTCACGTACCACAGGTAAGAAAACCATTAGGAATTCAAGATGAAGTGCATGACTTTCACCTAGGTTCAGCTTGCAAGTTAGAGAATGAGAGAAAAACTGACTTGAATATGCAAGTATGCTAAGTATCTTACACCTCACCAACTCATATATAAAACCTGTGTAAGGATTGTAGGAGAACTATTTTCAACAAACATTTGTTTTCTTGTTTTCTGAACAGTTTTTTTGTTTGCAGTTTCTGTCAGACTTTTCTGATACCTATACATTCCATTTAATACTGTTTCCTTTTTGTTTAAATACTTCAATGACATGTTCAAAGGGTAGATATTTTTATAGCTATGTGAAATGTACAAAAATGTTTTGTAAAAGCCATAAATAAACAACTTGTAAAGGATGTGTTTTTGTTTTTGTTTTTTTTTTTAATTACTCATTAATTGTCTCATGATATTTGATGATCCTGCTGCTTAAGAGACACTGTGCAAACAGTGGAGCCCAGAGACTATATAAACTCGGTTAGTGTTCATTACCACAGTGCATCTCCTAGAAGTCTAAAGAAGACATCTGGATTAAAGCTAGAAAATGACTCAATGCAGATCACAAATATGACCAGCGGAGCGGTGTTTGTGAATTCTCATGTACACAAAATATCTATTATATTAATTTTGAAATGCATTTAAGATAATACACCTTCAAACCCATCATTTAATGACTCATTTAGGAAAGAAAAAGGAAAGTGAAAGAAATGTTAATTTTTAAAATCACTTTAATATAACCTTCTGGAACAAAAAACTATTATGCTATAGCCAGAACTGCCACTATGGAGCAGAATTAGTGATGTTTGTCTTCCCTAATTGTTCATTCTCATACTTAAAACCATTTCTAATTCTCTTAAATTTAACTATAAAATTATATGGCTTACAGTGATTGGTGATGAGGGATAATTGTTGAATTCCTATTATTTTCAGTCATATAAAGTACAGGAAATATACTTGTATAGGAAATCTGATCATCATTTTGTTGTTGCTTTTTTGGTGGGTGTTTTTTTGTGTGTGGGGGGGGGGTTGTTGTTGTTGTTTTGTTTTTGGGGTTTTTTGTTTGTTTGTTTGGGGTTTTTTTAGTTAAAAAAATTACTAGTAGAGCACCTTGCATATACCAGGGAGGCATATTTGTTCTCAAGTTGACATTTTAATCAAAGAGGTATTAAAAATTCTAAATTTTTAGGACCTTCTGGTGCCAAAAAATCGCACCACTATCCATGGTGATTAAAAAGACAAGAATACAAAAATAAACACATATTTGTCTTTTCTGTGTCGCGATGGTTGGTGGCAGAGGGTATATTTTTGAGGAAAATAACCTCTTTGACAACAACAAAAGCACCTTTTAACACTTAAGTCTGGAAAAAGCTAAATCTGATAAAAGCTAGCCATTTTATGGAAAAACTACATTAGCAGTACGATTGCGAAGCGCTTGGGCTTCTGGGAGCATGATTACAGCAACTGAAGACATTAAGTAAGGAAATCCAAACTGTGAACCATTGAAGCAGAGACTGCTAAATAGAAGTACTTACTTTTCCCCTCTTTTTCTCACTGCATGTGTATTTCCCAATGTGTGTGCTACACACTTCCTTAAGGCACTGTTAAAGCTCCTTCAGGGACAATGTTTGTGGGCCACCAGGACCTATGTTAAATTTACTATGCAAACACCGTTTGAAAGGCATGAGGTGCCTTCACCATAGATTTCAAAGTGAATTAGCATAATAAATACAAGATAGATTTTAAATCTTCCTTTTAGGTGAATATGAAAGGTGTGTAAGTCATTTCTACAGTAAGTCTACTCTGAATAATTAGAAATGCTCAGGAGATAAAATTTGAGGCCATAGAAAGATGTATAATAGCTAAAAGAAATGTATAAAGAAAATCTGTCTATATCCTTTAGTCATTTTACACATTAAAAATTTTAATAATGCATTGTTCATTATTTACCCTTACAGTTGCAACCAGTTTGGAAATCAACACAAATTTTACCACTGATTTAAATGTAGCCAGGTTTTCACTCTAAGCATTCTATCATACAACATTTTGTTTGGAACTCTCCCTAGTGTTTGGAGGATCCAGCTGATGATTACACAGAAGGATCAAATTTTAATCTGATATTCTTCTATGAGTCTTCATAAAAAACAATGTAAGATACATGGAAATAGGATCAAGAGTCATCTTGCCGTTTAGTTTCATAAGTTTGGTTTCTTGTATTATCATCCAAGTTGTCACAATTCAGAATCTTTTCATTATTTTGCAAAAAAAAAAGGCAAATGTAGGTAAGTTAAGATCTCGAATACTTACCAGACAAACTAACATAATATGACAACATATACAGATATCAACATTCAGGTTTTCTCAAACTTCATGTATAAATAGGAAAACAGGCTTTACAGTTTCCTTTGCTTCAACTATTGTTTGGATTTATCTCAAGAAAACATTGAGAATTTTCACTGTGAAAAGTTATATTTGCATTTTTGTTCTGTAACTAATAAAATTTTAAAATTTTGTGCTTTCTTCAGGCTATTTCATAGTATAATTCTACCAAAATTTATGAGAAGGTTTGTAAAATACAACTTTTGCCTGTCTAGTGTAGGCCAGTCTTGACACAAAGTTAATGCAAGAAGAAGAGGAATCATCATATTTAACACAGAAGCCTTAAAGAGACAGGGCACGTTTCCGTTTGGTGATGTCTAGCCCCCTACTGACTAAAAATAATTCTGAGATTAATTCCATCTTGAATACATAATGATGAAGGTAGATGTTCACTACAAGTTTTCAAATTTCTAAAATTAGTTGATGTCCAAAACTCCAGTGAAAATAATAGAAGAAATCATCAAATCTGATAATACAAACCATAAACCTGATCTGTGTCTTTAAATACATAAATTTCTTCTGATATCTACATTCTAACTTTTCCAATACTGTCTTTTCCTGGTCTCCATTAAATTTGCATTTACAGCCAATGAATTGTCTTTGTCTCACCCCTCACTAGAGAACTAAATTTCATTTTGTTAGAATATTAAATTACATGCTGAGGTACATTTTTGAAATGTAATATTGGCTGAGATATTTGAAATTCACACCACCGATTAGTTATGCAATTCAGATTTTCCTTTTGGCATCTGAGCATTCAGGCTGAAGGTATCTTTCATGAATTTTATCACTACTAAAGCTTGATCACTGCAATATTCACAGGAAATAAGCACAAAGTAGGCATGAAAACATTTGAAGCGAACCCCCTTAAGAAGAGGAATTAATATTCTTGTAAATGCTTTACAGTGTTTTCCCACCTTTATTTGGTACAAACAAAAGGGAGTATCTGAAGGTGGGTTTTACATTTTTTATTGGATTAAGAATGAAGCACAAAGAAGTATATGAAGTGTGCTAGAAGAAATTTTCAGTGACGCAGGGGAAGTCACACTCCCACCTTTTTTATTTTCAGTGGCAATCTGGAGCTAAAAATCAGTGACAGACTTTTGGAAAGCTTCCCTAAAACACATAGGCTGTTCATGTTGCTGAAGTAGGGAAAAAAACCCCCCACATTAAATAGCTATGTTTGTCAGAGGAACTTTTTGTTTGCTTCTTTGACAGTGATTGATAATACTGAGCCGTTTTGTCCTATTCAGTGTCATCAGCATTATTTATGTTGCAGTTGACAGTATTATGCCTTTCTAGGTGCACAACAAAATATCAGTTTCTCAAAGCACACAGCATCTTACAAGTTGGGAAAAAGCTGACACATACGGCTTGAACTCAGATGGTGAATGAAAATGCTGGAAAAGATTTTTGGTCCAATATGGATTAAATTTGGAACCTCAGGAGTGGAAAATCCTAGTTCTTTTTCCTTAGCTACAGGAGCCAGCCAACTAAAGAGAAAACAATCTATTACTTACCCTAATGCAATATCTTTCAACAAAATGACAATTTTCTTACTACCTTTTCCTATTCCAAGATAATAGACAAGTTTTATATTTTCAACAGCTCCTAGTTTGAAAGAAGTTTAAAAAATGCCTTTCAGTATCTTTCAATCAGGCCTCATCCTTCTTGCCATTCAGCTCCCACTTTATGTAACTTTCTGAAACACTTTTGTGGTAATCTCTAGAGAGATGTCATGTTAAACACTATTATCAATGGAGTTACACTTCAGTAAGAAGTGTGAACACTCTTGAATGGTGATAGAAGGGAGGCCTGTTTTAGTTTACCTTGTGGCTTTAACAAAATCTAACTGTTTTCTTGTTGTATGTCTGTCACAAAATGTCATGCAATGACACCTCTAGCAGTGTCAACTTCACCATTTCATGTTGACAAGTAAGGTGTGTCAAGAGATGCTCTTCTGATTCTGTTTGAATGACTTACCGAGTCCCACCGAAAAGGAATGAAAGTCTCCATTCTCCTAATGAGCTGTGATATTTGAATAAATCAACTCCGTGAGACGTTTTAGTGAAAATTGAAATAATTTATCTGATGTAACCCACTTTACACTGGAGAACTGTAGAAGCACACAGGCTCCACTGGGGAAGTGGTGACTTGTGAATGAAGTATTAATTTCACAAAAGACTCAAGTTTGAATGGAAGATCTCATCTAATTATGTCTTTACTCATCTGTTCAACATAAGGGTTTAACACATTTAGGGAAAGGAAAAAATAGCACATTTGCCCTCAGAGAAAAAGGAAGTAAAAGTTACATATAGCACAGGTTCTGCAACATTTAAGATATGTACATATGTGTCATAATGTTACAAAATTAAAAAGCTTCTCTTTTCACCCCTGAAAATAATTAGATTTCTGACATAATGAAAAGAATGTTTTTAAATTATTTGAAATTATAGCCTAAGTGTAGAAAGAAAGGAGGGTAATTTTGTGTTTGGCACAGATAGATGAAAGTGGGTGGTATGAAACAACATGTACATTCTGCTTTGGTGAACAATACAAATACATCAGCAATTTCAAAGAACACCAAAGGAAGTAAAAAGCTGAGAAGGAACATAAAGATGCAGTTTAGCAAGGGAATATAGAAATTACCTAAAACTTTGGAGCAGAAACTCACTAGGTCAAGTATAGATTATGATAGTCCACTAACAGTGCCTGTGTAATTTTTGTGAGGAAGAAGATATTAGCAAAATCAATTGGAAAATAAAATAAGGCAGTACTGAAGTTCATGCACATTGTCAGAGAACTACAGGTAAACAAGCACCATGCATCACATAAATCGTGGCAGTTCTTCATACGTGAGCATTTTTAGTCCTTGAAAAACATAAAGTATTTTCATGTAACTTGTACTCTTTCAATTATGCTACAGCTAATTGAATTACATTATGTTTGTTTCAGGCTTACAACATATACAAAAGCAATTCTTGAACTACAGCTGTTGATCAGTAACTTCGAAACTAAAATAATGTGACTATGGATCCACAGTCCATAAAGACAGGAAAGAAAACCAGCAGAGGAAAGGAAAAGTAAAAGAAATTACAAAAGGATTATGCAAAGGAAAAAAAAAAAAAAAAAAAAAAAAAAAGGCTTGCTTTTATTAACCTCTTCCTTAATGTTTTAATTCTGTTTGTGATAAACTAAAGCCACTCTCCTTGTTAAAAATTTCTGGTACATGGTTCTGAAGAGGAATGCTGATTCCACTTTCACCTTAGGGCTTCAGCATAGGGAGGCATTCCTTTACTTGCTCAGTGGTGTTAGTCATATAAAAGTTATTTTGCAGGACTGAAGCACAGATGTGTTATACATTGAGACATTTTCCTTGCTTTAGAGAACATACACCGTTGTTTATCTTGAATCTGATTACATGAGACCTACTGTGAAACCATGGAGTGCATTTTAGAAGTAATATCGTTTTTTGTTTGTAAAGGGCAGTAAACTGACAAAGTCAACTATAGAAGTTTACCAAAGACCAGTAAGCAGAAGGCAAGAGGAAAAGATTTTGTGTTAAAGAGAAGAGCTGACATCTCTCATGGACTTTGAAAGTAACTTATGGAAGTTTTTCAAAGCATTTATAATGTTTAGAGCATTATTCTGAGCTGTGGTATATTTTCTGTTAGCTAACACTAGATATGTCATTGAATTATAGCATTCAAAGGTAGGGTTTTGGTTGTTTTTCTTCTTTTGTTCTTGTTGTGTTGTTATATTTTTGTTTGTTTGTTGGTCTGTCTGAAAGCCCTGTAAGCTTTTGCATTTCAACAAAGTGCTGCTAACTTACAGAGGAACAAAACAAGGCAGACATTATCCATGCTATTAAACAAGGTTGAATCAGTTCATTTTATTTGCAGAAAACTGTAAGCAAACATTTTTTCTTTGTTACTTAGACAGCAGAAAGATGTGCAGTTGCAATTGCAGTGTTGTGCACAGAGGTACAGCTCAATTATTTGGGTTTTCTCTTCAGTATATGAGAGGACAGTTGTTGCTAAATGGTCACTGCACATCTGATGAGAACAGATTAATTATGGCCTAGATTTTCGTCTTTCCCCACTGAGTATAAAAAGCATCTAGACAATTTGTTCACACATAGATATCTGTGCTGCGATCATCTAAAGTGAGCATAGAAATTATTTACTTGTCTAAGATGTGCATGCACCACTCATTCCTTTAATAGATCAGACCTAGCATCAAGAGGCACTTGCCCGCCTGATTGCAGGGATTACAGAGATTAGAGATTCTGATTACACAGAATCACAGATGTGCTCATGGACAGCCTGTTGTTAACCAGGATCCCCAGGTCCTTCTTTGCAGAACTGCAGCAGAAAAAAAAGGCAAAAACTGTTCCGATGCCCCCACCCCATCTCAGCAGCAACCAGGGTAGCACAGAGGTGACCTATCCTATCATTTTAAAATATATTTTTCTAACTTCTCTTTTTTTCTCTTTCTTTGCCTCTCTTACTATTAAATAAAAATTACCGATTTCTTGGTATTAACATTTAATCTCATTTGGATTTTGGGGGTGAATATTTCAAACCTTGAAAGGTCTTTCTGTTTTATTCACAGAGTTAGTTCTCTTTACTCCTCTGTGATTAAATCAGTTTGTAACAGCATTTACCCCTTCATCCAGGTCATTGATGGGTAAGTTAAACAGTACTTGACCCAATATTGAAATCTGTTTTACACCATTAGTGACAGGCATTTTAGATCCTGTGCCACTGGCTACAACCCTCTGGGGTCTGCTGCTCAGCCAGTTCTCAGTTGGTCAAGAATATTTTTTGTGTATCTAATATTTTGAGGAAATTGAGCTACTTAAAATGTTTTCTCCTTCATATTTTTGGCTGCATGCTGAGAACCAATATTTTAAAAGCTTCTATTTAATAACTACCAACTGGAAAGAAAAGAATCTGTGACAGGGAACTAAAAAAAAACAGACTACAATATAGTGTTTTGACATAAGCTGGATAAAAGAGCATTTAGTATAAGGATTCAAGGTAAAGGTTCATTTTTGATTTCCAAACTGTCACAGAAGATAAACAAGAAGATAATGTCATATAGGGCCAATGGAACTGTTTCGAAGGTCAAATCCACAGAGACAATGATGAAGTTGCTTGAATTTCTTCATCAGCTCTTTTCTGCTTGTCCTGAAACATCCAAAAGTTATTTCCCTCCAATTGTTCTCCACTGATGAAACATTTGTTAGATTCTGGTCTAGTTTGCAGGTCACTACCATTATTATACAAAAGCAATACATGCCCATATATCTTCCAGAAAATTATTTTAAAACTGAGGGATTGTATTGTATTGTTTTGTTTTATTTGTTTGTTTGTTTAAGGTTTCTTAGTTTTAAGTTTTTTTAATACTCACTTTTTTTTTACTTTAGGTTTCGTAGAATCACGGAAGCATCCAGCTTGGAAGAGGCCTATCAAGATCATCTACTGATGTATTCCTAGCATCACCCCTAAACCATATCCCCCAAGTGCCACATCCAGATATCTCTTGAACACTTCTAGAAGTGGTTCCATCATCTTTCTAAGCAACTTATTCAAATGATATTTTTTTCTCTAGTATTTAATCTGAACTTTGTCTGATCCTCTTCTCCAAACTTAACAACCCCAGTTCTCTCAGCCACTTGTGCTCCAGTTCCTTCACCAGCTTAATTTGCATTCTCTGGACTCATTACACCTCACTGTTCTTTTTGAACTGAAGAGTCCAAAACTCAACACAGTGCTCTCAAGATGTGGCCTCATCAGTGCTGAGCGCGGAGGGATAATCACTTTCCTCGTCCTGCTGACCACACTCTTCTTGATACAAGCCAGCATATCATTGAACCTCCTGGCCACCTGGGTCACACTGCAGACTCACGTACAGCTCGCTACCAACCAGCAACCCCAAGCTCCTTTCTGCTGAGCAGTTCTCAAGCTACTCTTCCACAGTCCTGGAGTGCTGCATGGGGTTGTTGAAATCCAAGCACAGGACCTGACACGTGAGCTAACAGAACATCATGCAGTTGTCCTCAGCCCATTGATCCAGTCTGTCTGGATCCCTCTGTAGAGCCTTCCTATTCTCAAGCAGATCAACAGTTTGTTTGCATTAACAAACTAAACTTAGATTATGTCAGATTGTCTTTAGCACCTGCTTTTACTTTTCAGTGTACTCACTGTGACCCTCAGCTGGTGTCATCCTTTCTTCAGACTCAGAATGTCTTGGCACCTGCCTGTAAAACATAAGTACAGTGATCATTATTGAAATGTCACTTTGTATGATTGCTATATATATATAATTGTTTCATATAAGCAAAATGTTTGTGTAGCTTTTTACTTTTCCCCCCAAAGAAAATACAACTGTGGTATAACAAGCACTCTGTTGATATATTTTGACATTTTTGTGATGAGAATCTTCCCTTTCCTACACTGCACAGGCCAGAGACAGTTCAGCATCTTGGCAATTCCAGCACTCTTTGTTTGCTCTGCTCACAGACCTCGAGTCCTGATCCCTAAGACTGGATTTTTGCACAGTGATATACCTTCCTTTCCTCACGGCATTATTTGGAGCCATCTACGTTTTGTTTCTCTAAATAACGATCTCAAAGCCTCAGAAGCTGTATACATAAAATATCAGCATTGTCTCAGTTGGCTAGATGTTGCACACATTTGACTTTTTATGTCTGTAAATAAATTTTTCCTTTTTGTCCCTTTCTTCCTCCATAATCTTTGAAATATGTTGAGTCAGCTTAGTTACAGGATGCTTATAGATTGATTAGGAAGCTAATAATATAAACATTAAAAAGTCATAATTCCCAAAAAAATTTGGGGTGTTTTTCTCATTAATTATGTTCCAGGATATCTTTATTAATTTTATGTAAGTAACTATATATTTAGAGGAGAGTTTAATCTGTTCAAGTTGAAAATACATTACACTCCTGGTTTTTGTACCTTGGAATACACTACTAAATTCTCTATGGGACATGGGGAAAAGACAGATGTCCAGAAGGACTCCCAGCAGGTATCTGCTGATCACAGAGATTGTGAGGATAAATACTCACTAGTCTAAAGGAAAGGATAGTTAATTAAGAAATAAAGATAACATTTTGAAGGTTATACCCTTGAGGATTTATCAGCCCTCTTACATTCTTGCATGTTTTGAGAAAGTGAAACTTTAGTTTGTCTATCCTTCCATTTAAAGGTATGTATCATTTGAGTGCTACTGACCTAAGCTTCTGGCTAAAGCTGATGGCCTCACATTCCTGAAGTTTAATGCATAAACTATAAAAAAGTTATGTTAGACAATGGATTACAATAGTACACTTTATCTGGGAAGGTATTTAATAATTTCTGAAAACAAGTATTATAACCATATCTTGACATCCCACATAATTCATTTGACCTTTCCTAAAGGAGCCCAGAGTAATTCAAATATTGAGTTGAGCTGTAGATGAATTGTTCAGCTAATTAGGGAACCTTATCTCAGGGACTAACAAGAAGTAGGGGAAGATTTATGTTATATGTTCTTGCTGTAGAAAATGCCCTTGTACTTCTGGTGAATGTATGGCTTACAGCACATGGGTCTATCTGCTGTATGTATACATGGCAGGTTGACCCCAACCAGCATTTTGCCTTTTTATCTCCCTCAGAGGACCAGAAAAAAGTAGAAGGATGGTGAGAAGATTTGAGGAGCAGAATAATAAAAGGGTAAAAGGGAAAGCAAAGCAAAAAGAGAAATTTATTCACTTCTTCCCATCAGCAGACAGATGTCCAACCACTTCCTGGGAAGCAGTGCCTCAGCATGTGTAATGGTTACTTGAGAAGACAAATGGCATAACCATGAGCATGTCCCCTCATTCCTCATTTCTCTGGGCTTTTATTGTTAGACATAAAGATCATATAATATGTATATTCCTTTGGCTTTTTTGGATCATCTAATACCGTATCACTTCCTGGCCCCTTGAGCTCACCAGCGTATTAGGATTTAGCAAGGTAACAGGGTAGAAACATGGAAAACCTGATGCTGTGCAAAGGCCATTTAGCAGTAACCAAAATATTGTCATAAATTAGCCACAAATGCAAAAGCACAGCACCATATGGTCTGGTATAGAAAAAAGTGAGCTCCATTTCAGCCAGACTCTGTAGAATATGCAATCCTTTGAAGATGTAAAAGATAAGGTACCCTAGCCAAAATTTCTTGGTTGCCTGCAGAAGGGATAATGAGATCTGCTGAAACAGGAACTCTGGTCAGGTGAAGTCTATCTTATAGCATGACAAAACCTTCTACAGAGGAACTCAGCACATTACAGTTATAAATAGTTCCGCAACTACTGTGGGAACAATAATGAGAATATCTGGCTATGCTTTAATTTGTGGAAACATATGACAGGGTACTTAATGTCTTTTATCCACACATCCAGGAGTCTGGGTTTCAGTGTCACTCCTGTCTTTTTGAGGACTGCTCTTGCCTGATCCATTTGTAAATGGATACTCAACCATTTCATCATGAAGTTAAAGGAAACATCATGTTAACCATTCAGTCACCTTTTGTGCAGCTGCCTACAGAACTGGGAGTGTTGCATACAAGATTCAGTGCCTTAGTACCTCTCCTGCTATCAATGAAAGATATTTGACCTGGTTTTCACCCTTTTATATTTTATATATGTTTTATGCCCTATGCTGTTTCCCTTCAGATCATGGTCTGGTGGATTAACTTTAGAGGAGGGTAAGGCTCAGAACAGTCTCAGAAGAACAGCATAGGGGGGGTAGAAGGAGTGTGAAAACAAGATGATGAAAGGACAAGGAGATTGCTTATCAGCTTCTGTCTGGGACAAAACTCAATTTGGAGAAAATAAATTCAATTTATTGTCATGTAAAATAGATTTGGGTAGTGAGAAGCAAAAATGCAAACATTAAAATGACACTTTTCCCAAGCTCAGCTTCACTCCTCTCCCAATACCTCCAATCCCCCACTTAGTGGTCCAGGAAGGGGTGGGGTTGTAATAATTAGATGACACTTCCTCTCCAGCTCCTTTATGCTCAGACCTCTTTTCTGCTCCACATGAGCAGAACTTCTTCAGAAAATATCCACCTGCCGGGTCCTCAGTGAGCTGCAGGGGAATCACTGCTCCAGTTGCTGGTACATTTTTTTTTCTCACCTTGATGTTCCCTCTGCTTGTCTCTCACTCCCTTTTATTCTCTCCAGCTGCCTCCACCTTGCATTTTTTGCCCTTTCCTTAGTATGTTTTGCACCAGGAGCCATCATCTTGGCTGAGGGACTCAGATGTGTCCTGCAGTGCATTAGTTTGAGCTGGCAGGATCCTGCAGGACAGAGCCCACCCCTGTAGCTCCTGCTGTTGACATCTGGGCCCCTGAGCCCCGTACACAGGGTAAAAGTGAAATAATGGTCTCCACAGGTAGCTGTGGTAATTTAGTCTTCCCACCTGTGCAAGTCAAGAGATCAGGGAAAGAATCAGCCACATTTAGTTTGTCAATGGGACACCTCTGGACAGCAGCAATCTCTGCTAGTGATTTCTACTTCGTATCCAGTAAGCCTCCACTTCTACTTCCAGTTTGTGCTAATATTGCTTGGATATAATGTATTTTCATATGTAGGATATGACAAATAATAATATTTCAGAGTTAAAATTGCAAACTTCAGGTTGGGAACAAAAGGTTCTTCTGTGGTCTCCCTTCTTTTTCTGAGGCAGCAGCAAGAAGCTGATCGGATGCCATCTGACTGTAAGTTTGTGTACAGCCTGTGTCTAACAAACTGACATTCAGTGGTACTATTGCTCTTTCAGTCTTAAATGCAAAACAAATCTCTTTAACAATGCAACATATAAAAGTCAGTTTACAAGAAAAACTAATATTTGCATGGTTTTCAGGGTCCTCTGGGTCTTCATTTTTAGTTTCAGATAAATATGATAAACATTATGAAAGCTGTCAGTGTTTTTAAGTCAGCACTTGGAGAAATATGATGACAATGACTGGATATTTCATGTTGATGTTGAGACTTCTTTCTCTAAAGTTTTATTGAGTCCATTATTTTATTTTCTGCCATGCTTTACTCCTTGATCCTTTTTCACTGATCTGAAACTCCACAAAGTATGTATGCTGCATTGTACATGCAAGACACTTGTTCTTTGTCCTTATAATTTTCCCCAAAACAACTTTTAATTTTGCATAGATGCCATTAAGTCACTGTTGTTGAGTTGCTGATAGCCCTGGAGCTTCAAGGATTATCCTGAACAAACACCTTGATGCAACAAATTCAAGGAGTCTGCTGCTGTCTCAGCTTAGTCTTCCTTTACATTGCACCTCACTGACAATTCAGAAATAATTTGATCTTACACAGCATGAAAACTTTTATATTCACCATTTTTAGCAAAGCATGTCACACCACACAGGTATATAAGACTTAGTAAAACAAACTAGGTAATAGTCACCTACTCATTAAGAAACTCTTGTTGCAGCTAACCAAGCTAAGTTAAAGATCTAATGCAAATAAGACAAATCTGGATAAAGCCAAGCAATATATGATCTGAGATCTATGTTGTAGCTTAGTAAAAAACCTGTAGTCCATTACTAGCAAAGGTGATCTAATATTTACTAGGAAACAGGGCTATGTTCAAGAGATTTAAATTGTGCATCACAATAAGACTCATGGAAGAAAATAAAGCCAGATTTTGTCTCTAAAGGCAGCTGAATTGATAGATCTTTGTAGTAACAGGAATATGGAAATTATTTTAGCAAGAAGAAAAAAATTATTTACACATCAAAAGCCTAAGAGTAGGACATGACTTCAGCACTGGAAATCGTTCACGTTCCTCATAAATAAACTGAAGACAAAGATAGTTAACAATCATACACATGCTTCTAAGATTGCTGCAAAAATATCGTCTGATCTGTCAGCATTAGACATTGCGGTAATGTGATCAATGCCAACAACATATGCATATGAGAGCTTTAACAAGGTTTTAAGGAGCAAAAAATAAGCATCTCTTTCACTGTGGGAGATGTTAAACATTGTTTATGGAAAAGATAAGAATTTTGTAGTATTTTAATGGAATGTATATAATTCTCCAATCAGCTTAAAATAAAAATTTGAAACTGTTACCTATAGAAATCAACAAGATAAATTTATTTCCAGAGAGAAAGGTTGGTATTGACCACTTCATAACACATCTTATTAAGCAAGGAAAATGTGAAACAATACTTTTAGGGTATAGAATTTGCCAGTATGACAAGAGAGAGAAAAAGGGTTAGGGTTTTTTCTGTTTCATAAATTAATTATATACATGAGGAAATATATCAAGGATGCCGTAGGCTGGTTAGCTTATAGCTGGTATGAGCCACCATTAATATAAACAATTCACAATTGAACCTTGCTAGCAAAATAAAAAGAAAACTAGCCATTCTTTTATTTTTATCTCTCTATGTATTATGAAGGAAACCTGAAAAAAATGTCCTTAGGTATAAAAATTAAATCTCACCCTGGGGAAGCAGCTTGTAAACAACAGATAGAGACAAACAAGTTGCAAATAAAGAACTGGAAAACTGACAAATCTTGAAAAGAACAAAAAATGGACAACACATTGTTCACTTTGTACTTGAAGATACTGAAACTACCAATGAGAACTGTAGTACCCTGTCCCCAGCCTCTCAACATTCCCAGAATGTCTGGTGAGTAGACTAGGTATCTTAGGGATCCCTTCATGTTTTCCCATAAAGAGTAGATACATAAAGCAAAGCTTTTTGTTAGACAGTTTTTTTTCTTGTGTTTTGACTGTTCATCTTGCTAATTCAGAGAGATGTTTCATGAAAAATCAATTATGTACAAAAATTAAACAATCCAACATTAATAATCTACAGGTATTAAAGCCACAGAAGGAAAACTAGAGAAGAACTATGGGAATATGTTTATAGCTGAAATAAAAATCTGAGGTACTCATGCAAAGGAATTACAGGTAAGCTGAGTGAAAAGGTAGGAAAAGATAACCTAGATATACAGATTATCATGTCAATTATTATTATTATTAATAATAATAATAATTATTATTATTATTATAAAATTAAAGTTATATGTTGGTTCAATTAAGTCCCTTTTAGGTCAATCTGTCAATCAGTTGGTCTAACTATATATCTAATTATTTTAGTAGTCATTATTTTGTCCATCAAATTATGTGAATAGTCATACTACACAAAGTCCAAGAAGGAACTTGACTCTTTGGATTCCTGTATTGCAGAACAGTGTTCATAATAGTGCTCCAGCTATAGTGTGTAACAAATAGAAAACGAGCTTCAGTGGGATTGGATAATAAGGTAAAGGACACTCAGTATGATTTCCAGCAGTAGCCAGAAAACAAATTTAAGCTAGAAAAAAAGCCATTCTTCAGGACAAAGAGTTATAATGCAGCTCAGTAATATCTGATAGTGCATTTCTTATGCTTTTAAAACAGCAGTCTTGGGACTTATTTTTCCTAAATTTGGCTTCTAAAATATAGTCAATCTTCATTTAATTTGTAATCATTTAAATAGTTCAGATGAGACATACTTCGAAGGGATTTGCTTGTGTTTGTTAACTATAAACAAAGCCTAGAATTATTAGATGAGAATTGGACATCAAATTTTGAGATGTCCACAGTTCATTTCACCCACACACTGGAAGCTAGTATATAACGCAACTTTATTTAGCAGATCTGCTCTGCAGTAACAAAATGCAATAGGGCCATCTTTTTACAGCATTAGACAGAAGGCAGAATAGAAATCAGTCCATTTCCTTGTTTGTTTCATATTCAATGATATTTAATTTGGCATAATTTTCTAATGAATAATGTCCTTAGCATGCAGGATGGTATTCATCTCACCTAATTTACTATATCTGAGCTTGTCATGCTAGGCCTCTGGACTGTATCCACCTTTGTCACTGTACCCACTTCTTAGGATAGAAATAGTATGGTATATTTCATATAAATGCATATCTATTAATTTATGATGATGTGCCTAAAAATTTCTATTATTCTGTATGAGCTATTAAATGAGATCATAGTGGCAACTTGGAAATGTGTTATCTGCATGCATCTAAATCTGTTTTAAGAATTCTAAACAGCTCAAATTAGATTTTATTTACTTATTAATTACTGAACTCATTTTGTAAGATTTGACCAAACACGAAACAACTACTCTTGTTTTAAAAAATCTCCTAAATAACAACAAAAAAAATCCCCTAAAACCTCCCACAACCAACGACAAACATTTGCATATAATCTCTACTTGTCTTTAATAATTTGAAATGTTCCCATTGAAGTTATGAAGAAATCTCTCTTGACTTTGGGAGGATTATTTGGCCCAAGTTATTATAGACAGATTGAAAAGTCTTCAATGAGAAAAGAGGAAACCGCAGATCCAAGTGAAATATCTGTGTACAGAATAAAATGACACAAAATAGGCTCATTAAGACTGACTGTTCCTAGTTTTCATGCTGTATGTCAAGTGAAATGTAAGGCAAAAATTATTCAGTTCTGTTTGCAGTTTCTTGCCAGAATGGAGATAGTTAGTTAAAGGAACAGCTGTAGACAAGCTGGTCTGTAGAAATTAATTATGATTATTAAGAATAATTCTGACCTGGATCATAGATGCAATTACATAAGTTCCATTGTAGATAGTGATCAGAAAAGTAATTTCTTCTTGTAAAATCAATAAGCCTCCTCAGTTTGATGAAAACCACAGTGATGTTTTTTTCATGATGAAGTCATTTAAGAGAGTTGTTTGTTTACAATTTATAGTTTATTTGGTAGCAGGTGGGTTTTGATCTGTATCATCAATGTAAGAGGGAGTTCAAATGTCTTTCAAAGCAGAATGAAATTACAGATTGCTTCAGGACAAATTCTGGGTGTAGCCCAGTATACTTCCAATCATACAATTTTGTTTTGACAAAATAGCTTTGGAAAGTGCTGAGTACTGCGGACAGAAATTATGCATTCTGAGGGGTTTTCTTATTTGGTTGGGAGGGATAGGTAACAACTGTGTTGCTATGTCCAAGTTAATCGCAAGGTTATATATATACATATATATGTCTACATCGATACCTATATCTGTGTAGGTTTGGTCAGTTTGTATAAATTTTGACACAGAGAATATTTATGAGGTTTATATGGTTTAAGAAGATAGCACCACTTCAAGCTTCAATACTCATATTAACATAGAGATATCAAGAGAATTTTTTGTGAACTGTTAACTGAATAAATACCAATATCAGGTTTTAACACATTTTCTGGTCTGTAACAGTTTGGAAATTAATTTCTGTAAGATTAGTTCCATCATTGCCTGATTTTATTTTATTTGCTCTCTCTTCAGAGTGATCACCATCAACCTAAGAGGTCTTGACACAAATGTTATAGAGACAGAACGTTGGTTTTATCCTTATAAAATTACCAGGCACAAAATAAAATAAAATAAAATAAAATAAAATAAAATTAAATTAAATTAAATTAAATTAAATTAAAAAACACAACTTCAGCTGAAATCATAGTGAGATAATTTCAAGACATGAGAGTAAGAGAAAATAGCTGTTATGTTAAACAAAAGAGAAAAAGCATGAAACACTTATCATTAACTTTATATTTCCCTCTCAGATTTCAGGATTCCTGACTGCCTCTTTCTCTACTGTTCTTTCTTATTTCTTTCTCTCTAGTTTTCCTATTCTTTTAATTTGTCAATTTGGAGAAGTTTTGATCTGGTAAGTTTTTCCCATGGATTCAATTTTAAAAAATAAACTAAAATTAATAAACCTTGTTAAACAAGAATAAATGTAAATAGGAAACCCTGTGAAAGATTCTCTTGTAACCTTTAAGATGATGGAAGTGTCTACTGCTATCAAATTGTCCTGTTTTAATGATCAAGCAGTTCTATATATTTTCTCAAACCAGCTTCAGTTGCATAGTTTCTGAGCACTGTTTAGAAGTTTTTTAAAAAATGTGATGGTCATTTAGGATATGTGGATACTTTTCTCTTTGGCCCCTAACTGAGATGACTCTTTCTGTACACATTTGGTAGAACTTCTTCTGCATCTCAGACAGCTGTGTTGCTTTTCCATATCTCATAATTTTTTTTTTTTTATTATTTTATATATATATATATATTTTTTTTTTTTTTTTTTTTTTTTTTTTTTTTACATTTTGGTTGAGATTTTTTCTTTTTTTTCCTAGCAAAAATAGAGTCAGGTTAAAGAAATCACAGCTTAGTGGTCAGAGAGCTGATTCATTTGAATATTAACTTCCATTGACTGGCTCTCTAAAACTGTCTGTACTGGACATGTTCTTACCTGGTACAGAAACATCGTAATTTCTTTTGGGCTATATAATCAACAGCTACAACTATTTTAGAAATGTATGAGTGTTTATAAACAAGTGTTTCCAGAGATTTTATGAGCTCTAAAATTGTTCCAGATTCATTAACAGTGATTACAAATATAATTCAACATTCTATTGTCCAGTGGAACACAAAAAAACAGTTTTCACTTGTATATTCACAAGCAAAGAGAAATTTGTATTCAAATAGACTGGCAGGAAGCTTAAATTTAATTTTAGATTTTTGGCCACAAGATATCACCCTCCTCTGTTAAGACCAGTCTTTCAGCTTACTTGTACAATGTGCATTATATTTGGGTTGGCTGGTTTGTGATTTGATGAGAAGTGGGGCATAACTTTTAGTTTAACACATAATCCACATCTCTAATTTTAAATAAACCACTGTAAAATTAGATGTCATTAAGATCTTGCTGTGGGTAGACAGATAATGCACAGCACTCAACAAAGAAATATTCTCCAACAGAATGACACCTTTATTGAAGGACACAAACAAGAAGGGTAAAAATATTTGCTTAAATATAATTTCATATCAGTTCTCAAGGTTAAGCAAAAAATGGTTTCATCTAGATTTGTACAAAGGAATATGAGAACAGTGATAGAGCAATAATGCATTTCAGCTTAACAGTAAAAAAATATGCTCAAATGACTAGTTATTCTGGCAAAGCAGACTCACTTATCCATGGATATAATTTGAAATCACTGACTAAACTATTCAAACATTCACAGGTGTTTCTAAACTGTGGGCTGGATGACTGCACAAATAATAGTCCTACTTTGCAATTCTGTGACATTTCTTCTGTGTCTTTAAATCCCTCTGAAGTAGTAACAAATCTTCCCTGTACGTTTGAGACAGTTACAAGTTAATTCAACCTTCCTTAAGTGAAATAAAGGGAATTGTTTAACTGACAATGCCAGCAGAAAGTGAAAATAGCAACAGAAAAGAGTTCTACCTATATCTATATATCTGCACCTATCTATCTATCTATCTATCTATCTAATGGTTGCACCTAAGGATACATCAGGATGTATCAGGCAATGGCTCAAGATCCAAGTGGAAACCAGTAATGAGTGGTGTCCCTCATGGGTCTATTCTGGGACCAGTACTATTTAGTGTCTTCATTAATGACATAGATGGGATTGAGTGCACCATGCAAGTCTGAGGAGAAAACCAAACTGAGTAGTACAGTTGATTAATGGGAGGGAAAGGATGCCATCCAGATCAGACTTTGACAGTACTGAGGATTGAGTCCATTTGGAGTTTGCTAAAGCCAAGTGCAAAATCCCACACCTTGGTCAGGACAATAAGCAGTATTGACACAGACTGGGAGGTGGATAGGGAGCAGTCCTGAGAAGGACTAGGGAATATTGGTGCATGAAAAATTAATTCTAAACCCGTTATATGTGTGCTTATAGCCCAGAAAGCCAACCAAATCTTAGACTGCATCAAAAGAGGGGTGGCCAGCTGTTCGAGAGAGGTGATTTTGTCCCTCTGCTCTGGTGAGACCCCACTTGGAGGGCTGTGTTCAGCTCTGGGGCTCCCAGCACAAGACATGAAGTCTTTAGAATGTGTCCAGAGGAGGTCCAGGTAAATAGTCAGAGGTCTGGAGCATCTCTCCTATGAAGATGGAGTGAGTTGGAGTTGTCCAGCCTGAAGAATTATCCAGGGAGAGTGTTTTTCAGTCTTTCAACATATAAAGCAGGCTTCTATAAAAGTAAATCCACATACTAGTAACAGAAGAACCATTGGTTAGTTGAGAACAATAGAACAGTGTAGTAACTCTTTTCCCCCACATTTTATGGTTTCATTCCACTAACAGCTTTCTGGAGAGGACTACAAAACTAGACAAGAGACAATATATTGGAAGAGAGATGAATGTCAGGATGTCATATTAAAAACATTGAGAAAGACCAAGCATGTTAGACAGTCACAGGGGCACATTTTAGTTAAACCTACAGTCTCTCAGATTAATGCCATGATTATGATCTGACTGAGAAATTCATATTATTTGTCAGGGGAAGGGGAATTAGGACCGCTGAATTCAGTGAAGTTGCTCTTGATCTACAACAATGCAAGTCTAGAATAGAAGTTCTAAGTCTACATTAGAAATTTTTTAAAATACTCAATCCTCATTGACAGTTTTCATGTGGAGCTTCACAATGTAAATTGATTAGGCGGGGGCAGAAAGAAGTCTAGCTCTCCTGCACTGAAAGGGGAGTTACAGGAAAAAGCTGAAGGCAAATATATAGGATTCCAATTAACCTACTTTGAGAAATAAAGTTTTTAAACCTCAGTTTTATATCAGTTTTTGCCACCACATAGCCTAGTCAGAGGTCTCTGTCACTTGACAGAAAAGGGCAGTGGTGTAGCACAGTTCCTGTATCCAATTCCAATGGGATCTCCCACCACTGGTTAATTCCATGCACTTCTTTGTATCTCAGATGCTCCATAATCAGTGGACGTGTGTATGTTAACCTGCAATAGCTACTGTGAAATATCTTCACTTAGCAAGTATTTCAAGTGTCTTGTTAATTGGCTATTCTCTGCATACAGAATCTCTGCTATCAGAAATAACTGCAAAGCTGTTAACTATGGACATTAAAAATGGCTGCTTTGTTGTTGACTGGAAAAACATTGAACATATAAATTATAAATACTTCAAATTTCAAAAGTCTTAAGAAAAAACTCTAATGGTTACAATTTCAACTTCATACTTGAAAAAAAAAAAGTAAGCAGCCATTTTAGAAAAAACTTTGATGGCTGTAAAATAAAAACTATATATTGGGACCAATAAAAAAATCAAACTAATCTACTAAATTCATAAAATCATAGAATCACAGAATATGCTGAGTTGGGAGGGATGCATCAGGATCATTTAACCCAGCTACTGGTCCTGCACAGGGTTCCCCAAGGGTCACACCATGTATCTGAGAGCATTGCAAAAACACTTTGTGACCCAGACAGGCTCGGTGCTGTGACTGCTTCCCTGGGGAATGTGTTTCGGTGCTCAACCACCCTCTGGGTGAAAAACCTTCTCTGGATAGCCAAGCTGAATCTCCCCTGACTCAACTTCATTCTGTTTCCTTGACTCCTGTCACTAATCACAAGAGTGAAGAGATGGGTACCTGCCCCGCCTCTTCTCGTCATGAGGGTGTTGAAGACAGTGAGGAGATCTTCCTTCAGGATCCTCTAGGCTGTGATCTGTCAAACACTGTCAAACACCGCGCACAGTGTGGTGGTACATTTTTGATAAGTTAATGTTAAGTTATTGTTAAGTTACTAGCCCAATGCTTTGTTCCTGTTACCCCCCTGGTTTGGTTCTATTTCAAGTTTTCCCCTCCCTTGCCAAGCTGTCATTCACCTCTAGACCCACCTGTTGCTTTATTCACCTGATGTCAATCTCCCCAAGCCCCATCTCCTATTTTCCAGGGGATTCGCTATCAATCCAAAACCCTGCCTGGAAAACCCCATTTCTTCAATGTCCCCTTGGTGCACATGACGCTTTCCACCCCCCTTGCCTTCCTGATTGACTGTCAGACCATGGGTCCCTTCTCACCCCCCTCCCTGTTTTGTTCCTGATTGGTTGGAAAAATGTAACCTCCCCTTTTTCCTCCCCAAGTTAAAACTGACTGTAAACACAGGCTTCTTCAGTTTGCGCCATGGGACCCCTTGAGGTAATAAATCCTTGAGAAGCACGTGGAAAAAACCTCTCTCTGTCCTTTGTTCCGATCCAAGACACACCTCATCTGAGAGCTGTAGAGAGCAGGCAGCTCTCCTCAGCACTGATATCTGAGCTTGAGGAATGGCGAGCGAGAAGCAGCCACTCCAGGCATGGGGCCGGCGTGTACAACATAGCCAGGCAAATCCGGCCTGTTGTGTCAACACAGCTCAATTCCAAAGCAGAGGAATCTAACATGAACATCCGGAGATCCATATAGAATCATGCACGTGCGTGGTGAACTTCGTAAAAATATATATACTATGTGCATAATTTCAGTTGCAGGACTTGTTTGTAGAAGAGTTCTCAAGTGTTCTACATTTGACTAGGTAGATACGAAAGATTGATGTTAGCAGATTTGCCAGTACTCCAAATCCAATTCATCTTATTAAGTTCAGCTGAACTTGCCATCCTTGGCTTGTTACCTCAGAACACTTAATTAATTTGGCCGCTATTTGTGATTTTTGAGGGAAAGATGCCTAACTATCCCTACAAATTCATGAATATGATACCAAAATATGGGGGCAGATTCTTGAATTTTCTCCTAGGCACTCTTGTGACAATATGAAAGTGATGAAAAGAGACCCTTTGCTCCTTTATCATGATTTATCCAGAAACATATAATAGGAAGAACAAAAACAATTGGATTGGATTTCCCACTTTTTATTTTTGTTTGGGGATCCTTCTTATCCCTATCTGATACACAATTCTTTGAGAAGCATCTGTGCTTGATATTGATTAGAGCTCCTCATAGGCAAAACTAATCTGCTTAAGAGATCACAAAGCCAGAAGAGAACCTGAGCACAAGAGGCAATCCAGGCATGACTCAGAAAGTGTGTTCAACTGAAATTGGGACAGAAGAGGAAATGAACAAAACAAGAATTTTGTATAGCTTTTTTGCCCCCCTCTACAATTTCTTCATAATCTATGTCAATGCTGTGACATTTTAGGTTCTAGCTGATCATTGTTGAAATAACTAAATAGCATTAGCATCTTGCATTATTTTATTTTCAGATTAATGTATTACAATTATGAATAATTAATTATTAAATAAAATATCTTTAATAATATTTGGTCTACATTTGTCATCAAGAGACAGTTAAAATGTATTTTCCATTGGATAATTTATATCCAGAGAAGTTATGCACAGTCCTTCTCTGGAATACTAGAAATCCAAAGCATGAACTCTTTTTTGTGGAACTTGCTTTTCTTATATCCAGACAGGATATGAAACTCTTGCAAACAATGTAAGTGCCAAATGTCAATATTCTTATCATCATGGGGGTATACAGTGTTGTCCATTAAGCTATCTATGGCCTGGGGCGGAAGGAAGTGAAAAGCTCTTAATCTCTCTTTCAACCATAGCATTGAAATAAAAAATAGGAGCCCTGTGATAGGAAACCAATCATAAGTTAATATAAAGCTGTAACTCTGCAATTGCAGTGTTTTCTCGGGCATGCTTGAGCTCTGTAGCAACCTGGTGGGACTACATCTTCATATTTAATTTTTTTTTCTTAATTCAATGAAAATTATACTGAAAATGAAGAAGGGTAAATCCAATCTCTTTCAACACAGTTTTCCTTCAAGGTGTGCTAAAGAAATTGTCCCCTCTTCATGTTCCTTTTGGCTCCATAACTGTTGCATTCCTGGTTGCTTAGGGGTAACAAAGGAAAAAAAGAACTTTTGCATTTTTACCTTATTACATTTCACACAGTTTCTCTTTTAATCAGAATCCCAAACAGGCTTCTGCCTCACACAACACATTGTTAACGGATTATCAAATCCACTCAGCTCCCCTTCTTTTCAATGTCGGGGTAGAAATATTTCCTTCTACAACTTTCTTCTTTGACATTCCTAGTGTATGCTTGTGGCCATCTTCAGTCCATCTAGTGTCTGTAACATGATTCAGCACAGGAGCTGAAGCTGACTCAGACTGACAGCACTTGATTGATGATACATTGCTAAGTACACAGAAGCAGCTTGATGGAAATTACATTAATGAATGATTTGAATATGCCTGATGCTGGTAGACTACATAAATGTGAGATATTGAAGTTCTTGAATCAAGACAAATTAAACAGAGTTGGTGGCTAAGGTAGTGTAAGGGAAAACAGCTGATTTAGCTTGTACTGTACCATGTGCTTTTATTATTTGTAGCTGTTCTGGTAATGTTTTTGCTCCACCTCTTGCGTAACAAAAATGAAGAGACAAATGAGGAAAAATGGTCGATATATCTATATATGGATATAGAGACTGACTTCTCTACTCTCTGGCCGTCCTTTTGCAGTCTTGTCTTTAATCTCATATGTTCTTTATCATAATTCACTTTAAAGCCCTCCAACCAGTAAAAACAAACAAACAAACAAACAAACAAAACAACAACAAAAAAAACAAACTTGCAGAAGCAATTTACCTTGTAAATAAGTTCAAATTAAAACCCCTACCCTCAAATTGGCAGCACGTTGTGAGCTAATGAACCAACACAGAGCCCCACTGTTTTGAGACATGATAACATTCAGGCCCCAGTTTTAAATAGTTTGCCTGTGGGCAAACTGTTAAAACCATATGGAGCTCCACTGACTTCACATAGGGTAAAGCTGAGAGCCTAATCCTGCACAGTGTTGTCATATAATTCTGACAATCACAGCTGCCAAATCCAAGGTCCAGATTCATCCCATCAAGCTTTAGGGATCCGAGGCATTAGATTTATGAGTAGCCTCCCCTTAGGCTACAAAGACTCTCCAGAGAAGAAATAAGGCCTGAGGTCCCCTCTGATTATAGGACAAGACAACAGCCACAGAGATACTAAATCAAAAGCATAAATTTAAATGAAACAAATTTAGGCTCTGCTTTATAAATTTCTTCTGGGGAGCAATTGTAATTTGATTTGTTTGTGTGATGCATTTGATGAACTTTTAAATGGAATAAAAGCATATGGATACACCATTGTGACTAGTGTTATTCTTTTACTGCAAAAGCTTCTCGACAAGCTATTTCTGTGAGAACAGGTACATATACTTTTCACTGATGGTGTTAATTGTATCATCATAATCATTTTTTGCAAATATAGAAAATGCCTTAGCCCACTGAAATCTAAACGCTGTTTATGCCAGTTACTATGGTGACAAAATTGTAAAACACACAAAAATCAAAATTTATTTTGATCCAAATAGCCTGACCTAAATAGATACTATTGCAATATAAGAAAACTGTAAAGCATCCATAACTCCTTCTTTCCTCCTTTTGACAACACAAAAAACCCTGCTGTGGTAAGAAAATTTTCATAGAAAAATGCAGCATTTTCTGATTAGAAAGTATCTTTTTTGTTTAGGCAAAACTCTGCCAACAACAATAATTTTCAAGAGGGTCTTTTGCTTGTTCTTTTGAAAACAAGACGGAGAAACAAAATGTAATTAAGGTGCATATAATGAAAAGATGGTGTGGATCAAAGTGATGGGACCAGCTGGATGGGACACATTCAAGATTACACTTCAACCATCCAAAAAAATAGAAAAATTTAGAAAGATTCCTTTCCTGCCATATACAGCAAGTGAAATAGTCCTTCTGATTTAGGAAGATATAATTTCTTTCACATAAATACATAATTGAAATGGTGAGAATCTTTTAAGAGGGAAGGACACAGGCTGACATTATTTCATTCAATTCTTGTCTCTGAGTAGCTAGCATGGAAAGAGGAAAAGTTATATTTTTAATAGGGAACATATGTTATTCACAATCTATCTTGAGTATTAAATTTTAAAGTAATGAAAAATATTCAAAATGTACTGTTTTGTCAGCACCCACTATCCTACAGAATATAAATGCTTGTTATGGTGGCGTAGTTTTTGGAGTTAAACTGCCAGGAAACACAGGGTTGCTGGATGAGGACCAGTAGAGAGGAGCAACACCTCCAGATGGATAGACCAGGCTTTCATCTGATTCCCAGATATCTCCTTGGGTGTCAGGGGATGCATAGGCTCTTTCAAAAGTCTTTCAGTCAAAACCTAATAAACACACAGTGAAAAATTTGTACAGTATAATCAGAGACAACATCACAGGAGGCATCAGAGGTGCGTAAGCATGTAACATCAGCCTTTCACCCCTAAACTCTGGTGAGCAACAGCTAGGAAAAAAAAAAAAAAAAGAGACAAATCATTTATTCTGAAATCTGTGAGTTTGGTTTGGGGTATATATATTAATTCTTCTGGAAGCCAAACTCTTTCTGGAACCTATTGTTTGTGGTCCATATGTTCACAGTGTTATGGGGTCCCAGAAGTATCAGTCAGTCTCAATGTGGACAGTCTTCAGGAAGTTACAAAATCAGTGCCTTAGGTCATATTCACAACAACACAAAAACTGCTTTACAGCAGTCTTGCTGCTTTAAAAATCTTTAAGGGAAATTAATATAATTAACTCCAACTTGATTGCCCTTCCCTGCTGCCAAGAATTTTCAAAATACATGCACACAAAAAAATCTATGACTGAAATAATTTGTCAAATCAATAGACAGAGGAAGTATAATCAAATCCAGACTGAAAAATAAAAAAAAAAAAAATGAGTGAGCAGTTTTAGATAAGTTAAAAGAAAGACTTTTTCCTGTCCGATTTCTGTTCATATGAAATTGGTACAACATTCAGAATTATAAATAGAACATGATCTACACCAATAATTTGTTTTTATTCTTAATTGTGTTTTTCTTTATCTATAACAAAAAAATAGGGGTTGCTGCAAGGAAGCAGTTTATCTCACAAACACCTGGCATTTCTAAATTTTCATGAGTTATGGTGATCAGTGAACCCCTTAAATGAATAACTGCCTTAAAACCACCTCTCTATTTTGAGGAACAACCTTACAAATGCAGAAACCTCTGCTTCTTGGCAACTATGGTAGCATTTGAAATGTCTATGTCTCTGGGCACTTTAAACTAATATTTCATTAGTTGTTAAAACAGGATAAGGTCTATGCTCTCTATCGATTGCCAAATAAATTGTTGTGAGACATTGTTTTTCCCCTCTAGTACACCACTTTTCCTTGTTTGCTTGTTTTCTGCCTCTGATTCTGGAACACATATGAGGGGTTTGCTTTACCAGAGATTAATAATGCTATTGTTATATATCATTTTGCTTCTTGATTTTTTTTATTTGCAATTTTTTTTTTTACATGTACTGAAATTTGATTTTTTATGCTGCCTTTAGTCAGGTCATCAGCTACTCTTGACTAGATATAACTCTCCTTTGATAGTAAAACCAGAGGTAAGAATTTTGAAAATACAACTGCTATGTTAACATTCATAAAAGATAGTTTGTTGAATTACAAGTTAGTAATAAGAGCATGCTGAAGAGTTGTGGAAGCATCCCAAATTCTCATTGCATCCTGAGCTTCATAACCTTTCTTCCCAGACAAAGGTTGTTCATGACACTACATCAGTCATTGCATAGTAAATGAGATGGACTTCCAAGGGTGAACAACACTCTGGGCAGTAAAAACTGGATCTGCAACTTTTTTTTTTTTTTTTTTCCCTCTCTTCTTCAGCTCAGTTTCATTAACTATTGCAGAGATCAATCTCCTTTACCTAGTGCATTTCTAATCACATTTGTGCTAAATGAGAATTCATTAGGATCTGTAAATTGCACAGAAAAAGCACTGAGACCTAGCCACTGCAACTTTTATGTTAAAAAACTTTAAAAGGAAGTCATGCACATTATTTCCACTATCCTTTAGATTCAGTTAACCCAAGACAGAGAAATCTGGTGCCAAGACATGGTGGTTTCATCTTTCTAAAACTCAGGGGAGTATTCACAGAGACAGGAACACATTTGATGAATTTAACTTTCACTTTGCTAAAGAGTTACAAATATCTCTCATTTTGAAATATATGATCAATTTATAAAAATGTAAAGTGCATATTTTTTTGTATGAGAGCAGTCTTGAACCATTCCTTTTACTGACATCCATGACAATGTGGTATATATTCTCAACTTGATGAACACGACTTTTATGTTTATGGATATAGGAGGAAGAGAAATTTAATTCATTTAATTCATTTACTCCTGCAGAGACACATTATTGTAAATTTTTTTGCTTCTAATAACTATTCTTACAAGCATATACATGGTCATAAGCATAAGGTATTCTTTATATAAAGAATATTTCATAAACTATTCTGAATTCCAGTTAAAAAATACCACAAATTGTATGAGTTCCCACATATATCACAATACTTGTTCTATTTTATAAACTTAAACATTTTTTAAAGTACAAACTTCTGGATATACATTGTCCTAGGTTACAATGTAAGATGTGCCCAAAGTATGTATTCTATCACCATCTACATGAGATGTTAAAACTAAGTTGGGCAGTGTTTCCCTTGCCCCCTCCCTCTAGACTATGTTCTGTTAATGAACATCAATGCCCTGCTGCATGAATCATAGATAACTCCCTCCAGGAGTTATCTCTGTTTAATGGGCAATCAAGGACCCATTACAAGACTGATAAAATTATATCAGCCCATTGTGAGATGCTCCACCCAGGGGGAGGAGCCAAGCATTCCTACCTGGATATAATCTGGCATTTGGGACAGCACAGGCAGCCTTACCCACTGGACTCCCAGAGGACAAGAGCTACCAGACCTTTCTGTGGGAACACTGCTTCAACAAGACCACTTCATCTGGACTGCTACCACCATGGTGTCAGGTTGTATTCTGACTCTGTTAGTGATCTTTTGTACTATTGCATGTGTTTGATTTTATTTTATTTTACCTTTTTTTTTTTCCTCCTATTAAATTGTTTTTTCTGACTTGGAGTCTCTCGCTAGTTTTGCCTCCAAGCCAGTATAACATACATATGTATATGGACATAGTTACATATGCATGTAGTTATATCTGTACTGGGTCTGGCTGGAATGGAGTTAATTTTTTCTTAAAAGTTCATTGTTATGGCATTTTGCATGAACATTTCACTGATCAGAAAACTAACTGTGAGAAATTCCCTAAGTTTATTCTGACTGATTAAAGCATAATTATTCCTGTCTCTGCTCTTAGGACTGGTGTGGTTTTTATTACACGGGGTAGTCGCATAACAGAAGAGTACTTTCAAGTGGGTGATGGTAGTGGGAGATTTGACTATTAGATATAGACTGATGTGTTTGTAATGTCTCAGAAAAATGTATGGTAATTCACCGGCTGAGTGCAAATGCAGTGAACTTCACAAGATCTTCAGAAAGAAGCTGGGGATCATGCTCTCTGGTCCTTATAGGGTGTCGCTGTGTCCCTCACGCCTGGCAGGCATTGACCGCAGGCTAGCTCAGTTTTGCACTGCAGCAACGTGGATCGGTTGGGGTTACAGGCTGGGCAAGTAACCTCCTCCCGGTGGGTTTTTGGTTCCCCACAAATGTGAGTGGACCTGTTGGCGTCACAACTGCAGCGACGGAAAAAGGATTGACTCTCTTGAGCAGGGTAGAAGGTAGTTTATTAAGGGGAGTCTGGCCAGGAACTCTGCCTCAGACAACTGCTGCCCAGAGAGAGCAGAGATCAAAGCCTTGTGGCCACTTTTAAACGAGGGAGGATCCAGGGGTGGCAACAATGGCTCAGCCAACCAGGGAACATGGGGGTGTAACAGGGGGTGTCAACTTCTGAACAACAAACAAATCACAGGATGGGAGAAGGGGATTCCCCAGGCACCAGCCTATCACTCGACGCCTCTCCTGGATCTTTCCAAAATCCAGGGAAGGGTCTCGAAGTGACAGACAGGGCGACCAAAAGGAGAGAGGGGGGATTGACAGGGACAGGTGCAGGAGAGGAATGATTGACATAAAACGTCTGGTTATATAACCAACTCATAGGGGGGAAACCATTACAGAACACAGGGGGACACAGTGGAATGAACTATTAAAAAAAAAAAAACAACTTATAAAACTTACAAAAATAACTTAATAACTTAATAAAACAACTCTTGCACCACTACAATAAGAGGCATAGGAAAAACATTCTAGAGGCTAAACTCAGACTCCAGCCCAGGAGATTAACGTTCTTGAGCTCCACCGTAGGGTTTTGTGAAAAAATTCTGGTCCCACACGTGAGGCCCAGAAGGCAGAGAGGAGGAATCAAATGTCTAAATGAACAGGTGAGATTGTGCTAGTGAGATGAGGCATTTAGAATGTTAGAAAGGGAAACAACCTATACAGGAAGAAAAACTTTCCCCTTAACCAAAGTGGAACAAGGCTGCTGGTATTGAAAACTAAAAGATAACAGAGGAATATTTGAAATAAAACCCAGGCAGACAGCTAGATGTTGGGGGATTTCCATGCCTCAACTTGTTAATGTGTAACCAGGACCACCTGACATTCACCTCAGAGTTTTGAAGCAGCCCGAGTGTGAAGCTGTAGAAGCAGTAGCCAAAATGTGTACGATATCATCACAAACTGCAGCTGTGCCAGAGGACTGGCAGGTCACCAATGCAGCTCACAAGTATGGACAGGGCTCTGAGGGGAATCCTAGGAACCGCAGACATATGAACCTGGCTTCTTTCCTGAGTACCCATCTGGCAGAGTCAGTAATAAAATTTAAAACCACTGAAATAATGAAAACTTGGAAAAACATAGTCTGATAGGAAAGAATCAGAAAGGATTCATTCCTGTCGGGAAAGAATCTGAAATAAGAAATCACCCTCAAAACCTTTACTGTTATTTGAGGAGGTTTGGAAGAACAAACAGATAAGAGAGGTAAGATGGTGACAAAATATTTGGAATTTGAAAAATTCTCTGAATAAAATTCAGTAACCAAAATAAGTTGTAACAGAAAAAGCTGTTCTTCTTGTTTGAAATGAGGTTAAAGAGGGCAAAGGAAGTTCATTTTTCTGGGTGGAGAAGGATTGCCAATAGAGTCTCCATAAATCAGTGTGAAGATTAATTTAATTCAACATTTTCATCAATGGCTTTGGAGTAGAAGGCTGCAGTGAAACCTTCAAGTTTTCAGGTGACATCAAATCCTTGAGTTTAAATATAAATAAATGTACACCAATATGTAATGGGAAAAGATTTTTAAATCACATCTACTGAACTCTGTGAATTGGAGGTCACAACCTAGAATAGAAATGTTGAAGTCAAAGCTACGGTTTTCTAGAAGCATCAGCTCATTATGCAATCAAAGGATTCCAAAAAATTCTTGAGCACCATCACAAAGGGATGGAAAACAACATAGAAGATGTTATCTTAGAAGATAATAGAATCTTTTAGGTTGAAAAAAAAAACCAAACAACTCTAAGATCACCGAATCTAATTATTAACCCAGGACTGCCCAGACCTCCACTAATCCATGTCCTTAAGCATCACATCTACGTGTCTTTTAATGTATTTTAAAATTTTAATTTTACATATGTCCAAAACTGAAAACAGTGCTTGAGGTGAGGCCTCCATCAGTGCTGAGAACAATCACAGTGCAGAGGGGCAATCACTGCCCTGGTCCTGCTGTCCACTCCTTTTCTGATCCAGGCCAGGATGTCATTGACATTTTTGGCCCGCTGGGCACAGCTGGCTCATTTTCAGCGGCTGTTGACCAGCATCCCCAGGTCCTTTTCCACCGGCCAGGTTTCCAGCCACTCTGTCCCCAGCCTGTAGCACTGCCTGTGACCCAAGGGCAGGACCCAACACTTGGCCTTATTCAACCATGTACCACTGACCTCTGCCTACCAATACAGACTGTCCAGGGCCCTGTGTAGAGACTTCCTGACCTCCAGCAGATCAGCGCTCCTGCCCGACTTGTAGTCATGTGTGAACTCACTGAGGGTACACTCAATTGCCTCATCCAAATAACTGATAAAGATATTTGAAAGACCTGGCCCTAGTACTGAGCCCTGGGGTACATTACTTGTGACTGGACACCGAAAGGATTTAATTCCATTCACCACCACTCCCTTGACAGACTATGCAGGGAGTTTTTCTGCAGTGAACAGTCACCTGCCCAAACCATGAGTAGCCATTTTCTCCAGGAGAAGACCTGCTTTTCATAAATGCATTCTGGCTGTGCCTGATCCTCTCACTGTCCTTTACATGCCACATGATGGCACTGAAGATGATCTGCTCCTGTAGAATATCTTGGAGTGTATACATCCTGGCTATGGCGCAGCTGTGTTTTCTCTATATTTCAAAGACAGTGGAGTTACAAAGGGCACAGCAAAGGGCAACTGCAACAATTACAGAGCTGGAACAGAAGCAATCATGCCTTTTAAAACACCTTTTTTCAATAAAAAGAGTAAGACAATGTATCCTGGGTGGGTGCATCCTGAGAAAGCTGACTCTTTAGTCATTTGATGAAGAGAAGTATTTAAGTCAAAGGCATTTTTAGGACATTTAGTATTCCAGAGAAATTTTAGGATATCTTGATTGGGAATTTAAATTTAATTCAGGATCATGTCTTTGATGCCAGAAACCAGAAAACTGAGTATTATTGCCAGCAAAACCGAGTTAATTTTCAGATTCAGAAACCAAGGGCTTGAGTTACTTGCCTAAACAAGAACAGAGTAAGGTACTTGCGCCACTAACACTTTTAAGAAAGAGTCTGATACATCTGCACAGGGACTGTGCATGCAACACCATGTCCTCTAGAGCAGCTGATGGAGGCCAAAACAGGAAAATTGGTGCATTTTAGTTATGTGCTGGAAATTAAACTGCATACTAAATCCTATCTGCAATTAAAAACAAACAAAAACAACAACAACAAAAAAAAAAAAACCCAAACAGAACTAAACCAAAATTAAAAACCCAACAAAACAAACAAACAGAAAACAAAAACAAATACAAAACAAATACAAAAAACCCCCCAATTAGTAAAAAAAAATAAAAAACCCTCCCCCCACACCCATATCCACAAAAAAACCCAAACCAAAACAACAACAAAAAAACCCAAAAAACCCAACAGAAAAAAGTAAAAACACCTTAACTATAAAGAAGCAAATAATAGGAGTTTAAATATTATGTCTCTGGTTTTACTCATGTAATAGCAAATAGAAGCTTTCTCAGTTCTTGGTGATAGGGAAATGATGATGGATTTGGGCTGAAACAGATAAATGCAAGTTCTACTCAGCCCATATATGTAGATTATATCTACTGGTTCTCTTATAGCATCTAAACTTTAAAAAATACCCATTTTTGGCCTTGAAATTTCTTGCTAGCTGAAGGTCTAAGGCTTTATACAATGAAGCATAATTTACCTGACAATTAGCTGACAAATAAAAATAGGTTATATCATGAGCAGTATCAAACATACTTTAAATGTGTAGTTCACCAATTTCTACTGAAGAAATTCAACTGCACTATCTCAGTTTACTCTAGTAATACGGCTTTTAGTCAGTGTAATTTCACTTTAAAATATTACTTTGTCTCCCTAAAAAATAAGATAACTGAATGTGAGTTAAAATTAAATTTAAAATTATTACAGTAATAAAAGTAAAGGATAGCTAGATAAGAAACTCCTCTTGACTACCAAACAGCTGAGTCCTCATAGGAGTTTCTGTTATGCAACATCCTTCCACAATTTTTTCCCCAAATGTTGACAGAATGCATCTGCATAATTCAGACTGAGAATCCATCTCTCTAGGCAACTGAAGGGGAACAAAAAAAATCAGAAAGAAAAGAAAATAAAAAGGCAAGACTTTGGGACAATGCCTGAGCATTGCAAAATGCTGTTGATTGTGCTGATTATATTTTGTTTCTAAAAAATGCACACAAAAAAATAAAGGTGGAAGCCTTCATCACTGACTGAATATGATGGGGTTTGGTATTACTTGTGCTCTTTCAATTTTTATTTCCAATTTTCCTTTCAGTTAAACTACTCTTTGTTAAAAGTAAAACAAATTGTCAACATTGAGAAAGAATCATGTTGACATGAAATGTTTTTACTTTGATTTTGATCTTTAATTTCATGGAATATTCAAGTTTATTTCAAATTTAGAATGAAACCAAACATTGATATACTACAGAATCCATACAACTCTTCTCCAGTTCAAACAGTACAGATAAGTAGATTTAAATAAGGATGTGAGAAAAGGTAAACTTACTAAAACATTATGGAAAAAAAATCTCCTCAAAAATATTTATCGAATCAGTGATAGTAAGAATACATTTAATAGTTCTCATGCATTTAATAAATTGTATTTAGTGGTTTGATGATAAGAGGTCTCATAACTTTATATGGCTTTTTGATATTGTTTGGATAGCTGTATTCTATGTATATTTTAGTCTTCACTCCAGTGGGCTGTAACAGACTTCATTTGGGGGACTGAAAGATCTGACCAAGAACTTAGATAGCAAGTGGGATTCACAATCAGTTCAGGATGCCTGTTACATACAAGTAATAAAATATATTTTTGCATGAATATTTAGTAGTCTGCCGTAATTTTTCTGAATGATAATGATCATTATTGCATAAGAATAATAAAATGTTTCTTAAATGAAACTATCACTCATTAATAATAAACCCACCCTTCTTGATTACTAATTTCCCAATTAAATTATGCAATTCACTGTTACAAAATACTATTAAAGAAGGGAAATTGGCTCCTTCTTTTTTTTTTTTTTTTTTTTCTTTTCAATTGATACATCTCTACATATTCAGACAGAGAAAGAGATGAACAGTTTTTGTATGGATGTATACTGGTCTCACCCATAGTTGTCCAAAGAAAATTTAAAGTTTTTCATTTGTTTAGAAATTTATAAAGTGATGAACTAAGAGGTAACCTTTAAATGAACATGGAGAATGAATGAATGAACTTCTGAGTTCAAATACTTTGTAATCGCTGGATTAACTGTCTCCTACTAAAGGTTTTGATACTGGCTGCAGTAGAAAAATAAAACACAGTGATTCCCATGTTACTGCAACCAATAGCATTAAACCTGAGTATTATAATTCTTGAAGAAAAGTTAAAAGAGGTTCTTAGATTATAGAGACAAATTTTGATCTCAAATGGGAAAAACCTACCCATAAAATTTGCCCAAAAATTAATGTGTTCCACCCAGATATTTCTATCACATATTTCATCTTTTTCTGCTTTTTTCCACCTTATTTAATTTTTGAAAACAGTTGTGATCAGTTCTACAACTAGACTAGAAGGTACAAAGCCAACATTTCTGTCTTTCTATTATAAACATTGTATCAAATATGAGTGACCTGTAGTTTATCAGTTTCAACTACTGTTGGACTGAAGGAAAACACAAACGACTATTAATGTTTTGCTGCTCTGGGAACATGTGCTGATACAGGGAATGCTAAATCATTTTCCAATTTCTCTTTTCTCTTTTTTTTAATGTTTTTTTTTCCACAATAATTGTTGAGAATTTCTGCAAACAAAGAGAAATGAGAAATTCCAGATGCATTACAAAACCCATTTTAAGAGAGAAGGATTGGTTTTCAGTTTTGTTCTTCTTTAGACTTTTGGAACTATGATTCTTGAATTTTATTGCTTTTCATTTTGAAAGTGTTATGTCTTTATGTCTTTATGTTATTGCAGTTTCTACAAAGGATTCAGGGGGAAAATAATTATTTTTAACTATTATGTTACTACTTTGGAGTTTTTTAATGAACTTTTAAGTGGAACACCATTTTTAGAAAGAAGAATTTTCCCCTCTAAAAAAATTGTTAAAATGTGAACTTTTGTGTTATAGGTAATTTTTGAAAAAGTAAGTTATGGACTCTCCTTAAGACTGGCATTTAATATAAAACCAAATGTGATGGTTATTAATTAGTTTAAGTTCTGGTATATAAGTGACTGTTTCTCACTTTAGAATTTTCTAGGTGCAAAAGAGTGAATCAGGCATAAATAAAAGGGAGACATAAAGCAAAGCAACAGAAAATTACAACATAGATCATATATTATATGGTAGGTTATTTGTTAACTGGGACAAAATACGCAGCTCTGCACAAGGAAAAAGGCCACATTTAAATGGTGAAAGGACATCTTACCTAACTTAATAATATTATCCAAGGCCATTTAGAGTGATTGCATAGGCCTGATTAATTTTGCCATTGAATAATGCATTGGAACAGGTTTGCAATATTTTAATTAACTGATGAGTATGTGGTTTCCTTATCCATATTTTAGCATTAGACGACCAATTGTTGTCTTCCAGTCAATTAATCAATGAAACTTTCCATAATTTTTGTTTCTCAGTGCTAGTGATTTCCTACTGTAAGATGTGACTGAATTTAAAGAATTTTAAAACATTTATAATATTTGTATTTCAGCCATTAATCGGATTAAAATATCCAGTGAATAATTCACTAGTTTATATAAAAATCAAGTGATATTTGAAATAAATGAGAAAAGAATGATACAGGGATAAAGTTTCATTACTTTCTAATACTTAATTCGTGGGGGGGGGGGGGGGGTGGGGTTTTGTTTGTTTGTTTGTGGGGTTTTTTTGTTTGTTTTTTGTTTGTTTGTTTGTTTGGGGTTTTTTTGGTTGTTTTTTTTTTTTTTTTTTTTTGCTTATAACGGGAATCAGTCAAACATCATGATGTAGGGAATATTTAGAAAGGCGATATCTCTGTGATAGAGTGAACAGTAGTTCACTCACTTTCCTCAATAAATTCTGGATTTCAGGAGCCTTTGACTACAGTCTTTCTTTTATACTAAGCCACACAAATATTGGTAAAAGGATTTTGAAAATGGTTTATTGTGGTTGTTCGACAAGATACAGTGGCCTTAAATGAGAAAGCTATACGGTTAAATATGTCTGAAAAGTCTGAAAAAGCCTTTACAATGCAGGAAAACACACAATTTGATGCAGTGATTCAACACTGTACAGGCAGGTGTTTAAAACATGGAGAATATGTGAGAACTGATTTTTCATGCACTAAAAAAAATACAAAATACTAACTTTTTTTTTTTTTTTTTTTTGGTGAAAAAACACCCACATGGTGTTTTTTACAAACCATTTACATAACCACAAAGGAAGAAAAAGCTATCACATCATTAAAAGAAGAAAACAATCTGTTTTATTTAGGCATCAACTCTTTTCTCTCATCTCAGAATGCTACTCAACAATAAATTTCAGTTCTATTTCTTACCTTGATTGTCTCACCTGTCTGGAACAGATAACACATCTCCTCCTCCCAGGTAGGTCAGACAATTGCTATTCTCTCAGACAGTGGTTTTGGTATGTAGGAAAGGTTACAACCATGCTGTACCAAACACTAGAACTTTCAATCATTTTTCCTGATCTCCTTAAATTCTTCTCCTAACTCTGCTGAGAATGTCAGTGTTTTGAGGTGTTTCATCTCACTCTGATAACAGATTCTGTAGAAAGCAACTACCACATGAAATCAACAGCAACTAATTTACTTCATGTAAATATTCACGTAATGTTCTCCCTTATTTTCTCAGTAGTTTATTAACTAAAAAATGTCTCCTGAATCAGTATGGACATTTTTTTTTTTTTCCTTGGCAAACAAATTGCAAACTACTGCCTATAAATAATCCTACTTCTCAAAAATTATGTTTTCTGGTTATATTCAAAAAAACTTTATCAGCCAATCAGACATTAGAAGTGGCGCTGAAATAACTGTCATAGTAAATCTATTGCCATCTGTCTTTATTACACTAATATATAGAACTAGCTGGTGATGTGCCAGTTTCTTTCTGAGGTTGTTCCAGCTTTCTTCCTTATTCAAATGATCCACAAATCTCATTTTGAATGTAGGTGTAATTATTTAATATTTACTTACATATGATTGATATTGCAGGACAAACATGCCTTGTTAATCATAGCTGAAATATTTTTTCTACATTACTTGGGCGCAGAAGAGGAAAGCATTTTTCCATACCTTGCTAGGTAGAGGTGACACATATGCTTCAGCTGTTACTGTCTCGATGATTCACTTTATTCCAAAGGTTAATACAATTTCTAAATGTCATTGACGCTATAGCATCCATGAATTTATGACAAAAATTACAGGTCAATATTATTATGCCTTTCCATTTTCACTTTATGAAGAATATAGGGATAACACAGATTAACTACTTAGAGTACTAATTAATAGAAGGTATTATATTATACAAATTAATGGAGGTTTTTTCTTAAACTTAATTTTCATTGAAAAAAATATTGCTCAAATATCATGAAAGTGTGTCAGCTATTTACAGAGGACAGCTCTAAGAAGACCCTACCCTGAAGTGACTTTCATAAAACAAATTCAAAAAAATAAACCCTAAACTTCACAAGCTCTCTTGCAATTAGCTGAGTGACAGACTCTCACATCTTCCCCCTTTACTGACCACTAAACTTGTCCATATTTACTTATGTCAGCCTCTTTTATTTCCTACATTTTTGTAAGTAAAAGAAACAGTGTGAATCAAACCTACATATCTCCTGCTTTCCTTTCCTCTAAGTTTAACTTGTGTTATTCTTAGTACTCGTCCAAACAATACTAAATAAATGGCAGAAGGAGGATTATTACAGTATTATTCCAATTGTTCTTATTTAAAACTTTTTGGCTTCCTATCTTCTTACTTTATTTAATTGTCCCAAAAATGCATAGCATTCTATTGCATGTTCAAAATGCAATTAAAACAATTTTAAAATTAGAGTCAATATACACAAAAATGCAGGAAAACCCTGTATGTCTTCAGGATAAAAATCAGAGTATATGATAGTATGCCACTAAGTGCAAAAACTCTTTATGGGACAAGGACACAGAACATTGTCGTTACTCAAGGAATTAAGATTTTGAGGAAAGAACAAAGTGTGATATCTACTTGATACTGTTCTGAGAGCTGCCAAATTTGAATAATCCTTTAGGACATTCCCTTTGTTCTTGACCATGGATGCAATTCTGCATGTTTCTTGTGTTGAGACATATCTGTTCTACTGAATTATTACACTCTTTACACATGGTGCCAATATGCTAAGGGGAATTCTCTCTGTGGCTAGACTCTAAAATGCATGTTTCAACATAGAGAATAATACATCTTACCCACTTCTAGTAATACACGTCTAAGATTTCTGCAATAAATATATATACATGAACAATATATTTGTTTTAGGAATGGAGCAGAATACAAGATTTTTTTGTTTAGTAAATTGCCATACAAAAGCAATCATAGCAGTCTCCAGAACCACTGTAATCTGCACACAGATGACTTAAAAAAGATCACTGCGGTGGTGCAGAACTGTTTTCTTCGGTTTTTATAAGAAGTTTATGTTATGGTTCATTTCACTGTATCCCCAATTCTGTATCCCTTTTGTGTTGTCTATATAATAAGGTGTTTTGTGTCAGTCCTCCCACTCCACACCTGATTTGTAACATCCCCTCTGCCCCCCCCCCCTCTCTGGGGCAGCTTGTCTATCACTTTGAGGGGCCCTCCCAGGTTGCAAAATCTCAGGGAGAGAGCTTCAGGTGATCGGCCCCTGGGGGGAATTCCTTTAGCTTTGGATTTTAGTGATCCAAGGCTTGGGGGTGGGCACACCTTGTTACCCCCTGAATCCCCTGATTTGTTGTTTTGTTGTATCCTCCCTGGAACCCCTCCCCCGCTTAAAGGGAGTAGGAGGGAGATTCAAACTCTCTCAGCCTCTCAGCTCGGAGCGCTCTCTCTGCTCCTCAGCTCTTGAGCTAATAAACATCTTTTAACCTGCTAAGCTGAGAGCCAGCCTTTTCTTTTCTGCTGCTGTTGACCGTCACAACACTATTGGGTCCAGCTGCTAAGCCGAGAAGCCGAAACGAACTGGGACCTTCTGTGGCTGTGTTGACTCGAGCTAGCTGGAGGTCAGCTCCCGCCCGGTGCAGGACAGAACCAGACACAGATCACCTTGGTTGAGTTTATTATATGAAGTGGTCAACTGAATAAAGAAACTGTCAAGAATTCTACTACTCTTCTTCAATCAATAAGAATGGTTGATTTATATTAGCATGATTTTGCAAATGATACTCTTCAATTTCTTTTTAGTTTGCTGTTATATCATGATGGGAGATGATTATTACAGTAAGTAGTAATTTTTCTTCCCATCATGATTTAGCGTTAATCTTATGATTACATACTTGGTTTCAATTATTAACCACAAAGGAAACCAACAATATATTATTTATGGTAATGGACATCAATTTGGTATTCAGGTGTGTTTTGCTTTTGGTAACTTTACTGTGATAGAAATTAAAAATATTCTTTGGCCAAGTATTCAAATTCATGGAATGACTAAATTTGTAAAAAAAATTTGAATGCCAGCTACTACGATTGAACAAATTAACCAGTAAAAAACATTATTATTACTTTTCATCAGTATAGGGGGAAAGCTATTGATAAATAAGAAAAGTAAAGTCTCATTTTGAATCTTTTAATGCATGTAAAACAAGAATATCCCAAATCATATTGGCTAGCTGTTAAATACTCTAACTGATTTTTACTTGTCTGAGTAAGACAAAAAGAAATTCCAGGGCAGTGAAATAAAAATATGTGGAATAATGATTTTCAGTGACAAGTTAGACATTGGCAAGTGGAATATAAAATACATTCAGCAAGACTAAAAAATAAGTCAGTTTAAGCCTAAGAAACATGAGAAAATCCCAGCTCACAGAATAGTATGAAAATTTGCATCACAGAGTGAATGAAGGAACTTGAACAAAGTAATGAATATGCTAACTATGTTGGATCATTATAGGTGTAGGAAGGTTATGCCCATTTGAAACCTATTGAATAAAACATTGTACAGAAGTTACTAATCAAAATATTCTAATAGTATTATACACCTTCTATTTTTAGTTTGTTTAAGTGCAGATGGATCATGTATGCTCTGATTATACTTGGTGATAGCTGCACAATTTCAGCGTGACCCTGACCTTGCTGTACACACAAGTTATCCACAACCAAATTTACTCTGGATGAAAGATGGGTTATGTAGGGAGTTAAACATTATTAGAGACTTGATTTTCTCTGCCAAAAAAAAATGTCACTAAGAGAGGAACTGTCACAAAAAAAACCCCAAACAAACAAACAAACAAAAAAAACCAAAACCAAAACCAAACAAACAAAAAAAAACAAAAAAACCACCCCGACATTACATTTGTTATGGCTGGAGAAAGGAAGAATTTTAGAGAAAATGGGGTTTAGGTGATACAGATGAAACTTATCTCCAGGGAGGGAAAACTTATCTATAACGAAGTTACCCCATGAAGTCCAGGCAAATATACCCTAGGACCCTAGATAACTCATTACCTGGATTGACACTGGAGCCAGAAATGGTAATCTTTCTTCCTTTCTCCCTTTATTCCTCTCTTTCACTCTCCTTTTCTAATTTCCTTCTCTCTCTTACATTTCACCCTGCCCATTGTTCAAAACCCACTCCCACAGGGTACTTATGCTAGAAGATAAGGGACTAACTAATACCAATTTCCATGCAATAATAAAAGTCTTTAAGCTTCTTTTGTGGACCGTTTTGACTTTTTTCATTCTTTTTCAAACACAAGCATCTGTGAATCTTGAGTGTTCCCTTCTTCTTGAGTGCAGTCTGTATTAATAGGAGCTTTGAAGCATTATTGCTTCTCTCCTACCACTTCTGTAACACATAGCTTAAAGTTTCTCTCTTTCAAAACTGATTTCTATGCTTTCATTTTGTTTTGACTGTCAATCACTGCCCTTCATTATACTGGTAATATAAAAGTGAACACAGTTGCCTTGTTGAAATTTCATTATTGTTGTTAGCACTTAAATGTTACTTCATAAAAACATTATTAAATGCTTTAAAAATAACAAAAAAAAAAAACCCAAACCTTCAACCCAAAATACAGTATCACCTGAAAGGATTAAATGGAAGAGCAAGTCAGTTTTCTGTCTTATGTAGTATCAAAAGGTCATGATGGTTAACAGCCTCACTCATGAGGGCTAAGCAATATGGATGTGATAAGAGGGAATTGGAGCATAGCAACATTTAGGAAGATGGCAATGCAGACGAGTAGGAAAATAAATCAGACACCACCTCATCACTTTTATTTACTAGTCAACCAGAAACAGAGAAAGGCAGAAGACAACTTTATTAGTTGAGGAAAAAGTTGCCAGTTTTATAGGAATAAGAAGGCAAGCAGAACACTTTTCAATCACTGACATAATTTATCCTTGTACTTGCAGGTGTTGAAAAAGTTGCATAATTATTTGAAGTATACATATCAAATTATTAAGCTATTTTGAAGAACAACTCCAAAGTACATTTTCACCAGTTTTATTCAGTATTGTGCAGTGTGTAGGCCACTTGTTTCCATTTAAAAGAGAACAAGGACCTTTTCTCCCCTGTTTATGAAGACAAGAAAGGACAGGAACAATACTATTCTGTGGGAAACACCAAAGTTTTCACTCCTCTGTCCCTTCCACCCTCAACAAAAAGTAGGACTCCGTAGCAAAAAGTGGAGGGCAAGATCATAGCTCTTAGCAATGTCAGTGGCTCATTATTGCTTTGCATTTATGTCCCAGTACCATCTAATTAGCCTGCTTTGTGATTTACTGACCGAGCTTCATTTGGCATTTTACATCACAGAGAAATAGAGGCCCCAGTGCTATTCTGCAACTGGGGACAGCAGTCTGCCATGTCCACAGGTTTTATTACAGAGTAAGGCAGAACCCTCCATGCATCAGAGGGCATTATTAGAGAGGGTTGGTTATTTGAAAGCCATCTCCATTGTAACAGATATTATCACCCCTGGGGGGGGGGGGGGGGGTGGGTGGGTGGGAAATAGAATTAAAAAACTAAATCAACTAGTATTCCAGGTGGGGAAGCTTAGCTAATACACTGTCCATACACTCTTCTGGTTCACAGATTACCACCCAGGCTTTGTCCATTTGCTTAAATTATGAAATCATAACAGTGAAATCATAACAGTAAGCTATAAATTCATTGAAGTTTCCACACCAAAAAAAGCAATGTAAGGAAATAAGTAAGAAGGATAAAAACTATAAAGTAATTAGCAACCACACTTTTTGTTTCTTTCATTTGCACCAGCTATGGTCTCATCCTAGCAAAATCGATCATCACATAATCACAGAATCAGTTGGGTTGGAAGGGGTCCTTGATGAGGTTGCAATGGGCACCTTCAACTAGACCAGATTGCTCAGAGCCCCATCCAGCCTGCCCTTAAACACTTCCAGGGTTGGGGAACTCACAGCTTTTCTAGGCAACCTGTTTCTGTGTCTCATCATCCTCACAGTAAAGATTTTTTTTCCTAATATCTAAACTAAGGATATTCTCATTCAGTTTGAATCCATTCCCCTTGTCCTGTAACTATATGCTCTTGAAAACAGTCTTTCTCCATCTTCCTGTTAGTTCCCTTCAGGTACTGGAAGACTGCAATTAGGTCACCCCAAAGCCTTATATTTAACAGTCATATCCCAATTCTCTCAGCCTTTCTTAATAGGAGAGGTGCCCCATCCATCTTTCTGCACACAAAAACATTGTCTTTCACTTTGCCTAGACTAAATACATCTTCCAAGTCTCTTCAAAAGTGCTTATTTAAAAATATTATATGTACAATAATATGAACAAAGATAAATATTACATAAATCAATAAATGTTGGTATTCCAGTTGTATATGACCCCTTGTCATGGTATAGGAATGGCGTTCTCCAATTCAGGGTTCCCACTGAAACCACTCAAAACCATGACACTCTCAGTCACTCTCCCACCTTCCCCTGGCAGCAAGTCAGAGAGGAGAATTGAAGGCACAAAAGATCACAAGTTGAGATAAGAACAAATAACTGGAAAGAGCAGTAAGATAAGAAAATGAACAGTAACAACAACAATATTAATGAAAGCGTGTACAAGAAAAGAAACTCTATTACTGACCCTGTGAAATATCCAAAAATACCCTACCACTCCCTCCACCACCCTAATCTGACCAGGAAGTGAGCCTTCCCCGTCCCTACAAAATTATGACGTGATACAGAATAGCATCTGTGTCCTGGCCATGCCCCACCTGGCTACTAGAAAAATTAACTCTAGAGCTGGGACACCCTTTAAACCAAAGTTACAGGTAAAGTGTTCTGAACATGGTACTTCGCTGTAACAAGCCTTTAATTCTCTAATATAAGATATAAGATTTTACGAAAAAAGGAGAAAGGAGACTGGGTCACAATGGGATTGTTATGAAGAGTGTGATAATCAAAAATAAGAGACTACTGGGAATAAAACTTTGACCTTACTGAAGTCAGTGAAAAAGCTCTCATTAACTTCTGCAGACTGAGGATTTCCCTACAGCTGTTTAACAGTGCTTTGTAGTCATCATCACATCAGTGTAATGATTTCCAAAATAAGTCTTTTCCAAGCTATAATAACTTTGGATGATGGGATCTGTAGAATTTAGCTATTTTCTTTTAATTAAGGTGTAAACAGTATAAGAAAAAAATGTAGAAAGTTACATGTTTGTTTACAATTTTTGCGACCTATAAGAACAGGAAAAAAAAAAAAAAAAACATGCACTGAAAGAAAGAGAAGATTCATTGTTATCTTGTAGTATATCCTTCTGAGAGAAAATAAAACAAAATTTAAAAAAACAAAAACACAAACAAACAAAATGTTTCCCTTCTCTCTTATGTGGTGATAATTCTCCATCCATTCCCTTTTCACTGACATTGGTATCAGATGTCCTGATCTCCAGATAGTCCTAAATGGGACCGTCATCTACAGGTCTGTAAGACATCAGTTGCAGTGTATAGTCCTAGATTTCTCTGTTCTGTAATTTAATAGAGAGGAGTTTTTCTACATCCTGGCCTTCCTTGCGTGTGGGGTCATGTCCCATTTGAGTACATGTACATGGCTTCTTCCCATTGAAATTAAGACATTAGAAAAAAATATCTGGTTTGTAATCAAGTGTTGGCCAATGTCAGCTTAATAGAGGGTCATCACATGGCTCAGAGATGCTCTTTTCAACCAAGACACAGTGTTTTTCATTCTGTTACACAGAAAATAAACTGTTTATATGAACTGCCATGCTGATAAATTGTAATCTTAGAAATTTAGAAGTTTTTATTCTTAAACCATTCTCCTAATGAAATTAGTAGTATTTCTCTTTCTGTATCCTCTCACTTGCAAAACTCCTTTATTATAATAGGGCAGTTCCAAGCAAATTTTGTAAAGGAAGAGATCTGAAAGAGATCATGTTTCAATGAATTTTTGAGATAAAATTAGGAGATGGGTAAAGATAGAGAATGTATTAATATCTTCCCTAAGGGGCAGCTGGGAATTGACCAGCTGTGCTATTTGTTAGCCAGTTGTAACAGCTGCAGCTCTTAACCAGATGTGAATGCGCTTTCATTTGCCCAATTAGCAGCAGACACAAAAAGAAACTCAGGATACAGTTTGAAGGTTTATGAGACCTCATATGAAAAGAGATTGGACTATTGTAACACATGCCAGAGACATGAAATAGTTAAGGAAAGCATTTTGGGTTTGGTGCAGCTAGGGAAGCCAGAGGAGGCCACAATAAGTTTTCTTTCAAATTACCTAACAAGGGATATGTCAGTAGTGGAGTAAAAATCATTATAGAGACAGGACAGAGATCCTTAAGGAAAAAGCTTTCATTGGTCATTATGAGAAAACCACTTTGAATGATGGGAGCTACCAGAGCTTCCTTGTTTAGATACTGTACAAGGCAATCAAAAAGCATAAATTTCCTTCAAACAGACTGTACATGTCAGTTTGAAATGGAATATTAGCAGAATATTTGCAAATTTTTCCTACATCTGTTTTCTGACACATTATTGATAGATTTACAAGAGATTATCTTGAGTGATAATTTGTCTCAATTCTGTGATTGAGCACTGACTATTTTGCCTTTATTGCAGGAAAGGGAGAGATGATTCAGTGTTTGTGCATCTTTGTTCTATGGAATTTTCAGTCAATGATTCATTTTAGTGTGATCAGTTATCAGTTATTTCCTGATAGTTCTCTTTATCAATGCGATTCTAATGAGAGGTCTGTTGCTGATGCTGTAGAGTGACTCTAATAGGTTACAAACTAATGTGAAGATGACAGGATACAAATGAAGACACAAGAAAAGCAAGAATAATTCTTACAAATAGTTGTAGGGAGGAAAAACAAATCTTTAATGATCAATTTCTCATGGAAGTGCTAAATGACTGATCGTTAAATAGTCCTGAAACATCCAAATAACTTTGTCTTTAGACTAATAAAATGTGATTTTTAGAAAATTAGATTGATTTTAGGATGAAAAAAACACTTAGTATGTTGGATAATTTATATGAAAGTAAAATCATGCTTCAATTGGAAATCTATTAGATGCTGGCCGTAACAAATCCAGCTCTTTTATTACCACTGTTACTGTTTATGCTAGTTAAAAACTGATTTCAGAAATATATTTTAAACATGTTTTTTAATTTTCCTATCTACAGGAGGAACTATGCCTGCTGAAACTGTTAACTTATGCAAATATTTAACAAGGTTTCTATTTCATCAACAAATAATTTTCAGACTTCGTAAAAAGTAATCCTCTGTCTTTGCTCCTTTACAATGAAAGATTTAGTGGAAACTCACAAATCAAAATGTAGCAGCCATCTCCTCTTCACCACAGAGCATATTAAGGCATTTTCACATTGTTTACAAGAAGATATATGGTTTTTTCTAGTACAGACTATTTAACTTGTAGGGATATCCTCCTGTGAGGCTTTTCTATGAGCTTTTTAACTCAAACTGACAACATTTTATGCACATTTAAATCTTTTAATTGTCAGATGTCACTTCATTCAACCTAATGATAAATTTATATCAGGGAGTTTAAAACCTAGTGCAAAGGTAAGGGTTGTCTCAACATATATAACAAATCCAGCTTCAAGGAGAATCATCACATTAATTTCAAGGCAACTTGCAGAACACAGTTTGGAAAAAATATTTTAACAATATGTTTACTCTTAAAACAATTTTAAACAGAAGACCACAAAAGGGCAAAGAATGTACAAATATGCAGAGAAGTGAATACAAACAAAACGTAAAATATTTAGGACAGTAGACTGATTCTTGTAGAAATTTATTTCTATGAAAAAATTAAAGGGAATGCTTAAATAATCTTCATGCTTCTGTTATGTGTATACAGGAATGTAAACAAATCTAAAACATGTAGGAGGCACTTTGAACTAAACTGAAGCACAGTGGGAAATTAAACTGAAGATGTTTAAAGCAGATGAAAATAAAACAGAAGAGGTCTGTATAGTTTCCTAAGGGGAAAAAATATTACAGGAAAACAAAAAAACAAGGATCAAGTCTCAAAATACGATAGCTAAGGTTATGATCCTTCAGAGTTCAAAACTCAGACATTCAGAAGCACAGTTCTTCATAGTGAATGTAGTGTGACCCCTCTCTAATATACTAAGAATGGAGGAATCCTTTTATCAGGTTGAGGGTCTAGTGGGAGGATAAGATTCTCTATTAGATGTTGTGCCTGCAAAGGGCCTGAGATGTCTAAAGGGATATGAATACCCCAGGTTCAAACCCTGACTTTCAGCATTTGTAAATGTTTCCCCCAGCTCTCTTAGCAAATGCAGGTGTTGGAAGTTTGTCCAAAATGGCCTGAGATCCTTCAGAGAGGAGAGCAAGAAGCAAGAAAGATATTATCATCAGTAGTCTGTTTCCCTCTTCAGGTTGCAGTAACCAAAGGAGTGATAACGGCCACTTTCCTGTTGGTGAATGAATGACAGATTATTCCCTGTCTCTATTAGGAGTACTCCACGCAGATGTCTCGAAGACAAGTCAGTGTGAAAGGGCCAAGTCTTAAGGACAAAGCATAATAAAAGTCAGTAGCATTTTTCTCCTAGGGGTGAGTGTCTCTTTTTTATTTAGCAGCTAGAGGCACTTAATATTAGAAGCATGACTGGATCAGTAGCCTTATGCACTGCACTACAAATTGTTGCCTGGAATCACCATACACATGCTAACATTCATATGCACAGATATCGTGGAAGAAAGCAAAAGAGTTGATCTTACTCTAAAAATGCTATAGAGAAGCCTGTTTAAAATTTGAGCGTAAGCTTATGGAAGCCAAAGTTAAAACTTTTCTACTGTGTATACAGTAAAATGCATAAGGTGCTTTTGTAGGTAGAAAAATAGAAATTCCTTGTTATCTAAAGAACAGGATCATTATGCACCAACACAAGTATAAGCAGCAGTGACAGGCTCTTTAAAGGTAAACCCAGAAAGGAACAGACTTGAGGACTAACACAGAAATAAGGAAGATGCATCAAAGCCTAGATACCACATCTGTGTTATTGAAACCTCCAGGCAGATGGACAATCAAGATACTTGCTCAAAATAGCTCCTCCCTGCAAACACCTACTGTCATGTTGAAGATGACACTCAGGCAAGGTTTTGCCTACTGTTGCCATTTCTATCAATAACTTATGAGCAGTCCTGGAGTTTATCACTGAAAAGAAGCTTGTTACACAAGTGAAGTGTCTATACAATATTTGTGCCCAAGGATACTAGTGAATTCCAGACACAATTAAGAGTCCAGGGAATTTAGGGAAGCTGCTTAGGAAAAACAGATGGACAAAGTAATAAATAACTCCCTTCCAATAAATACATGTTTGGTTTTTTTTTTTTTTAAACTTAAAGTCTGAAGAAAGAAAGAAAGAAAGAAAGAAAGAAAGAAAGAAAGAAAGAAAGAAAGAAAGAAAGAAAGAAAGAAAGAAAGAAAGAAAGAAAGAAAGAAAGAAAGAAAGAAAGAAAGAAAGAAAGAAAGAAAGAAAGAAAGAAAGAAAGATCTAGTATTCTTAAGAGAAAACATAGTGAATTTAATACATATTGTTTCATATATAAAAAGCCAGCTTATTAAATCTATGGCCATAGAAGTAGTTTATAAGAAAAGTATTTTTATACTCAAATACCTATATTTTATTTTAAAGACCATTAAAAAGTTAGCAGTGTAGGGAAGAAACCTTGCCTAATTTCCTTAATTCAAAGATTGTATTCCAGTGATGTTCTCAGGATGTCTCCAGATGGGTACTTTGGCATAAATACAAGTTCTGCACCAGGGGAACAAAATCTTGGTATAAACTTCAATTATTATCATATTGGTAATATAAAGTCATATTATATAAAACAATGGGACATTCTAATTAGGAAGTTATTCTAATTTGTGTTCGGGAAACAACTACTCTTCAATCATGTTATTCTAATAAAGTTAAATTGTCTGATGTACAACTAAGCTGGTCTGTTGACCTCTGTCTGGCTCATTTCTCATTTGTGACTCTTCTAACATGTCCAAGTTACTTAACTGCAACTAAAGTCAATCTGTTCTTATATTTTCTATCTTTTTTTTTTTTTTTTTTTTTTTTTTTTTTTTTTTTTTTTTTTTTTAATGCTTTGCTATGCTGCTATTCTGTATTGTTGTAAAGTTATTTTTAAGGCTACCTTACACTAAGTAATATGCTAAGACACACCAGATGAGCTATAGCTATACGATAGATCTTTAGGGTATGAGGGATTGTGGTCCATTTAAGGATAGCAACTGAACACAAGAATCAAGAGGAAAAGAGTATTTCTTCATGTTCTGAAACTTTACCATTTCTGATTGTCACACAAAAGGGAGGTTTCCTTGAACCCTTTTTGTTTGATCAATCTGTCAACACCCCAGGAAGGCTGACACCCTTATGCCCAACCAGTCTGTCACCATCCCATTATTGGGACTCCACTGATCAGTCTGCTGGATTGGAGTGCAGTTCAACTAACTTGTTCTGGGACATGTGCCAATAGCATATTGGAGTGAATATTGGAGTGAATAGCATATTGGAGTGAATCCTTTAAAGAGGGACCCCCTCCTGGATCTCCTCAATTTTAGTTGAGTATGTCATCTGCTACTGATGAGTGTTGTCACCATTGAAACACTCAGAATAAACAGTAAAGGGAATTACATGCTTTATTAATAAACACACTCATAATAGAAAATTGTGACAGGTTAAGTTTCAAAGACTGCCAGTCATTAAATCTGACTGCAAAACTGTAACTGAAATAATATACAGACAAGCTCTAATCACCAATGAAGTCTAGCTCAAGACAATCATTCAATTCAACACACATAGACTATGGCTTTTAATTAATAGGCATCATTATGGGAGAGAAGACAAGTTCAGTCCATTAACCTGATGTCTTAAGTTTTTAGCTTTTATATTTTTTTTCAGATCCTGTGCTGCTTTGGTGCATAACCCAGACCTCCATTGACTGCCCAAGGTGTATCTATTGAAGGTCTTTAATGAATACCCACTTTATCCTCTTAACTCTGTCTAGCCTCTGTTCTAGATAGCCATTCCAAGACATCAAACCCATCCCAGAAGTTACAATGGAATCTTCCCCAATTTTTTCCCATGTCTAACCCATTTTTGTACTATTTCTTTACCTTTAAGTGGAACTTGAGTGACTGTAGTCATACATACTTTTATTACTGATTGGTGTAAAATTTTCTTGCTCCTCTCTTAAAGATATAGTTGATAAAACATATAGCTCTTGCTCAGTGAGAGGTGGTTGTATGTAGCCTTGCCCACAAGACTAGACACCACCGAAGGTAAAGGAAGAGTTTTGACTCTCTGGCTTGGTGGATAGTTCTGCTTTTATCCTTATGTCCTGCTCAGACTTGAGACCCTATCCGATGGAGAGCCGATGCCAGAGAGTGCTGGCCCCTCCCCACGCCGTGGCTTTTTCCCCCAGGGGGCAGGGCCCATAGGGGAGACCCAGAGGCACCACCCAATCAGTTTTCAGTGGGAGGAAACAGGATTAGGTTACATCTCAGTGAGGGGGTGTGCACAGCTGGACAGGGACAGATAGAAAAGAACATTACAAATATAAACCCAATTAATGCACCACAACTGTTATACCTGGGAGGATGGTAACTTTGGGTTGAAGGTGTGTGTTAGTATGATAATCAAATTATAGTGAACCAAATTCATCAACAGTTGCTAGCTTGGCAGCATGACATTTTCTCCTATCTCCCTTGGCTGGCAGCCGCTGTGAAGTTTATCAGCTATAGGATACCACTGAGTTTTCATCCTTGCAAAGATTTCAACACAGCCTGGCCACAGTACGTTCACTCTGCTCTCACTCCATTTAGTGCCGCTTAACGTGTATTTAAGGTTGCAGGCTGCATGTGGAGATTCATCATGAAATAGATTTTGGGCATGCCAACCATGTTCCATCCAGGAAGCAGCAACTGCATTTCACCCTGTATTTTCTGTACTGTTATAATCTCTGTTATAACGTGAATAAAACTTTCTAATTTTCTCTAATTTTACTGCCAGTCATCTTCCTACACTGTTGCAGTCTTGGAGCAAAAGATGTACCAAGGATTCTGAAAGATACCTCATTCCCTGGCATTTGGCTGAAGACATCTGATAAATGTAGGCTGGGATCAAGTATTCACAAGCAACCATGGATAATAAAGTATTCAAATGAAATCTTGAAGGAATAAGAATTGTTGCAAAGTTGGCAGGACAAATATTTCTCTAGTGAACAAGGAGCTACAAGGTCACAGTCCAAAATTAGGATCCTTAAACCAAATCTCTTTTCAAGTAGAGAGGCAGCATGTATTTTTTACAAAAAGCACTCAAGCGCATTGCCAGGCAAAGGAAATCAGCTTCTTCAAAATTTTGGCAAGAGTAGTTTCCTTTAGCTATTCCTTTGTTAGCCAGGAGGACTGAGATTCCTCTTCTAACAACTTACGATCTGAGTGAAATTTCATCACCTCCCTTTTCCTCCCCACAGTCATTCCTTCTCCCCTGGATGCAGCTGTGTGATCAGAGAAAGCTTCACAAAAAGGGACCTTATCCTCCACAGATACTTCTGGGTACAAGGACTGGCTCACACAGCACAACAGTCAGTAAAGTAACTGCCAGTCCCCAACTCAGAACATAAACCTTGTTTAAACACTATGGGAAAAGCTTGGCTTCGGGCAGCTCAGAAGCTAAATGCTGAGGTGTTGGCTGAAATCACAGTATCTCCTCCCATATGAAAGGACAAGAACAGCCTGCACTATACTCCCACTCAACACTAGCTCCAGAAAAGATGCCAGAAGAAAACCAATTATCAGAGACACATGCTGGTTAAAGGCAGTGAACTGCAAGGCATAAGACTGCAGATGAGGCTGGGAGGCAAATGTAATCATCAGTTATGTATTTATAAAACCCAGCTCAGTGATTTTGCTCAATGTATGCCTGATCACTGAGTAGCATAGCAAAAAAATCTGTCACAACCAAAGGGTGCAGTGCTGCAGTACAATGTATGTGAAACCATTGCCTGCAACAGCATTGCTTAATGTTAACAATAAGAGTCTTGCCTGTAATGTTGTAAATCAAATGCTACTGAAGCTTTGTAATATATCAAGTTCAAGCAGCATAACAAAAACAAAACAAAACAAAACAAAACAAAACAAAACAAAACAAAACAGCATTTTTCAGCTTAGAGAAAGGCATTGTTTGTTATCAAATAATGTCATGGTTTAGCTATTTGGTATGTGGGTTAATGGAGAAAAGGGCAAGTGTATACCACATCCAGAGGTGAGAACACTATCAGTTATCAGTCTTGATCACAGAAGAGTTTCAACACACTCCCAGCACTGTAGTGATAACACACTGAATGCAGACTCTTTAGAACCTAAGTGTCAGCATTCACTATGCATATGTCATAACAATTACTTTGGGTTCAGGGGCAGAAAAGTCAAACAGCAAGTATCAAGCACAACACTAAGAGATATACAGTAATTCAGGGTTAAAGTGCAGGCAATGGATTAATGAGCTTTTATTTCTTTCTACCACTTCTTCCATAATATCCAATTGCCGAAACTGTGATCCCTCTCAAATAGTAAGGGGAAAATTATGGTCCTGTAAACCCCTCCCCTATCTGCTTCTTTTCCTAAGTCTACATGCAGTCCTACTCGGTCAGTTAGTTTATGGATGAGTTCCTACATATGGTCCACATACTCTCTTTGGGGAAACAACCAAAAAACACATCACCACCACTCTCCCCAACACTTAAAATATTTTGTTATGGATCAATGAGAGAGGAAGTTTTCTTAATTATAAAGCTGAATGCAGGAGGATTCTCATTTCACTAAGCACAGAATGTATCAACAAGACATAAAAGCTTGCAAATCCTGCCAGAATAATGGGTAAAACTACACCAATAAAATTGAACACCTCAAGCACAATCACATGGTAGCAAAGTGGATATCCTTGAAGATTCTCCCATGAAAACTGGTATTTCAGGTTTTTTAAAAATTCCTGGGAGTGTATTTTGATGTTACTTTTTTTCTACTATGTGGTTAAAATATCTCAAGTGTGCCACCATATACTCTAACCACATCTTCTGGCAGCTGTGTTGACAAAATTTTAAAGACATGGAAAACAACATCTTTCTCCAAATTACATGCTGTGGGAAGTAATATCAGGGCAATATCTGAAATACGAAGCACAGAAATGAAGCCATCCACATTGTTCTTCAGTGTCAAATCCCTAAAGGTATGCTGTGTGTTTCACAGCAGAAATAAATAATGTTTTATGTTCTCAAGAGATTGTAATCCAAATTATAAGCGAGTTGCTGGACTAAGAGAATAAAAAATAAGAGTAAGGCATACAAGGCACCTGTATCTCTGTAACAATTGTTACATATGTATATAAATATTTGTGTAAAAAATATTTTCACTTATTAGCCTCCTCTCCACCTCCTTCACTTATTTCTTTACTTATCTCCTGTAAGCCATGGCTTTCTGCAGAAATGAGTTTTCAGAATTTATTTATATAAGTCTTTTAGGTTTTAACTGTTGATATATAAATATATAGAAGCTACATGCATATACCTTTTATGAGCTTATATATAACACAGCGTTAAAACAGAGAATTACCTTAGTTTAGATCCAATTATTAGACATGAAAATATATAGAAAAAATAAGGACATGCAAGTATTTCAGTATCTGATTTTTTCAGAGATATGAATATTACTAGGTATGAATATTTAGTCTTCAAAGTATGAATAGACAGATCAAGGGAAGAAAACAGCTGTAGGTAAAGCTAAGTAGAATAAACATTTAGATTTTACTGGAAAGGGTGATTGAACTGGGGAGGGAAAAAAAGGGATCTTGGGAAACATGGGAAGTCTTTGGAGACTAAAGTGATGTATTCACTAGAATTACATAACGATCTGTGCCTAAAGTGTGCCTCTATCAATACTTTCAATTAAGGCACTTTATTTGTTCCAATAAAGAAAACATCTTTCCCTTATTTATCCTAAGTCCTAGAAGTGAAATTAAAGGCTTTTCATCAACATTATATTGTATTTTGCTATAATTAAAACTGTAAAGAATAATTATATGACAGCTTTGGATATAGACAAAAATAGAGTAAGATGTTAATAGATGATATGCAGAAATAGACTATATACCTAGTCATTAGCAGTCAGGGGGAAAAATCTTAATATCAACTGGTCATTTAGAAATGCTATTGAAAACATTTTTTATACCATTGTGGGCAAATGACTCAAAAAAGAAAAGGAGCAAAAGTGCCTTAATTTGCCTGTTTCCAACAGTGAAGACAAGCGGCAGTATAAAAATACCTCTTGTTACCAGCTGCATGGAAATGCTGTGTCATCCTGGATTCAGACATCATTGATTATACTAGTTAAGTGCTGAAAACTCATTGGATTTCAATAGCAACTTACAAAATCAAATAACATTACCTGCTCCTTCAGCTCTAGCAATTTCAGTGTTCTCTCAACTGAACCTAGAACTTGAGTTAAATCTCCTTTGCTATTTGGTATGATCAGAAAACAGGTATGGGTCACTTGAATGTAAGGTTCAATTTCACTCATCCTTTCAGTCTGAAGGGGAAAAAAAAGTGTAGGCAAATAGAAGGCTAATTGAGAGGTCCTGTGTTTTATCTTGGGTAAACCAAGTTTGCTTCTTAATTAGAAAGGAGCAGAAAGAAAAGTCTTTCTAAATTCTGAAGTAGGAACCTGCCTACTGTTGCTAAGATTTTAATTGCTGATGACTTGTGCTTTCTACTGATCCCATTACCTGATTAATGGTTATTATTATTATTTGTTACTTGCAAAGAGCCTGAGGTGCTAAAGGCACTTCAAAGAGAAAATAAATGATGTGGTCCCTTCCCCAAGGAGCCTACAGTCATGCAATATGAAAGATGACACAATAAGTGAGAGCAATAAAGAGCAGCAGCAGTAGAGTGAGAATAATTACATGGTTACTTAGGTTCATTTTATACACAACTTGATGGTACTGCTGTTTGCTTGATTTGCGTCTGCTTTTTTTTTTTTTGAGTGGAAAGGAGCATATGGGTGTAAGAGCACTGGGTAACTAAAACAGATTAGAAAAGTAAGGTCTTTTAACTCTGTGTGTACATCATGTGCATGAACATGTGTATGTGTGTATGTGTAGAGGGTGAGTGGTACAGTAAAACAGAAATGAGATTAGATTGTAGCAGCTACAAAGAGAATTAGATGAGATAGACTGTGAGAATGAAGACTGAAATAAAAGAAGGTGAAGAAATAACAAAATGGAGATTGTCTTCTCAAGATATCTTCAATGAGTACTCATATTGCATGTCCAAATGAACTCAGCAGAAAGTCAGGATGGATTCTTGCTTCTGGTCTGGATAAGATGAAATGTAGTCATAACATCCATTAGGGGATTTAAGGCTGGTTAAGATGAAAGTAATAGTTCCTCTAAGGAACAACAGTGGAGAAACACCAGAATCCATAACTTCTGCTTACAGTTCTTTTCTTTTTTTGTGAAACTTCAGCATGCTCTTAGTTACTACAGGACAGGTAACTTATTCAGCTGGACACTGTATCTATCTACTTCATTATACTTACTTATTTTCAAGTGAATTTCTTTTTTGAATTTTTCAGTTGGTTTTGTCTTCTTGCCTCCTGTAGTGGTAAATTTCATATTGTATACCTGTGTTGAAAAGAAAATTTTATTTCTAACCCCTGCTGATGTAGTAAGCTTTGAGTCCATCACAGTGCTTCTCTGAGGCTCAGCCCTGGTGCTCCAACTAGGTATCACAGAATCACAGGATCATAAAGTTTGGAAAAGAGCCCTAATATCACTGAGTAAAAGCATTAACTAGCACCAGAATGTTCACTACTAAAACGTATCCCCAAATGCCACACACCTTTTAAATACTTCCATCTAATGCCATTTGAAATGCTGCAGCTTATTCCACATAGCTGCTGCTCCACATCTTGTGTTAGATGTTCTAGAGTTTCTTAAATTCTACTGCTCTTATGTGTGGGTTAGGAATGGCACTTCTAAAGGCTTTGGCCCTGAAAGCTCTCTAAGATCCATTCACTGTAACAATTAAATCTCTATAGATCTCCATGGCAATGTAGACAACAAGCTCATGTACAGAAATTTACATAAGAACACCTAGATATAGGTGTTCTGGACTTGAAGGTTATCTTGCAAGGTTACTTCACTGCCTATATTTAGGTCTTCAAAGTATGGCACAAGATCCCACTTTGCGTAGCTTGCTTCTAAAAGGCATATTTCAGTAAAGCAAATTTTAACCTGCTGTACCCATTCTCAATATTACTAATTACTGTGTATAATTTATGTTTGTAATTAAATTGCAGTATGAAAGGAAAAGCTATTAAAACATAACTTGAAAATCCTACTTATTAGGAAACATGTTCAATATTTACTAATTAGTATTTTATCTTAGGGTAAAAATAATAAACAATTCACGTGAAAATAATTTTTCATTACAAAAGATAGTAATCATGTATTTTAATTATGGATAGGACTGAATCATAAAGCTCACTTCTACTTTTCTTTTAGAATGTGAATGTTCCCTAAATTTCAGAACATTTTAGGTTTTGTCCAATTTTTAGCCAATTTTGTATCATTTTCTCTACTTAAGACCATTCTTCTTGAGGCACTAGTGTTTGCAATAGTATTTTTACACATTGTCTCTGCAGGAACTGATTTCTACTTGCTGAAATATTTCACAAAACAATAGTTTCCTTTATACAATACTAGAGACCTTAACAGGATTGGATTTCTTGGACTATCAAGTCAAGCATATATATCATAATCCATTTCATAGACTGAAAAAATTCACATATAAATTTTTTCCTGATCTAACTATTCTTCTGGTCATGGATATCCTGTTCAGAGTATTTCAGATGAAATCTCATCTGTGTATTTGATAACCTAAATATTGCTCTGTTTCTACTGTCTTATTCAATACAACCGAAGTTTCCATTTGCTACTTTCATTGTCACATCTGATGGCATGTTGTAGTCAACTAAGGTAGTAGTTGCAAGTAGTCTTGACTGCAAAAAGACTGATTTTTTTTTTTTTAATTTTTATTTTATTTTATTTTTAGCTTAGTTAGAAGTTTATTCTTCCTTCACAGAGGGAAGAAAGTCTCAGGGTGCCATTCATCTCATCCCAAGGCAGACACCTAAAACTGGGTAAAGTCCTCAGTTCCTAAAAGTGTATTTTTCTTTGTTGACTGGAAAAGGAGTTTGAGATGATCAGTTCTGGTATAAATGTCTAAATGTGCCATCCAAGAGTTGAACTAAATTTCACTCTGTACTAAGGGATCAGTAGCTTGAGTCTTTTCTCTTCTTCTTTTTCAACTTAAAATTTCATATTTTGTAAGTGAAATCCAATTTTCAGATAATTTTGAGTTCATGCGCTTTAATTTAATCTGATGTACTCCTCAAGATTACTCATATTTTTCTGGTTCATTTAATTCGTCCTCTGTTTTCACTGTGGTTTCTCAACTTAGACTTGTCAAGTGATGTAATTCAATAAAAGGTTAAAAAAAAAAAAAAAAAAAAAAAACTCACACATAGAAAAGCATTAAATAATAGCTGTCTTCCTAGTGTCAACTTCCTAGTATCAAAGTTAGCTTCATTCAATTCTCATAGTTTCCTCTCTGTCATTAACACATGAAGAAAAATATCTCAAACAGTTCTTTAAATAATCAATTATCCTAGTACAAATCTTCATTTTCTTCACATAGGCTGATAATTTCCATCTGGTACTGTTTCTATTGAAGTCCAGATACATGAATCCTAATACAATTCTCTTGCCTAGAAAATAATTTATCAAAAAGAATGAGCTATCTATTGCTCTAACATTTTTCAACAAACTTTAGCAAATCCATGCTGCATTCAATCCCATTTTTAGTTTTTTTTTTTTTTAATTTCAAAGACTATAGAAACATAAAACGGATAAGAACCCTAACAGGCTAAAGTGAAGCTAGGCAATATAATGAGGGTTTTATAATCAGAGATACATTCTTTTTCTTTAATTTTCCAAATAAGTAAGGTTATTCCCTTTGAAGCTTAACATTGCTCTTGCCTGGTAGTTTCAGCTAGAAATATATCTATCTATAGAAATATATATAGAGAGAGAAATTTTGGTATTAAAGAACAAAGGAAATAATGTTTCAATCTTTCATACTTTTCTTCTTTGTCTTATTATTCTATCAGCTTTGATATTTTTCTAACCTTTATATTATTTTTGACCATGCATTCATTCATAGACTTGTCTCTGTCCTCACTACATGGTTTATCTTCTACTTTCATGACTACACACCTACTGAAAACTTAAACAATACCTTTATATCTAATCCTTTTTAACTTTGCAGTTGCTTTCCTTATAGCCTTCCATAATTTCATGACATCTAGAGTTCAGAACATGCACAAACTTACATGAGTATTATGGTCAACTCTACAGGTTGCCCAATTGTTTCAAAATCAGTTGAAGTGTTTCCTCTCTTCAATCACATATATGAAATGTCTAACAGATCCAAATTTGGTGTTACATGCTCCCTCACATATTCTTCAGAAGTTGTTTACCTCTTTAATAGTATTCATTAATTCTAGCTCTATTTTATTCAATAAAATAACTTCATCTTGAAATAAATCTGTTGCATAATCAAATGCTGTTCTGACTTTACCCAGCAAAGAGTAGCCACAACTTTTTCCACCACCAAGGATTTTACTGACAAGGTACAGTTAGAAGTCTGGATTCAGATCAGAAGAATCCACATCTATTCCTTCTTAGCTGCCACTATGATTGCTGACAGAAACTCCTTTGATGTGTCTGTAGTTAACTTTCATACTTTCAGACTATTACTTTCAGTAAGATTTCAAGTTATTTCCTGTAATCTCCATACTCCTTATCCACCAACAAGGATTGCTTGGTTTTTGCTTTCATTAGATTATAATGGATAAAAAAAAGAAATTACTTAGACATCACAAACCCAGTCTTATATGCATTAGGGTTTCTAGAGCAGAAAATATTTTTAATAATTTTATCAATGTCCCATTTGGCTGACTGTGGCATTAATATAATGTCATTGGGTGTTATTAATCTATTCTACTTTAGGAATCCACAACATATCTAAACACCACTGCAGATGAGGGACATGCCTTTAGTCAGAGTTCAATAGTCCAGTTGATACCTGATTCTCCTATCTATCATCACTGTAGATTGCATGAACCTGTTCCTGAGGAATACACACTTTGACTATTATCCATATTGAGAAACCAGCTCATAACAAACATCCCTAGAAGAGGTCGCAGTATGTTCTTTGAGCACAACCCACATAAGGCTAATGTCTGTATCACCCCTTGACTACTCTCAGTTTTGGATGGGCTGTTGTTACCTGGGTTGAGAGGGGGATGATCACATGCAGAGGGAGTTTGACAAAGATTTTACCTCTGACTGAGGAAAGCAGACATCAAGGAAGAATTAAGCACAAAGGCCAGAACTGGGACAGAATTACATATCCTATGCACAGAACCTAGCATCTCATCTCCAAATTTGATCTGCAAAGTAAAACAATCACTCCAGATGGCCAACATTGTCATGGCATATGTGAGAAATGCACTGTGGTATATTTTGGGAAGTTCTGAAGGATGTGCTTATATGACCTACAGTATCCTGTGATATTCAAGTCCTTAGAAGAATATGTGTGAACACCAACTTCTAGTGACCTGGTGTGTGGGCAAGATGATAAACTAATAACAGTATTTGCCAAGGATGTTGATGAATCCCATGGAAATCCTCAAGGTTAAGAATTATCTGATAGTAATGAAGAAATACCCCCATACCATTGGCCAATGACCCAACTTGGGAGATCATATGCATCTCCAGAGATACCCAAGGAGTGAGTACAGGATAGAGGATATCACAAAGCTGGTACATTGCCTACTCTGAGACTCTCGTGTCAGACCTCATTGAATAAGCTTTGGAAGTCAGACAAAAATACGAACTTCACCTACGTGGTATCTTGTCTATGTCCTCTTGAACCTATTCCTATAGCTTCTAATAAGATTCAGTTTTAAGCCCTGAGTGAGTATCAGCAGAAGTCTGGTAAATGCAGAGGCAAGCAAGAGGAATTGAAGAGAATAATTTAGCCTCTGAAAAGATTTGGATGATCACCTCTGGTAGATTTGTATTAATTTTTTTTTCTGCACTAGGTGAAAATAACCTTAAGTCCACTGAAGTAAACAGAGCAAAATTTTTAAAAGTTTGAACTCTTCTGGCCCCAGATGTTTAATATTTAGTAATTCTATCTAGTGTAACGCTAATTTTAGTCTTTATCTAACACAATCCCATTTAGATGCATAAAAATATTCAAAAATCACAAGAAACCTGATCAATAGGAGGAAATATGCAATTAGTCTGGCCAATACATCTTGTGTTTTTGAAACATAAATAAATGTTCTGATGTGTTTAGTTGGCCAAGATCTGGAATAGTTTGTAGTAGTAGGTGTCTCATCTCATTACTGTTCTCCAATTCTGTCATTCTTACATTATTTAAGTAAATTCCAAACATGTATGTTGTTACTGGTTTAGAGTTCCGACTGTTACCAACAATTTAAAGTTAATTGTCTCAAATCAAAAGAGAGTTTATGAGATTTTGTTGCTGCAAAATTTATCAACTTTTCTCTATCCCACTGAGGCTGACTTTGTACAATCAGTGACTTCATCATGATCAGTTAAATGATTCCAAAACCACTCTGTGGCATTTTAGTTAATTTCTCTACTAAGGGAATTTTCTTTTTTTTTCCTGTCCCTAAAGATGGGTTGACATTCAGTTATGATGTGACTACCTGTACCAGGAGAATTATTAATGGACATTTCATAAGAGTTGCTTGGTATAATTTTGTTAGTGTTTAATTAGTCCAAAGTTAAATAATAAAATGAAGTTTGGAAGTTGAAGACTCTTTCTGATTTTTTAAAATTTCTGCATAATCTATATTAAAACATTTTTTCTATATGTATGTTTTTATGTCTGACAACTTAAGCCTGACAGAGTCTACAATGGTCTTGGCACTTAAATCCTCCTTGCCTCCTAGAAAATCTTCCTTGTTGATGCTCATGCTATGTATTGTTTACAAATTAACAGCAAATAGAACTTTCATCTGGTGTTCAATGCTTCTACAACATAATGGGTGCATGCTAATAGCAAGCTGTGGTTGTCAATGGCAACAACACAGCTCCTGCATTGAAAAGCAAGTACCATTTAGTGAGAGCAGACATGCACATCCCCGTTTGCTGAACTCCACCAAAAATTTTGCTATGGCAGTAGCTGAATCAACAATACCTCTTCTGCTGGATGCCATAAGCAGACAGTAGTCAAACAAATTACATGCAAAACTGAAATGGCAGGGGCTTTGCTCCTTGGAACTAAACAGAGGGCTGAGGAGGGGTCATCAGGACAGTTTGTCTCAGAATTAGCTACCACAGCATTGAGACAGGCACCTGAAATCCTTGAGGTAGTAAGAGAAAAAAGAGGGCCATTCAGTTAATGTACACAAGCAAAAAAGCAAACAAATTTAAAAAACCTTGTCAAGTCACCTTTTTTTTTTTTTCTGAAGCTCATATAATTTCAGCCATTTCTCCTTTGCTGGGAAACCATAGCAACTTTAAGCTCTGGTTTTGTTCTGCAGTGCAAATGCACAATTGGATTTAAAGTGGTGGATTGAATGTTGTTTAATGAAGAAGAAAATATTTCAGTTCAGAGTCTATTGTATCGAAAGTTCAGCTCCATTTTGTGATACACTGATACAACTTATGTATTTATATGGTTTAAGCTATGTTTGCAAGGAAATTAACTACACTTGGGATTCACCCATAAAAGTCAAAGGAGCCGACTGACATCATTGCAAGGCCACTCAGTTATTTTTGAAAGGCCATGGTGATTGGGTGAGATTCCTAAGGATTCCTAATCTCCTTTTTTTCATGAAGAGGAAGAAGGAAGGTCTGGGGAACCCCAAGCCAGTGGCCTCACCTATGTTCTTGGGTAGATTATAGAGCAAATAAACCTGGAAAATCTTTATAGACACACAAGAGACATGACAGTGATTGGAAACAATAAACATAGGTTTACAGAGGAGCAATCATGCCTGAGCAGCCTGATAATATTCCATGATGAAATTATTAGCTTAGTGGATGGATGCAGTGTAATACAAGGCAGTGCAGATGGGCTGTCCTGCCCCAGGCTCGTGGAGCTCTGGGATAGGATGGCATGGGTCTGGCAAGGCACAGGAGGTTCTGGGATGGGTGGGGACAGCACACATATACCCAGAGTGGAGGCCTCATTGCACAGTTCAGTGGGATTGTTTCTGCCCCGACTCCTGAGTACTGCCTGGCAATGCAAGGGAAACAGCACTGGGGAAAGTCAAGGAAGGACGCTTGGGCCTGGTGCTTTCCCTCCCAGAGCCAGTGAGGCCCTGGCTGCAGGATGAGTACATCTGAATGGGTAGCGAGGTGCCCTGATCTTGGAGGAACTATGCCTGGGCTGTGCAGTGGGGAGGACTCAGGCAGGCCCTTGGGGCTCCCATGGGAAGGGTAGGGTGCGAGCCTGGAGATGCAGGAGGAGCATTCCTAGCCCTTGGGGTCCAGTATGCTGCAACCCTGCAGAGGACAAAGGGACTGAAAGGTAGGGGAACACAAGGCTTGGTGCCATGGTACAGGTCACAGAATCATCTGAGCTGGAAGGGACGTGGGAGGATCCAGTCTCCAACAGCCATTGGAAGGTTCTGGAAGGCTCCCTTGGCAGTTGCCACAGCAGTTGCTATTGTAGCTGAAGGCTGCACTTCAGCCTGGCACGTGTGCTCTGGCTCTTAAGGTAGCTAAACCTCACCCTCTTATTCCATTCCTGCAGCCCACGCTAGTGGTACTGGTGAGGCCAGGGTTTGACCCCAAACCAGGGACCTGAGGAGGTGATGTCGCTGTGCCTGGCCCAGTACTGGCAGCTGAAGAAAAAGCCAAACAGGGAAAAATGGAAAGCTTCCAAATCCTTGAGGTACTAGCTTGGAGAAGCACTTCCCATAGTGGGATTAACCACAGATGAGTCAGACTAGTTGGAAGGATGAAGTTGGGATCTTATCAACTAGAAATCAGCTTTGCAGGAATGACTTATGGGTCCTGATCTATAACAATAACAAGCTGATGGAGCAAAAAGTCAAGAAGATTTAAAAAAAAAAAAAAAAAAATTTTGACTGTATTTTTAACTGTGGTGCTGGATTTAGCAACTGGACTTTCCAACCGGATTTTTCACTTCTAAATTTCCAGGCTGCTGGCTTTTTTGAGATCTGGAACATACCAATATGGAAAATGTACTTTCTTAGAAAGAACTGTTAATAGAGTTAATTATACCACAGTGAAATACAGAGTTTTATCAATTATTGTTTGGTTATGCTTTTGCTTTTCTTTTAATTCTTTTGCTGGCTTTATATTTTGGTTTACTGTTTATTGATTTTCTGCTTTCAGGTGATCACCAATCTGTAAATTAGAAACACTATATTAAATATTATACTTCTATACTAGGCTATGCTACACTAGATCCAAGAGGCCTTATGATGCCCATGAAAATTGCTCTCAATACAAATTTTTGAATACTTCTGAAAAACAGAAGTTGAGATGTGATATGTTGTTGCACAAAATATGGATACCTCTAAGGAAGAAAGAGAGAAAGAAGGTATAACTATTTAGTGTTTAATAACTCTAATTTTGTCTGAACTTTGGAGCCTAGTACAAGAGCCATTTGCCTCTTTTCTTTTCCTTAACTAACTTATCCACCCCTTAAACTATTGCTGGAATTTGTGAAAATGTGATTTTCAGATAGAAATAAAGTCACCTGGAATGAAGCACTGTACAACGTTGTTGACTTCATGCATGGTATGAATACCACTAGAGAAGGAAATGAAATAGAAAATATTTGTTGTTGTGTTTACATTTGCATGACACACAAGTCTCACAAGTAGTGTCTCAATGAAAAGGAAAAATTAATGTAAATTATATACATGTGTGTATATATATATATGCACACTTGATTTTGGTTCACAATAATTTTTCTGCCATAAAAATTCATAATAAATAAAATCAAAATACTAGATATAGAAATAATTTACTTTGGAGAATAAAACCAATCTAATTGTGTGATCCTTGCCATCTCATTTTCCCATCAAAAACCTGTTCCACCATGTAATGGAAGGCACAATTAACCAGACTTACTGTGTCAATGTTCTCCAGACCAATCTGAGTTGAACAGGCTGGTGAAGTGTCTGTCCTGGTTTCAGATGGAAAAAAAGTTAATTTATTCTCAGTTCTGTTACAGTGTTGTGTTTTGGATTTGGAGTGAGAATGGTGTTGATGAAATGCTAATGTTTTTGCTTTTTGCTATGTTGTGTTTATCTTAAACCAAGGATGTTTTTTCCATTGTCTCATGCTCTGACAGTGAGGAGGGATGCAAAAGAAACTGGGAGGGAGCACAGCTGGGACAGGTGACCCAAACTGACCAAAGGGATGTTCCACACCACAGAACATCTTGCCCAGACTTGGCGGAGTTACCCAGAAGGGCAGCCTATCTGGGTTCGGGAAAGGGGCTCTGACATTGGTCAGAAAGTGGTGAGCAATTGCATTCTGCATCGCTTGGGTTTTCCTTTTTACTTAGATTTACCATGGTTATTATATTTTATTTATTTTAAAATATTAATCTGTTCTTATCTCAACATACAATTTTTACTTTGATACTCCTCCCCATTCCCCTGGGGCAGGGGGGAGAGAGAGTGAGGAGTTGAGCAAGCAGCTGTGTGGTGCCTAATTTTTCAGCTGGGTTTAAAACCATGATAGTGTCACGGAGGGTTAAGTGATTTAGTGGCCCACTAGTTTACAGATTATAGGGAATTGCTTTTAGGTCCAAGTCTGGGTAGGTCTGTCAGCCAGGGAAAGGTAAAAAAAGGGTACTCAGGTGGATTATAAGTGTTCCAGAGACCACAACAGGGCTCTACAAAGATTACATTTATAGGATAGGTATAGAATATACTTACAGATATATTCTGTGTGTCTTACCCATGAAAATTTGAATTCAAAGAGAATTACTTCCCGAGGTTATTGTAGAAAATTCTGTCCAGGTAAGAATATACAGCTTTTGAAATATACCTTGTCTTTCAAAGAATGGAAATTTTTTTCAGAACTTAAAGATACCCTATATCCAAATGGGTAAATTTTTAGTATTTCTGAAAATAACTTTTGACATTGGAACATCAAACATGATACCAGTTTTTTAAAAAAATTTTTGAAGTGATTTAATAAACTATAGTCCCATTTTACTATACTTCCCGTGAAAAACCCGATCAGATGGGTTTTTATCAGCTGATATTCCAATAATATGAAAGTCAATTTGTCTGTTTAAGCATGTCAGGATTAACAGAGATCAAGAGAGAATGACTCTGCTCTATATTAGTTTTATAAGCATTTAAAAAGTGCAGGTTAAAACATCAAATGTTTGAAACTGCAGCTATGTGAAGGCCTTGACTGCAGGTGATAATGCTATAAGCCTTTGTACATTGTGTAGTAGAGGCACCAAAGCTGATTCTCACATTTATTCAGAGGCATAAGATTTGGCATAGAAATCTGTCCTGGGGTGACTGTGTATCCCCCAATCATCTGTTGGGTGCAAAGGGGAGGGAAGCACAGTTTGTTTTTCCCCGGGAAAACTCTGCTCATCGGAGTGACCTTGAAGCAGGGGAGTTGGAACACAGCAAGACGAAAGAAGCTCTGTTGTTTTTTTCCCCAGCAGTTAGTTAGTTTAGTGCTAGTGTAGTTAGATGCTGTAGAATAGCTGAAGATTTTTTTGCTTTTTTTTCCCTTTTTTTTTTCCTTCCTTTTTTTTTTTTTTTTTTTGCCCTCTCCTCGGAACTGTTCCAACCTCTCCGGACTAAGGACCTGGGGAAGCACCAGGGGCCTCCACGGGGTCCCACCCCACCAAGACCAGCCCTGCACATCTCCTTTTCTCCCAACGCCAGCGGAGACGGAGCGGTGGAGCACAGTGACAACCCTCAAGAGGAGACTTTCTTTAAGATTGTTATCCCTCCGTAAGCGGCACGAAGCTCTTGTCATCGGGTATTGTGCTGGGAGTGCTTTGCCTGTTTAATAAACAGGTTTTTTCCACTTCTCTCTAAAGAAGTTTTTTCCCAAACCGGTTAGGGGAAGAGAGGGGGGCCCCGTGGGAGAGTTTCTCCCAAAATCTGCCTAAAACCACCACAAAATCAAATTTTACAGTTTAATTGAGTAAAAAGAAAGTGTGGATTTCTGTAAAAAACCAAAATTTGAATCTCAATAGCAAGATGAAAATCTGGAAAATATTTATTCTTTAAATGTAAGTTGAGGATGAGGTTTTGTCTTGGTTTTGAAAGGCAATTGTCTGCCAAGGAAAGTTAGAGCCTCCCTTGGAACGGATAATGTAAACCCCCTTCCCTCCAAATTATTATAATTTTGCAATTAGGGGCTTTCAGGCAGAGAGATGGGAATAGGAGTAGCAGTTCTTTACTAGGAATATTTTTAAAAAGAAGGAAAATACAAATGTAATAGTAAAAAAAACCAAAAAAACCCAAACCAAAACAAAACAACAACAAACAACAACAACAACAACAACAACAAAAAAAAAAAAAAAAAAAACAGGCAAGGAAGCAAACAAAAAATCCTGGAAAAAGCCCTGACAGAGTCAGGGATATGACCTGGCACCCTGGTGGGCAGGGTGGGGGAAGCAGTCCAAATAAATCCTCCTGGAGTAACAGATGTGGTTCTGTGGAGTAGAGATGGTCCTGTAGAAAGTCCAGTGGTGACAAGATGGGTCCAGTCTTCCTCCGGGAATCCAGTGGAAAAACCAGATCCCTTGTGTCCTTCAGTCCCAGTTTTTATCCAGCTAGGAACAGTTGGCTCCTCCCCCACTGGGTGGAGCATCTCACAATGGGATGATGGAATGTGTCATGTCATTGGTGGGCCCTAATGGCCCATTATCAGAAGATGTCCCCCTGGAGGATGGAGGGATGGTGAAAGAGATAAGAAACACTGCCCCACCTGGATTTAATGGCTGGGCCATTATCAGAAGGCATCTGCCCCCCTTCCCCCCAGAAGGGTGAGAGAAGGATAAAACATCTCCCAAAAAACAGCTTTCCAACAGATAATATATAATACACATTTTATGTTACATAATCCAAGACAGGTTTATATTACTTCTTTATCACACAGGAAGATACAAAAAACTGTACACTCACTTTGAGTATATATTGGGTTCATCATGGCAGACATTTAGAAATGTGATTTTTTGTGAACTTTGAATACAGATCACCTGACTTTTCAATAAAGCTGCTGCATAACATTCATGCTATTTCTTTAAAAAATAAATGGTTACCATATTTTCCACAATTTTCACAGATTTATTTCCATTAGTTTTTGCTTATTTCTATTAATAGAAACAGTTCCTTATTTATAACTGTAATAAAACTACTTTTCTATATTATTTGCAGGACCACAGGTAAAGACTTTACCACATTGTAAAGACCTGTTTCCATCTCAACAATATGTCCAGGATCCAAGTCCAGGAATTAATACAAAAACCATTAATCTTTTCACATCTAATGGATATTTTGAGATTTTTTTTTCTTATAGAGGATCATGACCCAAAATATCATTCTTAATCTGTATATAGAGAAATAAATAAATAAATAAATAAATAAATAAATAAATATAAAAATTCAAGTGTTCTATTTTTTTAACCACTTCATGAAAAGTTTTCTTCACTGTCACTTTGTGGAACAGAAAAAAATGTCAGTAAATTATTTAAATAATTGGTATTATAAACATTCCATCCCACTATCTGATTTTTCCATTTGGTTGTTACAAGAGATGTCTAAATTTTCATAGTAAAGAGGACAGCAAAATTACCAGAGGAAAGAGTGCTCAATCCATCCCTCTCCTACCTATTTGATGAAAGGGCCAAGAAGAGATGACAAGAGACTGGGGAGCAATTTCAAGTCAGCAGGAGAGCACCTGAAGAGAAGCACAAAGGAATTCCAGCCATTCCAGCCAGCAAGAAGAGGCCCAGCTTGCCTCTAGGCATCATGGGGGATAAACATTAGGACTCAGAGGCATGTGCATGTCTGTAGGGCTGTGATCTTGTTGACATCACAGAGGTGTGGTGGAGTGATCCCTGTCACTAGATTGCTGAAATGAAAGGATTCAGGCTCCTTAGGAAAGACAGGGAAGACAAGATGAGGGTGATACCTCCAAATAAATTGCATCACCAAAGTTTTGCTGAACTTAGTTGCTGCCCTTTGCAAGCAGATCTTGACAAAAATTCTCCTATTTCAGAGTACCTTCAAAAGAACAGTGGTGTACTCATATAACCTCACCCAATAATCAAAGATTCAATTTAAACTTTTTGAATATTTGTTTTTTTCTAACTGTACTTATCACATTCCTTAATAAAACTAGAACTCAATGTACTATGGATGGATGCAGATTATTAGCCTCATCTTTCCCTGGGTCATGGAATATCAAACCACTCATAACTAGAGACAATTGAAACATATCTGTAGGTTTACAAAGGATGTACTTCTAGTGGATGGGCAATAATACATTAGATTAATCAATGCTTGATTCTTTTTATCTGATCCATTGCATATAATTTATTTATAATGGTCCATTTAAAAATATTTTGTTATCTATCTATCTATTTATCTATCATCATTGTAAGTCACCCAAACAGCTTGCTGTTATTGGATATTATTCTGTTAAGAAAAAAAAGCCTCAAAATCCCCCTCACGAACAACTAAGCATTTTCAAGATTGATTGCAGAATCACTAAGATTAGCTAGTTGACACTGTAACCTTGAAAGGGAGGCACAATGAATATTAAAAAAAAAAAAAAAGTAATATCAAGCCTATAGACTTTTTTCTCAGAATGCAAGAGCAACAATATAACAACTATTTAGAGAGTTTGCCCTTGACTGAATCTTTGCTTGAGTGTTTCTCTGGAGTACTGTTGTATTTGGAAAATATAATTTTTTTCAATGAATTTCTTGAAAAGGAGGAAATGGACTATTCAATACAGTCTATAATTAATCTTTAGTGCTCATCTTTTTGACTGCACTCATTAAACATCATTGAGTTTGTATGTGTCATCTTGAAAAATCAGGTATCGTAAAGTAGGCACTCAAAAAGTGATTGTTATATCATGAATCACTTCATACAGACAGACCATGAATGCATTTAGGATCATTATTAGAAGAATGCTTTTAACATTAAACTAGTAAGGTTCTGGAACTGTCTTTTAGCTACAGTGTTGACAGCAAGAAACCTAAAAATATCATGTGAGCACAAGTCTCATGAGAGATTAAAAGACCACTACATGCCATAGTACAAGGGGTGGCACACCCCACATACTTAGGAACAATTTTGTCATACGATTAAATGGCACATAAATGTAAGGCATGGGAATGCATCCTATTTTGGTTCCCCGTTCAGCTTTTTAACTTATATATACACCCTTCTAAATATCTAAGAAACTAAGTCTTTGCAATTGAGTTTATGCAACAAGATTTTGGTAGCAGGAGTGGCTTCTGTGAAAACATGTCAGAAGTTCCCACCATGTCTGACAGACCCAATGCAGGTCAGATCCAAAACAGACCGACTGACAGCCAAAGCAGTCACATTTTCTCTTACATGACAGTTTTTACTCTACCACCAGAGGGAGGTGGAGTAAAAACTGCTGTGTAATAGAAAATGTCAGCGGGGACTGAGAATAGGCGACAGAAAAACCAAAATCAGTGAAGAAGGCGGGGAAGGAGTTGCCCCAGGCACTGGAGAAGATGTCCACCTACAGCCCAGGGAGGACCCCTTGTCAGGGCAGGTGGATGTGCCCTGAAAGCAGTTGTGACATTAAGGAGAGCTCAGAACAGAACAGGCTCCTATTTCATGGTTTGACTTATACAGCTAAATAGAAGAGGACCAGTTTGAGCTCAAGAACTGGCTCCCTGATCATTCAGTGTCTCACTGGGAGTTTACAACTCACCTCATATTCTGATGGCTCCAGTGTTCTGTCTGAAACAAATTCACCAAAGGGAATGTGATCTAAATAATGATGGAAATTGTTCAGTGCTGCTTTGTTTGGAAGGAAGGTGTTGTTCCTGCACCTCTTTAAGCAATGTAGACATATCAAGAAGTTATTTACAGCATTGGTAGGAACTAAGATACTCCTACACTGTCGCGGTGCTGTTCCTCACGCTGATGAGTGAGGCCACGGGCTAGCTCAGTCTCGTGCACCGCGGCAACGTATGAGGTCGGGGTGGCGAGCCGGGCGAGCCACTTCCTCCCTGTGGGGTCTTGGTTCCCCTCTCAGCGACGGTCAGCAGATGGCAAATGCGACCCACGGCAGCTAATCAAAAGGCGGACTCCTCTGGGCTCAGTTAAACAGGATTTTATTCAGGGGGAGAGGCAGCACAGGGCTCAGCACTCTCTGACCCACCGCCCAGAAGAGACCCCGGGGGCAGGCGTGCACGAGCTTTTAAGGGTGGGTGGAAACGGGGGTGGTGACAACAGGTCAGCCAGTCACAGGGATCGGGGGGTTAACCGGGGGTGTGAACCATGGAACTGGGGACCAACCACAAAATGAGGGGAGGGGGTCTCCCGGGCCCCAGCCTATCACTCGGCACCCTTCCCGGAGGATTCTAGAAGCCAGGGAAGGGTCTCTGAGTGACAGACAAGGCGACCACGAGGAGGAGGAGGGGGGGATTGACAGCGACAGGTGCAGGGAAGGGATGAATGACAGGAAACGTCTGATTTTACAATAGACAAAACAACCGATGCAGAAGGGAAAACCAATGCAGAACACAGGGGTATACAGTGAACTAAACCATTATAAAAATAACTTTAAAATATTACAAAAATAACTTAATAACTTAATAAAAACAATTCTCACACAACCACACTACACTATTTACTATTTAAGAGGTTTCTTACCCTGTTGATTAAAAATGAAGTTGTTGGTATGATACCACATGATGCAATTTCTCTGTTAATAAGTTGCTATCAATAAGTACAAATTAAAAGCATTAAATAGACAATGACAAAAATGAGTTTGTTTCCATTGGTTGGGAATGCTGAAAGCTAGGCAAGATTTGGGGTAAAGAATTTTCAAATAGCAATGCTATTTCTAAGATTTTTTTTTTAACAGGTTGATAATTAAGGTAGTGAATATTGATTTGATGTTCCTGCTTTTACAGAATAATGTATAATATGAAATAAAACACTTATGCAAACTTTTCACAAATGCTTTTTAATCTCTTAGTGAATGCCTGACTTCAAACTATGGCAGGTTTGAAGTCAGGCATGAAAGAGTCTGTAGAGAAAACAATACAGCAATATAGAGGACATCATTCTGTGATTTCAGAGTAAAGCTGGAAAATGTGGTCCATCTAATGTTTAAATTAATCTGAAATGTGTGTTAGTTTGTTTTTGTTCAGTTATTGTGAAATCATTTTCCCAATGGATCATCCCTGCTCCCCCCCGATATGTTTGATATAATCCAGGTTATCTCCTTCCTCACCCAGCTGTCCATCCTAGACCTGCCTTTTACCCCATCTACATAAATGTCCATCCTCCCTAATCCCTGCCCCTGGTTCTAGAGAGTTCCCCAACAGTCCTTGTTGTCCCAATCCCCTGCCTAAACTCTTCCCAGGGATCCCCCTATTCCACAAGGCCAGTGGCTTCTCTCTCTCTCTTGGAGCCCTGGCTCCATTTTTGCCTTGGCTAGCTTGAGAGACAAACCACAGTTGGAACAATTTTTCCTCAGGGCCCCAAAAATCCCAGGAGTAGCTGTGAATCTTTTCCTTTAGAGAGAGCAGGTCCCGGTCGATGGCAAAGGAAAGTCTGCACTTGATCCAGGGGGAAATCAGGGCTTTATTCAGTCTTTCTCCTGTGGACTGGGTCAGGAGCCTCTTCCCTGTCCTCCAGTCAAGAGAGATTTCCACATCCTTTTCTGGCTTATACCCAGGGGAAGGGGCTAAAGCCAGGGTCAAGCCACTACCCAATCAGGGATAAGGTGGGAGTGGAACAAAGTTGGGTTACATTCCGGTGTGGGAGAATGGATGGGGAAAATGATCAGGGACAAACCTCAGGATGTTACATTTTCCAGGGGAACAGGGGAGTACAGAAGAAACCATTACAAAACCCAATATAAAAATAAAATACAATATAAACCCAAATAATACACAGCAACAAAGGCCCCATTGGTCCATGTGACCCTTTCCACTCCCACAGTCTTTCCTATAGGTTGTCATGTTGTGAGCCCCCCTCAATCTCCTCCCTGTTGTATCTCTGATTGGTTGAAGAATTGTACCCTTCCCATGTACCTCCTCCGCTTAAAAGGTTGTGCATAATGCTGATTTTCAGCTTTTCGTCACTGCCTCCCCTTGGGGAATAAACTCCTTTGAGAAGAACACGGAAGGCTCCTCCTTGTCCTTTGTCCTGATCCAAGACTCTCTACCACTGGCTGCTGTTGAGAGCAGAAGCAGCCCTGCTCTCCACCAACACTCGGGTCAAGGCCAGACCCAGAGGTGGCCAATCCTGGCGTGGACCAGGAAGTGAGAGCTAGCTCAGGCAATTTCTCCGGCAGCCACATCAGCCATGAACTAAATGCTTTTAGTCATTTTTTTTTCTACCTGAACAACCCCCTCAAAAAATGTTCCTTACAGGGTGAAGAAAAGAAGGATATGAAAATGCATAAATGTTTAATACTTGTGTCATGTCTGCTTTTTGTCATTAGTCAATACCTGGTCCAAATACCAGGCAAGCAAAGTGGCTTGTAGATTGTCTTGGCGTGTGCTACCCTATTCTGTTAGTCTCTCTCTTTTCCCTTCCTTCTTTCTGTAAAAAGAGACAAAACAACTCTTTTGTAAGCCATTGATTCTCTCTTTTCAGCTGGAAAAATATAGTTCATTAAGTATCCGGTCAGTTTTATTTAATTTCCCTGGATTTCTGTTAGAACACTTAAGCTGAAATTTTAGTAATTGAACATAAGTCTTGATGCTGCTGGTCAAGGTGTGGCAGAGATATTGCTCATATTGGATTAAGATTAAAGGTTTTATCAATTCTGGGATCACTTTGTGGTGATAATTTTTAGGTACAGCGGTTTTGGCTTTTCACTCATATTTTATCACTTGATGCTTGGCAAACCTACTCAATTTTATACCACAAATGAAATGGGATGCTCCAGTAACTTGCGAGTTGTGGGACAGAGTTTCTCTGCATTTATCTCTATCTGGACATATAGAATTCCATATACATGTAATCATTTTTATTTTCCTTGTTTTGATTTACTTCCTTAGCAGAAAGTTATAAGCAAATTATAGAAGCAAATTATTTGTTCAGTGTTTAAGCCACAATAAATTGGTTTATTCCAGTTTTCACAAGAAACTGTGAACAAGTCCACTTCTGCTTTCCTTTTTCAGTTATAATGTCTGAAGAGAATGAGTAGTTTCTTTTACTTTAATTAACAATGTTTAGTACTGGAATTTTTGTCTTTCTTACTTCATTCCTTTATTTTCTGATCTGACTTCACCTTCAGGAACGTTAGCTTTCTAAGGAAGTGAGAGGTTTTTCCATTTTTTCACTTCCTGTTTGCCAATGCAACTTTCTAAAAGTCTTTGCATTTCTTGGATGTTTTATTTTACGTTTTCCAGAGACCATAAAAACTGTGAAATTCCTATAAGTTTCAAGAATTAAATTTGTAATGTCCTCACTTTGGGTAACTTGGCAATATAAGCACACAATTTATTCAATTTCTAAGTATCTACAAAGAAATAGATATGGATAATTTATTTTATGTCAAAAATGCAACCCAAAACTTCCTTACTGGTACTTCTACTTCTGTGGCTCTCTTCTGCTGTCTGTCCTCATGTTCAAAGTGCTTCTTCAGAAAACTGATGTGAACCCTTGCTTTTAAAAGCTTTGTCAGGATTAAAAAATACCAGATAAATTTTCATATCTTTTAGTCAAAAACATTCCAAGATTTTTCTACAAATCCTTTCATTGTTTTCAGTCTCATTGGCTTAACAGATTGCTTCCTTTGCTTTCCAAAGTGTGCCCTTTGTCAACTGGGTATATGTTTATTCCTCACTTTAATTAAAACTGGTGAACCTTGATTACTGGCATAATTTTGTTTCGTGCACCAGACTATGCCTTCACATCTTTGACAAACCAATACCAAAATAATTTAATTTCTCATCGGTAATGTGAGTATCTGGTAGGGAGCCAGTGTAGCTGTCACATCCAGAACATAAGCTGTTATACTTGGCATCTTCCACTTTTAATAATTCCCTCTCAGAATTCAATAACCATACACACATCCCTTCATAAGAGACCTGCACCTGAAATGACCATATGTTCCAGCAATTTAATCTCTCCCTGAGCAGCCATGACAATGAATGAAAATGTGGCCTACGTTTTTTGGGCCACATGCAATGAATCAAACCCTTGATAAAATACTGGAATAGTCTGCCCAGGGAGGTGGTGGAGTCACCATCCCTGGACATGTTTAAAAAAGGATTGGATGTGGCACTCGATGCCATGATCTAGTTGAGGTTGGACTCAGTGGTCTTGAAGGTCTATTCCAGCCTACACATTCTGTGATTCTGTGATCTGTCACTGGCAGTTCTGCTCTGGCCTGCTTTACCTTCACAAGTCTCCAGTGTATATCATTTGCTCACTTTGACATCATACACAGATTAATCCTCAGTGTTTATGGTGCATATACACATCCTGAGGTGAATTTTTCCTACTTGTCCAGTTTTTAAGACTCTGGCTACAATTTTCAAGATATTTTATATTACTTTCATGATTTCATCTGAACTGCATCATCATTTCCACTTAGGCTTTAAGTCATACATTTCAAAAAGCAGGAATTCACATTGAATTAACTTCTTTCCAAGACATGTCTGAAACCAAGATGCAGTTGTAGTTTGCACATCCTCACTTTTTTTCTGTTTCTTCTCTCCTGGAGAACAAATGACTGTGAAATATTCCTCTTATTTTTAACCTGTTCTCTTTCTGTGTTATAATACTATGTTGTACACTGTTTATATTTTAAACACCCTTTTTAAATGCCAACAAAAGGAATAGGAAGTGCTCCCAAGTTATGGGTCCCTGAGAGTTATGAGCAAATAACTGCACAATCTTAAGAAGATCTATGCAACTTTCTGCCTTTTACCCTTTCAAGGTGTCATGGTTTAGGAACGTTGTTCTTCAGTGTAATACTCCAGCTCCAACCATGTGCAGCATTCTCTTCCCCACCCTCCAACTGGAGGCAAAAATGCAAAGATCATGCATTGAGATAAAAATTGATTTGAAACAGCAATAAAATAAGAAAACAAATGGTAACAACAATTCTAATAACAAAAGGTACAAGAAAAGGAAACTGTTTACACAGAAAATCCTCTACAATAAACAAATGTTGGACTTTTCTGTCCACCATGGTTTTTTGACCCTTCTCCCCACTAGCACTGACATGAAGTGGTACAGAATTACATCCAGACCATGGCCGCAACTCCTCCCAGCTACTGCAAAAAATTAACCCTGCCCTGGCCAAAGCCATGACACAAGGTAATGGTATATTTTTATTTTGATTGGTTTTTAGATTAAAAAAACAACAACAACAACAAAAGAACACTCCTGAAAGTGAAACAGTTTTATACTTTCTAAAGAAATAGCTCTTAAACTTGCTCATTCAAAAAATATTTTCCAACTAACTGCAAATTTATGAATGATAGGGAGTGTGAATTCTACCTTTATGAAACCTATTTTGCACACACTAAATATGAATATAAAAACTGCGCATCTGGAATATATTTGTGAAAGCTATCACAAGAAGTTAGACTCTATTTGACTAATTATAATGTGATCAAAAATAAATGCTTTTTACTGTACTATAATGCTGGTGTTTTGTACATGTAATTGTATTCTTCCATTATCTGGGATATATCTTGTGTAGTTAAATTGTTATTTATCTTATGGAGCTTTTTTTTTTGCCATAATCTTTCTGATTATGATGCTCAGCACATTGCAGCCATTCAATTTTTTAGCATGCAATATGTACTGAAAGGAAACTTCAGCCCAGCCTATCTGCCTCCTTACTAACACATGCCAGTAATTGCCGGTGACCATTTATAGCTCTGAATAATCTGGCTTTTCAAGACTGTTAATCATTTGACATTGATATTCATTTCTTTGTCTCATTTTTTGCTTACAAGACATCACAAGTTGAAGTCAAATATTATCATGGTCCAAAAAAGGCAGTGTGTTATGACCTGCTTTCCTAAGTCTTTCTATTAAAACTGGTTGGTAAGCCTTCACGAGGTCATCTGCAGGACAGCAATACTGCAATTGCTTAAACAGCCCACAGTGTCACAATTTCTTTCTAAGCAGATGACTGGAAGGGTTTATTCTGATGTCCTCAAAAAGAAATAGAAGCTATAAAGAAAACACAATATAGGGATAGTTGTACAAAGCCACTTGGTTCTTGCACATGCAGTGGTTCACTCAGACTACAGGTTCAAGACAGCTAGCATGGCTTCAGCAAGGGAAAATCCTTGACCAACCTAATGTCTTTTTATGATGGAGGAACTGCATCAGCTGATGATGCAAGAGCTACAGATTTAATTTACCTGGGCTTCTGGATAGCTTTGATTAAGAAAAAATCTTTATGGTGAGGGTGGTGAGGCACTGGAACAGGTTGTCCAGAGAAGCTGTGGATGCCCAGTCCCTGGAAGTGTTCAAGGCCAGGTTCGATGGAGCTCTGAGCAATATGGTTGAGTGGAAGATGTCCCTGCCCATGGCAGGGGGATTGGAACTAGATGATCTTCAAGGTTCCTTTCCCACCCAAACTATTCTCTACTTGCATGATTATTGGCACGCAAAAGTTGTCTCACTTTTATACTTCTTTAGACTGACACCCTTAAGTGGCATGCAATTGCATTTCTTTCTCAAAAAAAAATTACAATCTTCCAAATGTCATCATTTTATTAAGATACTTAACAACTCTTATTTTCACATTTATTTTTGGAACAGAAGCCTACACATTTGCTGAAAACGGAGCTTAGGATTGAAGTCCTCATTAGTCTTAGGTAAATATTTAAAAAATGCTGTTGTTTTTAGGCAAGAGTGTGTTAGAAGCTGATGAGTAAGCCAGTCATAAAATCATTTTTAAAGAGCTGTGATCATGAATACATTAGTAACAGGCTGGGGATAATAAAATTATCATAAGGTGGAATTTATGGTTCCTTTTAAAGAAGATGTGATTCTTCAAAATGTAATTGAGTGCTTAGCTGAACTTGCATTGTACATCAGGGGTTGCTTCAATCTAAAGACTTGAGTGTTTCCTAAAGGAAAATTTTGGAACATGTCAAGAGTGGAGGAAAAAAATCCCAAACCAAACAGAAAAAAAAAAAAAAAAAGAAAGCATTCACAGTAGAATTCAGAAATTATGCCCTATAAATTTTAGTTTTTATTCCTCAGACAGTCTTTTTCATATAGTTTGAGCAGCATCTTTGAATCAATATCACAATATCACCTCTTTGTGATGATAATAATGTATCATGAAATATTTGGATAGCTGTGCAAGATAAAAACCACTTTGGGTGAGGATCCTAATCTATGGAAGAGACTGGTGTGTGATCTCCAATCAGGTTTTTACAAATAACAATATTTTCCCTTACATAAATTTGTTTTTTCTATATAAACTGGGATTATCCTAGGGAAAATAGGTATTTTTAAATAAAAATGTTATATTGTAACCAGATCTTTCCAGGATCAAAAAATTATTTGAGCAGATTTTTTTTCAGCTAGATCTAATCATTACTTCAAGGAAAGGGCATACTACAGGAAAAATATTAAGAAAAAAGTTTGTAAAATTACATTTTAACATAAATTTTATGCAAGAAATGCACTAATTTCCCAAAAAGTTCAGATTTTAGGTTCTTAAATGAAAAGGAGATCTGTAACTTCTTTTCAGAAGCTGTATAAGATTAGTAGCCAGTATAACTGCCAGGGTAGGATTTTATGCAAATATAAACAGCGCATTTGCCTGTCTACAAAATGCGTATTAGGTCTTGTGTTGTACATTATAACTAAAGTTAACCAGAATTATTTCCCTCATAAAAATCTCAGATTTATGAGGAAACAAACAACTCGTGTACCAAATAATTTTGGATCTGAAGTGCAATCGGAATGCTTTATGGAAATGGTATTTCTTAGATAAATCATTCCTAAAAAAAACCAAAACAAACAAAACAACTTATATCTGACAAAAGAGAATATTGCTAATATGATTATGAACCAACCAACCAAAACCCACCCAATGCTACCCTCTAGCCTAAACATATGCTGACTCCACCTGAGCTTATGGAAATAGTCACAGGACTTAAATTATAATTAAGTAATAAGGGTAAAAAACATGTCCATTCTTTAGTTCAAATTACAGGGTAGCATAGTATCAGGGCTGCAACTATGTGCACATGCAGCACACTTCAGTTTTTAATTCTCTATATGATCCAGCAACTCCCCAGTCAGTCATTTACACAGCAGGTGCAGTAACTATCTTGAGGTACAAAGTCTTTCATTGAATCTTCACAATTAAATATTTGACTATTACAGGAAGCTCCTGGTTGGGAATTTTAGACACTTCCATTATCTCCCTGTTGCACATTTTTATGTTTGTATTTGTGGATGAACATCCTGAGCAAAGCATCCAAGCAGATACCTAACTGATTCCTGTTGCAGAGTTAACCAAACTATGCACAGACGTGTCACTACTTTTGCAAGTAGTCAATAGAAACTGTAGAAAAGACCACTTAGAATGTCAGTAAGATATTAAAGAAATATTTCATATCTAGCAAGATATAAAACCAGCAGAACAATAGCATTAAATGCTGCATATGTTGAGATGGTCATCCGGGAACTGAGTAAAACTGATTTTGAATACTTTCCCCAGCTCACCTAAAAATACCATTGCAGAGACTCTTACACCATTGACTCCAACTGCTACCAGCTAGTGGATGACCACCCACTTCTGGAGATTCCATCCCTTAATGGGCATTATCCTCTGCTACAATCCTAATCCATTAGTGTTTACTTGATTTTTTTTTTTCTCTTCCCTCTTTCAGCAAACATTCTGTCCTGAGTAATTGCACAATAACCTTAAACTTCAGGGTTCAGAAACGTATTGCAATCTTCATCCACATGGAACAAGGTAATTTGAGGACAAGCTCATCTTGCAGAGTTCTCACAATAAAATCATTGCTTAACCATTAGGACGCTGGTTGCAATTTCTGTGTCCTTTAGATGTATTGTCTCAAGACCTGCAAGATTTTGCAAATATAAAGCAGCAGAAACCCTGCCCCCCTTTACCTCCCCCATGGTGATATGTAAGGCTTGCTAGAAGTTGCTATTAGCTTTGATTATTTGTCTTTCAATATTTGCCCATCCTGACCATATGTGTCCATATTTTATCCAAGTTAATTTGTATTCTTACCTTAATTTACACCCTCTTTCCTTAAAACTGTTTGTCAAAAGCCTTTCTTCTTAGCTTTATCACATGTAATCTCTTATTTTGGTTTCCTGATATCTCTCTCTAATCTTTTATCTCTGCCAAAATCTTGGCACGCACTTCCTATCCACATATAAAGGCTTTGAGACACGAAAAGAAATTCAGGTCCTCATCTCTTTCCTGAACGGCTCCTACCTTATTTTCAAGTTTAAATAATTTATTATCCTTAGTTGATTAATCATAATATATAAAATCTTTTTTTATATTGAACTTAAGATGATATTCAGCCTGAAAAACAACTCATGTGTAGCAGTTTATATTTCAGACTTCTTGGCTTGTTTGCATTTGGTGAGAAGGTGAAGGAAGACAAAAGAGATGGAGTCATCTATCACCACAATTTTTAAAAATTTCACAATTCAAGTTTTATCTGTTTGTTTGTTTGTTTGTTTGTTTCATTAATATTAATGAAAGGAAGGCCTTGTTATGATAAAAATCTGATGATCATTGAGTTTTCAGTAGAGTAAAACTCCAGGTTAGGACAGGCAAGTGAAGTGGTGGCAGTAGTGCTGCTGCTGCTGCTACACTTGCACCTGTGGGCCTGCATCTGGAGAACTGTCCTCTATGCACAAATGGCACTAGGAACCTGGAATGAGCCCATCCCATGGAGAGTGACCAGGATGGGTAATTGGTTGGAGCAGCTCATGCTCAAGGCTGGAAGTACTTGATTTGATTAGCATAGAAACTAAAAAGCTAAGGGAAAATTTTAATTTCTGTCTCAGCCTCCTGCGCAGACAGAGGAAGATTCTTCCCAAAGGTGCATGGTGAAAGAAAAAGGCACAACAATCAGAAGTTGCAGTAAGGGCAGTTCTAGCTAAATATGAGAAAAGAAATATTTCTCAGAGTAACAAGCTGCCCAGAGAGGCTGTCCAGGCTCAGAACTCAGAGATTTTAAAAACATGCTTTGACAAGGCCCTGAGAAATAAGACCTAACTATGAGACTAGTTCTGCTTTGAACAAGTGATTGGATTACATCACTTCTAAAGGTCGTTCCCAACCAAATTTATTCCATGCTTCACTAGACAGAAACAATTCATTCTGAAAATTAGAAGCTGCCTATCTAATTTTTCCTTTAGTCATGGAGTTAATTGACCATTCAAGTACAGATGGTTTCAAAAAGCAGTATATTCATCTCCAAAGAAATGAAATTATCAATTTATATTTTGGAAACAAATTAATTTAATTAGTTTATTAATGTTAAATAAGTCATGGAATGAGGCGATGGATGTAGGGGGGAGATGTAAACAAGTTTTAGGAGAGAAGATGAATTATTCTGGAAAAAAATATCTCTAAATGTAATATGTAGTAGCAAAAAACAACAAAAAAAAAGTCTTGAAAAATATTTGTAAGGAAAGTGAGTTCTACAAGTCACTCACTGCAGGAAGTGAACTTCTCATTTTAAATTAATTACAGCATAAATAGATCAAGAACATGTTTTCCTTATCTGTTCCTTTTTTTTCTTTCTTTCTTTCTTTTATTTAACATAAATAAATAATGTAGCTGCTTTGTCAATTTTTGGATTAATGTGTTGGTTTTTTTGGTTTTTTTTTTTTTCTGCCCATAATATTTAGAATAATTCTAAACAACCAGTTAACCAGATACCTTTACTTCAAAAATACCCCCAGCCACAAATTAGTGTGTAAAGAGAGCTTGACAAGCGTCAAAAAACTCCAAAATGTTATTTATACTATGTAAGTATAATGGGATACAAGTTCCAGTTGCAAGGGCCATCTTGAGAGCTAGTATCGTACTGTACAACAGAGAAAGAATCTCTCAGTAACTGGTGACTGACAAGGAGAGTTATCCAGCGTATCTTAAGTAAGAGAAGACCTGAAATTTGAGACCTTTGAGACACCTGAGATAATGAACATCCTGGTGAAATTTATGAAGGGATTTTTATACACCAGATAATGTATGCACAGCCTTTGCCAGATAAATTCCTCACCTGTGTACTATTACTGAGCTATTTTCTCCTTTGGCAAATTAATTTCAAATGACTGGAAATACCCACAGAAACAAGTGGTACTTTCTTTAAAGTTCAGATCAATAATGCCAGGCTATGAAGCTCAAAATAAGCATTAACTGCTAAAAGCTATGGCAAAAACTAAGAATGTGGAAATTACAGCATGTAATGTGATGATCATTTTACAAACCAGTTGATTTTGGGAGAAGAAAATTTAGTCTAAAACCAGGATACTTCATATAGCTGACCCATCCCCTCAGATTAAAATATGTGGTGGTTCACCAAACAACATAGCATAGAATTATCAAACTACTTTACTATATTTTGTCTATTTAACTACAAAGAGCTTCATATAATATGTGTACATATAATATGTGTACACAGATGCACAAGGATACCTATATGAAAATGTGATACATTTGTATAAATGTATTTGTATCTTTGCTTTTGTTTGCTGGTTCTTTCTCTATTTTTTTTTTTTTTTTTTTTTCCCCTTGTGGAAAAACAGCATACTGCCAGTTCCTGGATGGTTTTGGCCTTATGAGCTTCTTATCTGTCAACTGGAAATTCATACTGCTGAATTTGATATTTTATGCTATGTATTACAGATGCTTTCTGAAGCTATAAACAAAAAGCAGTGGGTGAGAACACATCTTTAGTACCTGCTTTATTGCTGGCACTTTATAGAATAACTGTATTTCAAGACAGGTGTATTAGTTACACAATATGTTTTGCAATTAGTAAATAACTGCTTATAATGCTTACAGATGAAAACATAAAAACCTGAAAAGTTAGTGTTGTTTTCAACCTCAACAAGACTGAAAATACCAGTCTGAATTATCCTAAAATTTCAAGTCTGTAACTAATAGAATAAGCTATGAAAACAACTGTTACTTATTAATATGTTGTAACACATTTAGAATAAAAGTTCCAGAGATAAAATCTTGACAAATCTGTAAACCCATTTCTAGTCAGAAGAGGCAATCTGTTAACAACTATTCAAAAAATGAAGAAATGTTCAGAATTCTTACTTTGCCTAGGATAAAAAAGTTGGAGATAGATATAGATATAGATATAGATATAGATATAGATACATACAGATATAGATTATAGGTATAGGTATAGGTATAGGTATAGGTATAGGTATAGGTATAGGTATAGGTATAGGTATAGGTATAGGTATAGGTAGATAACTCACATGGAAATAATGAAATATTTCTGGTTTTAAGGGAATAATTAAATAGCATCTTTGCAAAAAACAATATTTAGACAGAAAACATTAAATAAATTTCACCTTATCCTCAATTCAGGACTGGGATGAGGGGATTGTAAGATATTAATTTTAATACTTGAATATGACATAAATTCTTGAAAAAATATTAGTGCTATTTTAGTGTTTAGAAAGAAAAAAATGACATGATCAATAAGCTTGTTAGCATGACAAAAAATTTGAGCAAGTAATAGAAAAATCTGAGATTATGTTCATATTTGTATTTGAACTAGAAGTTAGAAAGACGATGAGTCTGACAATTCACATGCTTTTTTTAATAGGAAAATACAATTGCTCTGATTCCATTATTAAGATTTTTCTGAGGAATTTTTCAAGGTATTTTATGTTAAAAACATTGTATACTATTTGATAAAATGCATTTTGTTCTCTTTTCTACACCCAGGGGAGCCTGGGTGATATGGTCTACGTGGGCAATGCAGTCCAATGTGAGTGTATTTGTACAGGGAAATCATCAGGGCTGAGGACTTCCTGCCCACACTGTACACGCTTTGAGGGAAGGGATGACTTTTTGAAGTGTTTTATTTCCTCCATGGTTAAAATATTTTGGATAGAAAGCACATGAAGAACAAATCAGAAATGGAAGTGTTGGTCCTCCAAACTCAAAAGGCTCAAATTAAAGGCTTTGTGATGTAAAAGAAAGAAAGAAACTTTGTGATGTAAAAAAATCCACCTTGGTACTCCAAAGTATAGGTTAAAAACATTTGTTTCTGGGTAGAATGAAATTGTCATCTTCATATACAGCAAACTATGTCATTTGACAAAAAATACTCTTTGATCTGGATCTCCATGAAGCATAACTCCTCAATTTTATTAGTTCCTGCAGAAAACAATAATTTGAAAATCTAATAAAAATTACAGTTGATATTTATAACAAGATGCTGAAGGTGGAAATGTGAAGAAAATAAGTGCAGTAAATCAAGATAAGTTTATTTTGCATATGAAATCATTATCACAGCACATCACTTGTATGGCTATGCTGGATTGCAAATGTCTTTCCCAGACAATAAACTTTACACCTCTTACAGTATCAATAATAAAAAGCATGCCACTGTTATATAGATTTTCAAACACTTGTCATCTCTGAAAAGAAATGAATTAGTACAATTGCATACTGACTTGCTTCTGTGGAGGAGGATGGAAGACTAAAAAATAATCTTTTCTGAAGAACGGTATCATTTTTTGAAAGACAGCTTAATATTCAGGGGTCTTGACACTCAACTAACTTAAAAAAAGTTATTATAAAAGATGAAGCTTGAAAATCCACTAATCCTCAATGAGCATTAATCTTTTAACTACTTTAAAAAAGAGTGTTTTATACTCATGAGGAAATCCTGCATAAGAAATTATGTCCTGAGCTTGTGCTGTTCAACATTGAAGTATCACTGGAATTAGTTTCAATTAAGAAAATTAATCTGCAATTGATTAGTGAGCATTCTGACACTGCTGAAATTTTATTTTACTATACTAAACAGTTCATGTACTTTTTCATATGCAAACATTGAAGATGTGTTTCTAGTCTTATCTAATATGGATGATTATTTTCATCAGAGTTGGGAAATTGTTTTTTATCATTTTTATGCTGGCATTAAAAGAAGAATCATGAGGGGTTTTTCTCAATTTGTAACATTACTGTACCTTGTTTTTTTTTTTTTTTTTGCCACTGAGAAAGAAAAATATCTATCATCTTTCATAATATATCTCATTTCTATGCACATGAGAGAAATTATTGTAAAACGCATGCTTGAGAATCATCCTTGTTCCATCAAAATTGCACAAAATCTTCTTCACCTGTGTGGACAGTAGTAAAGCAAGGACAATAAATAGCAGATGTCTAACTGCTTTAGGATCAATAAATTATGAAAATGGGCCATGCCACAGCTTAAACTCTGTAAAGTTTTTTCTTGTAGAGCAAGTAGCATCAAAGATAACATCAGAGGAGCCTTTTTGACATTGTTTGCAATATTAGGATTCCTCATGGATGCCTGAATAAAAGAAGGGTTTAAAAGTAAGATCTAAAAATATATTAATATCAATTTGAATAAAAATAATAAATAAGTATATATAAAAGGTATGTGTACTTGTGTAGATTTTTGTGTGTTGGTGTATATAACATGCCATTGATGTCACAACAACAGTTGATATCATAAGTCATTACTATGCTTATAAAAAATGATCATGTCATTCCTGGCTCACCCCTTAAAATCTCATAGTCTTTAAGAAAATTTACCAAGCTGACATGTCTGTGTGGGTTTGTGTGGCAAAGTTATGGAAACAGAGGGGCTACAGGGAGCCAGAAGCCTCCAGAAGCTTCCCCCTTGTTCAACAGACCCACCTCCAGCTGGTTCCAAGAGGAACCCTCCTCCTGCCAAGTCTGAGCCCATCACTGACAGTGCCAGCATCTCTGTGACAGCAAAGTTAAGAAGGAAAAAAAAATATTGTGCAGGAGAAAATTGAAGCCAGAGGAGAGAGGACTGAAAATATGTGAGGAATAGCCCTGCCGGCACCAAGATCAGTGCAGTAGGAGGGAGAGGAGGTCTCCAGGCAACGGAGAGATTCTCCTGCAGCCCATGGAGTTCCACAGTGGAGCATCCACATGCAGTCCCTGGAGGGTCTGATGCCAGACCAGGTGGATATGCCTGACGGAAGCTGTGACCCTGTGGAAAACCCATGCTGGACAAGGCTCCTGACAGGACCTGTGGCCTTGTGGGGGACCCACAATGGAGCAGTCTGTTCCTGAAGGATTGCACCTCATGGAAGTGACCCCGGCTGAAGCAATTTCATGGAGAAATTCAGTCTGTGGGAAAGACTGATATTGGAGAAGTCCATGGAGGACTGTCTCCCATGGGAGGGAACTCCCATGATGAAGCAGAAGAAAAGTGTGGGGAGTCTTCCCCTGAGGACAAAGGAGCAGCAGAGACAAAGTGTGATGAACAGACCACAACCCCCATTTCTGTCCCTCTGTGCCACTGAAAGGTAGGAGATAGAGAATCAGGAATGAAGTTAAGCCTGGGAAGTATGGAGGGGTGGAGGAAAGGTGCTTTTATTTTTGAATTCATTTCTCTTTTTTCTGTTCTGATTTGATTTGTAATAGATTCAATGATTTTTTCCAGGTTTACTCAGTTTTGCTCATGAGGGTAATCACTGAGGCATCTCTCCATGTCCTTACTTTGACCCACGAACCTATAGATGTATTTTTCCTCCCTTGTCCTGCTGAGGAGGGATGTAATGGAACTTTAGTGGGCACCTGGCATCAAGTCAGGGTCAACCCACCACAATATCTTTTGGTCCTTATTTCTGTGTTCCTGATTTAGTAATTGTAAGCCCCATGGCAGACTGAAAGCAGATGGTTTTGAACTAATGAGCAGCTTTTGCGTGTATTGGGAGTGCAGAAAGAAGAGGGTAAAGATTAACATATATTCTAGGAGTCTCACACATTTGGACTCAATGTTCTATTTCTGGCAGCTTATGCATATGAAGTATTCTAGAAAAACAAGACACATTCCTGTAGCTTAGTCACACAGAAGGAAAATTAGAAAATAGATATATAAATAAATAGGTCCAGACAACCCGATGGTTGTCCAGTTTCTTCCATAATGTGATGTTGTTTTCTAGGAGATTCTAGCCTTGATTTTCTGAAGTAAAGATTTTGCTTGTTTCAAGGGCAAAAAATACCTATAAATCAGAGTAAATATTCTGACCTTCTCTGATCTGTTCCTGTATCTCAGTATCTAAGAAACTAATGAGAAAAAAAGAAAATCTGAGTTATTATTTGTGCAATTAAATTCACTTGAGTCATGCACTTTCCTATCAGTTTAAACCTTTATGCATGCTTCTAATACAGGGTTACTAATGATAAGTAATAGAGCACCCCAGTAAGCCTTTTAATATGTTAACTGGCAAACGTGACCTCCAAGTATTTCAGTCAACATCTTGGGAACGACAACGTTTGTATTGGTTTGTATTCTAATTTTACTGATTAATTTGATTCCCCTCAGCTGTTAAAACCAGATAATTTGATCTGAAAATGATGTGACACTTCCATTAAGATCTGAGTGTTACTCACATACTGTACAGTGCATCATAAAAAATAGACCTGTCTTGAGCAGGTTTGCAATACACAATGACAGTGGAGAAATGAAAAAGGAAATAAACTTGCTGTAATGCAATGAGCATGTAATGAGCATAAAAGAGCAATATTATAGAAGTGTTAATAACTGTTTATTAAATATGAATGTTTACTACTTCCATCAGACAAATCTATTTCATTTATCACAGTGCACTTTGGTGACAATGAATGCACAAAGATGAATACAATTTATTTGACTTCATTATCTAAGCTACTGTGCTTTAATACCCCTGATGTTCTATCTTTCCTAACATAACCTCTCAAGGATACCATTATGTGCCTGCTTTTTCTGCTATTTTCTGGAGGTGGTGTTTTTTTTTTTTGGGGGGGGGAGTGTTTTTGGGTTTTGTTGTTGTTGTTTGTTTGTTTGTTTGGTGGTGGTGGTGGTGCTGGGTTTGCATGGTAATAAACCACTGGCAATACCCAAACAATTTCTTAATTTACCTTCCAAGTATTCATCTCAACACTTACAACTATATATCTTTGCAAGGACAAAGTAGATCTGTTTTTTATAGATATTCACTGCTACTTTTATTTTTATATTTATTATGAAGAAAAAGTTACAAAATATATTTGGATACAGAGAATGAAACAAGAAGGTTCATATAAAGTTATAAAATAGCCATGTAGAAATGGTGAAATATTTCTGTGGGTATGAGGACAGTGATGCATTATGGAAAAACGATGAATGGGAGGAAGTAAGAAAACCTAAGATAAAATGCAAAAGTTTTATTCAGTCTATTCTAGGTCTTTTAGATTATTTTATACTCATTTCTTTTCCATGTACAATGTCATCCTACTGTTCCCTGATAAATGCTGAATTATAATTTTCAGCAACTATTTCCTTAGAATGACTCTGCTGCATGCTCGTCAGGATGCACCTGGAATACTGTGTCCGTTCTGCCTACCACTGTTCAAGAAGAATCTGGGTAGACTGAGATGGTCCAAAGAAGAGCCTCTAGGAAAGGCTGAGAGAGTCAGTTCTTTTCTCCTTGGGGGAGAGAAGGCTCAGGGGGCACCACATCACAGTGTTCCAGTGCTTAAAGAATGGCTATACAGAGGACCGAGGCTCTATCTTCAGAAGGAGCAACTGGAAAAGACAAGGGAGAAACACTGCAAGTTGCACTGGGCATTTCAATGTAAGAAATAAATGTTTTACAGTGAATACAATAGTTTGCTGGAACATCCTCCCCAGGGATGTGGTAGGGTGCTCATTGTTGGATGTTTTCAAGATGCAGTTTGGACAAGGTGCTGCATAATCTCATCTGGCTCCCTTTTTCCGTGAAAAGTTGAACCAGATACCCTTTTGAGGTCCCTTCAAACTTTGGCTACTCTATGATTCTGTGAAATGACCAAGCTACTTTACTGATTTTCACCTTTCTTTGTAGTGGCATTCATGAAACAAATTCTTACTCTTTGTTTTAGTTGTTACTCATTTTTTTTTTCACAGGCAATCGTTCTCTACAAGAACGCTCAAAGTTAAGTGCGTTTTTGAGTCAACAAATTATCATAGGAAGACTCAGCCAGAAAGTTTTTGCTTTTTATCTCCTACAGTCGTTGGACTTCTTGATGAAAATATTTCCCAAAAAAATGTTTTGGTGATGTTTCCACAAAATACCCCTGTGTTTTCTCATATTTTATAGACATCATAGTACCGTTCCCTCATGTTTCTTTTGCCTCCAGGCACTATTTCAGCCATCAGCCTGCAATATAGTCTCTTATGTTTGGGGGGGGTTTTTTGTTGTTTTTTGTTTGGTTGGTTGGTTGGTTGGTTGGTGTTTGTTTTTTTTTTTTATAAGTTATTTTCTTTGGGTACAGAGAAACTTAACACTGGAAATCTTGGCAGGTATCCATTAGACAGGATAAAGGTGGAATACATGAGTAGTTCAAACAGACATCAAACAGCAACAGCTTATCTTTATGATACTTGTGTTCATCTGAAAAAGTTAAACTGTAACTGCAGGTAGCATATGTTCATTCTGGCCAAAACTTACAGGATTCTAGAGAGGGGAAGTGTCTTCTTATATAACCCAATTCATGGCTGATAAGCAATTAGTATATTTGATCAATCATACTTGTGGTAAGAGCCAGTCATACTGACGCTCTTCTTAGAGAGAGATTGGTTAAATTTCAAGTCACAAGTATGTTTAACAAATGAGAATTTTAGATTAGGACTAGAAGCACAAAAGTGCTTGTAGGCAGAGGTTTGTATATGATACTGACAAAAAAAGTGCAGATCTCCAAATAAACCTCCAAGGAATGCACCGGATGTTTTTGTGTTTAGAACAAGGATAACTGTTGGCACCACAGTTGATGCACCTAATATCAGAAAGATTTGAATAGAAGGGGGAAGAAAGGGATACCCAAAGAAGGTTTAAGAGGAATGAAGTGTGGATGTCTGCACATAGACAGAGGAATGACAAGATTTTTCACACATGAAGAGTGAGGTTCCGAATTGCTTCTGGAAACGGTCCTATTAAGGTACTATTAATCAGGGGGAAAAGAGTGAGTTCAAAAATACTGACATAAGAGATAACTTGGAGAATAAATACTTTAGAGCTGACAATGAAAAGGAGAGAAGAAATGGTCAAAGAGTAAAAAGCCCCCCCCCCCCCCCCCAAAAAAAAAAAGCTCAAAACATAAAAATGAAACAGACAATGGGGTAGATACTGCAGCTAGAGAAGGAATGAGGTGACTGAGCCAGAGTTCAGTGAGCAATGCTAGAAGAAAGAAGGGAAAGCTTTCCTCCTAAACAGTTTATCTTGCCAGCAGGACAATTAGCAGCATGGTGGCAAGAATCAAAAGGCAGAAACTGGACTTTTAACTTCTGTTTTCAAGTAGAAAGAAGTTTACAGACTCTTTCTGCTTATTTCTGTTTGTTTATCTCAAGGAATACAGCCATGTAGGCCAAATGCCACATTTTAGTCAAAATGATATAATTTTCTTACTTTTAATTCCCACATGTCAGTTCATTAGAAAGCTCCTCAACTTGTGTAAGTGATGAGTTGAGGAAACTTTCCAGTCTGACCATTCATGAGACTCCCTGTACCATTCATGGCACAGTTAACACACAAACAGCCTGAGCTGGTGCCCCCAGGGAGGACCCCATCCAAGGAACCCCTGGGCTTTTATAACCTCAAAGTCCATCCATGGGAAAGGTTCTCCCTCATGAGTCTTCAGCTTGAGTCTTCAGCTCCTGTCCCCTCTCCTCATCCCTCCATCTGGCTGACATCATCTGTCTTCTCCTTTGTTATCTAAAAGGTCGGTGACTCCCAGCTCCTGCTGTCCATTCCTCTGACTTATGTAACCCACCTTGGTGCCCTTTGTTATCCCAAAGGTTGGCAGTTCACAGCCTCTTGTGTCTGGCTCCTACCCTAGCTCAATCTGCATCTCACTCTGCAGCTTGCCAGCAGAGTGAACTGGATCAGGAGTAGTCCTCAACAAATGCATGATTGCATCTTACACATGAACAAATCACTCATAAGCATTCCATACTTGGTACCTGCCAATTGAATCTATCTCAACGAGCGTCACAGGCCCCACAGTTCTCTCTGTGAACACAGATCTTTCAGTGTGATAATGAAATGTAGAAGTGAACATTTCCAAGGTAAAGTGAGTGGTATTGTTTTATATGATAGCACATGTAAAACTTTTCTCAAGTCAGAAAATTAATTTTTCAACAAAGTTCAAAACTCTGAAATGTGTGAACATTTTTACAGAAGTGATTATGTTTATACAATTTTCACAGTGAGGAATTAATTTTTCCCATAGGATTTTTTTCCCATGTGTGCTTACTCTGCATATGCTAATATAATTTAGAAAGGAAAACAGTGAAAAAGACCACAGTAAATAGTGATCTTGACCCCTTAAAATAATCAAACTTCAGAAACACTAGAGAAGCTAACATCCAGTTTGATTTCCAAATATCTAAGTTCCGTTGAATGTTTGGTTTTATCTACATATCTTTTAATTGCTGGGGAGAAAAAAAAAAGTGGAAGCAATTTCCAAGGAAGTTGAAATGATCTGAGACTACCAACTTCAAGCTCTTTTTTAACTAGTTAATAAGTTAGTTATTTAGGTGTTCTTAAGATTTTTTTTTTATCTTTCTTTTAAACCTTTTTAACTTCTTAAACTTTAAATGCTAGACCAGTTGCCAGAGACCTTTCTGGTGAAATGAATTCATTCATGTGAATAGGTGAAAAGATTTCCTTGGCTTTTCAAAATACTGTAGAGAAGGTTGAGGGGGAATTTCAGATTTGTACAAGCGTGATAGGCAAGTTCCCCTTCAACAGAGACTGTTGAGTATTCACTCAAGGTATGAGGATTTTGTATGATAATGATGAATGGGGAAAGAAAAATTACCTCTGTTGTAATGCATTAATTGGGTTTATATTGTGTTTCATCGGACTTGTAATGTTTTCCCTGTTCCCCTTGGAAACTACCGCGTGGTTTGTCCCTGCTCGGCTGCGCCCATCTCCCACACTGGAATGTAACCCAACTCTGTTCCACTCCCACCTTATCCATGACTGGGTAGTGGCTTGTCCCTGCCTCTAGGCCCTGCCCCCTGGGAAAAAGCCCCGGGATGACGGGGCTCAGTCTCACTCTGGCTCTGGTGAGGAAGCGAAAGGAGCTTAAACTAGCTCCTGGGCAAATAAAGCAATAATTTCCCCCCTCACCCCCCAGTGAGGGAGCAGGCTCTTTCCTTTTGCCATTGGCGGTAGTCTGGGTCTCGATAAAGGAATACAACCACTGGCGCCTAATCATGGGGTTCCAAGCCACAAGGGACTCCCAGAAAGCTGGAAGAACCACTCAGAGAACACGTGGCCAAGGAATCTCATGCAGGCACCTGAGTCATGAAACGAAGCCCACCCACGCAGAGACACAGACCCGTCAGGCTTGGCGTTCGCTGTGGAGTCTCTGAAACACAGGATTCCACGGGCAGGCCTGTAGTTTTCTCCTTTGGGCTCAAAAAACCCATCAGAGTGCTGCAAAGAAGCTCCTGGAACGGCAAGCTGCTCCCAGGGAAAGTGACCACATGTTCGTGGGAAGTCGACCCTGGGAATTGAGACTGGAAGCTCTTTTTGCAGCAATAAGGGTCAGTCTCAGGCTAAAGGAATGATTGGGAAAAAAAGGAAAGATTCATCTGAACGCTGGATTTTTGGTGATTACCACTTTGGGTTATCTAAGGGAAAATCTTTTTAAGAGGCAGTGATCCTCAGGGAAAAGGGTTTTTTCCTTTGGGGGAAGGTTTTTGCTTTCAGAGTAAACCTTCAGGGTGCTTTAATAGCACGTTTCTTTCGGCAGCCAGGGTGGGGAGGGGTGGAAAAGGAAACTGTTTCCCCTTTTGGCTTTTTTTCCTCTCCAGCAAGGGTTTTTTAACTTCCAGTTTCCCAGCCACAGTTAAAGGGGACACAGAAACTTAAAATCTGAGCCAAAAATGGGTGCTAGGCTGTCTGTGTCTCAAAAAAAGAGTCTATTATCAAATTTTAAGTGCCTTCGATAATGGGAAGACCCATTGTTTAAAGAAACAGTTGAAAAAATTAATTCGGTATTTATTTTCTCAATTTCCAGATGTATCATTAGAGGAAATAAGCTTCCCAGAATTTTGGGAAGCTGTTGCAAGTAAAATAGCTGAATCTGGCTCCTCTAATAATAAAGACAATGCAAAATTTGCTTTTTATAGCTTAAAAATTAAGTTTGCATTGCAAAAGCAAAATGAAAAGGGAAAAAAGCCAGTTCTTTGTGAATTTTCCCCAGTTTGTACTTTGCCAGACAGTTCGGGTGCTCAACCCCCCCATCTTAGTGATCCCCAGGCTGGTCTCAGTTCTGGGGGGGGGGTCACAAGATGGAGGGGACACCTTTGTTCAAAATGGCCAAAGCCATGTGCTCTCGAGTCACAAGGAGCCTCTTGCTTTGTCTGTCCCTCCTTCCCACAATCCCTTTTGCAATCCTTTCCTCTCCCCAGACCTCGCTCTCCTTTTGGTGCTGCCCCAAGCACTGCCCTCTCCTCTGACTCTGCCCCCTACCCTCAAACCTCTGCCCTCCAACTCCTCCCCATCTGACTTGCCTCCAGCCCCTCCCTGCCCCTGGTTCCCACGGTTTTCCCTCCTATAGTCCCAGTTCCCACACCCCAGACAGGGTTGGGGGGGGAGCCAGGAACCCGGAAGCAGAAAATGATCCCAGCTTTTCTGCCACCCCTTTCACATATTGACAGTCAAAAAGAGGGGGTGCTGTCCACAGTAATTGGGACCCCTTCCCCCAACAAGTGATTCAGGAATTTATGCCAAGCTCAGGCCAAATTTGGATATGAAAGAGAATACTTTTGCAACCTTTTAACAGCAAATTTAGCAAGGAATACTACAGTTCCCTTTGACCTCCAAAAAGATTTACTTCCGGAGCTTTGGCAAAATCCTGAAACGGTTGTTGATAATAAGAATTTGCCAATTCAATTAGAACATCTATGTGGTGATAGTGACTGGGTCTCAGCCCTCAAGCAGGCTGAGGAAATTCCTTTAGCTGTTTTGGAGCGCATTAAAGATGCTGCTTCCAAAGCATTCTTTTCAATCCAGCCCGATGGGTCTTTCCAACATTACAGTAAAATAAAGCAGCTTCCATCAGAACCTTTAGTAACATTTGTGGATCAGTTAACCCGAGCTATCAAGTTACAGGTTAAGAATGAAGGAGCCCAGGAACAGGTCCTGGAGGAAATGGTGCTGACCAATGCAGACGAACAGTGCAGGGCAGCTATCCTCAGCCTGTCCACAGAACCAGCTCCAACTTTACATGACATGCTCCAGGTGTGTGCCAGAAAGGTTCCCTTCATAACAGCTCATCAAAACCACAGTTCCAGAGTCAAGCCACCACAAAAGGCTGCTGCTGAAGACACTGTGCTTCCTGTACCTGTGCCATGGCCACCGCTCAAGAGAAGAACAACGTGTCCCCTGTGCGATCAGGCTGGACATTGGGCATCTCAATGCCCTTTAAAGAAGCAATTTCTGGACTTTCAGGATGATGGGGGCGGGGGGTCTTGGGGACCCAAAAGGAATTTTTCAAAAAACTAAAATCTCAGCGCCAGCTTGCCCAGCGTGCCAACATAAATAGGGCAAGTCCAAGGAGGGGGGAGAAAATACTGGAAAATGTAAATGTTGAATTAACTAATTCTGCTTTAACCAGTTCTGCCTTTCAGCAAAAGTCACCAGGTGTGATAGTAAAGGATCCAGCGACCAGAGACACAAAAAGTCCTCCTGTTCTGGTCACCTGGGGTTGTGGGTACACCTATGTATCCACTCCCCCAGGTCTCAAGTGGTTGCCAGCTGAGTGGGTGAAACCTTTCATCCCTAAAACTGCAAAACCCCCTGCAGAGGCCCCACAAGTGGCCAGTGCTGCCTGGAGGAGGAGAAAGTGCCAAACCTTCTCCTTCTAATTATCATCTTCCCTTAACAGTATTTTTTGAACAGTTTATCTGCACTAGATGTCATTTTTTTTCTTCTCCAACTTTAAAGGTACTCAAGGTCCGAACTCTGAACATCTCCCATGAACTAAGCCTTCCTCCCTCTCAATTTAATAAGAAAATGGGAAATGTTGTAATGCATTAGTTTGGTTTATATTGTGTTTCATTGGATTTGTAATGTTTTCCCTGTTCCCCTTGGAAACTATCCCGTGGTTTTTCCCTGCTTGGCTGTGCCCATTCCCCACACTGGAATGTAACCCAACTCTGTTCCACTCCCACCTTATCCCTGACTGGGCAGTGGCTTGTCCCTGCCTCTGGGCCCATCCTGCCTGGGAAAAAGCCCTGGGATCATGGGTCTCTCTCTCTCTCTCTGGCACTGGGGTGGACAAGAAAGAACTGCAGCCGGCAGGAGCAGGACTCCAGAGTACAGCCATGCTATCCCCCTGGTAAAGGAGCAGGCTCTTTCCTTTTGCCATCGGCGGTCGTCTGGTCTCATAAAGAAATACCACATACCTCTCTAACTGATATTCAGAGGCGTAGAAAAATAATCAAAATCTCTGCCTTATAAACAGAACTTTCTTGTTCCAGATCTCTACAGAACTTTGAAAATTTAACTCCATTTTCCCTACCAAGGGCACTAATAAACATTACTGCCTAATTCCCGTTGCGACAGTTTGTGCCTTGGATACTTCCACAGGGCCAGATGATGTGACTGAATTTCCAGAGAGTCACATCTAAAATTAGATGTGACGCCCTACAGAGTCTGAAATTATTCGAAATGGCAGTGCTCAGGCAACCTGATCTTCTCCACTTTGTCTAATGAGTTTTCTGAACAGATTATTTTGAGACTTTGTCCAAGGTCTTGTTGAAAACCCTATTTAAACACATCACACAACATTAATTTTTCTGCTACTGTCTTGGTGTGTAGAAATAATACAGACAAAACATGGCAGAATTTTTCTTTTCTTCAAGTGTTTTAGTGTTGGGGGGGGGGGGTTGTTTGTTTTGATTGTTGTTTTTTGGCTTTTGGGGGATTTTTTGTGGGCTTTTTTAACACGTTCATATTTGATTTCGAGGTTAAAGTATTCTGAACCACTAACAAAATCTGAAACCAATCCATTTTCTCTTGCATATTGGCTTGAAGAAATGTCTGCAACTGAAAATGCTCAAGAATACACTTGAATCTGTGTGGTGGCTCTTTAGAGACACCCAGATGACCGTCGATGGCAAAAGGCACAGAGCCTGCTCTCTCACCAGGGGGATATCACGGCTTTATTCTGGGGTCCTGCCCCCGCGAGACGGAGCTCTTACTTAGCTCCTTCCCCATCCCCGATGGTGCCAGAGAGCAGAGAGACCGAGGCCAGCCATCCCGGGGCTTTTTCCCAGGGGGGACGGGCCCAGAGGCAGCCACTACCCAGTCAGGGATAAGGTGGGAGTGGAACAGAGTTGGGTTACATTCCAGTGTGGGGGATGGGTACTGCCAAGCAGGTAGAAACCATGTGATACAGTTTCCAAGGAGATAAAATAGAAAAAAAAAATATTGTGTTCCAATATAAAAATGGAACACAATATAAACCAAATTAATGTGCTACAACATCTCCCTCTTTCTTATTAAATTGAGAGGGAGGAAGGCTCAGTCTGTTGGAGATGTTCAGAGTTCAGACTTTGAGTACCTTTAAATTTGCAGAAGGAAAAAATGACCTTTAGTGCAAACAAAGTGTCTAGAAAAACACTGTTAAGGGATAATTAGCAGAGGGTTCAGCGCTTTCTCCTCCTCCAGGCAGCATTGGCGACTTGTGGAGCCTCTGCAGGTGGCTTTGCAGTTTAAGGGATGAAAGGTTTCACCCACTCAGCTGGCAACCACTTGAGATCTGGGGGAGCGGACACATAGGCGTACCCATGACCCCAGGTGACCAGATCATGAGGACTTTTTGTGTCTCTGGTCGCTGGATCTTTTACTATCACACCTGGTGACTTTTGCTGAAAGGCAGAACTGGTTAAAGCAGAATTAGTTAATTCAACATTGACATTTTCCAGTATTTTCTCCCCCCTCCTTGGACTTGCCCTATTTATGTTGGCACGCTGGGCAAGCTGGCGCTGAGATTTTAGTTTTTTGAAAAATTCCTTTTGGGTCCCCAAGACCCCCCGCCCCCATCATCCTGAAAGTCCAGAAATTGTTTCTTTAAACGGCATTGAGATACCCATGTCCAGCCTGATCACACAGGGGACACCTTATTCTTCTCTTGGGCGGTGGTCGTGGCACAGGCACAGGAGGCACGGTGTCTGCAGCAGCAGCTTTTTGTGGCGGCTTGACTCTGGAACTGTGGCTTTGGTGAGCTGTTATGAAGGGAACCTTTCTGGCACACACCTGGAGCATGTCATGTAAAGTTGGAGCTGGTTCTATGGACAGGCTGAGGATAGCTGCCTTTTCGTTTGCATTGGTCAGCACCATCTCCTCCAGGACCTGTTCCTGGGCTCCTTCATTCTTAACCTGTAATTCGATAGCACTGGTTAATCACTCCACAAATGCTACAAAAGGTTCTGATGGAAGCAAAGGAATTTCATGAGCCTGTTTGAGGGCTGAGACCCATTCACTATCACCACATAGATGTTCCAATAGAATTGAGAGATTATTATTATTAACAGCCGTTTCAGGATTTTGCCAAAGCTTCGGAAGCAAACCTCTTTGGAGGCCAAAGGGAACTATAGGATTCCCCACTAAACTTGCTTTTAAAAGGTTGCAGAAGTATTCTTTCATATCCAAAATTAATCTGAGCTTTCCATAAATTCTGAATCGCTTGTTGGGGGAAGGGGTCCCAATAACCATGGACAACACCCCCCCTTTTGACTGTCAATATATGTAAAGGGGTAGCAGAAAAGACGGGATTGCTTCCTGCTTCCAGGTTCCTGGCTCTGCCCCACCCTCCCCTCCGGGGCGTGGGAACTGGGACTGTGGGCAGGGAAACCGTGGGAACCAGGGGCAGGGAGGGGCTGGAGGCTTGAGTCACACCAGGAGGAGTCAGAGGGCGGAGGTTTGAGGGTAGGGGGCAGAGTCAGAGGAGAGGGCAGTGCCGGGGGCGGCACCGAAGGGAAGAAGGGGTCTGGGGAGAGAAATGGATTGCAAAAGGGATTGTGGGTAGGAGGGACAGACAAAGGGAGAGGCTCCTCCTGACTCAAGAGCACATGGCTTTGGCCATTTTGAACAAAGGAATCCCCTCCATCTTGTGAGTCCCCCACAGAAATGTGACCAGCCTGGGGATCACTAAGGTGGGGGGGTTGAGCACCCGAACTGTCTGGCAAAGTACAAACTGGGGAAAATCCACAAAGAACTGGCTTTTTTCCCTTTTCATTTTGCTTTTGCAATGCAAACTTAATTTTTAAGCTATAAAAAGCAAATTTTGCATTGTCTTTATTATTAGAGGAGCCAGATTCAGCTATTTTATTTGCAATGGCTTCCCAAAATTCTGGGAGGCTTATTTGCTGTAATGATACATGTAGAAACTGAAAAAAACAGCCACCGAATTAATTTTTTTCAACTGTTTCTTTAAGCAATGGGTCTTCCCATCATCCAAGGCACTTAAAATTTGATAATAGACTCTTTTTTGAGACACAGACAGCCTAGCACCCATTTTTGGCTCAGATTTTAAGTTTCTGTGTCCCCTTTAACTGTGGCTGGGAAACTGGAAGTTAAAAAACCTCGCGGGAGAGGGAAAAAAAAAAAAAAAAAAAAAAAAAAAAAAAAAAAAAAAAAAAAAAAAAGCCGAAGGGGAAACAGTTCCACCCCCACCCAACACAGCTGAAACAAAATGTGGTATTAAAGCACCCTGAAGGTTTACTCTGAAAGCAAAAACCTTCCCCCAAAGGAAAAAACCCTTTTCCCTGAGGATCACTGCCTCTTAAAAAGATTTTCCCTTAGATAATACTCACCAAAAATCCAGTGTTCAGATGAATCTTTCCTTTTTTTCCCAATCATTCCTTTTGCCTGAGACTGACCCTTATTGCTGCAAAAAGAGCTTCCAGTCTCAATTCCCAGGGTCGGCTTTCCACGAACATGTGGTCACTTTCTCTGGGAGCAGCCTACCGTTCAGGAGGCTTCTTTGCAGCACTCTGATGGGCTTTTTGAGTTCAAATGGGAAAACTACAGCCCTGGCCTGTGGAATCCTGTGTTTTGGAGACTCCACAGCCTGACAGGTCTGTCTCTGTGTGGGTGGGCTCCGTTTCATGACTCACGTGCCTGCATGAGATTCCTTGGCCACGTGTTCTCCGAGTGGTTCTTCCAGCTTTCTGGGAGCCCCTTGTGGATTCGAGCTGCACGTTCAGGCACCAGGTGTGGGAGTTCTTTATCGAGACCAAGACGACTGTCGATGTCAAAAGGCACAGAGCCTGCTCTCTCACCGGGGGGATATCACAGAGCTCTTATTTAGCTCCTTCCCTGTCCCTGCCGGTGCCAGAGAGCAAAGAGACCGAGGCCGGCTGTCCCAGGGCTTTTTCTCAGGGGGGACGGGCCCAGAGGCAGGGACAAGCCACTACCCAGTCAGGGATAAGGTGGGAGTAGAACAGAATTGGGTTACATTCCAGTGTGGGGGATGGGCACTGCGGAACAGGGACAAACCATGTGATACAGTTTCCAAGGGGATGCAATAGAAAACATTACAAACCCCAGTATCAAAATGGAACACAATATAAACCCAAATAATGCACTACAACAAATCTGGATGTGAAATTAATGGCTCAAGCCCACCTCTGGTTTAGACTGTTTCTCCCTCTCTGTGAGAGACAAACTCAGGGTGAAATGCTGGTCATCTGGGATGCTGATTGCTTCATATATGAAGCAATGTAATTTGTGGAAACAAAGTTTCACAGACTTACCATAAGGATGTCTGGACTTAGAAGCAGTGGCCAGAACATTTTGGAATGTAAATGTGAAAGAGAAAGGGAAGAAATTTACAAACAAACTTGAGACAATGAAACCATGAACTGTCTGGTCTTAAAAAGAGAAAAAAAAATACGCCATATAAACTTGTTCATTATTCTGACTGGAACTACAAAAATAACGAACAAGATGTAATAAAGCTTTAATGTGTGCAAATATTTTACATCAAAATCTTCCCTGAAAAGTCATTTAAGTTGGTGTGGATAGAGAAGCCCCTCCAGCGTCCTCCATAATGTATAATTAGGACAGGATCTAAAAGATGGAGGGGGAATGGAAAGGATTGCTTTCTTGGGATAGCAGAAGAACCCCCTGCTGGCCACCCTGACCTTCCCAGATGCCCTTACACAATTAGTATGAGGCTCTGGAACTTGAGAGTGAAGCAAATGGTGTAAATAAAAGAAAAATCTCAGTCATGTATAGGTAATCTTGTGCAATTCCTCATATATAGTCCTTAACTATTTCACCTGCTTAGTCAAAGCTGCCTAAAACCATTACTGCTGTGTGTCCAATGAAGTATTCTCTATGAAAATATAAACACAAGTATATATGCATATATAAATGTACATATAATTGGAAAACAATATTCTGTTCTCACCTTCTAGGCTTTGACCATCATGTACTGATATCTAAAAGGATAATTAAATTTTTTCTGTTTCACTTTTTCATACACTGATACAATTAGTCACATACAAAAATATACAGTCGACAGCATGATAGTTAGTCATCATTAACACTGAATCATGATTACACCTCCTTATGAGTGAAAACCCAGCTAAGTTTATTTTAATTTGTCCCCTCCACACCTGAAAGATATTTATTAGGAAATTCTTTTATGAATTCATTCAAACACTTGAGGCACAAATCTTAAACAAATGAATGTAAATATAAATATATTTTTGGGTTTTCTAAGCTAACTAATTTAAAACTTCAAAGGAATTAATATATTCAGAGATGAAGAATGACTACAAAATTTAGCAAAGACAAAAAATAATTCTGTTCTTTTTTTATGTACTAAAACTTATCTGATTTTTCTAAACCTTCTGATGCTGATAATTCCTGGCCTTCAAAATTGCAGGTTTCTCTCCTGTGTTAAGAAAAACAAACCAACAAAACATGTAGGCATGCATAGCATTCACCATACCTACATCCTGGTGTTTTGAGCACAGTCAGCTCTGCTTATGCCTCTAGATACTTTGAAATTGATGTGCCTTGTCTAGAATCTGGACTTCAAAGTGAAACTGGTGTCATAAAAAAGCTCACTGTTTCAGATCAGGTAAAGTTTTAAACTCTTCTCTGAAAGGATGGGGGGAAAAAAAAATAAAAAAAAAAAGCTTTTTTAACTCACTTTCCTCTTTGAAGTCTGGCTTCAATCCAATTTTAAAGAATCTGTCAGCAAAGTCAGCAAGGCTTGCATTGGAGTCTTGATTTCTGCAGGTGAGTGTGTCCTCAGCTCAGCCCATAGAGGTTTGCTTGGATGTGGCCCATAACCAGTAGATCACTGCCATTCCTCCTCCTCAGGAGCAAACACAGGGAGTCTGCTGCACAGGATGGGGAGAAATAGGAAAGAATAGAACTAAACCTGATAATTTTGTTGTAGAGACTTCTGGCATTCTTTTGGCCTCACTTCACTCTCCTTCATCCATATTAAAAGACAGGAGGGGGAAAAAAAAAAAAAAAAAAAGGCAGATATCTTTGAAACCTGAACAAGAGTCTTTTCTTCAAGATACATTTGTAACAAGCACTTTGTGATAGTTCCTTGCTCTCTGCATTACCTCCCACTGCTGAGTGATTCCCAGCTCCTGGAGTTCTAGTCTGAGCACATGAGAAAATTCACTGAAAGAGCTACAGCTAAAGCCTGTGATATGAGATTGCAAAGCTCTTAGTCCTGTACTTAGAAAAAAAATTTCTATGCTACAGGATATCTGTACAAGAAATGTTTCAAATTATTTTGGTCACAGAAAAAAGCAAAATGAGGAGGGTTGGTTTTGTTTTGTTTTGTTTTGTTTTGTTTTGTTTTGTTTTGTTTTGTTTTGTTTTTTTCCTCTTGTTAATATAGCTAGTTTGACACATAAGCTTTAAGAAATACCAGAACATTTTATTTTACACTGGCCTAGCTCCCCTACTCTGCATAGCTATTATTCTTCTTATGAGCTGAAGTTCAATGGCCTTAGTTTTTAATTGTTCTTGGTAAACCAGACTTTCTTCATGGACTGCCTGCAACACGTGAGGGAGGATACAGAGCAACCAGGCTCATAGGAGAGCGGAAGTGTGATGGAGTGATTGGTCTCTCATAGGGTACCAGATATTGGTCAACATTGGCCTGAAAAGTGTAGTAATTCAAAATGCTTTGGAGCTGGATTAAAGCAAAGATTACACTAATTTTTAAAATTTATTTTTCCATTACCTTTTTCTGAAGAAAAAGAAAATAATTTCAAAAAGTTTCCGAGACGAATTTTTTTTTTTTCCAAAAACTGCTATTTCTACCAAATTAAAAAATAAAAAGAAGCAACAGCAACATTAAGGAATAGGAATATTCAGAGCTCTTTGATAACATTGAAATTTAAAGTATTCAAGGACTCCATGTAATATCTTTAAAAAAAAAAACCTTACTAAAACATGTTTTCTATTTTGTCTACATGATAGAGAGCTGACTTATATTTAAGACCTTGTGAAGGTTATAAAGTTTACAATATATGTCCTAAGGTGTAAGATTATAAAGTATAAGGTTATAAGGTTATAAAGTATAAAACAAAACATTGTTCAAATGCTCTTTGCTGTAGAAGTGATGGATTTTAGTTTTTTAATGTTTACAGTTCATTACTAGATTAAGGGTAAATAAGCATTAATCAAATAAAATTGTTAGGCCACTAGCAAAAAAGTTGTATGAAGCTTCTTGCAATTTTCAAGGAGCCCCAACACAATTAAATGTAGGGTTTTAATACTCTTTACCTGATATTAGCTGAATATTCAAATAGAATGACATTAAAAATATTATTTATGAGACAAGGAATTTAAAAGGAGATGAGCAGTAGTCAGGACTCATTAGCTCAAAGAGTCATAGATTTTCCCTTGTTCTTAAATATCCAGTCCTTTTTGTTTGGACTTTTTTAGTATTATGATGATAAATTTGGATAATCAGTTTGGAGGAACAAGATGTGGCATCTCATTTAAAAGTTTGGAATTAGTGCCAGTACTTCTCATTTCTATGAAAAAAAGATCTTTGTTTAATTGTTGCAGAGCACAACATGCATAACTGTTGTTTTTGCTCCTTCTACTACAGTATTCACATATGTGTTTGTATTTTTTTAGAAATCTGAATTCTTGCTTTAATTTAAATTTTAGGGAGAATATCTTATCCTTCAAAATTAAAGTACAGAAGATCTCCCACAATTTCCTGGTATTTTCTACAAATTAAAAACAAATATTTTTTGTTGGCTTTCAATATATTTATTTCTTATTGCCTGGACATAAATATCACATAAAATCCAAAATATTTCTGGGGTTTGATGATAAATTTTGTTGTTAAGACCTTTTCACAATTCTAATGCTCAAGCAGCAGTTGAATTCACTGGCTTTTAGAGAGCAAGTAATTTTAAGATTCCTTTTGATTGTTCTGGGATTTCCCAGCATGCCTAAATTTAAGTATATTCAGAATGCCTGTTCTGCACTTTTCTTCCATCTAAAGCCATCCTCAGTCCACATCTAAGAAGCCTCTTGCTCACATTCCATGTAAATGCCATTTAAAGGAGGAGCAAAGGATAGCCTGAATTTGATAGAAAACGAGTCTCTCTCCTCATATGAATCTTGAAGGTCTGAGTGTGAAGTGCAAACTCCAAGATTTCTTTTCAGTTCCCTCTGGAATTAATGATAAGAAGCTTTAAGGAAGCACCCTGGAGTGGTAAAAGTGTTTTTTTACACTTAAGACAAATACCGTGGGTACCTAAGTTTCAAGCACACACTTCCACCCTTGGAAGTTTGGGGGCTTTTTAATACATCCAAATTTTTATGCAGACATCAATGGAAATAAGAATGTTAGCAAAGTTGTATAAACAGTGCAAAACTAATAACAAGTGTTACATCTCTTCAGGTGGTTATATAGCTTAAAATTCAAGAGGATTAGAAAGTAACACTGCTGGTAGCCTGTACAAATCCTGCAAAAAAAAAAAAAAAAAAACCAAAAAAAAAAAACCACCAAACCTGTAAGTTCTGTCCCAGTATGCCTCCTTCCTGCTCATACCACAGCATACCTTTCTGAAAGCTTTTTGCCAGGTTCAGACTGTACTGGGCTCCTGACTTAGCTCAGGATGCATCTACAGTTCAAGTGTACAGTGCTGGGAGGCAAACCAACTATCCTAAAGTAAGTCCTGCTTACTCATCTAATTCTCTTACACTCTTCCTCCTCAGCTCTCAGGAAAGAGCAGTGCTTCTGAACGTTCCCAGAGGGTGAGTCATTCTGTCTTAATTATGTTCCTACGTTCATCATATTGGTTATGAACTGAAGCCTTCATCTATATCATGCAGAAGAGAGAATATGACATCCAGCTAAATGAGATTTTAGGGTTTTTTTAGGGAATGAACTACAGTTAGATTATTCAGTAACTTGAAGTTCAAACAGTACCTTTCAGTGTTTCAACTCTTACGGTTTCTTGTGATTCATTGTCTTCCATGGGTCCCTAAGTGTTAATTCAACAAAGTGCTTTTGTATGCAATTCTATAACATAACAGTTCTCATAGAGTACAAAATTATTATTGTGGTAATAAGTGAGCCCTGTGCCTGTCAAAAAGAAAAAAGATTGATTGCATAACTAGTTAAAAAAAAAAAAAAAAAAGTGTTTGCTTGTCTCTAAACACTCGAATAGTCATGCCATGCTGTGCTTAGGACTCTGGGTGGAGCAAAAAATAGCATTTATTTAACCCCTTACTATATAAGAATTTCTTTGCTACTACATATACAAATAGTTTAGTTCTGAACCTCTTTGCTGATGATTTGGTTTATCATTGTAATAGTGTTTTCATAAGTATATATTCTTCATATATCATCAGAATATTCTTTTGCATTAATGAAAATCAGTGAGTGAGGGATTCAGTTATAAATGTGAGGGGTGATTTTTAGTGCAAGGAGAGGGGGTTTTTAGGATTAAGGTGACAAGACAGTGAAACGAAAATGACAAGAAACAGTTTTTAAGTCTGTCATGTCCCAGTGGGTTTGAATTTTTACTGTCTCTGTTCTCAGTGCCTTACCTCAGGAGGAGGAGAGTATGATAGTCAGAAAATCAGAGTGATAATGCATAAATTTTATCTATGGCACTACAGTAAGTATAAATGTACTTTAATAATATCTATACTTTCACCTCCCCACATTTTTTGCCATCCTTGGTGGAAGTTTTCCTTCTATTCTGAACTGACAACACTAGCATTTCAGCTCTTGGAAAAAAAAGCAAAGCCAAAGTGAGATGATACAGCTGAAGAAAATGATTGTTAACATCCACATGATTCCATCTTCTCTTCTTTTTACTTAAGTTAACAGTGAGGTGCTTAGTATATCACTAAACTAGTGATATATGAGAATTTGCCAGAAAACTCCACTAAAAAAAACTCTAAGAATTTTTATAACTAATTGTAAAGGGTACCTCAATGTCTATTTCAAAGCAGATTTGATGAATACAGAAAAGGTCAAACTAAAAATAACTAGACTGAATCAGTTATAAGTGTAGTAACATATGCCTCATTTAATAATGAACTCTAAATTTGCTCTGCAGTTTAAGTAGTATCATGAATGCTAATTCTGACAGTAAAGGGTTATGAACTACCTGTCTGCTTGAGTCTGGCTCAAGGTCAGGCAGTTATAGAACTAATGAAAACCCTGATGTACCAAAAGGTTGGTGATTGACATGAGTGTGCTCGCTGAAGAAACTGCTGAGGAACTCTGGTGCATTCAAAATGACAGTGTCCTGAAACACAATTTACAGCACTCTGTTTGTTTAGTCCAAGTGTAGCAATAAGCCCAGGTGCTTATTGCCTACATAACCATGGCAGAATTCAGGGCATATTATATTAAACTTTTACACACCAATCACCAGAGGAATTTTTCTGGTATGGTTTGTGATGATCAACCTAAGGCCATTATTCTCTGAATGTGTGATTTTGCTTAGAAAGGAATTTCAATATATAATTTAGACCCTCCTGAAAGGATGAAAAGGAATTATTTTTAAATCTTTATAAGTGAACGAAAGCATAAAACTGTAAAACCATCAGCTAATAATTTTACAATTGATTATTTAAAATTGTTTGAAAAGCCTGTATTCTTCTCTATGCTAGAAAAATCTTTGTTCCTTTTACCTCCTGGCTCTGCACTTCTCTTCCAGATCTTTGCATACCATAAGATTAATTTTCATCCATTTATTTCCTTTTTAACCAAAGCTACAAAGGAGTGATTATTTTTACTTAATTCCCAGATTTTTTTAAGTAATGAGCTGTTTTTAGGACATGGAAATACTGGACAACAAAGCATATAATGGGTATCAGGATGGAAAGTGTCAGAAAATAATCAAACAGCAAAACCTTATTCAGAAATCTTGAGAATATCTAATAGGTAAAACAAACACCTTTTTCTCTGAATTGCTTTTCTGAGAGAATTCATTCAGCCACATAGGAATTCAACCACACAGAAAAATTTTAAAGGATGAATCTCAGCTACAAAATTGAGGTGATAGACTGGAATATAAAGATTTCATTATTTAGAGCTATTCTGAACTGACTAACTTTCAGATGTGCAGCAGCTCAGAAAAAAATTGATTCAGTTCACTTAGGATTCTGATTTTAAGCGATGTTAACAGCTGTAGTAGACAGTTGGAAATAATTTTTTCTCTGTTTTCATCTATTATCTCGATATTTTGTCTTCTATCCATCCTTACATCATCTTTCTTCCAAGTGTCTCAGAGATTTTCTAGAAAACTTACTCTAAGTAAACACATACTTTCTTCAGAGCTGTAAAGTTAATGTTGGACAAGGCAGACCTTTCTGGACCTCTGGACAAATCATCTTCAGTTACTGCATGTGGAATAATGTATCTAGTTTTGAATCCCAATTCATCAAGTGATCAATTTGAAAAAGGAATAACCCACCAAATTAGGTGGCTAGAACATAGGATACACATGGAAAGGCTGAGGGAATAGAGCTTGCTTAGACTCAGAAAGAAGGTCTGTGGAGGGATGAGATGGCAGTCTTCCTCCTCTACCTAATGGGAGTTAAAAAGAACATGGAGGCATGATCTTCTTAGAGGGTCACAGAGAAATGACATAAGGCAGTGGCCACCATTTACAGCAATGGAAATTCCAGATACAGGCACTATCATTGCATAAAGAACCATTAAAGCAGTAACGAGTAGCTTGGCCAAGGACAAAAGCTGAAGTAACCTAATATCATTTCACAACTAATACTTGAGCAGGAAGTCAGACTAAATAAACTCCATAGGTCCCTGGTAGCCCAATTAATTCTAGGAGTTTTAATGCTAATTGTGATGGAATTATTAGTCTGTAATGCTGGATAAACCATCTATGTGACCTTTTTAATGGGCTAAAGATATAACTGAAGGGTAAGAAATAAAAATAAAAGTAATAAAAAAGTAAGATTAATAAAGCAAGGAAAACATTCTTTGTATTTTGTCTCTGTGGCCTGTGAGCTACAATGTAAAGCATGCATTCTCCTCTCGTTTTCAAATATGACTCTGTTGCTGCTGTATATTACCACAGTACATCTATTATAGCAACAGGTTTTGACCATTAAATAGGAAAAGGAAAACGGATTTTCAGAGGAAGGTGAGACATCGGGTTCATGTTGGTCATATGAACTCACAAGAACTGAAACAGAAAAACAACACTCATTACTGTTTCAGCACGTGCAAAAATCAGACTTGTACAAAGCTACTGAATAGAGCAATTTGCAGTGATTCAAGGCAAAGTTATTTAGCACAGATGTTTCTGTAATTGTGATAGACTCAAAAAATTCAGTGTTCAGTGGTCCTTGAACACACATTTCCCAGCTATATGGTGTATCTTTAATTAATATAATAAAATAGAAGAAGCCTACTCTGGGTAACGTATATCTCCCTGAAAGTTATGGGGAGCAGGGGAGAGAATGACAAGGCTTTAACTGGTGTATTTTTCCTCTTATTTGATTGGTGCTCTCTTAGCTTTATTCTGTGGTTCACGATTTTGGTTTTGGTCTTTTTGTTGATTGACTTTCAGTATAGGAATTATTTAGTACATCTTGCTTTGTTTCAGCCCAAGTGAATCATAACAGTTGTGATCAACCATGTTGGAACTCTTGTTTCATTCCATCATTCAGCAGTGTGAAGAACACCTCAGATCTGCTCAAAAATATAAGCAGTGCTTACCAGTCATGTAGATATTTGCAGCAATCTCAATGGCAGAGTTGGCTTTTCATTAAAGTCTGATGGTTTGTCTAATTTTCCTTTGAAATCACAAACACTGGATTATGAGAGAATGAGGTATTCACAGAATATTCTTGGAAGAAGAGGAGGAAGAGGAGAGATACTGTAGGGGATCACATAAAACCTGCAATCCAGAGCAATAAAATACACAGCTATGGGCGGGACTTTAACCAACCTGGTCTAGGGGAAGGTATTCCTGCCCATGGCAGGGGAGGATGGAGATAGGTGATCTTTAAGGTGTCTTCTAATCAAAACCATTCTAAGATTCTATGATCTACTCTACAGGGATGAATTATATCAAGTAGCAACACATGACATGGAGAAAAGACAGTATGAGGTAAACCTCGATATCAACAGGGATTATGAGATTAAGTATTCAATTTAGAACAAATAGACTGAAACAGAAGCCAGTAGAGCAATTAGCCATTGTTGGACTATGCTACTGATTGTAACCAAGAGAAACAAAAAAATACAAGGCATTGTATGACCAGGTACTAGAAGAGGAAAGGTTATGCACAGATTCTCTACATGATCCCGTTTCACCATTATGTACTGACATTCTTGTTCTGCCTATGCCTCCAGGTACAGTAGCAGGCTCCCATACTAGAAGCAGCACTGGTCTCACTCTCTGCAGAGCTAGTAATTGCAATGTGCCATCACATCCAGCTTCTCATCTTAAAAATCAAGTTGCGTTACTTTTTCTATTTCTTTGCCTGCCAAACAGTATTTTTCTGAGGCTGTGTCACAGTCTTCAGTCATATACATAGCTGATACTGAAAAGGACTACACAAAAGAGAGCTCCTAAATCTTCCTATTCTTTTCCTTTTTAGATGTTAACAATAAAACTGAGAGCAGTGATGTTGGAAGTGGAAAATCACAGATCATTTATCTTTTGCCTTTGCCCATCTGAACTTTCCATGTGACTAAGAGCAGAATCCTCATTCATGATCCAGAGAAAGCTTTCCCTAAATGTATCTATTGATAAAAGTATATGAAAGGGGGCTGTTCCTTCTTCATCATATACACTGAGGTTTGTCATGAGGTCAGAGTGACACACTCTTGCGCTGTCTCAGGGACCATTTACTCCATAATCACTCACATGAAGTGGAACTACTCCAGCAATAGAAATGGAGATTGACCTACTGCAGACGTCCCAGAGACTGATCTTCAAATCTCTGCTGCGGGATGTATAGATGTTACACATGAAGATGCTCAAGCCCCCTAGTACTAGATAAAAGGTACAGACCTCTCTCTTCCACAGCCTGTCTATTGAGAGATGAGGCATGTATAAGTATCAAAATTTAAAACAGGGTTCAAAGTTCTGAGCCCTGCTCAGGTACTCCCAGTAGAGCAGACTGTTCCTGTGCATCTAATTAATCTTTAAACATATACAGCACAGGAAAAGACTTTTAGGGTATCAGTGAAGAGTCTCCTCTCATTCGTACTCATGTCATTCCCAGGTAGTACTTTAAGGTTTTTCTGCAAGATAGACTTTGTGGCATTTGATCCCCCTGAGCCAAAAACAAAATTTAGGGCAACAGTGACTCATGTTCTGTGTGAATTTTCACATGCAGTCTAAAGTAACCAGGAACCGCTGGATAAAGAAAAGTAACTTGAAAAACTTACTTTAAAAGTAGTGACCACTATCTTTTCTTGAAAGAGAAAGCTTAGCCACTTACTTTGCAAAAAAAGTTCATGGTTGAAAAGTTATTTAGAGGTAAAATATACTGATTTCTGCAGTACTACCATCACTCACTGAAGTAAATAGAATAGTGTTGGGTAGTCTTTTCTGCTGCACTTGGCCCTCCTGAAGTGTAAGGGATTTTTGCAGAGAAATCTCCACTGAAAGACCCTACTTGCCAAACTCAGGGCACTTTCAGGTCTAGACAGTGTGTCAGATGTTTTGCTCTGCATAACAGAGCATCTCTTGTTACCCTGCAGTCTTTTCAAATGCTATCCAAACTCACCCTCTGACGGTTTTCAGGGTGAAATGGTGTGAGATAAAAGACAGTGTTTTACAGCCCACAATAATGTTGCAGTAGAATAATCCCATTGATTTGGATGTGATTTGGATGAAATTTCACAAGTACGTGGTTGCTGCCGCAGAAAAAATAGTAAGACCAGTAGTATCAGGGGTTGAATGGTGGAGCTGAGCTCAGTTTGATCTACCAGATGGGTGGAGTGACCTGATTACCTGCATATAATAGCAAGAGAGGTTGGAGAGGTCAATCTCACTTCCAGCATGATACATGTTATGTCAAAATCGTTTGTGACAGCTCCCACTGGCTCAAGAATGACTCCTGCTGACTGAGAAATACTTACGACAGCTCCTACTGACCCAGCCAGTGGGAAACAACTCTTTAACTCAACTGGGATAGATGGTACTGACAAAATACAAGAGATCCAGGTCAGATCTCAAATCTTTGTCAGGACATTGCAGTCAGAAAATAAAGTCACATAGCCTGGTCCTCTTACATGTAGTTAATCCAAACTGGAGTATCATAGCTTGCCTTATATGCTTAATAATGCATTGGGTAAAGATCATAAGACATTAATCTTCTTTCTCTCTTGCTTTTGCTCTTGCTTTCTCTCTTGCTGAACTTTCATTGATTATAATCCTCATTATTCATTATATTTATATATTTATATATATATTTTCTATTTTACATAATTATTTATATAAATACATACAATTACACACATTTTTAAAAATGTGTTACTGAAAAAGGCTCAGAAAAAATATTGTTACAGGAAAATACTCAACCAAGATTATTAAAATTAATCCATGTACAATCAAATTTGACTTATTTAATCAAGGTGCTATATGAATGCCATAAAGAATGCTGTAGTTCTGTTCTGCCTGAAAGAATGTTAGGTCTCTACCCCATCATTATTTACAATAACTCTGAACATAGAATAATAGCCATAACATAGAGAAAAAAGTTCAAGCTGTTCAAGCTGGTTGCCACTGAGACAGAAAGCTGAAAGAGAATGATGTGTTGAAACACAAAGCTGCAGGGTGAGATCAATATTTCTGCCTTTTAATTTTGCTTCCTCACCTTCTCTGCTTGCAAGCTTTAAAACTATGCTGCTCACAAAGCTGACCAGTAATAATCACCATATTTATAATGGAATTCATCTCCTTTTCATCTGTTGGCGTATGGCTTTCAAGATGCTTCATCCTTTTTTTCAAGAATGTATAACTTCAGGGTCAATCAAGCACAATTATTTGTGTTTTACATCAGCAGAGTTCATTTATATATGGAAACAATACCTAATGGGTGATGGTGAATCATATAATAAGGATATCTTCTGATTTATGCAAATTATTCACATAAATTTGACCCAAATAAGACACAAAAAAGGCTTAAACTATAAAGTGAAGTCTGCTGTTGGTGACATATACTTGATCTTTGTGTGTCTGTATTACTAATTTCCTATATTACTCTGTTAATAATTTGCATTTATCCCTGAAAGTTTTCCCCTTGAGAAGTTTATAGTTGAACAAACATTAGTACTGAAAAATTTAAATCACTTTTCTGATAGAATGCCTTGCAAGAATGGCTTATAGAAATAAAATATTATCTATTTGCTCAGCCCTATTTGTTATATATAATTGATTATACAAATACAAATTCATCCTGCTAGGATTGCTGAACCATAAAAGAGCCAACACAGACACCTGCTTACAGCAAGAACTGAACAAACTTTTTAAAGCCAAAAATATTTTTAACATCCTTGTATTTCTGTTTCATCTTGAGTGTATAACTAACTAAGCAGCAAATTGGCTGGTCTCCTAGTTTCACCCAAATCAGTATCTGGAATCAAATACATGAATAGGATACCAGCTGGTTCAGTCTTACCTGCATTGATCTTATGAATCATATGAAATGTCCTACCAATCTCTGCTTCTTTCCATTCAGTGAAAATGAAGCACAAAGCATCTAGTGTAGAGAGAGGCCTCTCCGATATCAGTTTTTTGTCTCCACAAAATTCTGACCAATTTTCTGCCTCTAGGCTGAACCTGGTTGGCAGCTAAGCCCCCGCTCAGTCACTGACTCTTCCCCATGAGGATGCAGGAGAGAACTGGAAGGGAAGATGCAAAACAAAACCAAACGAAACCAAACCAAAACACTTGTTTGTTGAGAAAATGATATTTTTATAAATAAAGAAAAAAAATAGAAAATAAGCAGCTGGCTTAAAGACAGTCACTCATTACCACCTACCAACACAACAATGTGCAACAATTACCTTGGAAAAAAATCCATGCAGCCCATGGAGGACCCTATGCTGGAACAGGTGACCGTACTTTGAAGGAAGCTGAAGCCCAAGCAGAAGAACACACTGGAACAGGGGAAAAGTGTGAGGAGAAAGAAATGGCAGCAAAGAGCTGTTATGGGTTGACCCCTAACATCAAATCCCTCATCCCTCTGTTCCACTTGAGAAGCAGGGTCATGTGAGAAGAGCAAAGTTGAGCCTGGGAAACAGTGAAGAAGGAGTGGTGGCTTAGTTTTCATTTTTCACCTAGATCTGTTTTAATTATCAATAAGTTAAATTCCTTTTCCCCACATTGAGTCTGTTGTGCCTGTGATATTAATGGTGAATTATCTATGAGATTTTTCACTGCATTTTCTCCCCCCATCCTGTGGGAGAAGGAGAGTGAGAGAGCTGCTGGGTGATACAAGTAAAATATTCATGTTCATCCTCTTCAAACTTTAATTCATATCCCACAGGAGAGCCCTTGTGCTAGGTGTGAACCAGCTTCCTTTTTGAAATATTCAGAATTACTCAGGACCACAGTATCCCACATGTCAGGTAAGTTTATCTGTGCAACACATGCGATAAAAAGTGTATACTATGACTGAGATGCTTTTTGCCCAATGAAAGTAGAAACTGTGATTATACAATATGGCTGCACCACCAGCAGATCTACATTTCAACACAGCAGAATGTAAAAAGAAAAACAACATTGCAAGCTTTTAAGCAATCTTCTTTCTGTCCAAATAAATACCAAAAAATAGTCTGGATCACAAGGGGTGCCTAATCCTGTAAAGTCTAATATTTGGAAAACAAACCCAAAAAAATACCATGTATGTGTTTGAGATCTTGCTTCATATAAGAAAATGAACATCTTTATAACAGTGTGTCCAAACTCCTATCTTGGGGGTTATCCTTTTGGCTCAGCCTGAAGCACATAAGCCTACTCTCATATTCAGGCTTCAACACAGAAAATGTGGACAAAAGACAAGCTTAGACTCAACTGAAGGTTAGGGCCAGTACTTATAATATAGGCTAGAAATTGCTATTGATTTTCTTTTTGCCATTTAATCAAAATCCTTTCAAATTTGGTTAGGTCACATATTTTTGAAAAATAAAATATGGACCACTCATATGATTAGAATATGTCTTTTCAGACTTTAACTAGATACGCTGTAGAATACCTTGTACAAACATATTTTTGTTCCTTGCAGCAACACTGCCTGGCATTACTTCGTGATTACACTTTCAAGACACAGAGGCAATTATAAGACTTTCTCTGAAGATTTTAATCTGTTAAATTAATATAAAAAGATAAAAATGTCTCTAATGTTTAAGACCAAAGTCTATCTAACCCCGCATCTTGTCTCTGAAGTAGTCAGTAAGGGACATTAAAGAAAATAATTTAAACACAAGCAACTAAAACAAAGCAAGACAAAACAGAAATCCACAGTGCTAAAGTGGAATAAACTCTCTCTTTGTTATGTCCTTTCAGCTTTTGACACTATATCCTTTAAAGATTTCCTGAGCTGGAGAATCACTTCATCATGTTTAATAGCTCTTGACACTTTTCTTTCATTAATTTGTATTTTCATTTTTTTTAAACCCATTTATGCATCTGGTCTCCACAATATTTTGTGGCAATCAGTTCCACAATGAAAGGATATGACCTGTGAATTTTTTTTTTTTTTTTCTGTCACTTGTAGACTTGTCACCTAATAATTTAATCATCTGCATGTAATTCTGATTGCTTGCATGGGATATATTCCCCCTTTCCATGATGCTCTTGACTTTTTTTTTTTTATTGTGGTCTTCCTGACTTATTTTATTTTGCTTCCTTCTTCTTTGGTGTTTTGTTGTTGTTGTTGTTGGGTTTTTGTTGTTGTTGTTGTTTTGTTGGGGTGGTTTTTTTGTTTTTGTTTTTTTGTTTTTTTGTTTGTTTGTTTTGCTTTTTTGTTTTGTTTTGCCTTTTTTTTTTTTTTTTTTTTTAATTCTCCCTCCTAAGACTCTGAGTGCATTTAAATTGTCCTTGGACGTAAGCAATTCTCTACATCTGATCATTGTTGTCAGCCTTCTCTGTACCTTTTTTAGTTCTCATATATCCTTTTGAAATGAGGGATTAGAAGTTTATATTGTATTCCAGATGCAAGTACCAACATAAAGTGAATTTCTATGGATTTCTATGGTTATATAGTACTTCATATTTTCTTTTAAAATCCCTCCTCAATAATTGCTAACGTTCTGCTTGCCTTTGCAACCAATGCAGTGTATTGATCTGATGTTTTGTGAGAAATATCCAATGACTACAAAATCCTTTTCTGGGACTGGAGTAATGAATTAAGAGTCCATCGCAGTGTTTGTGCATTTACTGCTGTTTTAACCGTGCTGATTGCTTTATACTTGTTGACATGAAATTCCATACCACATTATATCACACAGTCAGTGAGTCTCATAAGTTTTTTTTCTGAAGCTCTTTGCAGTCAGCTTTAGTTTAGAGTCTCTTGAATAATTAAACAAGTAATTAATAACTGTAGTGTAACATATACACGAGAGGACTGAACAAAGATAGGACTGACATTTCTTAACTTTTCACTGCTCAGCTTTGCAGATTTAATGTTCTTTTAGTATTTTAAAACTAAGGTTTAAAAATTTAGTTATATTGTCTCAAGTGGACATCAGTAAATAATTATGTGTACACACACACAAACAGATGGTGACAAATACCATCACTAAAATAAAAAAGACTAATGTTTATCAAGATATTCAAAATATCAATCAGACATCTAGAAATACCTTAAAGAAGAAGAAGAAAAGAGCACAACTTATCCATAAAAAGGCAAATAAGGACACAGAGAACCACCTACTCTGTTTAAAAAGATCTTGCACTGCAATTTCTCCTAGACATTTTAGCATAGAGGAAAATGTCTGAGTAGCACTGGGTATTCTTCCATTAAACACAAGTAACAGCTGTACTGCAGTCAACATATCTTCATTTCAAGGTGTATATTCAAACACCCTAACCTTTATTAAAAAAAAAAAAAAAAAATCAAAGAGAAGTAAGTTATTTTATTCAGACTTGGAGATTTGCAGTGTTGTATGATTGACACAGAAAAAATATTATGTTGTACAATTCTATGACAGACAGGCCCAGGGCTATTCAGATGAGAGAACTAATAACCATGCTGGCAAAAGAAATTTCTTATTAAAACCTTGTTAAGGAACTACAATAATTCATTAATGGTTATATCATTATAAAAATCCATCATTGTTACAGACTGTTTCCTGGGGCTTCAGTTTAGTAAAGTTTGACGTGCCCTTTATGCTCCAAAATTAGGTAAAGCTAAAAACGATTTATATGCCGAAAATGTTAAAGATTTTATAAAGCACAAAAGTAACTATGCACAGCTTCCTAACCTTGGCATAGTACCTCAGGGGTTCATAGCATCAGAAAAAAAATGTCTTTTAAAACAGACTGTTTAAAGGCTTGTGTATTCAATGGGTCAAAACCTGCTTACATTAAAAACAGTGGGACTGCAAATGCCTTCAGTGGGAATAAGGTTTTTCAGGTGGAAAAAATAATTTGAGATTAACTAAAGGTAACATCAAACTGGGCTTATGAGACAAAATAAATTTTAAAAAATTAAGAAAAGAAGAAAAAAAAAAAGAAGAAAAAAACCCACATTAAATATGAGCAACTGTAATTTAAAAAAAATAACATGGGCTCAGGCACAGTAGGTATTTTTCAGGATTAGTTTCTGTCCTCATTCCATGCATATTTTCACTTCTAGCTAAAATTATGGAAATCATCTCCTCCAAGCAAAAAACCTGTTACATTATTTAAAATAAAATTAGGAAAACTGCATCAAATGAAAAGATTATTTAAGATTCCCTCAGAGAAATAATGAGTAAACAATGTGTAAATTTTTGCCTGAATAACAGTTTGTGGATAACACCGCGTTATCCATTGGGCTCACCAGCAGTACCATAGTGATGCTGGCTGCAGAGATCAAATGCCATCCAGAAGGACAAACTGCACTGAACAGAGCTGTGGAAGAGTGTCTGTCAGTGGCACCAGTTCATGATGGAATGGGTTGTTTGGACCTCATGTGATAGTGAGCAGTGTTATAAATGAACACTGCCCAGTCCCTCACCAGTCATCAGCCAGATGTTTATGTCCAAAGTTATGCACTTTTTCATATGCATCATTAAGATCCATTTAGTTTAATTCAGTGTTTAGTTTTATTATATGCTCAAGTCACAGTACTTCCAGAATATCCAGACTAGTAATTTTTGCAGTTAAGGCTGAAATTAATAGAAATATATCACACTAATTGGCACTCTTGGTTGTGATGCTGGCAGGCCAAGTGATGAATAGGTTGTGGAAACTGAAATAATCTCTCACTTTTGAGATGATCCTTCTCAACTGGAATTGAATCACACTGGAAAGAGAGCACTGTTGTTGTTTTCGCTGCACTACCTTTTTGGAAGATGGCTGATTTTTCTCTCCACCGGCAGGACACCGACAGACATTCTTTGTAAACAGTAAATTTACACATGGCCACCTTTGCATGCTCTTGGTGAAAATGCAAAAGCAATGGCATGCATCTACATCTACAAAACCTTATTTTGAGCAAACATGTGCACGTATAAAGACAAAAATTTCTTGTAAAAGTAACTGAAATCTTAATAATAGAATCATTATTAGTCAGAGTCTAATTTTTAAGGAAAAGGAAATAATTGAAATATAGTTTAAATTTCTATATGGGCACTTCTTATTTTATAGCATTTTCCCTTGTGGTGCTAGCACTTCCTCCCTGCTCTTGGAAATCCTAGTCAGAGGTTTCATTTTGGGATGTGAAGTGGGAGGGGGTGGTTATAACACTGGATTATCAGCAGCTGGACTCCTTTTCCAGAAGAAACATTATCTTCATGCTGATTGTGTCTTTCCCCTCCTTCTAGGGTCCACTTGGGGTCATTTTTCTATGTTTGGGAGTATACTTTAATACCTTCCCTGTTCCTTTATTGCTCCAAGCTGGATTTACTATCTTTGCTACCTCTAAACTCAGTTTTAAATGGCTTCAAGTCTGCCTTTCTGTAACTGACTGACTGAATTGTTTATTCCTGTGGGATCTTCAGTGCCAGCCTGCACTCAAATGCCTTGTCATCCCATTCCTGTGGTCCTCTGCTCTGCATTCTGCATTCCCACATTTCAGGGACTCTGCTGTAGTACCAGGCCTGCATTTTTCTACTTTATCGAGTTGCATTAGAATATGTTACAGCTAAACTGAGGAAACAAATGTCGCAGGTGGATCAAGACTAGCTGATGCAAAGCAGGCCTGATGAGCCTCAGTCCTGAGGTTTTCGTAAACTCACTGCAAAACTTATGGTCTGTTTCTTACTGTGGTAGCACTCTGTTACAGGGATACAGGGTACACAGTGCATCCTCTCTGTATTCCATGGAAGGAACCTTCAAAATAAAAATAATTCTTAGAGGTTAGTGTGTTTCCTTTGTGAGGGCAAAATACATCTATGAATGTTCCCAAAAACACAGATATCCTGGCCCTTTATGATATAATTTCAACCCCATGAGTCTTTGCAATATGTGTTTAATTGGCACATGGAAAATAGTTGTGGGTTTGATTTTTTGTTGTGTTTGTTTGTTTGGTTGTTTGGTTGGTTGGTTGGTTGTTGTTGTTGTTTTCCTTTTTTTTTTTCATTTTAACCAGAAAGCAAAACAGCTGACATTTCAGATTTGGGGAGAAATAGGTAATGTAACTCTCCATGTGAGAAAAAATCTCCCTTTTTCCTCTGACATTTACCCTAGAAAAGATATTTGACATCAGGGGCGGGACATATGGAAGGATGACACAGGCAACAAAAGGGAATAGGTTACCATTCAGGTCTGAATGTAAATGAAATGTAGATACTGGGGTCTTTCTGGTTTCTTTGAAGATCCAAAGTTGATATTGGATGTAATATTCTTAATAACCCATTCCTGACATTATATTCTTCTTTTCCCTGGCAATACTTTTAAATGAAATAGGTAGTGCCACCTGCTGTGAATGTTTAAGCTTTTCTCTCTCAAACCTCTCTGAAAATGAATAGCTCATTTATTTTAATGTAACTCCTTTTAGTATGCACTTCAGGTGTGTAATCTAAGCTACCCAACTCATCAGCAGAATGTATAAAACAATGTATAGAATTGTCACACATAAGGAATGCGGGAAAAATTGTTCTTTCGGTTTGAAAAATACAGACTTCTTGCTTTTTCATAATTATATGGGAATAAATTTTATTTCTGCTTAACTGCTGTTTTGCTCTCTTTGCTGGTTGCCAGCTGGTGTGGACTCGGTTCAATGTTCAGTGCTGTTAACAGTGTTAAATGTTAAGGCCCTGTGTGGTTGCATCCTAGTTATTTAGTTCAGTTGTTTCCAGATGAATAAATGCAATAAGAAGGTTGTGGCACTTCAACCTCCACAGCATGTTTTGTCTCACCTGTGCAAAATGAAGAAATAGTAAGGACATGATGCAGTCTCTGAATTGCACTGGCTCCATAGAGTGGTGCGTAAACCTGATCAAATGCACATTTTATGCAGTTTTACACTGAGAAGACAACAATAAGCAAAAGTTAACAAAATTTATGAATTTATCCACTGTTAAGATGGATAATAAAAGGTACAAGCCTTAACTTTAAGCAATGGAAAAATTGACACAGGATATTTTTCAAAGGACTTAGATATGGCAGGAATGGGAAACAGATGTTTATTGTACTCTGCTATGGCTGAACTTAATATTATATTGATATAACATAGATATGGCAGTTATGTAACCACTCAGATGATGTTATCTCATATTAATATCTTCCTTAAAAGAGATGATTTTCTATTCTGTTCTAGGCAATTCACTGTAAATAAGGTGAAATATAACTCAGGTTACTCATCATAATCTGTATAGGATTGTTTTCTCTAACTGACCCTTGTGTTACACATCCTCCAAATAGGTTTGATGCTGCTCCCCTAAACTGTTTTATACTCCAAGAATATTTAGGCCAATGTTTATTTTAAATAGGTTGACTACACTGGTTTCTGTTTTTCATATTACTGTCTCAGTATACGCCCACAGTCTGAACTGGACTAGCTGCTAAGGAGTATGGCTGTCACCATTTCATGTAGTCTGCATCACACGCATGCCATGATTCAGAGCTAAAAGGCCACAGGGCAGCAAATCTCAGATGCATTAGCCATCCCAGTAAATCTGTGACTCACCAAGTTGTTTCACCTTCCTGGGGAATTGCTGGCATCTTGAGCTCTGACTATGTGATTTGTTGTTGTTCATGACAGAAAACTGTCAAAATGAATATACAGTTAACCGCCAAAGTCTAACTGACCTGAGTCACTCTTTGTCCTTATTAGCACCTCTTCTTCCATCAATGGCTAAGTCTCTACTTTCACAAGAGCCTGAGGAGCTCTCTTCCTTAAAGACCAAATTGTTTCCACAAACCATCTGTCACCAGCTGAATCCCTGTTTTTCCCCAGTTAACAGCAACTACTGCTTACTCCAGCTATAAATCCCTGATGTGATTTCAGAGAATTTTGTCTTTAATTCTTTTTTTAGTTTCTATCGATTCATCATAGGAGCATACTTTTTTGAAGTCAGGGGAAATTTGAGTGTACTGTGAGATTAGCAGATCAGCTTTCCCCATTCCAATTGAAAACAAATGAACAACTTTTCACCTTCCTTTCTTCTTTGTGCTAATGATCTGAGCTGTGAGTGACTCTTGTAGAGTATCTGCAATCACAGAGTTGTCTAGTTCTACGATTTCCTTCATTTTCTCTTTCTTATTCTCTTTGGTCTTATCTCCCTTGATTATTACCACAAGGGGTGTATTTGGCGTGGGCAGGAAAGAAAGAGAAACACAACATCCTCCAGCAACAACAGCTTCCTGTACTTAAGTTCTTGATTGTTTCAAAATAAAAAACACCAAAACAAGTCCAGAGGAACAAAAAATGTTTGATTTGTTTGTTAAAGCCAGAAGCTATGCTTTTTTTGCAAAACAAATACACATCTGTGTTGCTGAGCCAAAAGCAAACTCAGTAGAATGGGAGGAAAGTCCAGATTTACTGATAGGACTGGAACTGCTCTGGAAAAATGAATTATCACAAAACCATTTAGAGTTGATTTGATGTACTGACCTAATAACTGATTTGAATTCCAAGAATGGAATAAAAATCAGTCATATCTCAAAGGGGATTCTGGCTTCCTTTTGTTTTCTGTGTCATCTTTGGGAACATGCTGCATGTACATGATATCAAAGGAAGAATGTTTGGGGTTTGGGTTTTCTTTTTTTTCATGTCACAGGGAAGAAAATAAGAAAAATAGAAAGAAAGGGGCAGGGGGGGAGGAAATCCCAGGCAGTGTTTATGAGTGCCTTCTTTTGTTCAACAGCTTTAAACAGGCAAAATCCTTGAATAGTTGAAGTTGGACAGAAGCAAATACTATGATCATAGATAGCTGCAGTCATACAGCAGGTATGTAGCAGTGGAGTGTGGAGTTCACAGCTGCTTCTTTCTCTGGAGTAAGACATGCAGCACTAGAAACAGCAATAAGCTTTTAGCGAAGATGCCACAGATCAGCAGTTTTATCAAAGGGACAGACTAGCTGCAGAGAATTTCCCATCCCACCACCCCGTTTCAAAGAAGACACATAGAAGCATCCAGTGAATCAGAGACTACATTCCCATAGAGCTTCTTATGACAGGTGCTGTCAAAACCACATGGAAATATATCCTCATTGATTTAGCTTCATGCTGGTTTCCTGGTGTTTTTTGAAAGGCCTTTTCTTCTGAAATTTTTTGGTGTTTGGTTGGTGGGCTACTTTTTTTTTTTTTTTAAATTAAGAACCCCTTTACTGATAAGATTCAGCTAAAAAATTACGAGAGTAAAGACAGATTCCTCCAAATGTCAGCCTGTGTCTGGTACAGAAGTTGAATAGCTGAAACTGGAAATAAAATACAAGTGCTTTTGTTTAAATTATTTGTCTTCCGACATAAACACAGAAAAAATCCAGATAGATAAATCAGTCCTCTAAATTAATTTTAACATATAGTCTTTCATAAAAACTTGTCCTGTCCCTTTTCCTAACAGCAACAACAACAAAAATTAGCTCTTAGACCATAGCTTGTAGAATTTGTCAAAATTAAAATCCACTGTTCAGTATACTTCCTGCCTGGAGATGCTGCAGCTAAAGAAAAGAAAAGCAAACCAAAACCAAACCAAATCAAAGAAACGCACTCCACCCCAAACAAAAAAAATCCAACATACAAAAATCCTAACAAACAAAAAACCCAAAACCAGGATAACAGAAAAAAATGCAAGAAAGGACGTTGTTTCTCACTTTTCTGTACTGAGAAACCAATCTCTAGAAAGACCATATTGACTTACCCTGGGTTTTTTTAAAAGAACAAGAGACAGTTAATCAAAGTAGCTGTCCCAGGCCTGAACTGTAAAAATGGTTTGTGTGGGAGCTGCTGGCATTTCCAGCCTACAGTGGAAAGGGAGCTTTGTGTACCCTTTCTCTATCATCTACCTTTCCAGGGTTTTGACAACTTCCCTTCCCAGGACAGCTGCTGGTGAGCTAAAAAATACATCTGTACATCCAAGTGCAGGTGGGATGAGGTCCCACAAAAAATCACCCTTTTATTGGTTTCTTAATAATTTGTGATTTTGTTGTTCATTTTCTGTTTAAAGAAGTGCCTATCCAATGCCTTAGGCAAATGTGTATAAAACTTGAAACAATCCTATCAGTATTTGCTGAGGACTAACCAAGCAGCTGGTCTGAACAGAGAGAGCTTTCACAGGGATCCTGATTTCTCCCCAAACAGTTCTTTTCCCCTCACAAACGTGCATTTATGTGACACATAGACTCCCCGGGCAAGCCAGTCTTTAAAATCTGCTTTTAGTTCCTCTAGCAGCCTCTACTACTCCAGAGATTTCTGAGCTTCTGTTCTTTGCTCTCATGCAGAGATGGATGGTGGTCAGGATGAACACATGGAAAAACAGAACAATGGCACATTTCAATGTGGAAGTGAAGATGAGCAGAGAGGGAGTCAAAGGGTGGATATTTTTAGGAGCTAGGAGGGCACAGGTGTCCTATTGTATTAAGTAAGAAATAACTTCTGTAAAACATGTTTTTTCCTTCACTCTGCCACTCAGCATGCATGGGAATTAAACATCTGGAGCTATGGTGTGTCTGAAGTTTGAAGTTTATTTCAAAAGAAACCAGCTTTTAAAAGTCAATCCCCTTGTGTCTGTTTTGAGTGACTTCTGAAAAATAAGCAATAAGACAGATAAGGACAAGTTGGCTTCTTTTTGCAGGAGGGGATTATCCATGTGTTTTGACGCTCATACAGGGATAGAAGTAATTTGTGTCTTCACATTGTAAAAGCCAAGTCAGTCCTGATCAGTAGTAGTGATTTAGAAGCATATTTCCTCATCATAATATTCAATACTTATATTGATATAAGCTTAGTAAGAATAGTTTTGTGGAACAGAATTTAGATCCAGATCTAACTTCCCTGAATGTAGGTGTCTAAAGGAAAGGCAAATATGTACATTTCCTATGTACTTAATCAATATAGCCAATGAAGCCTGGAGAGCAAATCAAAAGTCCAGCCTTTAAAAGTCTACCTAAGCTAAGAGTGACCTGAACTGCTCTCTAGGATCTTCAGATTGTCCTGTTCTACAGCCTCCTCCAACACTGCTAGAAGACCACACGATATTCTTGTCCCAGTTTTCAGCACTGGACTTGAATATGGACACAAAATGCCTTACCTGGAAAGTCCGTTCTTTATGCCATTGGTGTAGTAAGATGGGGCCAAGGCTACCGGTCAAATACAAAGTTAGATGCAGCCTGACTTCAGAGCAGCAGCCTTTTAGTTTCAGGGCCACCCTCCAACACTCACCTTCCTATTTAGGTCCCAAAAGAAATTAGTGAAATTTTCAGGAGGCTTGAGTACTGTTAGTTCTGAGTGAAGTCAACATTCTCACAAGATAGAGGAAGTTTTAAAATTGTTACGGGCATCAAGTCTAACTTTAAAAATGTTACCATATTTATTTTAAAAAATTGTATTTGTCAATGATGTGAAATCAGACAATGGGAAATTTTCAATGCTACAAAACTGCATCAAATTTATAATCAGAGTAATGTTTTATAAAATTGTAAAAGATTCCTGTAAAATAACCAATAACCTATTTCAGAAATAAAAAGACATAATAAGAGTTTTATACAACTTGAAAAAATGTCAATGGATGAGAAATTTCATGAGAAAACTTTAAACCTTAAACATTTACTTCCTGCAGCACCTAATATTCAGCATGTTTATGTCAGGGCACCCAATGCCCTCGATAACCTCAGCAAGTGAACTTCAGGACAGCCTTGAGATTTTCTCCATGTTAAGGCAAAGAGAAGACTGGAGAACCATTTTGTGTGTATGTAGGGCAAAGGAAACAGTAGTGTACAAATGTGGGCAGAGGGGAGGGAAGTGCCTGGAAAAGAAAATTTATGGCTATGAGGGTTTCCAAAATTATGATTGCAGCTCTACATGTAGATAAAGAATCACACAAGTGTCTCATTATTATGTTAAAAAAACCTCTGGAAATATATATCTGCCCACACATCAAGATTGCTATCAATAGCGAACAAAAATAGCCTGGTCACACTTGCATACAGACATAACATGTGCACACACACATGCAAATACTACTTAAAGTCAGAGATGCATTTAATTTGGTTCTTTTGTTCTGGTAAAAGCCAGAATTACCTGGTAAAGTGAGTGGAGCACAAAGTGTTAATGGGATGAGAATAAAGGGGGTTTTATTCCTGGTTAGGGGGGTTCAGGTCTTCCTTCCTTCCTTCCTTCCTTCCTTCCTTCCTTCCTTCCTTCCTTCCTTCCTTCCTTCCTTCCTTCCTTCCTTCCTTCCTTCCTTCCTTCCTTCCTTCCTTCCTTCCTTCCTTCCTTCCATCCTTTTTCCTTTTGGGAAGCTGAACCTAAATGCTGCAAAAATTTGTGATCTGAAAAATGAAAATTAACAAGTTTAGCATATAATTGCTCTTTTCCTTCAACTATGTAGTAAATGTTGTCAAATGCACTGTGATCTTAACTTCAGTATTCCTTATAATGGTACAATTTTTTTTTTCTTCTTTTTTTCCCCCCTTTTTTTTTTTTTCCCCAAAAAAGCAAGTACAGTTAATGAAAACCACATTGGTATAAATAAGAGGGGAATCAGATTTTGAAAGATAACATCTTGCTGTCTGTTACATATCTGTCAAAATGGATTTAAAACCCTGTTATGTTTCTCCAGACCATGTGCCTTTAAAAGCAGAACTGTCAGTGATTGATGGAGTTCCAATGAAAGATACAACAATTATAATGCTGCTACGTATGTGAACATCTCTCTGTACTTCAATGTCATTTAGGTACGAATATTGTAAGTTGACCCAAGCAGGTTTCTTCTGCCAAAAAAAACCCCAAAAACAACCAAACAAAAGCCCTCTTTAACCCTGCTCAAAACCACAAACAAACAAAAAAGAATTGCATGTCAAATGCATTTAAATATAAAATATAGTAGTTATCTATTAGAGAATGTGCTGGTTTTGAAAACTCAGTGGAGAAATTAAGACCGCTCAAGCTCCTCCAAAGGGTGTGGCTCAAGCCAACTAGGACTTTCAAAAGTGCCTATTACTAGGACAGATATTTCACTTTGATTTCACAAAACAGTTTCTGGGAAAAACAGGGGGAATTTGATTATTGCCTCAAAGGGTCCATTAAATAAATTTTTAAAAAAAACAAAAAAACAAAAACAAAACAAATCAAACAAACAAACAAACAAAAACAAACAAACAAAAAAACCCACCACCCACACCAAACAAAAACAATGAGAAAAGGAGGAAAAGTTTCTAAAATCTTTGAAAGTGATTTTATCTTGCAGTTTAGGAATTTACCCAGGATGGCATAGACTCAAGTTAAATCTGCTCTCCCTCTAAGGTGTTTTGAGTCTACAACTTTCAAAAGAAGGACTTCATGAATAGTCCTTCCTGAATACTTTTATGACATAAACTGACACAAGACATATTCAGTACTTCTAGGCTTTGGAGGAGCTATAAAAATAATCTTTGAAACTTTAACTGAAAATTTTGTTGGAGCTGAACTTGCAATCAAAGTGAAAAAATATATATATAGTAATTACTTTAAATTTTCACTCTCCTTGCATTCTATGCAATGTGACCAATGATGGAATGACTACCTCTGAATATCTTCCAAGTTGATGGCTAAGATATTCTTCAGTGCTAGAGCTCAGTGACAGCATTGTCTCCAGCTTTTTTACCTTCAATTAGTGAAGCATTTCTTATGGCATAATTTATTATTCATTTTGCACAGGTAAAAAAGACTGGAGGAGAGTAAGCATGTGAAACTGGTATAGGCATTCAAAGAAAAAATTAATCTAAAAGGAAAGGGAAAAAGATGGAATAGAAATTGAGCAGCATAAGCAAAACTTGTGCTTTTGCCTGTTAACAACAATTACCCCTGTCATTATTTGGCACAAAGCAAACAAACAGACTTCTGGAAAGATGGAGCAAAAGCCAGGGCTGACAGTTCTGCAGCTAGCTCAACAGCAGTAGTCTTTACTGTGCGCCATCTGCAGCACAAAAAACCAAGCTGCATTTCCCTTTTAAAACCACTTATGGAAACAACTTGAAACTATCAAGTGCACATAGCTAATCCAGTAACTGGATCCTTCACATTTTTGTGGCATTTTCAGGGTAATGAACAACAATTAAAGCTGGACACTGGGACATTCCCTTTTTTATTATAATTCACTAAGGGCTGGAGCTTCAGTCATGACATCTTCTAAAGCTTTACAAATTTTTTTTCTATGACTATAAATGAGTTTTTTATTCTGCAGATTTTAAGACTGTGGTAGAAGTCTTTTTTTTTTGCTATTGTTCAGAGCTGAAGGAGAAGGTTATTTGTTTTACTAAGATAAGGTTTCTAAAACATCCTGCTTAAAAAATGGAGCAAAAACAGATGATGTTTTCTCTCTTTTTCTAGTTATCTCTTATTTTTTAAAGAAACTGAAATGCCACCTTGCCTCCTGGATGAATTATCTCTTTGTTTAAAACACAGGCAAAAACCTCCAAGATATAAATAAAGGTCAGCTGGAGAAGTTCAGTTTAGTGCAGGCATTGCTAAACATGAAGTTGTTTAGCTGGACTTTCAACAACTTGTATATTTTCCTTTTCTTACACTGAACACTCTCATTACTTTTACACTGTGCTGGCTTGAAGTAAAATCACCCAGGCCAGAGCAGGGGCCCAAGCACTAGCACTGCAATTAGCCTTTCTGTAGTCCTTATCTCACTGTCCTCTATGAGCTCAGTCCATTTCAAACAATTACAACCAGGGAGTTAGCTCAAACACCATTCTCAGTAATCAGTTTGTTTGCAATTATGTGTTACAGCATCTAATCACTGACTATAAATTACAGTGTGCTGACTTAGCACAGATGTAATCTTATGATCAGACCAAAATTTCACTCGTTTCATCCACCATCTTGTGAGTGCTTCCATTTTAAGGTCATCTTACCTTTGTTAACTCCTCCTTTGAAAACCCTACCCCTACAACACGCTATATAACCTCACGACCCTGCCCCAGCGCTCTCTTCATCTTCACACCCCACCGCCCCCAACCGAGGCTGGGGAGTGGGGGGGGTGGGGCAGGAAGGTTAAAATAAATGGATTCTTGAGCTTAACAAAACAGAGAGTTGTCTCATCTGTTTTCCTGCCAGCAACTGTAACCTCCCGGGACACAATGAAATCAGTAGCCACGCGCTATTACACTATCTGACCTTTTTTGGAGCAGCTCCAAAGTGAATATTAAAATCAAAAATTATTTCATTTGTATTCATACACTGTATTGAAGATGTGGTTTCAAATTTCTTCAATGACAGATAATTATGGAGCAGCCCTGGATGTTTGTACAGATTGGGAATGAGAGGCTGGGAGCAGTGCCATGGAAAGGGACCTGGGGGTCCTGGTCAATGGCAAGATGAGCAGGAGTCAGCAGTGCCCTGGCAGCCAGGAGAGCCAGCCTTGTCCTGGGGTGCATCAGGCACAGCATTGACAGCCGGGCAAGGGAGGGGATTGTCCCGCTCTGCTCTGAGCTGGGGAGGCCTCACTTCCAGTCCTGAGGGCTGTTTTGGGTGCTACAATATAAATAAGACATTAAACCATTAAAGTGTGTTGAATGGAGAGCAAGAATGATGCTTAAGGGCCTTGAGGGGAAGCCATATGAGGAGCAGCCAAGGTCACTTGGTCTGTTCAGCCTGGAGAAGAGATGAGGGGAGACCTCATAGAAATCTACAACTTCCTCGTGGGGGGAAGAGGAGGGGCAGGCACTGATCGCTTCTCTTTGATGACAGTGACAGCAACCCAGGGAATGACCTGAAGTTGTGTCAGAGGATGTTTAATTTGGATATTAGAAAAAGGTTGTTCACCCAGAGAGGGGCTGCGTGCTGGAACAGGCTCCCAAGAAAGTGATCACAGCACCAGCCTGACAGACTTCAAGAAGTTTTTGGACAATGCTCTCAAATGCATGGTATGACTCTTGGGGATGGTGCTTTGCTGGGCTGGGAATTAGATACAGAATCCCAGAATATGTTGAACTGAAAGGGACCCACAGACACTGAGTCCAAGCTTTCAATATTATAAGTAGCTTTTCTCTTGGATTCAATGAACCCAGTTGTTGTGGTTTAAGTCCAGCCAGCCACTAAGCCCCACACAGCCACTCACTCACTCCCCACCAGCAGGAGCAGAGAGCACTGGAAGGGTAAAAGACAGAAAACTCATGGGTTAAGAGAAAAACTATTTAATAGGGAAAGCAAAAGCTGCACACACAAGCAAAACAAATCAAGGAATGGGCAGGCAGGTGTTCAGCCATGTCAAGGAGAGCAGGGCTGCATCATGGGTAATGGTTACTTGGAAGAACAAATGCCTTCACTCCAAACAACTCCTTTCCTTCCCTTTTATACTGAGTATGAGGTCACGTGGTCTGCAATACCTCTCTGGTCAGTTTGTGTCACCTGTCCCAGCTGTGACTTCTCCCAACCTCCCATACTCCCTGAACCTCCTCACCAGTGTGGCATTATGAAGAGAGAAGAGGCCTTGGCTCTGTGTAAACCCTGCTCAGCAATAACAAAAACACCTCTGTATTACCATCCCTGTGTTCAGCACAAATCCAAAGCCCCATTCCAGACACTGTGAAGAAAGTGAACTCTACCCCAGCCAAAACCAGCACAACCATGAACAAAAAGGACCAGGAAGTTTCACCTAAACATAAAAAATAACTTTCCTGTGAGGATGATAGAGCACTTGTGCAGGTTCCCAGAGATTCTGGCAATATCTCCTTCCCTGGAGAAAACCAAAGCACAATCTTGAGTGATGTACTTTAGGGAGCTGTGCTTGAGCAGGGAAGTTGGACTAGACTGACCTGCAGTGCTTCCTTCTAATCTTAAACATTATGTGGTTCTGGGTCCATCATCTCAAATGGACCTTTGAAGAGAATTATTTTAAGAGACCAAACCAAAATCTTCCAACTTTTTTTAAATTGTAATTCTAGTTTGAGCAGGACACGCCTTTGAATTAGCAGCATAACTAACAGCTCTCAAGCATAAGTCTCGTATTGAATTTTGTTCTAGGGTGAGATATTATTAGGCAACAGGACATGTCTTCTTTCCCCTTTTCTTTCTTACTTGTACAGATATAGAAAGCCTCCTACTGGTACTTAAAAGTCCAATATATTATGACTTGACATAATAGCTTAGTGAATGAAACAAACTTCATACATGGAAAAATAAAAAATATTGATTTTCTGTTTTTCGTTGAGAAAGAAAAGCTTAGAATTCCAGACAAAGAAAAAAATGTTAAATTAAGGAAAATAAAAAAATCTAGGATACAAGTTTTTGCACAAGCACATGGAAACAGATTGCAACCTATGGAAGTAAAATAACTACAACACAACCAAAATTCCAACCAGGTATCTTTAACATCTTAGTTTGAGTAGAATAAGATAAGCTCACATTAATGGATTAATGCACTACATTATGTAAGTAAGATTAGATATGTAGATAAGTAGTATGCTGTCCCTGGATTATACAATTACTTAAAAGGAAAAATCCAGATTATATATAAACAAATACCAAATTGAAAGCTGAGCTGCAGTCTCTGAAATAATTTTCAGTGTGACAGACTTCTAAAACTATTTATATGTCCAAAATGAAGTGCTTTAGTGGATGTTGGAAGACTTTGGTCTTCTTATAAGTATGATTTGAGAATAATGCTGCTTTAAAAAATTCTGGGTAGCTAGAGATCTGCATTATTTAGAAGCCTAAATATATAAAAATCCCAATTTATTTCATTACTACCTGAACTTCAACATCTTCTTTGTATGCACGTATTGCTGCTGCTCATTTTACCTAACAAGGAAAATCACATAGCCAAGGTCACAGAATTGAAGAATGTAGTAGTCTTATTTGTCCAGGTGACACTTAATCCTGTCTTTTCTTTCTCTTTCCATTTCATCCAGAGGCCTCAAAGGACTGTAGTGCCAGGTCAAAAGTTAAGAGCAATAGCTTTAGGTCCTTTCTTCTGCTAAGGCATCAGAAGTCTCTTTTGAGTACTCTCTTCTTTTTCTCTCGACATCAACTCCTGGTGAGAATTTCCCTCCCTTTGGGACACTTTTAGTTTTGCTACTTTCTAGGCTTTGAGAAAACTTTTTCACTGTTCTCCCTGCCTGGATCTTGTCCTGAGGTTTAAACTGAGTGATATAACTTGTTTGTCTCAATATTTGAATGGAATCAGAAGAGAAATACTTTCTAGTTTTATATTATATAGGTGTCTAGTGGGATACTAAAAATCTTTTTATGTGCACTTATTTGGTAATATCTTACACTGTGTTGAAGTTATTATTTCCTGTTGGCATATTAAAGGAAGATAATATCATAGACACTTTTCTAAGTCTTTTTGGTTGGTTGTTTGGTTGGGGTTTTGTGTTGGGTTGGTTGGTTGGTTGCTGTTTTGGTATGTTTGTTGGGGTATTTTTTTTCCTGGTGTTTTTGGGTGGGGTTTTTTTTGTTGTTTTTTTTGGGGGGGTTGTGTGTGTGTGTGTACTTTTGTTTGTTTGGAGATGTCACATTGAAAACTAGCAAGCAAGAAAGGAAAAAATGATGAAAAGGATCAAAAGATTAAATTATATGCTAATCTTAGGAAAATTGAAATTTAAAAGAAAATTAGAATCAAGATGCAAATAAGAACAACTTTCTGTTCTTAAAATATGTTACCTAAAATATGTTACCTAAAATAAGTTACCTACCCTGAAGAACAACATTTGTTTCTTGCCAGGAACACTCATTGTGCTTGCAGTGATTTGTGTGTAAAATGCATAACTTTCTGAGTATAGCACAGTATTAAATTGCTGCAGTACAAACCCAGTTTCTCTCTCTATGGTGGTTTTCCATCTATCCAGCAAGTTCAAAGGCTTTCTCTCCTCAGCTTCAGTTTACGCAAAAAATGGACCTCAAAATACATACAACAATCCTCAACAGTAAGTCAATAGGAAAATATAAAGAGTTAAAAATTACAAATTTTAGATATATTTATTGATTCATGATTCACCTCTGTTTAGATACTAGAGACAAAAAGATTGGAGAATATATATATACTGAATAAAGTGGAAATATCAACCAGAAGGATTTTTACAAAGACCTCCTGCTAGGAATGAGGTACAGGTAAGGAGTAAGCCTGGAAGTGATTGTCTGAAGAGGTAGAATTGTGTCATGGACAGATCTGAGCTTGAAGCTGAGCCTACAATCCTGAGAAAGGTGACTTATTCAAAGCAAAGGCTAAAAAGGGTACCTCTGCAGAATGGTTCTTAATGTGTGTGTTCAGGGAAATACTCAAATACAAATAATAGGGCAACATCATCTATTCAAGATGATCATCACATGGAGGAGATGTAAAAATAATTAGAAAAAAAAGTCAACTTTTATCTTGTAAAAACTGTGCCAAAAAAATAGGTGTGTTATATTTAAGCATCTTCAGAGAGATTGCTAGGGGTATGAATAGGGGACAAATTTAGGTAAGAACTTGACTTTGTCCTCTTTCCTCCCTCAGAGAACTTGACATGTAAACACTAAGCTAACTGGAAAATCACACTGGTCTTTGTTCAGTGTGTGACTTCAAAGTCTCATTCTTTTAATGAATTCTAATTATTCTAATTTTAAGTGTTTAACATTTATAAATGTTTCAACAAGATGAGACAACAAGTAAAGTAAGAAAAAAAAAGAAAAATAGATTAAGTTCATTGTAGAATAACCACTCATAAAGATGTTTTCCCCAAACCTAGATAAAAGTGGAGGGAGGCACTGATGATCATTTGTCTGTGTTGGGACTCAGATGTTTTCCTCAGAGTGGAGAGGTGTTTTCAGAAGATTCCAATTTGTTGGGGGTGACTTGTGATCTGTGCTTCTCATGGTACACTATAGGCAGATATCTGATAAGTATATTCAAGAGTAAATTCTGATTTGTAATTTTTCTGGTTACCGCTAAGCTCTACCAGTGTACTTGGACTGTGAGCTTCATAATTTTTATACAAATTGTGAACGAAAAAATGTTCCAGGAATAAGGCAGCGGCTTTAGAGGTTTTGTGAAACTTTAAATAGCAAGTCTTGGATTGTCACCACAAAGTCACATAGACCTGAACATAAGCAAAAATGTTCACAATTTCCCTTTTTCCTTGCCACTTAGAACACCTTCATCTCCCGGGCTTGACAAGGATCCATCATAAATGGTCTCTCTCTGAGACAATATTTTAGTATTGGGTCTCCCACAAGTACAGAGTCATTTATCTTCACACCTTATGGCTCTCTAATTCATTGTCAATGTTCATAAAATTGTTCTAATTTGAAAGGGTGAGTTTTATCTGTCAGTATAAACGTATTTTTAAGTATAAACAGAGGTTAAATATGAATAAATATTATCCTATAATCTTTTGTCCTTTTAGGAGTTCTGCAAGACATTTTATATTCATTCTGTCTGTTTCCTAAGAAATTATAAGAAAACCTGTAATATTTGCCTTCAATATTATGAAAACCAGAAAGGACTCAAAAAAATCCAAGAAAACCCCATGAGGTTTGCTGATTTCCAGGTAAAATAAATGATTCCATGAAATTTAAACTAACTTACAGTAAACCAGGGTCAGACAATGTGTGTAATATATCAAGGTCAAAAGGCAGGTGATTCTCTGAGACAGTAACTCTGAGAGCAGGGAGTAATTTTTTTTTTTTTTTTTTTTTTTTTTAATTGCAAGACCTTTGTGTGTTGTTTTGTATTCTTCACAAGTTTTAAATAGGACAGTTTGCTGATGGGTGCCCAAAGTAAATACATGTGGATATAGCACTCTGTCTCTTAAGAAATGTCTGTGGTATACAGTGTTTAAATTTTTTATGCCTTTGTGACTCTATGTATCCTGTATCCCTTGGTAGTGTAGCTTATTTTCCAAGTTAAACAAAGGCATTGGCAGAGAGGCTACAAAGTGTTCTAATCTCCTGACCCTCACACTGACAGTTCAATATATTTTAGAACAACTAAAGATACGGAAGTGGAATTATGAAACAAGCAGGCATTTTAGAAGAATATTCTATAAATTTATAGCTTTACTGAATAGTGGAACTGCTGTAGTTTTAAAAGAGCAAGGACATACATCTGGAAAATAAAACATAATAGTAGAGGCTCACTGGAAGAAAAAGATAAAAAGATCTCTCCAATAAAATTGTACAGAAAATGTGAGATTATTGGTTTCATTGGGATTTATTAATTTGATAAATTTAAAATCTTGTTTGCTAAATGAGGGTGGGGGAAACTGCCACACAGGCTGATAACTTGCAATCATTTTATAACATGTTCTGGTTTTATTTTTCACCTATATCAACAATTCATGCTGTTAGCTAGGGAAAGGGTCTCTCCCCTCAGCAGGCTGGTTCTTGCAGTAACTCAAAGCACAGATGTTCAAGCATCAAATGTCACCACATTGCCATCTTACTGCGAGTGACTGGAATTTACTTCCTATTGTTAGTGGTGCTGAAAATTTCTACTAGATACTACAGAGTTCATAATGTGTTGTCTAAACTGAAAACGTTTTCAGGGACTGAACTGACCTTTTAGAAAACTGCACTTTCATCCTTTAAGTGCTGAACTATTGCAATATTTCATTTAAAAGGTTATTTAAACTTTTTTCATCTTTTTGTGGAAAAGGGTAAGGATTATTTTGTGAAAGAAGTATCTTCATATAATTCTTCTGTGTCAAAAGAAAAAAAAAAAAAAAAAAAGGAAGAATACTACTCATTACTCTAAAATTGCTTCAAGAAAACTAGGCAGAAAAGACCACAGCTGCTATTCTCCCTGAGAAATGAGCAGATAATTGTATTTAATATTTAATGCTTTCTTTCTAGCTCTAACTAATAGTTATTAGAGATAAAGTGGATTTTTTTCTGTGAACATTCTGAGAAAAGATGAGAAGAAGAAAATATTTTTCTTCTGTGTTATTGACTTGGAGTTGAGGTACAGAGAAATGATGAACTGATCACAGTCAGTCAGAAAAATCTGCAACAAAATATGAACTTCTCCAGCACCAGTTAAATGCCCCAACAAAAATATCTCCCCCTACCAATTTGGCTGAAAAGGGATTGATTGCTTGTTGAGCCTAACCATAATACAGCATCTGTGCATTTAAAAGAAGGGAAAAGAAATTGAACCAGATTGCAGAGTTGCCAGCCTGAGGAGTGCTGACCACAAACAGCCTTTTCCCTTACGATTTATCAGAGGAAGGGAAAAGAAGTATTAAAGATAGGATTAATCCTCTTTAGAGGGGAGAATGTGGGAAATGATTACTGCAAAAACTGGTTGGCTGTTGTGCTAAGGGATCAGATCTTAGAAAAAAATAGCAGCCTGCTTCCAAATGATAAATGAATATGTGAGCTTCACTGATGACACACATGACTGTTCTTAGAAGAAGTGACAGAGGAAGATGAGCAGTCATGTAAGTGGCAGGGTAAGTGTATTAAAGGCATAGCATAAGAGAAACGAGCTGACATAAAGACCAGTGACCGTAAGGAGAGGTGATAAAAAAAGAGAAGGGAATATATTAAGGAAATGAGTTAACTCTTCACGCTCTGAATCTGGTATAATTTTTAGGTCAATGAAGAAAACAGCATTGTTCCAGGAAATAAGTGGAGAAATGTGGAATTAACAACAGAAAGAAAGAAATATAGAAGGTTTAACTGTATTTTTAGCTGGCATTATCTTCTTACAAAATTTGATATGTATTTGATGCTTCTTTCATGATCACAAACATGAATTTTAAATGGCTATTTGGCATTTCCAGGAGGCTCAAACATACATGATTAAATTAAGCAGACATTACAAAGAAAGGTACAGCCCAGCCACTTATTCCTGGTCCAGCTAGGTTGCCAAATAATGCAGATTACATGCAATTTTTTCCTTTGAAATTTACAATAAATTGTGTTGTCTTGCAGGAGGCTGGGTTGGGAGTGCACATACATTAATGGAGGATCAGCTGCTGAATGTAATTTATTAACTTGGTATAGCTTATATATTTCAACCACAAATCTCAAACAAAATTAACTAAATAAAACTAAGCTTTTTTTAAATTAAGCTAATACTGTAGAATTATTGGACCAACATAAAATACTTTCTTCTAAAGAAATATCTATCATATTTCAGAAGAGAGTAAGATATCAAGGACCAATTAAAAAGTGAGCTACCCTTTTTTGGAGGCAAGAAGCCAATGCACAAAGATGTTCCTTTGTTGCAAGATTCTGGAAGCAGTGAGCAGTGCAACTGAGGTATTACTTATTTTTGTAACTTCTGTAGAGGTTGAAACAGCTGCAAGTAGATCCTGAGGGAGAAAGCAGAAGCTCAGTCCACACTTTAACCCTACACTGGCACAAACAGGAACCTGCTTCGGAAAGATGATTCACGTACAAACTAAACAGCAGCTCAGATCTTTGTAGGAGTTGAAGTTGTTCTTACTGCATAAACATGAGTTTTTCAGCAACAGAACACCATTGGGAAGTGAAGTAAACCTTCAGGCCTCCTATTGCCTTCCAGTAGTTGTAGCTGCTTACATGTTCTCTGTCTAGGTGTAGAATATTTATAAGATCACAGAATGAATGGTGTAGGTTGAAAGGGACCTTTAAATGCCAACTGGTCCAACCCCACTGCAATGAACAGGGACATCATTGCAGAGATGATGCATCTACATCATTGCTCAGAGCACCATGTAACCTAACTTTGAATGTTTACAGGGATGAGGCATCTACCATCTCTATGGGCAGTTTTTTTTTCTTTTTTTTTCTTTTTTTTTCTTTTTTTTTCTTTTTTTTTTTGCAAGAGACCCTTAATATAGAATTATAAAGAGCTGTTGAAAGTAAGATGTCATGCAACAGTACTGTGGAGATAAATGTTTACATTTAATAGTCACTGATATATTTATGTTGCTGCATCAGGAGCATGCATCTTATGGTTGCTGTTTTACTCCCCAAGTGTGTTGCAGATGTTCAATGTATTAAAAGATGTGTGCCTCTGTATTGAACAAAACCAAATGCAACTCTAAGATAAATTTCAAAATAAGAGTTTAAAAAAACCAAAAAACCACCAAACCCAAAAACCTGAACCTGCAATTACTTCTTATCCTGAGGAAAAAAGTATGGCAGTATGTCACCAATACTCAATGAAAAATTAAGAAAGGCAATCCTTGCATACTAATTTGACAGTTTAAAAGAGATGTGAAATTAGATGAGAAAACCAAGCTTTTTTTGGAAGAAAAAAAAAAAAGTTAATGTAGTACAGCATTGCTCTTGTTTTACTTACATACTGATTTTGCATTTTTTTAAATAAACCTATCTGGTTGGAAGTCTTACTCTGTCCTTTTAAGAACATTTTAATATATTGAGATTTTTAATATAACTTGTTGATAAATTTCCATCAAAATCTACTGAATGTGGAATGTGTGTTTTCCTTGATACTGACATTTTTCATGAGTAAATGTCAGATTGTCACCTTTTTTTCTTTCCCCCTACATTTGTTTTAGGGAATGCATATAGAACATTTTCTTTCACATCAACATCACGGTAATACTTCCATCCAGTGAAGTTCTTCATTTCATCATAAGAACTGTAGATTGCAGGATTCTGGGGCCTTGTGATGATGAGATTGCATCACTATGGTACAGTCAGTATGAGAAATCTTCCTAGAAAAACACTGTTTACATGAGAGTCTAAAACACAAGAAAAACTGTGATGAAAATCAATAAAATTATCTACTTATTTATTATTATAGACCAAAACAACCATAGGGTTTTGAAGGATCAGGATCTTAGCAATCCTTCTCATTTCATAACTCATTGCAAATTTACAAGATGCTGAGTTTTGTTCACATATATTTAAATACCATATAGATACTTCTATCTGTCCTATTGCTAATTATTACAGCAGACAGGAATACCAAGCTAGTTAGAATTCTAATTTTCATTGATTTTACCAGGGACTGAGGCACCGAAATCCTATTCAGCCAGGCACCTACGGACAGTTGTGAAACCAGCGATCATTATTCATATTGTTGAGCACTCACCCATTAATCAGGGTAAAACTTGAGAATTGAGAATGACACATTTGTCAGTCCTCCTCACTTCCCATAAACACTTTTGTTGATTTTCACTTATACGTACAATACAAAATGAGTGGAACAGTGCACTTTACTGAATCAATACAGAGCATGATGATTTAAAGTGTCAGGATATAAGGCATAGATAAGAAAAAAACAGGAGGCAAGAATAGCAACATTACTGAGAAATGAAATAGAATCTGCTGAGAAAAATGGCATAAACGCTTGGAATGACAACAGAGAAAGTTTTGATAGAAATTTGGATAATAAAGGCAGTCAGGTAATTCACTGATGTAGCTACAGATCTCTCGGGCAGATAGAGCAGATATGGCAGTACACTCAGCATGGTGTCTAAGAGCTTGGCTTTAATCTTTATCAAAGGAAAAGTAATTACCTTGATACTGATTTTGAAGGAAACTAAGCAAAAATTTAAGAGGATTTTTTTTTTCCAAGGAACTATAAATTGTTGGGAGGGAGGTGATGGGGAAAGAGTGTTTGTTTTTATGTAATTCTTTTGGTTTTGTTTTTCTGCTAAGTAGCCCAAATGGTTAGAGGCAGTTCTGTGTATAATGCAATGATTTGAGAGAGGTATAAACACAGTAGATATCGAGAACATGCACTATGCAGCAAATAAAAGAAATCTTCATATTTGGTGTACTTATGAGACCTCTTAAAAAGAGAGAAAGAAGTGCACTGTGTTGGAGCTTGCACAAACAGGACAGGGCTACTGGGATATGTTCCCTGAGCTTTATTGCAACATCAGAATCGTAACCCGTTGAGACAATTGAAAGATGTCAACAGCTCACATCTTGCCAGCAGCAGCCAAAGATCTCTTTGTTAAAAGGCATTTAAAAAGTTTTCCAGCCAATAGCCTATTGCTAAACTTTACAGACAATTGTTCTAACCAATCACCAAAAGCACACGTACACCTGCTTCAAGCAATACTTGCTTGTATGCTTTCTATTAACAATACATAATACTCCATTAGAAAGCTTAAAATTTTCTACTATCTTGCTAAGCATATTTTTCTGCAGTCTTAAAATCTGTCTTGGCCAAGCCTAAAAAACTCAAACTATTGTTTCATGTCCTTGCTTACTGTACTATTGTATCTTTTCTACTTTCAGGCTTTGCAGCTGAATTCTCTGAATTCTCTGCTCATTCTGCTTCTGAGGCCTGCTTTCACAGCTTCTGAAAGTCTTCTTACCTTTACTATTTCCCACAGTGAACTAGGTTTGATGTCAGAAAATCTCACTATGAGGGGATGTGTAATACTCAGTGAAACTTTGGCTGATATTTTACAGCACTGAGGAAATATACTAGGGAGACTGAAATAATGGAAGAACTGACAATTAAAATTTACTCTGATATAATCCATTCAGGGAAATAGAGAGCAAAGGAAGCTAATAATGATATATGTAAAAAAAAAAAAAAAAAAAAAAAAAACAAAAAAAACAAAAAACACCACACTTTAAAGAAATAAGAAAATTCTAGAAAGAATAGGGGAAAAGTAAGGTAAAAAGTAGAAGTAGTATAAACCAGGAGATACAGGATCACTCTTATTTTTGCAGGGAAACCATTTAATTCCTAAATGCAGAAGCTGCATAAATTATATTAGCAATAGTAATTGAATGCTGATTTGCAGTGCACATGCTGTAAACATTTGCACTGGTTTAGGCTGAGAAAGATACAATTCTGAGACTGATTTTTTTTTATAATAGCTGCTATGGGTCTGTTTTTTGAATCCATGCTTATATTTGCTGGTAACACCGATTTTTTCCTTACTGCTGAGCAGCATTGACATAGGGCCAAGGCCTTTATTACCTCTCACCCCACCCCTCCAGAGAGGGGGCTGGGGGTGCACAAGGAGCTGGGAAGGAACAACAGCAGGACAGGACACCCCAAATGACCAAAAGAATACCGTATGGCATTGTCCCTACCATATGTCATCCTGCTCAGGAATAAAAATTGGTAGGCGAGGGATACTGATGCTTGGATACTGGCTTGGCATCAGTTGGCTGATGCAGAACAATTGTATTTTCTTCACTTGTTATGTTTTGTTTGTTTGTTTGTTTGTTTGTGGGTTTTTTTCGGGGTATTGGGGGGGTGGGTTTTGGGGGTTTTTAGTGTTTTTTTGTTTGTTTGTGAGAATTGGGGGGGAGGTATTTTTTGTTTGGGGAGAATCAGGGGAGAAGTGATTTTTCTTCTTTGTTTGTTTTGGGTTTTTTTGGTTGGTTTTGTGGGTAGCAGGGGGGGAAGTTTTTGAGCAAGAAGTTATGTGGTTCTTAGCTGCCTACCATAGTTGAACCATGACAGTTCTGAAGCTGTTGGATGGCAACAAGAAACAATGAGCCATGAAAATTAGGACGCAATTGAAGGGGCTTTCTTACCTGTTTTTTTTTAGTCACAGTTTTCCCCATCTTTCTTACTTGCAAAAATGCTTCATCAAACAGCTTTGGATAGATATGCTGTAGATATTTGAAAATGAAAAGTGGTGGGTTGAAAACACTACTGTCAAATTCTGGTTTACTTAAACCATATAAACCTCTTCAATTTAAAGCCACTTATGACCTAAATCTTCTCAAATACGGGAACTGCTATTTCAAGAACATCACTGCATATAAACTTTGGGTGCCTGAAGTTTATACATTTTATAATGACAGTCAGCCTGACCTGACGTTGGAATCAGTTGCCTAAAAGTATGTGGCCAGAAACAGGCTAGGAGCCTTCTGCTATCCTTTCAGGCTTCAAGCTGCATTTCTAGAAAGACATAGATTTCCTGCAGTCCTGTGTTGCCTCTGCCAAGATCATGCAAGTCTCAAGCGTCCTAGGGCATCTGGTACCTTATTTGTGCACTCAAAGCACCCTTTGGTAAAACAGTTTATTTCAACAATTTTATTTTAAAAATGCTGAAAGATACAACAGTTAAAGAAAGAAGAGAAATAATGAGGTGCATAATTAAACTGGGTTTTTTGATCAGTGCTTTCTAAAACCTAACTAGACATTTGTTATACTTGTAAGCTGTCTTGTTCCCAGTTTTCAGCTCATTTAATCAGATGTAGCTTAACTGTATCTAATACCAAGCGCTACACTGTGATTTTAAAAATAAAATATCTCAAATTCAGTTTGTAGAGTCTGCCTTTACACTTCTTCAAAATCTGTTTATAGTGAAAAGAAATTTGGCAAAGCCAGTTTTTTTGTTTGTATGTTTCATTTAGCAAAACTAAGATTTTTCAGGATTTTTTTGTCATTACTACATTCAGTAGTTATAGAAGCATGTCAATAGAGGATGGAAAGGCTGTGTAAAACCTTGTTTCTTACATTTCTCTATGGTTTCTGACTCAAAGCTGTAAAAACCCAGGAGTAAACTAGTAAACACACAGTGACTCAGCCATGACCATTCGCTCCTCTTTTTGATCTGTTTTATTTCCTTTCACAAAGCAGTTTATTCCCTTTTGTTCCTGGTCAAAGATTTGATCATTCCCTGCACTTCTCTAGACACTTTTCTACTCTTTTCCTTACAAGAGGGATTAATATGTCAGTCTCCCTTGCTTTCTCGTTCACACACCATGTCATAGGCTGCTCTTCCCTGCATGATAGAGAAAGGCTGTGGAAATATAGCCTTAAATCAATTACTATCAGTCTGCTTACTTTTTTTTTAATTATTATTATTTTTCCCCCGAATTTAAATCATGTACCATCTTCATCTGTTGAATACTTTAGTCTTCTGAAAAAAATGATGAAAACAGGGATTTTGCAACAGATACCTGTGAGAAACACCTGCTATATTTTAGGACAGCCACAGCTCCCTTTCACCAAACAGTCAGGAGCCATAAAAAGATTGTTTAAGAAATGTATCTATTCAAAGCACTGCCTTTGCAAATCCAGCCTGTGGCTGCTGGCTGCTTCTGAAGTCAGTGTTCAACGCTGACCCCCAGGCACCGGAAGGGACAAGACCTTGTTTCCCACAGCAATGCAAATGGCCACCCACTTGCCAATATGTACTAGAGCTAGAGTAGTCCAAGGGATTTCAAAATTAAATACATTCACACAGATGCTGCTTGAAAAACATTAAGGGATAATACTTCATGGAAGGACAACTGTTAGAACATGAGATTCCCATTCTAGGATTTGCAGGCATCATTCTATTTAACCTCTGTGGCAGATCAACCTGGGAGCTTTAGTTTAATCTCAGATATTTTACTGCTTTCCTAAATCTACCCAGTAAGGGCATAAGTATCCCTTACTTAAAAAAAAAGAATAAAGTCTGAGAATATCATAGGATTGGAATAGATTTACTGCAGAAATCAGATTTCTCATTTAAACTAAGGAAATATTAATGAGGAAAAGTTAAGTACAGAAGCAACTAAAAGGAAATAACCCTTGCTGTAATGTTAAAGATGACAACCCAAAGATTGTAAAAATTATTCTTATATGTTAAATATATGATGATTTTAATATTAAATCTTTGCAGATTTCTTTCTAAAAATCAAGCCTTAAAGGACTGAATACTATATATTCCTGACAAAATCTATTTGCCTATTTCCATTTGCCATTTTTTCATGAATAATATCTGTTTCTTTCTTATCTTTTAGATATTGCAAAGCATTCAGCTAATAGCAAGAAAGCAACAGTTTATTTCAAGCTAGTGTTGTCTTGATCACGAGTCCTGATATTTAAAGTATTTTAATCAATATGAAAATAACAGATGCTAAGCTCTCCAAATACAATTATATTTGCTGTATAAATCCTCTTTGATACAAGTTTAAAAAAAAATACTCACAGGGCTTGTCTTCGCAAACTAAGATTTTACCCTCAGTGTCTTCATTTATTTTCTAATCTCTCTTTTCTGTGAAACCTCTTGCAACACAAAGCTTCTCATCCACTTTCTTGAACAACTGTCTAGTCACTCATTTGGCCTTATACAAATTCCACGTTAACTGCAAATGTACAAAAAAAATTGGAAATAGGGAAAAATATATCAGTTTTCTACACCATTTCTATGCGAGGCTTTCTATACAAAGCTTTTCCTACAGTGTATTTCACAGTGTGCTAGTCAGTCTACCTTAAGTGAGCCGGATCATAGAAACTCCTGTGCTTTGATGGACTCAGTCCATTAAAATACAAAATTTTGTTGTTAAGAAATATTGTTTTGGATTGTCTTGCAATGATTCCTGGTTTTCAACAAAATAATGGGTTTAGATATTAATCTGAATTGGAGAAAATAGTTTGTGTTGTATTGCAAACAAGTGACCATTAATGCTCCTAAAGAAAACCCTATGGCATCATACATGGAATTTCTGAATGCACACCATACCCTGGATTAAAACAAAAACAAAAATAAAAACAAAAACAAACAAACAAACAACAACAACAACACACTGGAAAGCATCCACTTCTGACTTTACCAGTGAAAGCTGACGAGAAAGGATAAAGGAAAAGAAAAAGTTTGGGAACTGAAATGAAAAGGAACAGAACAAATCAGTACTGTTGGATGGATGAAAAATCTGGATAGCTGTTAGTTTAAAATCAATAGTATGTTCAGTCATGTGGTAAGTAGAATTCCATGTGGTTGAATGAGTTATTGATGTGGGCGTTTATTTATTTTGCTGTATGCAAGGTATCACAAGCCAAACTGCAGTGGAGTGATTAATGTGGCTGAAAAAAAATCTTGTCGCATAAACTGGGACTTCTGTTTCAGGATATTGTCTCCGTCCACCTATGATGGCAATGAAATTGTGTTAGCAAGAAACACACTTAAATGCCTTGTCTTTTCAGACTAACCACCAACAACTGGGGATGAAAGAGAAGTTCTTTCATAAGGAATAAAAAGGAACCACTACAGTGGGGATTTGTACTTAACCCTTTCAGGCAAAATGTTTTTTAATCTTTTTTATTTTAAGTCTTCCCTGTGATACTAGGATTTTACTAGGGTATATATGACACATGAGGAGTCCTAGATACTTGTGAGTTATTCTAGAGAATGCTTTCTGAGGCATACAGGTGCCAGTTTGAAATAGTGGAGAGACATTTGTGTGAAGTCTGGACTCTCTCAGAACTCACATGCACAGGAGACAGAGCCTTCTTTTGTGAGAAGCTGACAGTGCCCCTTTGTTAGTAGTGTGGTTTGTACTTTCAACAGAGATGAAACAGAATTAATTCTGAGCCCTTGTTCTGAATCAAGCAAAGCAAAGACTGTATTTCAACTCAGCTGAGGAGGCAATGTTGTGTTTCTGTTCAGGTGACACAGAGTGGTTCATATTGCCACAGCTGAAGACCAGTCCACTACACACTTCGTCTCTCTATGAGTCTATGCTCCCATGTCCCTTGAGCACATATAATTTTATTGTTAGCATCCATTAAAGATCATGAGCATAATATGGAGAATGATCAGTATGATGTTTTGCATCATGTTTCCAACAGCATGCCGCATGTCTTTGGGTATTGTGCTCAGAAATGTCAGTTTTCTAAAAAGACACTGAACAGGAGTTGATGATGTAGTTTCCAAGAAGAACTGAAAGAGTTGCTTTAGCATCATTCACACTTTCTGCAGAAAGCAGATTCTAAGAGCTGCAGTCCGAACCACTTGGAGGACATAACTTAGTTTTTTCTAAAGGAGATCCTAAGAATTAATTAGGATGTGTTGTGTGGCTGCTCAGAGGACAGGGCCAAAGTATTTATCGGGGAATCAAGTTATTTCACATTAATACACATCCAAAAATTCTGCACCTCTACTCTGACTCCACTGAAGAGTTATCAACTATTTGCACTCTTTTATCTCTCTATTTTTTCTATATGAGACCGAGGCAAAACACCATAATGGCTTTTAAAACTGAGTTAGGGCACTAACCTGCAATGTAGAAGGTAAAGTTTCAAGTCCCAGATTTGCACTAGGCAGAGCAGAAATTTATATTAAAGTATCATGTTGCCTACTAAGTGTTCAATGCCCTACACACTCTGTTTGTTTTCCTGAGGTTGATTCTCCATTTAGACTGTAAATTTTAGTTCTGCTTGTAAGGTGGACTTTCTAATTCATTTTTTCATTAAAAGCAGTATAAAATCAGTTCCACAACGATGTGAAAGAAAAAGTTACTTTGGAAAATACAGCATTTTTTACATATAAACTTTTCCAACTTATTCTTTGAGACACCCTTGAGTTGTTCCTGCAAAACTGAAATTTAAAGAAAAATAAAAAGGAAGTTAATTTGATTTGGATTCTAATTTTAGTGAAATAAGTGCCTTGCCCTTCCCCTTTACTGTGTGTATGAATACCTAGGTCCACGGAAGCAGGAGCTTAAAGGAAAAATTTGACTTCTGTAGCAGCCATGTATTTTACAGTCCATAAATAATTCTTTGTCTAGTGAACTACTATACACAGACTAGAAAAAAATAGTATAAATTAATGCCATCCAGCAGTGGAGAAATACATGAGATCTTATCTCCTATTATCAGAAAAGCATAACATATAACAGGCAAATGTGACACAAGTTTCAGAACTTCATGGTTGTTATTTACAGCATATTCTAAGCTCTTCTGACAATTTTAGGATACTACCTAAACAGAGGTTGGAAAGAAATGTGATGGAAAGGAGAATTCTGAGCAAACTATGACCCATTTTAAACTTCAGTATATTTTCCATGTGTGCTAGTAGGAAAAAAATTATTTCTACTCAAAACCACACCCAATTCAGCCAACAATTTCTAGACTAATTATTTAATCAATAGATTATTAATTCATTTAAGAGTCATAATTTCCAGAAAATTATAAACAGCTTTATCTGTTTCCTTGCTGTTTATACAATTTAAGGGCAGATCTTCGAGGCAAATGCAGTTGCAGCCTCCATAAACTTCAATACATTTCATGAGAAAGGATAATGAAATCTATTTTTGGCAGTTAGTCTGAAACATTTCTGATTTCTGCCTCCCATTTTCTAATTTTGAGGACTTTTGTATGTCCTTTTTCTCTTCACAGACAGAATTTTCTAATCAAATATTTATAATGGTGCAAAAAGTCTACTATTGTTTAATGGTTATTATATTATTTTTACTCTAATATTAAGTAATTAGTACAGTGATTTTTATCCTCTTCCTGACTAATTTATCAAGTATTTGTTTACAATACACTACACATTACAAAAAAATATTTCTTCTAAATTAAACTTGTTAGATTCTAGTTCTCACCTGCCTTTAGTTTTAATCTTGACTTTCTTTTACATCTTTCCAATGGAAAATGTTCATCAGAATTTCAAAGCTGTTATGAGCACTCAACAGCCAAAAGACAAAATCAGATCAGACACTTACTGTGGAGATTATCAAGTTGATTTCTTTTGTTTCCCATTACAAGCTGCTCCTTAAAGTTGCAGGCACAATTTGCTAGTCAAAAATACATCTAGAAATTATAGTACTTGAGAAGGAGCTTTTATTAAAAAATTTCATATTCTTAAAACACCATGTTTTTATTCTGATACTTTTCTATACATGTTCTAGAGGAAGATATGCTTAACAACAGCAAAATGTTTCTCCAATTATTGGTCTAAATCCCAGGTGAAACTGAGTGATTGTAGTGGACCTTGATTTAAAGCCTGTAAATATATTTTATCTATTCTTTACTGTCTACCACATATACCTCAAAGACCAGGCAGATACTAATTTAAGGGCATTATGGGTTTGTTTGGTTTTGTTTGATTGGAATTTTGTTGCTGTTGTTGTTTCTCTAACCATTTACATTCCCTAGTGTCACAGTGTCCTCTGCGCCAGGCAGGCGCTGGCCACAGGCTAGCTCAGATCCACACACTGCCGCTGACGCGCTTAGGTCGGGGTCGAAGGCTAGGCAAGCGACCTCCTCCCTGTGGGGTCTTGGTTCCCCTACACCAGCGACAGGACCAGATGGAGTCGCGACCACGGCAACGGAGAAAGAGTCAACTCTCTCAGGCAGGGTTAAACGGTGGTTTATTAAGGGGAGTCCAACACCGAGCTCCGCCTCAGACGACTGCTGCCCCAAGAGAGCCCCGAACAAAGATTTGCACTAACTTATAAATGGGGGAGGGTCAAGGGGTGGGGACAACGGGTCAGCCAATAAGGGAAGATGTGGGTGTAACAGGGGGCGTCAACTTTTAAACAAAGATCCAATAACAAGACGGGGGTAGAAGATTTCCCAGGCACCGGCCTATCACTCGACGCCCTCCCTTGATCTTTCCAGAAACCAGGGAAGGGTCCCGAAGTGATAGACAGGGTGCCCAAGAGGAGAGAGAGTGGATTGACAGGGTAGGTGGAGGGGTGGGATGACTGACAGAAAACGAACAATTACATAACAAATTCCCAGGGGGAGAAACCATTACATAAAATGGGGGTACAATGGAACAAACCGTTACATATAACTTGTTACAAAAGTTTTACAGAAAATGTTTAAAGACAGAACAAAGCAACTTTTCACACCACCACACCCTAGCACTCTCAAATTAAGCAACAAGGTTCTTCACAGAAATATTTAACTTCCAATAGCACCGTGTTCAATCTACACACTCTTTCAATCCTTTCTATTTTCTTCATACTAGCAGATCTCATTACCAGAGTTTTCAACAATACAAATGCAAGAATAATTTTCGCTTCTTCAGCTCTGAGTCTCAAGTGCTAAGGATTTCTATCTCTTTGCTTTAATATTGTATATTATTTAGCCACTGACCACCTTCTTCCCACCACTGAAAGCATTTTGCAGAAGTTTAACCTGTGCTATTCCCAACACAGACCCACCAGACATTGTGGGATATCACTGCTTGGACATGGAGTCCCAAAGCAGTATTTCACATCCTCCTTAGAGCACACATGATATTCTCCAAAATTTAAGCACTTCCTCTTAAAACTTCCTCCTATCACTCAGTAATGCTCTTATTAAACACTATCTCACTAATAAAGTAGTTGAGCCATAAATAAGAACACTTTTTTAAACCAAATTAATAGATCACAGACTCACAAAATGGTTGGGGTTGGGAGGTAGCTCTGTTGATCAGCTGCTCCAGCCTCTCTGCTCAAGCAGAGTCAGTTGCCAAGGTTCATATCCGGATAGTATTTTTAATATTTCCTAGGATGGAGAATCCGTAAGTTCCCTGGGAACCTTGCCCTTTGGTCAAGGTTCTTGGTCACCCTCACAGAAGAAAAAAAACCTCTTTCATTATATTCAGACTGAACCTCATATATTTCAATTTGTGTCCAGTGTTTCTTGCCTTGTTACTGCACACTCTGTGGAAAGCCTGGGTCTGTCTTATTTTGACTTTCCCCTGAGACTCTCCCTGAACCTTACCTGCTCCAGACTGAACAGTTCTAGCTCTCTCAACCTTTCCATGTCTCTTCTGTACTGGTGAGCCTAGGGCTGAACAGAGTACTCCAAGTGTGGCCTCAACAGCTCTGAGAAGAGGGCTGGCAACTCTCCTTCCAATGAAGCCCAGAATGCCACCAGCCTCCTTTGCATCGCAGGCACACAGCTCGCTTGTGTTCAACTTGACGTCTACTAGGACCCCAAAACATTTTTTTGACATTCTGTTTTCCAGCTTGGTGGCCAGCATACATTTTTGCCTGAAATTATTTCTTCCCAAGATACAGGACTCCGCACTTCCTGTTGAACTCCATGAAGCCTGAGGATCTGTCAAGGATCCTCTGGACAGCAGCAGAAGCCCCTGTCAGATCCACCACTCTCTCCAGTTTTATATTATGCTCATCCCCATCTCAAATTCCTATCACCAGGCAGTTCACTGGTTTGTTATTAGAAGAACATGCCTGGTACTTTTATCACCATGCTCATCAATATCAATATATCAGATACACAAAGTTACTTTAATCTCCATTTGTCTCTTTGAATTTGATGAGAGTATATACACCTGGCAGATGATGCAGTTCTGGGGTTAGCAAATGTTTGTGTCTGTGTGGATGATAGCTGGCTGCATATTCTGAATGCTGCTCAGATGCTATTAATTAAGTTTGTTTTTTTTAACAGCTCCCCTCTACTACAGGATTTACATTGCAGCTTGTGGCTCTCAACATCTTCTTCAAATTTGACATAAGTCTATATTTCAAGGACTCTGACTAAAACTCTTGCCTTTTACATCATAAACAATAAACCTCCCCACAACTCATTTTCAGAACAGAAGAGGGAATGAGACCAAAAAGAGAAGGAATCTCCTATTTTTAAATAACTACCCTGTGGAAGGGGAAAAGAAAAACCAACTATATACCAATTAATTGGTGCAATAAGGCAAAAAATAAACTTTTGTAATTAGAGTAGTAGTAGTACTTCAAAGTATTCATGTGTTTGGGATCACATTTACAGATCAAGCAGAATTATCCATTGTAAATACAAGAAATAGCTCCCAAGGTAGGAGAAATGAAAGAAAAAGAATAAATAAAAGAAGATCTTCTTAATTTATGATGCTTTGCTACTGATGCTAACTTGTTTACATGTCACAGTATAGGACTCTAAAAAGAAAAAGTAAATAATCTGGCACTGGAAAATCCTAAAGTATTTTAGTTAGGAATGACTAGGAAATTTTGTACCTCAGTCCTCTGCAATTCTTTCTTGACATCACTATGTTGTGTAGATTTTTCTGCCAAAGGACAATCCTTAAACGTAGTTTTCACCTCTTACCACTTGGGCTATCATGGACAAAAACATCATTCACTAGGAACTTTGTCAGCTGGCTAAAAACACAAGGCTTGGAACGAGGGAAAACCACAGGCATCTCAAGAGGATAGCAAAATAGACTTTGTAAGATGGAGACAATAGTAAAATTAGTACTTTCAACACAGGGTTTCCAAAGAAATGCATAATCCTAAAATTATTTTGTTGTCAATGATTACTGAAATTTGTTGGAACTATTTTTAAATTATTTGATTTTGTTACATTAAAACAATCTGAATAATTGAAATTAAAACAACCACACAAATAATTGAACAAGCAAATAATTAGGAAACTTTAGTTTCAAGGATGCAAGATAAGTTACAGCTGATTTTGATTTTTAACCTTCTTCATATCTGAGTTTAGAAAACTGAACAAGAAATACTTTTGTAAGGCCAGAAACTCAAAGCTTTTACAATATATGTCCATATTCCCTTTCTCACTTTCATAAGGTCCTCATTAAACATTTTCAATTGATACTTAAATTTTTGGTAGCTTAATATCCTAGTCTTATAATTGGTCCAGTAGCCAGAGCTTCCAGGAAATATCCTCTTTTCTTGGCAACATCTGGATTTTTTAAGGACAAGAATCACAGAAAGTCTTCTGAGACTTTATGGCCTTACATTCTCTTCCTGCTGCCCAAAATGACAAGCACTCATCCATACTCTAAATGTAATCACGTGGTGGTGGATCTCCAGGATTACATCTTTGTCACGTTTATGTTAGAGATTCTGTGTGACAAAAGCAATTGGATGTCATTATGGTCAATAGGTCAGCTTATTTTATGTGCAGCTGCAATGCAAAGGGATGAATCCAGACTTTTATAATAGGATGTTCACTTTAGGATCTCTTATAACTAGTGGGTTTGAATAGACATTTCTTCTGTGCAGTTGATGTTGTCTGAGGAATTATTGCTAAAGTTAGAAGACATCCACTTGCTGCTCAATATTTTCTGAAGTAGACTCTCTGTTGGGGAAGATACCTGTTGCCACGGACACTGGCAAACTCTGTCATGCAAGATATCCCCTAAAGAGGAAAAAAAAAAAAAAAATCAACATAAAATTGATGGAATTCAGTGTGTGATAGGTACCTCTCACCTTGCAAGTGCCATGTTTTGTTGAAATTTCAAGTATAATACTTCCATAATATCACTTTAAGGACCATCTTTGCATAATACATACTGATGAGCGGCAGATTATGAAATATTTTTTCTCAGGTGTTGCCAGTTACGCAAAACATGTTGTATAAAATCTCCACCTACACAATCTTAAGAAGTATGAACATGCACTCCTACAAATATGTGCATAATGTGTGTGTACATGTATGTATATATACATATGCTCATGTGTGTATATGCACTTACAGAGTTACATCCTAAAGCCTCTATCAATCCAAAATATATGTGTTCATACTTAAACTATAATTGCTTAATTTTAAAACTGAAGCAAGCAAATAATTTTTAAAAAATCAATGTCATAAAATAATTTTATTTTTAATTGAATAATGTCAGCTAAATATTACCTCATAGCTAACATCCAAGTTTACAACAGAACTCTTTTTTAACGTGTCTTCTCTGACTGTTTATGTTTGCTTTTATTGCACATATCCCTTTGATCTCTAACCAGCTATAATTATGATGTTTTCAACATGTTTTATGTTTTTTATAACTGCTGTGCTCCATCAGATTTGATACTTATACTGTCAACTTCAGGCGTTTTATGTTCTTTCATCATTGTTGTGGGTGGCCTTTGTTTATGAAATCTAATGCTAACATTTAAGTGCATATTTCACGGGAAATGGGCCACGAGATGTCAAACATGCATTCACTTTATAATTTGTCTATATTAAGCATTTTTTGCTACAGAAGTGAACAGTAAGTACCTAATTGATATGGTCTGTTTGGGGTTTGGGATTTTGTTTGTTTGGTTTTGGGGTTTTTTTTGGTTTTTTTTTGGTTTTTTTTGTTTTCATTTTTGTTTGTTTTTTGTTTTTTGCTAATGGCTGTTATTTACTGCTGTACATAAATGGGCATGCAGTAATCATACTGGGGAGGCTTTGCACCTACAGACATGATCACAAATTCAGTTTTCCTTTTGATGCTTTTGTTTTCTTTATATCCCATTTGGTTTCTGTATTTGGTGTTTGTTTTCTTTACAGAAGTCAAGGGATAGACACCAAGAGGTAAAATTTAGAGCCCATGAAGTTCCTTGGATTGGTCTAGAAAGGATCATTGACTTTTGCTCTCTGTCCATTTTCCTTCCTTTTTCTCCTATTTCCCAATGTAGAAAATCTCAATACTAAAAAAGAACATTTAATGAAATCTTTTTAACTTGGTGTCAATAAAATTTGTATAAAATATACTGTCCCCTAAAATATAGGCAATAACCTAGAGACTCATAGGTTGGGATTGTCTAATTAATGCTTGAAATAAAATTCATCACCCTAAGTAAGCAAATACATATTACTTAGTATGCATATTCAGTATGTATGTTATTTTCTAGATAAAGAAAGCTGTTATTACAAATAGACAGGTCTGATTCCAACCCAAATTGTCAGAAAGAAATTTATTTCTCTCACCAAGGAAGGTCAAGGAGTCTTTTATGCCAAATTAATATGTGGGGTCAATGACTGGCATAATCATGCCTGAGCCTATTGAGGCATTCCATTACATTTAGAGTAACAGCATGGGTGTCATGAGGAAGAAATTGACAACAGACCTATAAAATGGTAACTGTAATTATATACAGAAATTCAGCATGATTATGAGTAGTGTTGAATGAAAACTCCAGTGAGAAGTAAGAGAACAAATCTCAGAGGAAAAGAGAACAGTGTAAATACAGAGCTGATTCAGCAACCCCTCCTGAAACACCTTACTGATTCCCAGATGAACAAGTTTCACCTTTCCTGGTAATTAAAAGAAGAATCTATGTAGCGTCTTTTTAATACTTTTGTCTCATAGAATAGTATTGGAGGTAAAGTGCAGAAGTAACAAGGAATGCCCTGAATTCTTTATATATATGAATTCATGACTTCCTGCAAACACACATACTAATTTGAACACTCTCTTGTAAGCAACAAGGGAAGTGAAGAAAATTCAATTACAGTTCCTATTTTATAAGCATATATATTTTATTTTATTAAATATATGTATTTATAAATTTTTAAAGCAAAACTCAGGAAGCCCTTTCTTCACTCAAGAGAAAATCATTAGTAATGATTATATATAAAAGATACTGAGACAGCATAATGGACTAGCACAGTCCTGTAGCTGGAGTATGCAGATGTTAACATCTCAAATTTAATTTGTTCTTTTTAATGCAATTTTGGAAATTGATAAAATGCAGATACAGAACATTGTTTTTAAAGTAATTTATTTTTTAAGGCCATTTTTTCTGCTGGTATTTTTCTTCTCTCTCTTTATTTTTTCACACAAAATTGGTAAATCTGCCTTCAAAAATAATTTAGCAGAACTCGGACACACTTTTTGTAGCCATTTTCCATCCATGTAGTAAGGATTTTCTTAGTATATTCCCCCATTTTGCTGTTTTATTCAGAATCCAAACATTTTCTTCAATATTTAAATGATATTTTCAGATCCTCATGTGGGTCAGTAAACAGTGCAATGGTTCAAACCCAGAGCATGCTGTGCAAGCAGAGAAATTTTTTTTTTTCCAAATATGGAAACTGAGGCAAGGAGGTCTGTTTAATAAGAAAAATCAATCCAAGAGTTACTCGTATGATTAACAAAAGTTGTGTATTTCTCCTCCCCATCACTTTCCTGTAAGGATCAGACTTTTTCTTAGAAGCTACTTAATTCCAAAGTGCCTATAAAGAACCAAAATTATGAACACAGAAATCAGAAAATTATAAAGAAGGGATGCATTGAGTAATCAAACTTCAAACAATTCTATTCATTTTTGGCATCGTTCTATCTGTGTTGTCTCTTACATGATGCAAAACATTTTATTATGCAGAATTAACACTCGGAAATGTCTTAATAGCCAATCAGATTGTATTTTGTGATCATCTCTAAATTTAACGAGGGTATCATTCTGTAGCTCTGAAAGTCTAGTTTAGTTCATTTTACTACTTTTATCATAGCAATTACATCAACCTAAACAACAATTAGGTGACTCAACACACAGTAGGCAAATTAGTAACTTTCGTTAAAGTAGGTTTATGGCCCTCTTGAGCAAGACTTTTGAGTAGCAAACTGTATAGAGACTAAATTCTGAGACTTCATTCCAGTAAAATTTCATTGTACACTCTCTGTGGTATTTCTCTCTGTACTACAAACATAAATCAAAATAATTCTTTGATACGGGTTTACAATCCAGTTTCTGACACGGTTATTACTTTGAGGCCTGATTCCTTTCAACTGTTCCTTTTTATTAAGATTGCAATGTAAACTGACAGTTTACCCTCAGGATTTTTTTTTTCTTTCTTTCTTTTCAGGAATTGCTACTACAGGCTATGGTTTTTTGTTTGTTTGTTTTCCAGTTTACAAACAGTAATCTGACTATATCTGAATCTGTATGCATTATACTGAACATAAAGCAATCCCTCATGTACCAGAGCAAAGTGTTTGCACATGTTCTTTCACAACTATCCACTCAGCACTACTGTGTTGCTTCATCCTAGGGCTTTAATGCAGTAAGGGTGAATTTCAGTGATATATTTCCTCTCTGGGATTTTAGAGTCCCAATTTTGTCTCTTTCTGGCTGGTAACTTCCAGCTGAATATCCTAGTTTGCTTCTGCGTTAGTTGCACTGGCACAACTCTTAGCAGAGCTGTGCTGTAAAAAAGCTCACTGAAATTATTTGGCTTTAAAACAAACAAACAAACAAACAAACAACCTCTTAAAAATATCAGAAATATTTTATTTTAAAACTCAGATAATTTGGGGATTTTGTAGCAAAGATCTAATAATTTCAGCATAACAAGGGGCACTGAGCTGCTTTGGGGAGGAGGGAAGAAGGCCTGAGGTAGAAGGTAGAGGGGTAGGCAGAAAATTTTTACATATTTTTTCAGCTAAGAAACAATTAAATATCTGCTTGTGGCAAGGGAGGAGGAAGGCTGTAAGCCATTTTAGCAGGTATTGAACAAGAACTTTTCTTTCACATCCTTATTTTTATTGAAATGGATAATGCAATTTCCATTTCTTATGCTTAGAAACACAACTCAGTGCAACAGTAACACAAGACTGTCCAAAAGAGTAATACCACTGGCATAGACAAGTTATTTATCTGTTTCAGAATTAGTATGGTCTTTAAATATAATTTGAAGAAGAGTACATTTTGATCAAGTAAAATTATTTTACTTTTATCTTTCAAGGAGGTCATCAGGAGTATCAAGAAGAGGAATTACTCATCACGAGGTTGGGGGGTTTTTTCTCTCTGGTCAACTCACAGGAAATAGGAGGTGTGGAGCTTTAAAAGTACTACAGCATCCCCCTACCACTCGTAGGCAATCTTAATTCATAGCTGACATTTTTCAAAACTGATGAGTGCATGCCAGCAGTGGAGTTATTAATCCTTCTTGTAACACATCAATTTAATAACTTATTCAACTGAATTACATACTACAGCTATTACACAGATATTACAGCAAGCATTTCAAGATTCCTACTCTGTACAATTGCTACTTTTCCAAATGAGATGAAGAGTGGCCTTCACTGGCCGGGTTCATCATGGCTAGGTTCTTGCAGCCATGTGCATTTTGATTCTGTCTACTGAAAAAAGACCTTCAGTTAAGCTGGAGCACCAAACCCCTGATCATCAACCCTGTTCTAATGTTTGCTTACTTTGTTCTTTAGGATTACTCCCAGTCAAGGTTTGTGAGAAAGCTGTATAGTCTTGGGTCTGAATAAGGTACACTAGCTTAAATCCCTTCAGTCTTTCTGGGGTTTTTTTCATGTCTTGCTCTGGTCCTGGCTAGCTTAGCTGCCTTCCTGGCTCTGCTGCCAGTCTTCTAAAAATACAGTTCTAAACACTTAATGAAAAGTCTGTGTGCTCATATTGAAAAAGAAGATTCTCTGGTAACAGAGACTGCTTAGGGAAAGTGTAGAAAACACTCAGCAAAAAAGTGTCTGCAGACTCTAAAAGTAGATACCTCCTTTGCATGACATCAAGTTTCCAGGCATCCTTAACATATTCTCTTCCATTTGTTGTTTTTTATTTCTTTAATAAAAATTAGTCATTACAATTACAATGAGCCAATCAATCCTTTCACTGTCTTAACCAAGAACTTATTTCTCAAGTAAAACAGAACATATTTATCTCTTGTATTCTAAAGACCAGATTAAAAACTGCATAATGGAAGGTTAGCCTTCTTAAGATCTCTCTTTAAAAGTGAGAATTTCTGAGTCTTCTATTCTGAAATTCCTTCTAGTTGTTCTTTTCAGAGATCATGTAAAATATATAACAGCTCTTCACTTAGGCATGGTATTTGAACACAGTACTAGTGTTCCCCCTGTTCTACATTTCCAGATCTTTAAAAGAAATTAAACAAAATGTAGTGAAGCATGAATTTTCTTCCACGATAATACTTTTAATTCACAATAGTATTTCTGGCCTTGGAACTAATGAATAAGGAAAAAAATAAAGCTTAAGGAAACCTGCATTTATTTCAAAGAAGTAGAAAATTAAAAATATATGAAGAAATAGAGGAAAAAAAAGGTACAATTGTCTGGACATCATCCTGGATTACTGGCTCTATGTGGCCCTGCCTGAACATAGGTGTTGGACAAGATGATCTCAAGAGATCCCTTACAATCTAACAGTTTTATGACTCTGTGCCATCAATTAAAAAATAAATTAGTGTGAGAGAGAAATTGCTCAGTCCAAGGACATGGAGTAAAATTAACTCTCATATGCTGTAAAAATATATTGAAATAAAAATTAATTGAGTGGGTTTAAACTGATTTAGAGGTGTCCTTCCCATCTCATCCCTACCTAATGTTAATATAAAATCTACAAAAAATGGTTTACGTAGAGATGGTTGTCAAATATGGAATTTAAAGCAAAATCATCTATTTGGGTAAAATTATATTGTGAAAAATCTCTTAGCTCAAGGACAAAATTTCTATTCAAAACCAAAGAGAAATGTATCCCTCAACCACTTTGTCAGTTCAGAACATCTATTAATCTGATGGCCATTTACATACACCTGAGATAAAAGAAACTCATGTTCAAGTCCCAGCTCTAATTAATGGTTAACTCAATCAAATAGATAACCTGCAAAAGCCAAAATTAAGAGAGATCACACAAAGAGTCTTACATAAGTATAATTTCACAGACTCCAAGAAAAATAATTGGTCATTTTACTGATGCTTGATGAAAAGTAGCTTGTTGGTCATGTTCAAAAGTGTGTTAGCATGCACTATTTGCATGACATAAGCAGAGAATAGCATCACCACAGATTGTAGTAATAAATATATAAATACATGAACAGTTGAAAACATAACATTTTGTAAAAAAGGTGCTTAAAATTTGCATTATCAAAAAAAAAAAAAAAAGAAAAGCCAACATGCTTGTAATCTTTCAAGTTATGCATTTCTATCTCTGACAGTGAATATTTTGTCACGTAGGCCCTGTGCCTGTGGCTAACCATGAACATAATTTTTACTCATTATTAACAGTTTCACTAATGATCACTTACTACTTGGTGAGTTTAGAGACTGTTTTTCTATGTGTGTCTCACTCACTTTGCACACAAATTTTTCAGAAAACATTTATTTTGTTTTAGTACAGAAAAATAATAAAATATTCATAAAGCTGGAAAACTTTTTTGACAACTTCTGACTATGAGGCAACAGTCTCCTTTACGAGTTACCTGCAATAATTACTACTCCTTTTATTGAAATGTTCTTTAAAAGCAATTTTCTATTCAACACCTTGGGTAATTACAGCGGGAAATGATTGATAACATCAGTTGATATTAAATATTGTACTGCTAATCACCATGCAATCTTGCATGCAGTTATTCATTACTTACTTCTTTAATTTGAATGGCTGACAATTTACATGGAATGCTTCAGTTATAAGAATTAACATATTTTTGTTCCCAAGAGAAGGCCTGCACTTCATTAGTACAGAATCATTCACATTGCTTTTCTTTCATTTTCAAGAGTGAAGTACTTTGATTTGAAAGTTCTGTAGCTGTAGTCTGGCAAGATACTAAGCTCTTCGTTGTCAAATAACACTATGCAGTGCTTGTACAGTACAAAGGCACTTCTAGAATAAACAAAGTCACATTGTTATACACTGTTCTGACACTAATAAACAGTTGATTGTGATCTCCAAGAGAACTTTGTGCTTCTGTGTAACATTTTGGGAAATTATGCCATGCCCCCAAATGTGTTCATACTATTAGCTGACTGCTAGAATGGCTGTAGATGTCATTTACTTTGTAAACTGCTTCACTTTATCACTCAGGGCAGATCATAATGTTTTAACACTTAGACTTATATATGAGTTAGACATTTAAATCTGATGAGTCTTCCAAAAAGAGCATAAATACTAAACCTAGTAAATCAGTTTTATTAATGGAAGTTAAAATTATCTTGGAAGTAACTCCTAGTAATTTGATGGAGACAGTATATTCCTTGTGAAATATGGAACCATCTGTTGTATGGAATCTCATTATGTGGTAATGCAGTGATATATACTGTATAAAATCTGAGCTTAAAAATCTCGTTTCTTTTCCAGGGTCAATGTGAAGGTATTTGCTCATGAACACAAGTAAGCAGAAAGTAACCAGAAAGCAGAAGAAATACTTAAGAAGTGTTTGTAAGAAGTGTTATACACTTTCTTACACAAAAGTTTTTCTCTGAGAACATTAGTTTTATGGTCTCCTGAAATTCACCCCACATCTCAGGTCCTGGTAATGCATCGCTGTTTCACAGCCCGTAAGCTCTTACCTCCTGTTCTCCCTATTACACAAGAGCTAATGACCTTTCACTGACCCCCTTATTAACCTCCCACCACTACCTCACAGTGCCCAACTGCTCTCTTCTCTCTACACACTCACTAATTAACAAAATTAATTCAGACTCATAATATTTGTCCCCAGCCTGGATTTAGCTTGGAATTTTCTCCCCCTGTTTTCTACCACCTTTGTTTCAGAAGGTGTTGCTTGTCTCTATTGGAGCTGCTGGCTCCGTTCTGCCCAGGCTAGGTCGAGACTGTGACCAGACAGGCAAACTCCCCTGGTTCCTAAACACCAGGGGAGCAGCAAAGGAGCTTTTTCCACTTATCACGAGAGAGACACCATCTGTGGCAGAGGAAAGGGACAGACTTGGTGACAGAGCGAATCCAAGGTCTTTATTCCAGGCTTTATCCTGTCCTGTTTGGACATCTGCCCCGTCTGCAGCTCAGGCCAAGTCCTCACCCAGCCCTGTGTTCCGGGCTTACATACAGGGCAGGGGCTAAAGGCAGGGACAAACCAACACCCAGTGAGGGATAAGGTAGAAGTGGAACAGGGCTGGAGGGACATTCAAAGAAACCAATGAGAACATAAAGGGAGGAACCTCCTCAGCTCCTGTGCTATCATTTGATGTCCTTACCCGAACTCTCCAGAAGCTGGGTGGAACAGCCAAATGACAGACAGGGCCCGTAGGAGGGAACTGGGAGGAGTGACAGGGAAGAGGGGTGGGGACAACCCTTGGAACAGAACACTTTCCAGCAGAACAGGGGACTACCCTTTACAATGAAAATAAACAACATAAAATACAATATGAAAACAAATAACACAACGCAGCAAGAAGACTTGTGTGTCAGCCTAGTTCTTCTGTTCCTACAAACTTTATCTGTCTTGAAAAGAGATGCTAATCAAGAGTTTCTGAGAGTAATTACATGGAAGGATATTTTGGAGAAACATGCTTTGTTCAGCTATGACAGTTAACAGTTCATCTTAAGTCAACTTCACACTCAGATGGGAACCCACTTGTTAGCATTTTCACAACAGAGTTTGTATATATGTGGTTTACAGAATCAAAAGTTTAGAGTGATGAGGCAACTATTTCAAATAAGTCAGTATGATATATTGATTCAATGTCTTCTGAGAAATTCTAAGGTTTTTTACAAATTTATATGAGCATACCTGTATCTGTGATGTAAAGGTGTTATTAGCATGATAAATTTAATTTCTTTTGTTATTCTGACCCAGATTCTACCTATACACAATGAAACTATTATTGAGATTAAACTCTCAGGGTAGTAATAAATATATCTCTCATTTAAAAATACTTAATTTGTTTTATTCTCTTCATTCAAATTTGGCAACTGAATTTTACTCTCACACAATGTGGCAGGAATCCCCTAACTATTAGCAAGTTCAGTGCTGTAAAATCACATGATCCATCAGAAATAAAAATGGAAATTTCATTTTTGTGAAAGGCTGAGATATCTATTTTTACGGTAGAACATAAAACTTCTCACTAGTTCTGTAACTTCATGGTACTTCATTTAAAATTCCATATTCTTATGTGCACAGATAGAACTTTATGGACTTTTTAATTAATTTTTACAGTTTCTCATTAGCGTCTTCTCCTCCTATATATTTGGAATAGCTAGCATTGAGACTAAAGAGACACCACTAGAATAGCAGCAGAGGGATCTGGTACTAAGCCTGCTTCTCCACACATATTAGCATTAAGTAGCAATAGCTCCCCCAGGATCTCAGCAGAAGCACAGCGATGTACCCAGAGGCACATTCTGACTCCATCTTACATCTCTTGCTTATCAGTTTCTGATTAACTCCTTTTACAAGAAAACTATGGTGCAGTTATATGTTGGGGGGGTTTTTTTTGTTTTTTTGTTTTTTTTTTCCCTAAAAGTTGCTTGTGCTTGGGTTTTTTTGCTTCCTTGATTTACACATTTCTCTAAATATAATCTTTGGGGATTTGTGAGCCTACACCCTCTTAGTTCTCACTCTCTTCTGGTATCTCCTTCAGCCTCTCTTAAAAAGTTCTTGTATTCTCAATCCTCATTTCCTATGTAGTTGCGTACAGGAGAGCTTTTTCCAGAGAGCAGTTACCTCTTTAGGATTTCAAAAAATGAAAACCTGTAGAAAATTTGTTATGCAAACACTCAAGCTAAATTGCCTTATTTTAGATTTCACTGTGAGCCACCTGAACAAAATTGTACTTCTTTTAAACAGTTGAACTTCTGACCCTCAAGAGTTTGCATAAATAGTGAAAGCTCCAACCATGGACTTTTCCTGAAACAGGAATGTGTAGACACTAATTTGAGTGTCCTCAAATCTGAAATGTAATTTTCCAGAAATGGCATTTCATTTTGGATTTAAACTTTTTTATCTTAGAAGCTCTGTGCAAAAAATTCTGCCTGGGAAAAAAAAAAAAAAATAGAAAGAAAAGTAACAGGAATAAAATAAATTTAAAAATGCAGTCTGAATGAGTACAATTGATTTATCTGAGAAAAGTAATGCTTAACCTTCAGGCAAAATAAGAAGTTAGATTTGAAATATTTCACAAGCCATTTGAGATTAAGAAAGATATGTTACTAGAAGCATTTAATATTTTAAGGCACTATTTTAGATAGAAATACTTTTATTTTTTTCATAAATATTTTTCTGTTTTTTAATCTGCTTTTGATAACACTAGGAAGAAGAATAAATTGAGGTGTTCTGATTCCTATGTTTCTGGGAAAAGATATTTATCCCAAACCATATAGGCTTTTTTTTCTGGTCATTTATCATTTATGGTCATTTAGGTTGAAAAACGTACTTAAAGTAAGAAGAAGTGAAAAATCATATAAACTTTTTAAAAAAATAAAAACAACACATTCAAATATTACTATCTGTTTTGGGGGATGCTTATTGTTGTTCTGGTTTTGGGGGATTTTTTTTTGTTTTGTTTTGTTTTTTGTTTTTTGTTTTTTTTTTCTGGACGTTCTTTGCTTGCTTCTGTTTGCAAGGTTCTTTACAGCTCTCAACCACAAGATCTAACAATATATATCATGAAAATAAAAGCTTCCTTTTGTTAGTAACAAGAAATTCAATGTAGGAATTCCAGGACAATCACTCGTCTACTAAAAAAAAAAAAAAAAAGTTTTCTCTTTGTCTGCTAATGATTAAATGCTATCAACATCAAGAGACAAATTCTGTTATATCATATTATAGCCAAGCCATATTTCCAAAATTCCTATTCTACCTCTAACCAGGTAGCTACAGCGGTATCTTCCAGGTGACTTTCATTTTATTGTTCTATTTAGATTATACCACAAATCTGACAAATCAAACTTTGTACTATCCTTTACAATTTATGATTTTAAGAGAGAAGTATCCAAAACTTTAACTGTAGAATCCTCTCACAATTTTCAGGTGAGCAAGTCCAATAGTAGAACATGACTGGGAATGTTTCCTGAGAAATCATGGACCAAAACCACTACCTCAACAGGAAAGAACAATTGAGTGTGGTTTGAAGAGCGTAGGTAGTTTATACCATCTCTGGGCTGTTCTTTTCTGATAACTGAGGAGTTATGTGATTTTAACATATTAATCATATTCACAAAACTTTAAACACTTTGGTTCCCACTTGATCTGTACACTGCACTTTCTGTCCTTGTCCTTCTGTCCTTTTATCAGTCTATTGATCTTGGTGGTTCTTAGGCTATTTTTCAGTTTTGTGTGTGCTTAGCACTCAAGATGATTAAATGCTTCCACAAAACATGCTTTATATATATATGTGTGTGTGTGTGTGTGTGTGTATATTTATATACATACATACATACATATATATATATACACACACACACACACACACATATATAAAAGGTCTTTTTCTACTAGTCGCACTATTAGTTCAGTCTGAAGAAAAAGATATTAGAGGATTATCATGACTAAATTATTTTTCCTTTTTTTTTTCCACAAGATAGAAACACCATCTTTTTTTTTTCATAAGGAGCACACAGTGAAAAAATGGCTTCATTTAATTTATGTAGAATCATTAGTACTTTTTATGTTTTTTACTAGATAAAGTGAATGGCATACTGTTGCTGACATGTTGAAACTCTCAGATTACAGTCTTTAAGATAAAATAATTTCTTTATTTTTTAGACATGTTTTTCAAACAGCTCATTGAGTTTATATTTCCGTTCTAAATTTTCATTAAATTCCAGATATTTCTACAACGATTTTCAACATTGGAGAGAAATAATAAAAGGGAGATTAAAAGGACGAAACGTAAAGAACATCATAAATCAGCAGCAAATTCTTATGATCTGGAATTGCATAGCCTCGGAAGTATTTCAGCACACCTTAGACTTGACCAAATAGACTTGTCACTGCTGCAAGCTTGGTATATGCTCTGTTTCTCTATTTCTGGGTCTTATAAATTTATTTTCTCCTTTCCATCTTGACAGCTTTTTGAAAATTTATGTCTCCTTATTTTCTTATTTTAAATTGTTCTTGATGTTTTCAGGCACTTCTTTGGTATTGCTAAATAGCATGGAAGAGATTAAAACCCCTCTACATATTTGCATTTTTTCTTCTTTTCTCTATAATGCCTGAGTGAATATAGTGCTCAGGAAACTGAGATGCTAAAAATCCTGCTTTGAACCAGAGGTAACAAGACTAGTTGTGTATCTGTCTCCAGAGAACTGCTGGCAATTCACTTCTTACCTGCCTTGGCAGGTGTCTCTCTAGTCCTGAATTTCATCTCAAGAAGATTGCTTATCCTTTCACAATGGCTAGTATGAAAAAAACAGGAGGAAAAATATTAGGCTTGACTAGCTCAAAATGATGAGCCTCATTTTCTCTTGTGATCCATTCATGATCTGAATTGAGTCTGAATTAAAGGGTAGTATATTAACCTACAGCATCAGCAAGATCCTGGTGCTTGCTGTTCTGAAGTTTTACATCAAGCTATTAATTTGAATTCAGTCTTACAGCTCTAAAGCTTGCTTTATTTGGGCTCCAGACTCAACATTGTTTGAGAACTTCTAAATGCTGAATAATTGATATCTATTGGCACATGAATAAAAACACATTCTTGGTTTTATCCCAAGATATTCTTCTATCTGGGTTAAACACAATCTTAGCTATACAAGCAATCTATAGCAATAAAAAAAATTAAAAAAAAAAAACAAACACAACCACCAACAAAAAAAAACCAACTCTGCTTTCCTTTTATCTATTCTATCTTATTTTAGTAAGCAGTAACTCCATCTTCTCTGAAAATCTCACAGCACCCACAAGCACAAATAGCAAAAAACCAAAACCTAATCTTTCTATTATACCCCTATACATAATGATTTTCTTCTTTTTCTTTTATTTCTCTCCATCAGAAAATGAATTCACTTAACACACTTAAAATTATCTCCAGTGACAGATTTCCTTTTCTCATGAAAGAGTTTGTCTTCTAGGAACAGGATTCATGGTGCCTGATTCTCTATTAACAGGACTGTCCTTTTCATAATTTTAAAACAGGTGAAAAAAAGAGGAAGAATGCTCTAAGAGTATTATTTTATACTGGATACATAACTACCAATTACCCAAGTGTAATTCACTTGGCTGGTAAATATTAAAATTGGCCAATAGGAATGCTTTCAATGAAAAAATAGGATGCTATCAAGCAAAAATCTGCCTTCAATGGCAGAAATATCAAATATCAAAAGACTATAAATTACCTTATTCTTGACAGATATTGTTAATTACTGAAATTAAAATTTATTTTTCTTGAACTCCGCTGACTACCCCACTGATTTCAAAATCGCAGATGCAGAAAAACACTAATTAATACTAGGCTACACAAATTTGCTCTATACTTTCTAATAAGTGATCATGGCCATGCAACTATTCAGAGTCTAACTTCTGTGAATTACAGCTAAATCAATCATCTTTCCTTTTTGTCCATTCTTGATACTATGCAGATTTTGGATTTTGAGTACTTGACATAAGAGAAAACCAGAAAGCTTTGCAAACGTGCCAATGCAGATATTTGTAGCAGAAGAACTACAACCATTCAGAAAAGCAAAACTCACAAAGATTTAAGGTTATGTTATTAGTGTAAAAAGTGTGTTTATCTGATTCCTTTAAGCATTCTTCTTTAATAGTTTTTATCATTATTTTCTATTACCTATTGATTTTTAAACTAAACCTTTTGACCTTCATAGGCTAAATGAACTCTTAGAGTGGACTTATTATTGACATGTTAATTAGTACTATTTCAGCCTCTAAAAGTAAAAAAGTAAAGGAAATTGGAAACTAATGAAAAAAAAAAAAATCTTGATTTGTTGAAATAACCAGTGTCTCTAGCAGTGTTAAAATTATAAGCCCTAAAATAAAAGAACGTTTGACACAGAGAAGCTATTGCTGAAAACCTGAAATGACTTGTTAAAATTATTGTCATCTTTGAAAATATTACAATACGATTTGAAAACTAGCTACAAAAACAGCAGGGTGGAACAATCCATGGTTAATCTTGACTGACTTGCTCTGTACACCTGGAAAAAGGAAACAGCATTTTTACTCTCAGACAAATCTGTGTCTGAATTATGCTGGCAAAATGAAGGAATCCCTTGTCCATTCAAATTTCAATTGCAATGAATAGAACCCACTTGTCATGCTGTGGTGCATCCTCTCAACTTGAGCAACTGTTGGGTGGCTTCATGCCACATACTCTAAAACTGCTCCCCTTGTATCATAGGCTTCACAAGGACTTTGCAAAATACTTCCAATACACTTGCAGTGAGCCCGCAATAAGGTCTTCACATTTTGATGTAAGCATAATACAACAACTCAATCTCGATAAAATTCCAATTTGTATCTGAGTAGTAAGTTTCATGTGAAAGTTTGTATTTGCCAAATATTTGCAGATGGAGTGGCATGTGTCAATAAGAGAGAGGTCCTGTAGAGACAGAAGATCTGTTTAATACCTTCGAAAGGTTAATGGGGTGTAAGCTGTTTATTCCTGCTGGCTCTAGGCTGTAAAGGGAAATGCAGCATATGCTAGCCAAAGAACTTTCTACAAACAATGTAATATTAGCCATCAAAACCACAATTATATTTGTTTTGTTGTGATCATGTTACAAATTCTCTGTTTGGACTATGTAAACTAAACCACACAGCTTTTCAAGGACCCTTAGGCTGGCAGAGGATGGGAACTTGTAGGCAGAGGTGAGTGTGACAGAAGTTTTTCTTCAGTGTACAGGAGGGGTAGAATCTTAGGTAGTAAGCAATCCATTGGAGGATGAAAACAGTGAAACTTACCTAATAACAGAAACTTAGAATGAAACTTCCCTTGTAACAGAACAATTGAGATGGCACAGCAGCCTAACAAATTTAACACAGAAAAATGATGTGGTACTGTAATTTGAGGGATTCACAAATATCTCTGGAAAGTTCTCATGTTCATCAGTGGGGAGAGAGAGAATCATCACCCAGCACTGCCTTATTATGCTAATAGAAGATCAGTCTGACCCCTACTCCTGAGGCCAGGCGATCCCAACTGATTCATGCTCACTCTCAAGAGTGCTCTTGGTAGACAAAACTGGCGGCCTACACACTAGTCATTATATGTCTCTGTGACTATTCTGACTCAAACCATGCTCCTGAAGAACTAAAGTGTGGGTCTTTTTGGTATATTTTTTCCAGTTCAGATTGCTAAATATAATGACAGGACTATGTTGCATCATACAGGACCAGTGTTTTTATTTTATAAAGCTGAAGGTATGTGTAAAGTATCCAAAGATATAAGTTTGTCTAAATGCTATTAGGAAAAAGGGAAAGTAATCCAATGCAGGATTATTCGTATTCCTTTTAGGAGTCCCTAAAGTGAGCAATGTTTGGAAGCATGCTCTTTTTCTCACAGACTTTTCAGCACTGGACTGGGGTAAAAGGAGCCCAGTTTTCCAATGTTTCCCATCCTTCACCTGCTATGGATAAGAGAAACCTCACTATTACAGCCTTATGATTTTCATTCCCTCTGCAACCACTTAGCATGATGTTCTCTGACACTTATTCCACTCCGGCCAAACTTCTACCCTTCATTGTAAACACAAGGAAAGGATACTTGAGGAGGGAAGATGAACAGAAGAATTTAGTTACTGGTTTAAATTTCAATTAAATTAAACCATTAAATTAAAAAAAATTGCTTGAATATCTATCAAAGCTACCATCAAAGCTACCAGAATGTAAGCTGTTACCTAAGTTAGTGAGTATTTGAAAATAATGTATCTCATCTGTGCAAAATTGCATCAAAGTTTTGTAGATAATATACAGATGCTGAATAGATAAGTTTGATTGAAGGTCATAATTCTGAGGGGCTTGGATTTCATCAATTTTAATAGCTTCCATAAATAAAACTTCACTAAGAATTTATCATCTAGAAGCAATGATTTTAATTTTAATTATCTTTAAAATAGAAGGAAAAAAAAAACATACACAGTGCAGAGGAAAGAAAGAGAATAAAATATTTTTCAGGAAACTTCTTTAGCTGAATGAATCATTTATTTAATTTTAGATTTGTTTATGCTGATTAGGAACAGTGATATTTTCTCTTATTTTGTTTTTCTTGGTGAATTTCTTTTCTCTAATCAATTAGTGAAGTACCATTTTTGTCTTAATTCAGCATACAATTATTATATTTTTCAAAAGTTTGCCTTAACTTCACAAAATATGTAATCTATCTGCATTGCACAGGCTCAAAAGTTCCAAGAGTGTTTAGTGGGATGTGAGTTTTTTGCTCTCCTGGAGCTTATCAAGTGAAAAAAATCAAACCTTTCCCTAAAACTTATCTTAAACTTCTTCATAATTTCAGATATTTCTTGGGCTTTCTTTACTTCTCTTTTACTCTCTGTTTCCTATGATATAACACAGTACTAAAATGTACATCTTAAAAAGTTGGGGAGGCCAGGAAAAAAAATCATGGTCAAAGATTGTCCTGGGAATGTGTATTGGCAAATACAGTGGAGTCCAAGGCAAGAAGGTACATGGCATTCCTATCTATTTTGATCCACAAATTAAATGGTGTCTCTTAATATGTTTCTATGCGTTTCTACAGAAATCTTAAAAAATGTGCATTTAGAGAAGATTTAGAGGTAAGGATATCATAAATCATGCCAGTTCTTGTTTGTGTATGTCTGTACTGTGTTGTGACTAGCCCACAGCTTTTCTAAAGACAAATTGCCAAGATCTGATGAGAAGTAAATTACTTTGTGAAAAGTAACCTTTCTTTTCTGGAGCATTTTTGTCATTGTCTACAAACAAATACATAGTATGTAAGAAGGAGATTGAAAATCACATTTTATTAGCAATCTTTTGCCAAGTGAAACTGGACTGCGTGATCAGAAATCACATAATTTAAGACAAAGGTAATAAGAAAAAATATTCAGGACGTCATGTTTACAAGAACAGAACTCCGGTTTCCTAACTCTGCTGTGCAAGCTTTGTGTTCTGTTTGGCTGCTCACACCCTTCGCTATAGCGGGGAACTGGTATCTGCATAATGACTGTGTAACTATGCTAAATATCTGCCTGGCTACCCGGGGTAAAAACACATTTCTATAAACAAGTGTACACAGAAGGGTGAAGACATATTCAAACTCTTTGGATTTCTCTAAGCTAACTAGAACCATGCTAGCCCTGTTTCAGGAAACTCTCTTATTAAACCCTGTGCTCAAGGAAACACTGCGTCTTAGCAGACCCTGCTACATTTTGCACAGCTCCATCTCAGCTCTTTCATATAGGACTGGCCTAATTCACACAGCTGTTTTACTGCATTTTCCAATTCTTTGGAGGAGGTGAGGATTTTCCAATCATAACTGTGCAAAAAAACCTTATCAAAGATAAATAGAATAATTATTTGCAAAAAAAATCATTTTTCTCTCTATATTTTGAGCCATATGCAGGCTTGATTCCAAACCAGAGACTGACAGGATTTGAACAGTGTCTGAACTGGCATTACCTTACACATAATGAATAGATACCTCTGTCTACCTTATTAATACAACAAATGGTCCATTTCAACAAATGTGCCACCACTTGCTGCTTAATCAAATATGCAGTTGCAAGTTCATCTGAAATAAAGCAATCTCTGTCGATGAGTGCACCCTCCCATGAACTGTATCTGTCTGCATCTTAAAAAAAAGACAGCAACTTGAGCAACCCAGAACATATATTTAGGAAAATAAATGAGCTATACCCTTATATACAATCTTTTTTCTTTTGAAGAAAGAAAAATAAAAAGGAATAAAGTTAAGCATCAGATTAATAAAATCAATATGAAATTAATTACCAGCCTAAAATGCTAAACTAGAAATATTTCCTTTCTATATTCATATATCTCAGTGAGTTTCCTTTCAAAATTAAAGTCCAAATCAAAAACTACTAAAACATAGAAGAAAAATGCATACCTTGTGAACAGTAAAAACTATGATCTGACATATCATCTCAGAAGGAAACAATAACTGTATATTCATGTGATAGGAATAATATCCTTATATTTATGAACTGAGAAAAATGATTGAAAACAATGTCTTACCATGTTTTCTTTAGGCAACTGTCATCTTGCATAAAAGTAGTGTAATTTGTGACAGCTGCAATAAAGGCTATATTTTTCATTTCTTTTGGAAAAAAAATTTACAGAACAAAGCACAAGACATGATTTGCTGCCTACCTGTTCTTAATTATAATACCTAGCTCCATAATAAGTCACAGGGAAAAAAGAATTTATATCCTAAGGCAGATTTTAGCAGTCCTTATTTCTTTCACATATTTATGCCGTGGAATGTTGAGAGGATCACAGAATGGTTATGGTTTTCTTGGACCTCTGGAAATTGTATAGTTCAACTTCCCTGCTCAAGCAGTCATCTTGAGCAGTTTCTCAGAGATTTGCCCAGTCAGGTTTTTAACATCTCCAAGGATGAGCACTTAAACAAGATGTCTGGCCAACTTGTCCCTGAGTTTAATCACCTGCGCTCAACACAATGTTCACTTATGACCTAATCCACAGCATGTAAATTTGAATAATCTAACCCAAAGGCACTGAAGGTCACTTATGTTAATTCTAGTGCTTGGGTGATACTTATCCCTTTGAAACACAACTGATGTTAATTTATAATCACAAGAACGTCAGAGTGAGATAAAAAATAACTGTAAAGGGTAAAGAGCATTCTAATAATCACATTCCTGTTTTCCTTGAAGCTGTAATAGGTGTCTGTCCATTTACTTCCCTACTCTTCCCCAAGCTTTCTTTTTTCTCTCTGTCCTTTTCTATCCTCATTCTTCTTTGTACTGTATCACTCTCCTTCTTTGTTGAACAGCTCCCTGTCTTTCAATTGTCATTGTCATGATGGGCATTTTGAAAGCATTTTACAGAAAGGATTTGCTTCACAATATTTCCTAAGCTGTGTGGATATGTACATGTCAGAATGATGTCTCTTGCTGTCATTCCTCTGCCACTGCTGTGTCCTATACCTTAACATTTAATTCCTTCAAACTGAGTTTTCCTATTTATTACATTCATGGTCTATTATCACATCTCCTTGATATTTTTTCCTACTTTTTTTTTCTGCTTTGTGCATATTTGAATGAAAAATTAATGTAAAATTTCCTTGCTAGTATCACAGCTCTTCAACTGATTGTATTCTCTTCTCACTTTCATTGCACATCAAAAGTAAAAGCACAGCAAGGAAATCTATTTCTTACAGATACATCAAATGGTTCAAACTAACTCTTCTATTTAATATACAGTGCAGAGGGTTTGAACCCTTCAGCTCCCCCAGGAGAACTATGCAGGAACTCTGCATACTGCTTTGCAAGTGTGGTAGTACAAGTAGTGTAGCAGTTCTCTGCTCCTCAAAGTATCTAAATGTTCTGTTTCTCTCCCAAGTCTTATTCAAGAAAAACAGTTGTGGTTTGGTTGATAGTTTTTTGTTTGTTTGTTTGTTTGTTAGTTTGTTTGTTTTCTCAGTTGCAGGGAGATATGGGAGCAGAGGGGTATGTGGAGAAGGAGAAAAACAGCTTTTGGTTTTTTGTGTATGCACCAATGTACTTTGGGCATATTATTTTTGACCTTTTTACTCTCTGCTTTTTGTTCCACAATGACCTTTCTTCTATCTACCCTATTCTCCTTCATTCTATCCTTACTTCCCTCATTGTAAAAGAAATTCAGATTGTGTGGGATAAAATTCAGCTGATTCCAGTTACTACCTTGAACTTTAGGTATTAATTAAATTAAATTGTTGAAATGGGCTCCTTCCCAGCTGTCTGTGCACCACAAGGGCAGATCCACATGCAGAAATTATAAAGTTTACAAAGCAAATTACAGTTTTTCTGTGCTTCCTTACAAAATATTGGTTTATATCTCACACAAAAAAATTATTAGTTGGCTCAAAGGATTTAGTGCATTTAACTTTATTTCCCAGAAGCTGTGCACTGCATCTGAGCAAACTGTACCCCTCTGTAATTGATTAAAAAAAAAAATCATACATCCTGAAGACAATTGAGATGAGATGACAATCCCTGCAACTGTTTCCCTAGTCTTCATTAAATACCTGGGCTGGCTTGATTGTGATATTGAGCTACCACATGGCCAAAGCTAAATGAGATAAACTTTATGTTTATTATTTCCAGACACAATACTGCTATTCATCACATCCTGTGTTTTACACTGTGAGTCTAGGTCATTCCTTAGCAAATTTCAGTGCATAGTACCCACTGAGAGGAAAAAAAAAAGAATAGATAGGTATAAAATACACGTGTAAAAGCACAAGAGAAATGTAATCCATTTTTCATTCCACTTGTTTCTTGCAAAGTTGGACTTTATACTTGTTTAAATCCAACAAAACAAATTTAGCCATCTTCTCATTGTAGTCCTAATCCTACAGTCCTTACAGACTTCAAACTACTGTTTCAATCATCTAAGGTATTGCAAATAAGAAGATGAAGGGCGTCCTGTCCTTTTCAGAGTCTACTGGCTGTCTCACATGAACAGCAGGTCTAGTTTCTTACATGTTATTTTTTGTTGTGTATTGTAGTTCAATCAGTTAGGCATAAGATCATGGACTGAAATGAAAAATTCTACCTTAAGTGGACAAAAATCTGAGACACCCTCCTATAAACAACATTTCATCCCCTGGAGGACTTTATTCCAGTGCTTTGTTTCCTCCATAAACAGAGGAGTTTATTGGATTAAGTGTTGTAAGACAAGCAGGTTAATTCCAAAAGATAATCTGCGATGCTCATTTTATCTGTAAAAATAATCTGTTGTAAAACAAGCAGGTTAACTCCAACAGATAATCTGCGATGCTCATCTTATCTAAAAAAAATAATCACCTGCATGGGACCTTAGTAATAACTGTCATTCAAAAAATCTCCCCACAAAAAAATTACTGCTTTAGTGAGACATGTAGAAGTGGACAAAAAGGGGAAGAAGAGACTTCTCATGCATGAAATTAAATTCTTCTGCAAGAAATAAATAATATGTCCTATGTCCAATATCTCAGTTTAATCATCTAGTCATAATCACACCAAACAGGAAAAAATGCTGTAGCTTTATATTCTTCACAGAGAATTCAGCTTTATGAAGGTATTTTACTTACCTTGGGTTAGCTCTTAACAGTGAAATAGTGGGGAGTTTACAATTTAATTAAAGAAGAAATCTTGAAAGTAAATGGGAAATATACAATACCTTTTAAAGTAGACAATGGCTCCCAAAGTATTCATAACACTTTGCAATGCCTTAGCACTGCCCTATTGGTCATGTTGCCTTTATACCCATCTCAAAAGGAAAGTATTGGTTTTTCAGTGAGAATAATACATTTTGCTTCTGTGGCATCTTCTTATAACACATTTTACTCCAGATGCAAACAAAAGGCCATCCCTAAGGTGTCAATGTTATTTTGTAAGGAAGTGACATTTGAGAGGATATGGTGGGTTTGAGTTTTCTCAGTTTTTCTCAGACACCTGTGAATTCTGAAATTGATGTCGTTTGAGAGACCAGATACTGAGGATTTTGCATTGAACATTTATTAAAACAATTAAGGCAGTGGAAATCTTTAATTTACTACAGTGGCACATTTACTTTGAAACTTTTTGGATGTCATCTATGATTTCCATATTTGTCCTATGCATGAATTTTGAAGGCTGACATAAAAATACTGTGAGTTTGAGATTATAGACACTGAAAGAGTCCATGCAGTTTATTTTGTAATGCATTTCTTTTTATGTTTTGGTCAAGATTAGGAAAGATGAAAACTTGAATATAAGTATAAATATAATTGGTTTAAAAGACCTGATTTTTTTTCTATATAGCTGAGAAAAATTCTGCCAAATCCATATAATTAATCAACAAAAAGAGACCTTACAAATTAAAAAAAAATATATCATTTCACTGTTTTGAAAGCCAGCATGGCTCACAAATCTCTGTGTAGATTTATTTCTGTATTAAGCTCAACTTTTTTTGTTTGAATCCTCCCACTGAGTACCTATACATTTTACTGTTGCACTTGTTACTTCACATGAAATTAAAATTACAGGGTATTTATTGTTGTGCATTCACAAAACAGAGTTCAATTAAAAAAAAAAAAAAAATCAACTTCTCATCACTTGTGGATTTATCTTAAAAAATTTCTAGCAGGAATTCTCCAAGACCACTGCATTAAAGCTGGGAAGAAAGAATACATATGGGAAAGAAAAGAAAGACCTGCCAGAACAAAGTCAGATAAGAAGAGTAGGTGTTTCAGGGGTAAGGAAGACCCAAAACATGGCACATGAAGAAATTATTCCTTTGTAACATATAAAGTATACTAAATAATTATCTCGAGGAATGACTGCAAACGTGATAGTTTTATGTATCACAGGACCAGGAGATCTGTAGTAACCTCAAAGCCTCCTTTAGAATATTACATAGGAAGAGAATCAGGAAGTTTATTCATTCTGGGAGCACATTCTAGAAAATATACAGGGAAAGCTGATCTCTGCAAAACTCTGTGGTGAACTATAATATTCTCAATATTTAGAAGATGTGAGAATTTTTATAAGACAGTATTCAGTGGGGTGAGACTGGGTGAAGATGTATAGAATATAATATGTGGCTCTATTTCAGTATCTCACACTGCAAAACGTAAATCTCTTTAAAGGACTGTAGGAACAGAATGAATCCTGGCATTTATCTAAATTCTCTTACTCTGAGAGTGTCTGTGTTTCCATTACCTAGGATAAAAATATCTAGGGGACATTAACTTTGGTTCTGATATATAAGACAGCTGATAATGGTCTAGGATTATCAAGACTTTTTACCATGGTTATTTTGTTACTTAATTACCAACCATAGACATTTTCTACCCACAGTGCAGTATTTGGTTCTCACCACTATCAGAAATACATTGATTCTGGTGTATCTCCTGTGCTGTGTTCCTATATTCTCCTTTAGATTTCTTTTTCCACAGGATGATACCAGGTGATAAGTTACTGCACAGTCACATCCTAGCCCTACTAAATTTTTATTGCTCCTTATGCCTGTTCTCTGATGACAAATGATACTCAAAGGTCTGGCAATAGTAACCATCATCTTCGTATTTCTAAAATAATATGATGACTCTTTCATGCTTATATGACAAATGCAGTTTGTACCTGCTTCCAGTATGTTAATAGTTTTCACTGTTACCATGTTAACTTTGTCATTTGTTTACTGCTATATAAAGAATCATTCCATTAAGGCAGGGCCTTCCACATGGAGGCAGTTTGACAGTGAAGTTGTGGGTTCTGAAAGAATAGGTCACAATTATTTTCTTTACAGTAACCAATAAACCATCAGGTGTAGACAGATATGAGAAACCCATCCAGTGAGGATGTAGTAGTAGCAAAGCTTTCCTTCTAAGAATACTACTTTGGGGATGCTATTTTATTTCTGTGTTTTAGCTTAATGACTGCATAATGTAAAGTACTTGAACACCAGTCCTAAAGAATACCAGCAAGCAATGGTGTCTGGATCCCTTCCATTTATTTGCAAGAATCCCACTCTTTTGGTTTCTCTTGATAGAAATAAATATGTACTACCATTTAGGAAATCATACTTATTCTCCCAAAAATGCTCATGTGAAAAAGAAACTCGAAGCCATGATAGAGAAAACATTCACCATAAAAAGTCTTGTGGTTGGTCAGAGTCTGAAAGTAGGTCCGCCGACAGTTTCTCTTTAAAAGATTTCCAGCAAGAGAAAAAAAAAAAAAAAAAAAAACCTTTCAAGGTCCAGAAAGTGAGGTCTCACTAGACAGCAAACTAAAATTGTTAACTTTTTTAAACAGAGAAATCTCCAGGTCTTGTTTCAGTTGCCTAAAGGCAGCTAAGCAACTTGAGCATAGCCAAGGTTTCTTGGCTGATTTCAGATGTTGCGGGGCATTCAACCTAGGCATTCACCTGTTGTTCTAGGAGGCTGGGTATCCTGGAGATCTTGTCAATTCTTAAATATGGAATCTCAAACAACTAAACACCGATGCCAGCTGAATTATGCCTCTGAATTATGCCAACTGAATAAAAAATGAAATTTAATTTTCTCCCCCCAGGCACATTTTTTTCAAACAAGTCTTTGTTCCAATTCAAGTGTCTGCCATCTCAGTGATTTTCTTTCCTAGGTGCAGTAAAATCTTCAGTGTCCTGACAAGTCTCCAGGAAGGCTCTTTGCAACAGCTTGAGTCCCATATGCCCTCTGCTACAGCCCCCAAGGCCACGGCTCATCTCAACAGTTTCTCAACCTCTGCATGAGCTCTGAATTCATAGATCTTCCTGGAATGAGTCCACATGCTCTTTAGATGTATTTCCATAACCATCTTTGACTGAAAAAGCTGAGTTAAATGGGAAGAAATAACCCTCCATTCATTTCATTTGATATACTCTTCTTCAATTAATATAGTATGCGACTTTCAAAGGAACCTATAATATATGCTTCCTCTAACTTTTTCCTTTTTCTGCTTTGTAGAACACAGCTTCCAGAAAAAGTGCAGTCTAGATTGAGAGGTACTGAGATGCTGCAGTGGTGAAGTGACAACCCGGGAAAGCTGAAGCTGGATTGCAATATTGTTGAGATATTAGTAAGTCAGTGGTGTCTGTATCCAGCAGCACAGGAGGAGGTGTCCATACTGATCAACATCAGACAGCTTTAGAAAAAGAGATTATGAAGCTGGAAGTGATGTAATTCCTGAACTAAGAGCAAGGACTTGCATCTGAGTAATTCATTTTGAAGGGAAGATTTTGCCTGACAAAGCAGTCCCAATTATTTTATGTGATACAAAGTGAGAGCTAATTAGACGCCCAAATTATTTATACAAATTAAGCAAAAGCCAAAACTCTAAAAGGGGTAATTAAATTTATTTGAAATTAGTATTTCATTGAAGAGGCCTGGAGAGTTGCCAACGGCACGATGCCTCCCTCAGAAAGCCTGTTCTGCACTATTCTGTGAATCTGATGGAAGCTGAAATGGTTCAGAAGGTACAAGCTTCCTAAAGCAAAAAATATGAAAACATGAAGGACTCACTGTTTGAATTGTATTTTCTATATTTGTTCAACTAGCAACAAATGCTATTAAGGAATTATAGAGAGGAAAAAAAAAAAGTAGCTGAAGAAACAAGATGAAAAAATTCACCTCTTTCTCCACAGAGGTTTAATTTTAATGTTAAAGGCATCATTTTAATGCTACAGCTATATTGAGGCCTAGACAGATTGGATTAAAGGATGTGCCTATCACACTTCTCTTCAGGGAAGAATCTAATAGGCATTATGGCTCAAGATGGAGCTACTTATCCTTTTTCCTAGCTGATGCAAACAGCTTAACTTGTGCTAACTTTTTTGTAGTAAATGATTGCAATTTTATAGCTTTAGTCCATCAGAAGTAAAGCCAAAAACATTATTTATCCTTTTTTCCCTCTCAAAGATCACCCTTCTTTTATTTTCTTTTATTTTCCTCACAGCAAAAAGTTTGATCAGCTCTGATCAGCTCTCACTCTTGTGCAGAAGCATCCAGTGTGGGTTATGTACACACACCAAGACAAATACCAACCAGCCTTGTGACTCTCAAGTCTTGTCACTGCAGTGATGTGAAGTAATTCTGGAATTTTCTAGAGAAATGAACACTTAACTATTTCATGACTTCATAAAATACTGTCTTGTTAAATCAGAAAGTAATCCGTGCTTTTTGAATTAAAAAATTTAGGGAGTCAAGATAACATCCAAAAATTTTAAATCGTCTCCATAATAAATTTGTAAGGATAATACATTTATTACTGTCATGAGAAAATGCGAAAACTGCTTTTCACCACCTTGTGTGAAAAAAATAAAGCAAAGGAACCTTCTCATTCATACTCAGGATTGCATAAGAGAAAAAGCAGTACTTTTGAAAAATCACAAACTATTTTTTGCACTCTAACAGAAGCTAGAATATCTGCATCTTTTGGAAAAAATCAAAGCACAATTTCCCCCAAGTATTGGGGTTTACCCAAAGCAGTGTCTAAATGTTGACATATTCAAAATCAGAAATTTCTATACTGAATTTACCTGGGGTACATATTGTGGTTTAGGAATGGTAGTCAATAATTTAAAGTTCCTACTGACACTCCAAACCACATTGCTGCTTACTTACTCCTCTTCCTCTTCTTCCTGCAGGGGGATGGAGAGGAGAATTGAAGGCACAAAAGGTTAAGATCACGGTTGAAGATAAGAACAATTTGATGGAAATGACAGTGAGATAAGAAAATAAATAGTAACAATAGCAATACTAAGGATTCAGGGTACAAGAAAACAAGCGCCACAGAAATCCCCAGCAACAGATGTTATCCAATCGTCCCCTCTGCCACACTATCCCCACCACTCCCTCTGGCTCGGCATCAGCATCACACAACCACTCCCCATGGTTCCCAGTGCCATGAAAGCTCTCCCTCCAGCTAGGAAACAGTTCCATGATTACTTGACCAAAAGAAAACCCTTCTCCACAAAGAGATTTCTTTCCCCACACCACCAGCAATGACATAACATATACTCTTTCTCCAATTTCTATCATGGTTAAGTCTTAGAAATCCCACTGCATGACTTCCTCAAATCCTTTGCTCAAACTCAGAGAGAAAAAAAAAAAAAAAAAAAAAAAAAAAAAAAAAAAAAAAAAAAAAAAAAAAAAAAAAGTCAGTTCCTGCTTCAGTGTATCTATTCTTCATCATGTCCTTTTTATTTCATTATTAACTATAGTAACTCTATGCTGATCTCTTATAAACCTGTAAAACCTTTCATGGAATCTTGGACTATACAATCCAGAGGAATTATTGTTGAGTTATTTTTGAATGAAAAGTAAAATTTACCTAGCTTCTGGATATCAACCCAAATCCACTGAAAATTATTCCATATTTATTTAATGATGTTTTTTCTTTCCCCCTGCAAAGTCAAAAGAAATAACTACGAATAGGATAAGACTATCTTCGTAAATAGCTTCCTTTTACATTTGTAAGCATTTCACTCAGCATTGAAAATGTATATATGAATATGTGCATGCGCATCTTTGTATGTGTGAGCAATATTTTTAGGCCACGGGTTCTTTCTTTTTGTACATTTTATTATGCTGCTCTTTGAAGTAGCAAAATTAGTTATGGTACTTTTATTGATGTTGATTACAGGGATGTCTGATTTCATTTAGCATTCATATTGCACAATAAGTGTCTTTTATAACCACCTTACTTTCACAGATGATTTGTCCCACTGTAAAATCATTAAGGACATTCATTAGAATTTGTCACTCTGTTCCAGCAAACTAATACTTTTCAAAATAAGGGTTCAATTGTTTGTGTTTAATTTCAGTCATGTTTTCTTTTGGTCTTTAAGCCATTTTGTATTTAACATACTGCTAAGTGACTCTGTCATTGCTTAACATTGTAAGAGGTCTTTCCTTACTATTCCTGGCTGCTGATCAGAAAAAGGTTTAGAGCTACCTTGTTCTCAGTATCTTCAATGCCATATCCTCTTCCTCTTAGTTTGTAAATAATTCATTGGAGTTTGTTTTCTAGGATAGGGGAACCCTTAGGCAAGTCTATTCTTTCTTTACAGAGAAGGTGCATTAAAGTACTCAGGTCCTTCAGATCTCATTGACCTTGTTTTGGACCTAATGGGATATAGTGGGTGAAAAACTGTATAAAGTTGAAAATGCAGAGGATAATGGTCAATGGATTCATCTGGTGATCGGCTAAAAATTTTTTTTCTTGGGACGTGATGCAAGCCCTCATCAATGCTCTTGATGATGGAACATAATGGAGCCTCAAATAGCTCACAGATGACATCAAACCAGGGAAGGAGGTATGATATATGATAGAAAGATGGATGCCATTCACTGTGACATCAACAAGCTGGAGGAACGGACTGAAAACACTTATGAAGGTCAAGCAAGACAAATGCAAGTCCCACAGCTGATCTGAAATAATCCGATAGTACTGCAAAGTTAGGAACTGACTGGATAGAAAGCAGGTCTTCAGAAGGGTACTGGAGCATTCCAGAGCACAAAATATTAAACACAAGTTAGCAGTTTATCTCTGTAGGATTCTATGGTATTATTGATTATATTTCCACTGAATCTTATGAGATACCAGCCACCCATGTTAGATTGGACACTTAATGTTAGATGCTTACAGATTAGAGCATCTGCCTTTGAGCAGATCACTTGGTATCCCCCATCTCTTTTTATAGACCTTGAAGGGAGCACTCCTGGGGAGAAATTCATCTCACCTAAAGTAGATTTTAAAAATCGAGCTCTCAGCTCTACCTGTTTCATCTACTACTTAAAAATACCTCTCAGAGCTGCTTATCTGTATCTATTCATTAATGAAAGATCTAATAGGATTAAATGTTGTTGACATTAACAATAAAGTAAGATGAAATATGTCTAGGGTTTTTATTTAGTTGCACGCCATGGAAGTAGCACTCACTGTAAGTATTAAATATAAGAAAGAAACTGCAACTGAAGCAATTATAGAAATTTTACTTTACTGGTAGCCAGAATTAAAATGTGAGTCTTCCTGGAAGTGGCTGAAGGGCACAGCTACAAGCCAACAGATGGCAACTTCAATTCTTCTCCCATTCCCTCTCCAGAGTACAGTAGTACCTATACTCTGTGCTACTGTACCAGGGTACAGGAACTAGCTGTATTTACTATGTAAAAAGAACAAGAAAATGTCAGTGAATAAAACAGCACTAGAAACCCTAGAGATGATAAATGTAAAAAATGGAAGAGGGGAGATCAAAAGGCATATGTCAGGCAAATAAACTTTAGTGATTCAAGGGAAAAAAATCTTTGTTCAGAAAACTCTGCATTCAAAGCAATCTATAGGCTTGAGAAGAGTTTAGGTAGGAGACAAAACAAGCAGTGTTTCCAGTAAAAACATCTCACATAAGTCACTCAAGGCAACAATGGGGACATGTCGTGTTTACACTTTAGCAGACAATTAAACAGTATCTTCACTTAAAAAAAAAGTGTAAAATCTAATGTCAGAACACACAGAGGAGGTAGCTTTCGAGAAAAAAATATATTCTGAGAAAGAAAACTCGAAGAGTATTTTTAAGCACATGACATATCTTTTTATCCTCATACCAGCACACTAAAGTACCTTCAGGCCCTAGAAACCTGTTCCTGCTAGTACACAACAGGAGTTTGCCTGGCCCACACTGACTCGCTGTACTGCTCACAAAACATCCATATGCTCGTTTGTATACAGAATGCTGTGTTAGGTTTGGCCAGGAAGTTGTTGCTGGTTGTCACTGTGGTGGTGAGCTCTGCCCTGACAGTGTTTCTCAATGTTTATGCCACCCTACCGTGTCTTAAATGTGAAATGTTACTCTTTTCTACCTCCCTTTCTAGTCCACTAGTAAGTGGAAGCAGCCTTTGATTTTGTGTCAGATATAACTTTTCATCAGCGTTTGCATTAGATCAGAGAAAAGAAGAATGAATGTACTGTGTGCTGGAAGGCTAAAGCACTAATTAATCTTAGGGCAAGTAGAGCAGGATTTATCAATAGCTAACTGGAATGTTCAGATAACTAGGGTGCCTAGACTGAATAGTTAAAGCCACCCAGCTGCTGGATGCGCACAAGCCCACAAGGACTGCAACGCAGCTTTTCTTTCTTCATAGGGTGTATGTTCATTTAACATCTAAAAATGGACTGATTGCTCTTAGGGCATAAAGTAGACATATATTAGTATTTTTAGGACATAGGTATTTTAGGGTCATTACCTTAGAGTGTTACATATGTACGTTTTTTTACTCATCATGCAGATCCACCATTACTGTCATCATCTCTTTTGCCTGAATTTTACTGACTCCACTCCATCCAAAGCTTCACTTTCAAAATATGTTAAATGAACTTCATTTATTTTCTGTTCATTTTCATCGGAGTTACTGCAAACTATTTTTACACTTAAAATTTGAATGAAAGCAAGACCTTTCTTCATTGCTGATTCATGAAAACTTGCAGTAAGGATGAGATTGTTTTAGTCAATCGAGTCCTGATAAATTGAGCACTTTAGTTTTGCATTATTCACACATTCATCCAGAAAATCTTTTGTACCACACCTTTCCACAACTATTTTACACTAAGAGTGAAGTGAGTGAGTTCAGAAAATATCCTTAACTAAACTGGTCTGTAATAATTAATAGGATAAAAGAGATGGAACCAGGATATTTATTCAAGAATTGTTGAAGCTTATCAATTGACTAAAGGTATAAATTCCTTCATTTTTAGTCCATGCAATATAATGGGGATATGTAGTTCTGCGCAGGAACTCTATAGATTGACTTTTTATAGATATGTAATTTTCAATGTAAGTCTTTAAGGCTATTTTGTCAATAGGAGGAAAAAATCTGTCACTATCAAAGCCTGACACCTTCTATTTTTACTTAGGTTTTGGGGGTTTTTTTAACCTTAGGACACTCTCCATATTAGTGAATTATATATATATTTAGAGTGGCAATGTCAGCTGATATTAGGAGCAGTCACTTCCTCAAGTCCCATGTCTCTGGCTGATGGATGTGGCTGCCACTTTCCCCTTTGTTTTCCAAAACCAGAAGCAGTGCTGAGCACATACCCCAGAGACCCAGTCACAGGCACCTGTGCACAGTCATGGACGCATCTGCACAGAGACTTGTAGGACACAGACATGTCCGGTCACACAGGGGACCACAGATAAAGTGCAGCCACAGAGAAGGTGTTGCTCGAGCTGCTCCCACATTCAAGACTCACGTCACACACAAGACCAAGCAGACACATCCCCTCCTCCTCTTGGGCTGGCAGAGGCAGAAAGTCACTAGTGCAGCACACAGCCCACACTGCCCACGTTCAAAGTACACATACATTCATGAGTTCTCCCAGGCCTGGCAGGCTCCCTGTGCCTGCCCAGCGCTGCTATGAGGATTCTAGCACACCTGACCCACCTCAGGGGTCTCTGACTCACTGCTGGGTGCCCACTGCACACATACAGCACTGACAAATTCATCCTACAGGATACTCACGCTCAAAGGTTCCTCCAGCATAGATCTGACACCTCTGCCTGGACAAAGGGCATCCTACTCACTTGGCTGGTCAAACTGGGATGACCCTTTTACAGGTGACTAGCCCCTTTTGTACCCTTTTCTGTTTACCTCTTCTTTGTTCCTCTCTCATCTGTAACCATATTCTGTTAGCCTTCTGAATGTTTACATTTTTGTAGCGGAATCTTCTCATGCTTGTAACATAAAGTGGTTGGTTTCATATTACTCCTTGGAGGGACAATTGATGGACTTCTAGCCTGGTCAGTGGGGTGGAGAGGTGGCGACCTTATTCTCCAATCCCTGGTCATTGTCCAGAATCTATAATAAACGAGGTCAAGTAAATAAACTTCCCTTTTTTTTGTCCTGATGATTTACTGTGTGAGTATCACTCTTTTTGTGTCTTCTAGCAACACTCATCTTCTCCCCCTGCACAGTTCCCCACCACCTGGTATAGTCCCACTGAGCCCCTCCAATATCCAGGACCCTTAGGGTTGCATTGTTGTCAATTGCAAAACCCCAGTTTGCCTGCAGCTTCTCCACAGCCCATCTGCCACCATGACTGACCAAGTTTGGTTCTTATCTTTGTTTGCATTATACTCACCTGTTAGGTTTGGGTATTTTGTTTCTGCTTTCCCCCTTTTCCTTATTTTCCCATTTGACAAGATCTCTGATAACTACGCTGGAAGAAGCATTCTGACACTCCCAGAGATCCTCATCAATTAGTGTGACCCAGCCTGAATTCCTCCTTTTTCATTTGCCAGTTGGGTTTGTATCTCTGTATGTCCTTGTTTGTGTCATCCTCCTTTTATTGTTATCTCCTTTTGCATTAAAAGTGCTTGGTCAGACACCTCAAATGAGCTGATGTTTCCTCTTTCCACACACATACAAATACACCTTTAGCAAATATAACAAATATACCTTATTCAACAGCAGGGCTACCCTTGTGGTCACATAAGCCAGAGACATGGTGAACGCAGGTCAGCTGTACCTATTGTTAAAGTAATTTATGTCACTGAAAAATCAGAAAATCTCCAAGGCAAGTCTTCTTACTGAATGAAAATCAACCATGTCCCAGCAACATATGTGTATTCCCATTGTATTTTCACAGTGCCAACAAGGGATTTTCCCGTTCTAAAAAAATACTAAAAAATTGTTCATTCCTGTGTTAGTTTTATGCATCTGCACTCTAGAATAGACTGACTGTCTCCAAGAAAACAGCATAGGGGAAAACAAGAACCTCTATTAAACAGAAAGAACTCCTATGAGCAAACATTAAAAGACTACATGTATCTGAAATGTGTTGGCCTCAGATTTTGTATCAGTCAGATTGTCTATCTATCTATCTATCTATCTATCTATCTATCTATCTATCTATCTATCTATCTATCTATTGCCCCAGCCATCTGCCCAAAGTACCCCTACAGTTAATGGGGTAATAATCGGTTTCTTCAAAAATGGGGCAGTAATAGGTTTCTTCAAAATAAATTCAGATATTTCATTTCACCCTAAAGTGGTCATAGGAAATAGAAAACAGGTCAGGTAGAGCAGTTTGCAGTGCTTGCCATTCTTCAGTGGCTCTAATACTGTTTTTAACTGATTGATTCAAGTGTGGACCTTTGCAACTGCAGGCACTTTTAAATGTTCCCAAAACTAAAGGCAGAATATTTTTTTTAAAAAACATAACTTCTGAACTTTGATTTCTGAGTTCAGATTTTTTTAAGACTCTTTAAGACAAACATAGGAACTAGAAGTATTTAGAAACTAAACCCAGAAATTTCTCAAATAACAGGCTGCGATAAGTGGAGGCAACTGAGGCAATATCTAAGATACACTTGGAAATAAATTTCTACTTCCCATGTCAGTGCAAACATAATTTCTGGGTCAAGATTTTAAGTGTGAAGATATTGTTTTTCAAGAGATAATTCCTAAGTCAAAGGCGTGAAGAGAGATAGGGTTCAAAGAAGAGGGAGCCAGACTCTTCTCTGTGGTGCCTAACAAGAGGACAAGAAGCAATGGGCACGCACTGAAATACTGATGTCTCTTTCTGAATATCAGGAGACCTCTGTTGTGAAGGTGGCCAAAAGCTGGTACCATTTTCCTAGCAAGGCTGTGGAGCCTTCATCCTTGGAGATATTCAGATACCACCTGGACATGGTCCTGGTCAACTCTTCTTAGTGGTCCTGATTGGGCTGGTAGCTCATATCAGGAGACCTCCAGAGGTTCTTTTCAACCTCAGCCTCTCTGCCTTCTGAGATTCTGTCAATACTTAGTGAATGTTCATTGGGCAACTGAAAGAAGTGGTAAAGTTAAGAGTGCATATATGCCTTTGACGATTTTACACTACCCACTCCAGCAGTGTTTCCTATTGAAAAGCACTACTTGAAACATGAATGAATTTTCTGTCTGGAGTGACCCATCCCCAATGCATAATTCAACTAAATAATGCCCCCAGTAAAAGCTGTTCTGTTCCCAAGGGTAGGGACAGTAAGGAAGGACATTTAATTGCTGAATTTCTATAAGGAAATTATCTGTTTCTCTGTAAGTAACTTGGAGGTAACTTGGAGGTAACTTGGAGGTAACTTGGAAGTACTAGAGAGGGGTCTATCTAACTATGCCTTGGGAAACTAACAAACTCTGATGCTGTCAGAAACACAGAGACCGATGTGCACCTAGACTCACCTACCCATACGTTAAGAACATCTTTTTAGAATCCAGCTATAGTGACATACCTCAGTTTGTTACATAAAGACCAAAACCCAATCAGCTGTTTACCCACTCTATGAAATCCAGGGTGTCAACTTAAAGACCTGATGTTACTCCCTGAAAGATTATTCGGTTATAAGATTAGTCCCTCTGCTGGAGTGTGTGCAGCCAAACCCAACTCCAAATAGCTTATCCCAAAAGTACGTGTTTAATATATGTGTGCAATATGATACAAAATATGTCAGTACCATTAGCAGAGTATGCAAAAATGAAATGTCATAAAGTGATTAAAATGAAACTGTAAGATATCCTGGTTGAGGTAAAGTACAGTAATTTAATACAATCCCAGTTCCAGTGAGAAAAGATATGGGATGCACTACAAAAAAAGACAGCTTACTAGCTTAATGAAAATATGAATAATAAGGTAAAAGTAATTAAGAAGGAGCCAAGTAGGACAATTCCCATGCTTGAGAGATCACTAGGAGAGTCTAACAACTTCTACATTTTCTTACTGTTGCACCTAAAATGCTTGTGAAAACACGATGCCTGAGGTATAATATTTGTGTTCCGTAACATTTGGGATTAAAATGTTTTCTTTAGAGATCCTTGAAAACTGATGAATTAAAGAAATGGGAAGACTACTAAACACAACCTAGTAGTAGTTTTATCATAAAAGGTACAGTTTTAATCCAGCTATTGTGCCTCAATTCACAGTTTAAAACTATATAGCATATAAATCTTCTCAGCAAAAGCAGAAAAGATGTTATTGTGTAAGTTTCAGCAAAAGACTCAGTGAAATAGAGTCATATCTTCATATACTTTGTTGAATCAGAGCTTAACTCGCCTTTTTTTTTTTTTTAGTACTGAATATTGGGTCTCTTTAATTAAAAATATCTAAGCTAAAATTCTTATTTTTTCTTTCATAGTCTCTTCTATTGTGTTTCTTTCTAACATATGCTTTTAAGATATTATTTGTCCTTTTTGCCTCTTTATCTCCAGTTTCCTCATTTTCTTTATGTAGACTGAATTTATCTGTGAAGCCTCATAGGCTTTAAAGGCAAAGGTGAACTAATGTTGTGCCTGAGCTATGATGGAACTGAAGCATCTTTTTCAATGTTACAAGCACAGCTCACTTAATTAAGACTACAGAAACATACTTATCTACGTGCTGGATGGATTCCTTAAATCACTTTTGTTCAAGGAGGACCTAAAACTCTACTCTCCTGTCCCCACTTCAATGTCTGGTGCCATCTGAGATGCCACTCAGTATCTAGGGCATGCACATGGAGATGACAGTCACATATTGCATAAGAACTCTTGGAAACACGTCCTGTGCTGCAATGGCAGCTGGAGGCCAGGCTGGACACAATGACATGGTGTTAGACATTTTTAGGTGGGCAAATGAATTGAGCTACCTGGCTTGCAGGTGGACCTCTGTACCATAAATACCTGAATTTCACTGAGTTGAAGCTACCATTGGAAATTATATTCAATAGGCATGACTCTTCAAAACTTTGTGAAGACTGATATTTGTAACCTGTAGAATACATCAGGCAAGTGCTTTCCAATGTGTGTTAAGTGGCAATCAATGGATTTCTTTGTCAGGCTTTTCTGACATTTCTGTTTCATTCTAAAAATCCTCAGCTCGTGTAGAGAAGATTCCATTCCAGTTGTCACATAACATGGTGTAACTTTATTGTTTTCTTCTTTGTATAGAATTTTACCTATTATCTTCTTTTTCACTTTTCCTCCCTCTTTACATTCTATTCTCTTATCTCCCTTTCCTTCCTCCTTCCCTTTCTGTTCCCTTGTAAGTTGTCTCCATATGGCTGTCTCCAGGAGAGAATTATATAGACTATTATATGACTCAAGAGATAATAGAAAATTAGGATTTTTCTGTATGTTTTATTGATGATGTTGTAACTACTATAATTATTATTATTATTATTATTATTATTATTATTATTATTGCCATTAATGCCATTAATGCCATTAAAGAAGCAAGCAAAAATAATGATGCGTGGGTTGTTGGTTGGTTTTTTGGGTTTTTTTTAGCCACATATTAAGTAATTTACAGCAATTCAACAAAATGGCATCTCATCAGTCACATTTTTTAGCTTTGTGAAAATTGTGCTTGAAGATAAAAGTCATTAGCCCCTGGAACATGATGCCACGAAGTGTGCCCAGACAATTCAACAGGGCTAATAAGAAAACAAGAGACCACTGGCCAGCAGAATGAGCCTTCCAGGCTTATGAAAGGAATAAAATGAAAGAAAACGTCAAGTGACATGAGGGTTCAGCATAATAGAAAAATTCCATATAACACTTTAGTCAACAGATGTCTGTGGCCATAACTTCAATTTTTGAAAAACTATATACCTCCATGGAAGTCTGGAGCTGTACTGCTCAAATCCAGTTCAGAACTCTGTTCAATTATATCTGTATACAATGAGTCATTTGCCCAGCTGATCTCTGGGAATTCCTGTCACACCATATCTGTGGACAATGTTTCATTGGAATTCAATACAGAGCAGGTCTGAGCCCTAACTGAGGATCTTAACCAAATACAGAGAGAGGAATACAATATAGATCATGAATTATTACAGTCTGCTAAAATCACTCTTAACAAATTTTGCTGATGCTGACTGGTCTGAGATTTGATAATGCAGTTGCAGGATTTCTTGAAGCTGTGAACTCTAAACAACTAGCAAACTCAGACATGCAAAGGGTATCATCAAAGTAAGCAGTGGAAAAAATCCAAAGATCTGTTAAAGTACAAAGACAATTCCAGCTCAGAATGATCCCAGTCTGTCTGGATTAAGACATAATTTTAAATAATTCATGATACTATTATGTGTATACTGTGCAATTCAAACTCCTTGAGAGGACTTTAAAATATCACCTGCAGAGGTCATCTGATCACAGTGAATTTCATCACATCATGGCCTAAATTATGACAATGCCATTATTCTTGCTGTCTATACAATACTTTAAATTAAAGCCTACCCTAATAAAAAGCTTTCTAGCATACTGTACGTATGGGCTCTTTGTTTTTTGGGGGTTTTGTTTTTTGGTTTTTTTTTTTTTTTCTCTATAGAAAATACAGACTTCTTTAATTCATGTTTATAATACAAGGAGTGGAAGAATTGAAATTATATTAAATTTTCTTTTTCTTAAACTTAAGTGATCAAATACACAAGATGTAACTGGAATTTTTCTGAGATTAAAAAAGTCATATGCAGATATGTCTGCACACCACCAACTGATTTGAGCAAGCATATTTCATTTATCTGACATTTTCCAAGTTTCATATATATAAAATAGATTTGCTTGGGATTTAATATTTAAAGTTTGCCATGTTTATCATAAAATTTGACAGAAATTTATCTAAAATGAAGAGCCGTGGTTGCCCTAACCCTGAGAGTGTTCAAAGCCAGGTCGGATGAGGCTGTGAATAACCTTGTCTAGTGAAAGGTGTCCCTGTACATGGCACTGGGGGCTGGGATTAGATGATCTTTAAGGTCCATTCCAACCCTTTAAAATTTTTGATTCTATGACTCTATGGATGCTAAGATATTGATTACCCAGACAGTATGATCTTTTTTTTTTTTTTTTACATGTATGCAATAAATATTAAAATAACCACCTTTAACAGAGAAGTCTGTGATCTTTATAGTATTTCCAGCTGAAACAAAATCTGTTTCTCCTGGAAGACATTAGAAGTGGAGATCACAAATTTAACACAGCTATTTCTGTTTAGAATATCTGATGGAATCCCTAAAACACTTATCATAGATTCACCACTCTTGTTATCTAGTTGAGTAGAAAGCTGGTGTGTATAAGGCCACATTTGCCTGTAGACGTGTTTGGGCCCCTGATATGCCAAATGTGCCACTTGCTCACTGCAGTGCAGCGAAATCCTCCAGCAGCTCTGGTTTTCTTCCAGAATAGCTTCTTAACAGATGGCATCTTGTCATTGTCAGTGGCTCTCCAGCCCAGAGAGCCATAAGGATCCATGCAGGGATTGACGTGTTTCTTTCTCTTCCTGCGACACCTAACAAAACTAGCCAATAACAACCTCTTCTCTTTCACAGACAATTCTTATGTCAGCTGGTTTCTTCCAAGTCACATCATGCCCGTTGTGCTGCAAGTGCACCACAAGGACTTATGCTGTTTGACAGCTAAGCCATACACCAGCTAATCGCCGTCAGTGAAAACAAAATACAGAAAAGCAAACTCCTTTAGTTTCTGGCGTTGCTGCTGGTCATCCCATTCAGCAGTGTGAGCTGTTTTTTCAGCATTCTGTCAGCCCTGTGAAGATCAGTTTAGAAATTAGAGTAGACACAGCTAGCAAATAGCTTTGAATCACTTTGAGTGTAATTAAGTGTGAAGCATAGCTGAGGGCTTTTATTTGATCCAGACTGGTCATTTTATTACTAATGTACTCTACAGAAAGTTTCTATATCCTTACTGTGGTGGCTTTCTACAATACTGACTGAATACTCATGTTCCGTGCATTTTATTTAAAAATAAATTAGAACAATTACCTTGGATTTGTTGTAACAGTTGCAAAGGGCATACATTAAGGCTTACTCTCATGCAGTATTTGCATGTAGCTGTACCAAAACCTTCCACTGAACACAGCAGAACTTGCTGTGGTATCTCATCCCTGAGGTGGAACAGGCACATTAATGCTGTAGTAAATATGATGAACCACAGTTCAGTCATCCTAAAAGAGTCTAGAGGATGGATCTAAAGACTCCAGAGATCATTCTTCTGCCCAGAGGAACTAAAGCAGCCATGCATGAGACCTTCCTCAAGGCAAAGATAAAATATGATTTCTCTCTTAAACTCCTGGATCTTGCCCAACCTATTCAGAGCAATATACCTGTGAGTTTAATACTACATGTATCACATGCTCATTAGTATATCCTGTAGTACTAAAATAAGTTATTTTTTGTTTAAAAATAAATAATATTTTTTACTTTTAAAAAATTACATATCAGGGTTCAGTTCCTTCCTTTTACATGACTTGCCGTAGAAAAAAAATGCTGATTTAAATTTATTGCCCTGATATTTACAGAAAGTCCCTTACCTACTCAAGTTTTGAAATTTTATAAGTTACCTTTGGAATAAAATGAAGGAACTCATACCATGTAAGATTTTAAATTAGATTCAGAGAAGATTTCTTATTATTATTTCTAATGCACCAAGCCTCAAATCATGACATAATGATATTATCTTGTCTTGCCTTATAAAAATGCTTTCTCAGGTAAATGAGTAATGCAATTTCTGGTACTGTTTCTGCTCAGTTAAGCTGGGACAGAAACAACACTATGCAGGTCACTGTATCAAAGCCAGTGCAAACATTGTGTAGTAAAACAAGTCATCTTGAAAACTTGCCAGATGGCACTAATGGTTATTCATGAATTACTGTAGTAATTCAGTCTCTTAAAACAAAAGTCCTTCCTAGTGAGAGAAAAAAAATGCTGGCACAAAGACAATTGCTTTGTTATGGTTTACTATCTAAGTGAAAAATTTAGGTCACTTAAGATTTCCTATCTAAGACTTAAGTTACGTGTCCCTGTCATAGATCCAGAGCAAGAAAGACTTTTCAAAGGGTGATTAAAAGAGGACATCTTAGTTGCCCTCTGCTGACTTTTTTTTTTTCAACAGATTGCTTATTCTGTTGCCCACACATATGGACGCAGAACCATTGAATATACCCAAATATAGCTCATGAGACCCAGAATGTCCAGAAGACTCCTGATTTTCTCAAGAGGGAGCTGATAGCCCAGCAAGGAAACTGAAGAAAACTTGGTTGAATTTAGAAGTCAGCGTTCAGCAATTAAATCAAGATTCTGACTGTCCTTCACTATAAGAAGAAATATCTACATACATGTGGTACTTAATAAAATTATTTAGTGGTGGTGGACTTGGCAGTCATTGTTAGGTTAATGGCTGGACTCAATCTTAGAAGAGAGATTCTAAATGATTCAATAAAGGCACTTGAGACACCAAATTATGTGTATTATACTGCTCTGTGTGCCATGAATACATAACCTTTACCTTTAAATGTCTATTTCTGTAACGTGTTAGGTGAGATTAATCTGATCTAAAAGTCCTAAATTATGCATCAAACTGAATCACATGCAAAAAAATGTCGTGGTTTAACTCCAGCCAGCAACTAAGTATCATGCAGGAACCCCACAACAGGAGGAAAAAAGATAAAAAATCTCATGGATTGAAATGAGAACAGCTTAACAATTTAAAAAAATAGTTTTATAATAATAATAGAAGAGAGAAAAGGAATAAAATCCAAGTGATACAGAGTACATTTGCTCACCACTCAATCAATGTATAGTCTGTGCCTGAGCAGAGATCGATCCTTCACAACCGACTCCCCCCCAGTCTGTACACTGAATGTGACATTGGCACGGAATATCTAATATCCTTTTGGCCAGTTTGAGTCACCTGTCCCAGGTGTGCTCCCTATCATCATCCTGTGCACCTGCTTGCTGGCAGGGAATCTGAAAAGTTCTTGACTTGGAGTCAGTACCACATAGCAACAATTAAAACATCAGTGGGTTTTCAACATTTGTCTTCAACTACTGTGACAGCTACTAAGAAGGTGAAACCAGGACAAATACTAACCAAGTTGTTATATATATTTGGGCTAAATCAAGGCCCATATAATTTTGAAAGGAGGTAAGAATTAGCACTGGGTAACTGTCCTGGTTAGAACAGGGTGAACTTTTGCAATAGGAGGAGGAGCATGGCTAGAACCCCGAGGTTATTCTATCCCATTTGACATCATGCCCATGGGGTGGGGGGAAGCAGTGCTTTCCGGTCGGGTAGTGTTGTGGAGAGGTTGGGGTATAGTCAGCTTCCACATGGTGAGCGTTCAGATGTGATTCACCTCTCTTCTACACTCTTTTATTAATAAGAAGGGGGAGCTAGTGAGTGGAACACAGTCTGGAGTATTTCAGTAGGAATACTATACCTGGAAATGTCATTCCTAAACCACAACACTTAAGCAAACTACACAAACTTGATTGAGTTGGATTGAGAACCACAGCTCCTGCTGGGGAGTTAAGGCAGTATTTCACTCTTCATCCACTTTTACAACTCTTCCCAATAGTCTCTACAAGGATACCTCTCACACATCACCAATGATGATTATAATTTAGAGCCAAATACAGATATCCATAAGCATTTTATACATCAACATATGAGCTGTGTATATAAATTCCCTGAATAAGAAAAGGAAATATGGCTTGAGTCATGCACTAAGACATAGTGATCTTCTGCTGAGGTGTGCTAAGGCATCTGAGAAATGCAAAAAAGTGATGACTAAGACACTAAGATGTGCAGAATCTCTGTATATAGGAACAAGGCACCTATAGAAGGCTGGCATTGAGATTTCTGAATTCTTGGAGCAACAGCTTGAGATCTGAAGGGAAGGTCAAGGGTATTTCAAAGTGCAGTAAGTGTCCTTGTATTCAAATAACCAAATAAATCTCTGGAGTCTATTATGACATTATTATTAATGCATTTCAGTGAATAAAAAACATCTGATCCATAAAATTCCATTTTACACGCAAATATTTATCAATAAATATCAAACAAACCTGTATCTGAAAAAGATCAAAGTCCAAATGGCAATCTATACCATCATTTTCAATGGCATTGACTCTGGATTCAAGCATTGTTCAGTGCAATGAAAAGTTTTGTAAAGATAAATTAAATGGACCAAAATTTCATTCATATAAAGTTACGTGAAACTCAAGTCCACCTACTTTGTTCTAAGATAGTTGTAATCATTTTATCTATTTTAATATTTGCTTTTGATGATTTTGGACTGAAGAAAAAAATCTGGAAAAGATTATATTCTGATTAGCTTTGTCAACTAGGGGCTTTATTTTGCAGAGACAAATGTTAATCATGGATGGCACAGGGCTGAATCCCACTGCAGTAAAATCCATAGGACTAGTTGACAGAATAAACAATTCTGGTTTTGATCACTTACTAATATGCCTAAATGTATTTCCTGGGGGGAATGGGATTTTAAAGAAATAAATAAATATGCATTGTAAGAGTTCAGTAAGTCACCTGAACCTCTTGAGAAATTATTGGCAGTTCACATGTGTTCTCTATGTTCTTTTGTGTATCAATGTGACAGGAATGTAATTCTTCCCCACATGGATTTACTGTAAACCAGAGGCACACATTGCCTGTTAATGAAAGTGAGACTTATAGATGCACCCATGACTAGGCCACCAGTAATTTCCCATCATTATTCTAGCACGAAGCACGTTTATAACAGAGGAAAAATCTATAGCACAGCTGTTGGAAACTAAGAGGTGAGAGGGTTTGTTTGTTTGTTTGTTTGTTTTTAAATTTACCTTTTTATTTCACTTTTGCATTGCGTAGAAGTGGCTGCCTATTTCAATAAATCCAAAAATTGCCATGATGTCACCTTATATTTCTTAAGCAAAGATGAGTCCATTTCATGTTCTAATATCTTAGGCTGCATCGTGCCATGCGGTGTGACTGAGCAGACTCTAACCCACAATGTGAAGCCTGTAACAAATGGCTTTTGTCCCTGCTGCTCCCCATCAGCTCAGAGAGCAAAGATACAGAGAATTATATAAGAACAGTGGGTGGAAGAAGTTAATGGGCTTTTTGCTGCTGGCATTTCTCAGACAGAAACACTGTCAAACAAAGCCTGGTATGCAGAAATCATTATTTACTCAGATGTGATCACATAAAATTTGACAGGTATCATTCAGTTGCTGACCTGTAGTGCAAATACGAAGGAAAAAAACCATTGTCAAAGCAAGGTTAATTCTTGTTCTGTGAACATCGCCAAATCACTGTCAATATAAAATGGACACTCTCTGTGCAGCTGTGGTTATTTGAAAGACATTCTTATCAGACTGTTACATGGTGCATTGGGGGTTTATTCTGCATGAAAGATTGGAGTTTTATTTCCCTGTTTTGAAGGAGGTCCTTAGGGAATGAGCTGAGCAACTGGGCAATGTGAGTGACTTTCTGACTCATGCTTTGTGAAGGAGAAATACACAAGGAAGCAAGTTTCTAGTTAGTTTTCTGAGGATCTAATAAGTGAATAAATGAAAATATTAATCTAATTGGCCACACTTTGGAAGCAATATTTCCATGACAGGTGACAGCTATGATGTTCATAAACAGCCCTGTTTTTGAAGCATTATTACATGGAAGGGAAAAATAGTTCAAACTGAATATATAAACATCACAGTATAACACCTCCAAGTGACATATTGATTAGAGCTTAAATGAATTGGTTGAATTAAATTTGGGTTATGCGGTGAGTGGCTTTTTTAGACAAAGCTAGAAGCATGAAAGCTCTCTGACTGAAATTTGAAAAAAACCCCCACATTTTGAATAAAATGAAATTCTAGTTCTGCCTTCTCTAGTTCTTCCTTCTTTCTCCTCTTCCTTCCCTGCTATACACTACTATACCAGTATATCTTGAAAGGTTTAAAGGAAAGGCAGATAGTACCTTTGAGAATGTTATTGAGTAATTTTACATTAGTGTGTACTGTAGTCATTGTACTTGATATTGAGGTGAAGAATATATTAGCTCAAGGCTGTGCATCATTTTCTGTGATCTCAGCTGGAGGTAAGATTGTTCAAAACTGGCACAGCTTGAATATTGATACAAATACAATTATAACATTCCACTAACAGAACTGAAAAACTGCTAATCAGTTTTATTAATAATCATGTGTGCAATTCTGAGTCCTGACCCCTACTGAGCCATTTAGGAAACTCAGCAAAACAAAATATACTATAAGCACATTTCCACCTAAGCAGCTGTATGAAGAACTGATCCATCAAGTTGTGTTGAAGAGTGAATTATTTTAGAAGAATTTTGAAAAAAAAAAAAAAAGTGAAGTACTATTTCCATTCATAACATAATGGGACTCCGAGATGGAGATTCTCACTGTATCCTGCAGTAGCAGAATAATGTTTTCTACCAACATTGCCATGGTAAAGGGAGTAGAAAAAGGAGAAAAGAGATGGGGGCAAGAGGGAAGCAACAAACTGAAAATGTAAGCTCTTTAGAAGGGAAGTATGTATTAATTCAGTCCTCATTTGAGGTGATTTTAAGGAGCCCTTTGTCCAGAAATATTACAAGCAAGCTCAACTGAAAAACAGTTCCTTTAAATATGTTTGCTTGGGTACTCATATGTTGAGGAACTAGAAATTGCTAGCCCCTTAAAAAAGTCTTTGTCATGGCTATGAAGGTATACTAAAATCTCCATAAAGTACTGGTGGCCACTAAAATTTGTAAAAAGATTTTTCTTCCTACTGGTTTTTAAATAGATGTAGATCTGTCATTCTACAAAGAAATAATTATTTTCCATTTGAGTGAGAGTATGTTTCTCCATGAAGGCTCAGAACAGCGCTTCTGCTTAAAACTGAAGACATACATAAAAAGTGTTTTATCTTAGAAAAATATATAGCTCTAGCACAGAGTGAGCTTATATAACAGTACCTGCCAAAGGGCATATTCAGTATCATTCCAAAGTCTCTTTCAGTGTAGTCATTAAAATTTTTCCTTACATATTCTATAGGCCTGTTTTAGATGAGCCTGTAGTTTCAGAAATCCTGTTTATCTATTTTGTGTCCAACAGTAGAATTGTGTCCAACAGGAGAAGATCTTAATCCTCCTGGCCACACTGCTTGTGACACAAGCCATTGGCCTCCTTAACCTCCTGGGCACAGCTGGCTAATGTTCAGCATCTGTCAACCAGCACCACCAGCTCCTTTTCCACTGGGAATCTTTCCAGCCATTCCTCCTCCAGCCTGTAGTGGTTGTTGTGACCCAAGGGCAGGACCCAGTGCTTCGTCTTGTTGATTCTCATACCACTGGCCTCAGCCCACTTATCCAGCTTGTCCAGATCCTTCTGCAGAGCCTTCTTACTCTACAGCAGGTCAACACTCCTTTCAAACTTGATGTCATCAGCAAACTGTCTGAGAGTGCACTCAATCCCTCCTTGAAAGAAGAAATTCATGCCTCAGGAGGAGAGAAAAAACAAAATCATCATTCCTTCTATTAATTTTATTTTTAAATTTCTTGTCAGGTATATTCATGCATTCTATCCTCAAAAAACACTTAGAAATTCAGCCAGGTTACCTATAGATATTAAAACCTATAATTCTTTAATACATTTTACAGAAGAGCTAGGGAAATAATAAATTTTTCAGTTTTACATTAAAAAAAGAAAAAAAAGGAAGAAAAGCTTGATTAGGTTGAAGCAAAACTTCCATATATAAAGTTTTTAAATTAACAAGCACAAAAATTAAGCCAGAAGATGTCACAGATGGTCTGGTCTATTTGAAATGAGAAGCTTTTTTCTCATTTTCAGGCTATTTTTATAATAGTTTTCATTTTCTATTCATTGTCAAATTATAAAGAAGAAAAAATAATCACATACTTATTTTAAACAGTAAGGAAAAAAGTGTTTTAACATTTCCATAAATCTATGTATTAAATTAAAATTTGATATTTTATAAGTCTTGATGAGGCTTATCTAACTTCTTGTTAGACAAAGACAAGCAAACAAATTCAGTGCCATTTTGTGAATAGTACTGGTCTTTGTCATTCTATTATTTTGTTGAATTTATTACTCACCAGCAGAATATGCCAAATTAAATTCTGCATCAATTTTCAGCTAAAACTGCAGCCAAAAAATAAATGTTTGAAGTCACATATTCCTCTTGAAATAGTTTTAAAAAATTACCAGATATCAAAAAATTATTGTCCAAAGAACTCAGAGATAAATGAAAAACCTTGCAGCTAGAATTCCTGTTCATTATAATAATGAGTCATTGAAAACCGATATAATCACGGACAAAAACCCTCTAACTAATTAAAGTTAGAAAGTGGTATGTTTATTCACCGGCAGGCGGCACGGGAGTCATCTCTGAAAGGCGTGGCTGCCCCAAACAAGGCTCTTTGCTCTCTATTTATTTTCCAAGATCTTACATACAATACATATGCATAACCCCAGCACCTCCCATCCCCGCTCTGTATTAAAATGAGGCTATCAGTCCTTCACGTGTGCGCAGTTCTTCTCTTGCATTGGGTTGGTGGTCTCTAATTGGGTCAGTGGTCTCAAAGGATGAAGTCAGGAGAGTCTTCATCAGGTCTCTGTGACCCTCTGGCACGATCCAAGGTCCCCTGCTTTGTGACTGATTGATACCAAGTCCAGGTGCTGGCCATTGTTCTTAGTGGTTTCAATATGTTCTTACGACGGTTCACTTACTCCACTTTTTCTATAAACAAGCTCATAATATAACAGTTAGCTCTAGCTTAGGCATCTAATAATCATTAACCTACCATTTACTAATCTAACTTACATCTTGATCAATATAAATTTCTCCTAACCCTTAGCTAAAATCTTAACTCTTTAAAATCATGTTTCAATAGATACACTGTTCAGAAATATTTTAATCATAGGGAGAGGAGCAATCTCTGAAGAGAGCAACATTTGTTTTTATATAATATTGTATGAAAATAAGCTCAAAGGGCAGCCTGTTGGATTTTTGCATGACTCAGCTTTGATTCCATGGGTGTCTCTTTAACTTCCAGCATTTTTTATGCAATTTGTTTAGTTTACTTTCACAAGCATGCCAACATTCTTAAGGTAGACCTATTGAATGGAATCACAATAGATGTAATGCATCAATACATTTGAGCTGAACAGCTTTAATTAGGCCTTCCTGGTCGTTTTATCAATTCAGTGTAGTTCCACTGAGATTTGGACAGCACCATGCCTTCTGTAGCACCTGAAAATTAAGGCACTCCCATCCCACTCTGCCAGTCACATCACAAGGTTAGACAATCAGCATTAAATCACACAGCAGTCTGTATTCTAGAACATAAATCCACCCCTAAAGTAATATCTTTGAGACACTAACATCTTTCCAAACTTAATATCAATTTGAAATTCAAGCAATCATGAAATTTCCTGTGCAACACTGTTGTTGCTCAGCAGGAAATTAAAGGTGTTCTTCACCTGAAGACTTACACTTTTCAGACATGACAAATGTATTTGATGCATTTGTGTGGCAGATGGGCTCTGCTAGAACTTGCAGACTTTACAAATCCCAAAGAAACTTTTCAGCTACTGTAGTAGTTCTCCTGGTTTGTACTTCGTTTGAGAACTATTTGCCAAACAGATTATTCAGGATTTAACAACCCTAAAGCATATAATCTATTCACATATATTAACTCCAGATATCAGGATTAAAGTCTTCATATTGAAAGCTATTTGGCTATCTGCAATAGGTTTTTCTTAGTTTCTTTGTTGGTTTTCTTGTTTATCTACTAAATGGAAGAGAATGTTTCATGAACATAATAAACATTTATATAAAACAAGCAGATGACCATGCTATGGCAACTTTTAAACTTTACTGCACAACACAGCAGCCATTTTTTCTATGCAGTTTTTATGGATTTCCAGCAAATCAAGGGACAGAAACGCAGAGACAACAAGCAGAAAATAATAATGTAAATACAGAAAATAATTTGCTGACCTGCATTTAAAAATTACTGTAGATGGTACAAATGATACAGGCTGGTCCATAATTGTCTCTGGGCATAGATACATTACAGTCAGAGACATGAATATGAAACAGGGTCAAACATGCCTCAATTACTTTTAACTACTTCCGGGACCCTCAGAGATGAAAATGCCTTGGTGCTGGCTTAAACCCAGGCTTTGCAATACACCGTGCTTCAAAGTCTGTGAGGTAATGGGTGTGTGCTAGCTGCTCTGGAAGCAAGGATAACACATACTCTCAGGATCCCATACAAAACATGAAATCTCTCCTCCAAATCAGTGGTAGTATCACAATAAGTGGATGTATTATGATATAGAAAACACAAACTATTGGGCAGAACAAACTTTTGACAGATAATGAATGCAGTTATGCTGTTGTTATTCACATGGAAAATGTGTAAGCAGTGCGAGTACTTTTAATTAAAATATATAGAAACAAAAGGATGGAAAATCTGAGCTAATTTTCTCCATACTCTTCATGTTAAGCAATAGTAATTGGATATAATTTCATCTGACCATAAAGACTACACAACTGACTGATTAGAAAGTGAGGTTATTAAATGAAGCAGGCTTTGTATCCTGGCCACACAGTTGCCTAACCTATTCAGGACACTTAGGCAATCTTTGAAGTTGGAAAGGAGAAAAGTTTTCAGATGATCTGGGTGAACCTCCTGTGCTGCTGTTTGTGCCCATTGAGTCTGGTCCTGTGACCAGGTACATTTGAAAGGACCTGAGTTCTGTCCCCTTTAAATCCTCCCTCCAGGCATTTACATACACGGATAAACTCCCTCTATGCCTTCGCTGCTCTAGGCTGGAGAGTCTCTCAACCTTTTTACATACAAGATGTACTCCAGCCTCTCCGTCTTTTTCAGGGCCCTTTGTTGGTCTGTGTTTGATAAGTTCATGTCTATCCTGCACTGGAGAGCCCAGAACCAGACACAGTACTCCCAGTATGGCCTCACTAGTTCTGAGTAAAGGGGAAGAATCATTTCCTTTCACCTGCTGGCTACACCCCTAATAGGTTAGCATAGGTTATCCTTTGCCTTCTTTGTATCACAGGCATGCTGCTGGCTCATGTTCATTTTGCTGGTTCACGTTCACCAGCACTGCCAGGACCTTTCTTGCAGAGCTATTTTCCAACCAGGATCCGCACAAAATATATTCATACATTGTGGCTGTTCCTAGTTGTGAAAGCTGAGCCTATCCATCAGTAATGGTGGTAGCACCTCTGGGACAACAAATACAGGGGGAAAAACCTGCTGTGCAACAGCAGCAGGAGAGAAGATTTAAAATATGTTTAACAATTCTGCAGATGCCCAGGTCTGTGAAGAAAGAGGGGAGGAGATGCTCCAGGTACTGGAGCAGATTCCCCTGAAGCCCATAGTGAGGCAGGCTGTCCCCTGCAGCCAGTGGAGGTCCACAATTCAACAAGTATCCATCTCACTGTCCATGAAAAACATCACACAGGAGCAGGTGGATGTGTCCTGAAGGAAGAGGTGACCATGTGGGAAGCCCACACTGGTGCCAGCTCTTGGCAGGACCTGCAGGCCTGTGGAGAGAGAAGCCCACAGTGGAGCTTGTTCATGGGCAGGAGTTGTGACCCCAGGGGATACCCATGCTGCAATTCCTGAAGGACTGCATCCCATGGAAGGGACCCACTCTGGAGCAGTTCATGAAGAGTTCCCAGATTGGAGAAGTTCAGGGAGTGTTCTGTTGGAAGGAGCCAACACTGGAGCATGGGAAGAGTGTGAGGAGGAAAGAGGTAGAGATAGGTGAATAACTCCTATGCCTTGTCCCCTGACCCTGCTGGTGGAGAGGAGAGGAAGAAATTGGGAGTAAATTTGAAGCTGCATAGAGAAGCAAGGAATGAAGGAAACTGTTCTAAGATCTAGTTATATTTCTCATTGCACTTATCTAATTTAGATTGTCAAGAAACTTTAAAAAAATTCCCAAATGGAACCTGTTTTGCCTGTGACAGTAACTGGTGAGTAATCTCTTCCTGCCTTTATCTTGACCCATAAATCTTTAATGATATTTTCTTTTTGTCCTATCCTTCTTAGGGGGGAAGTGATAGAGCAGGTGGGCATCTGGTCATCCCACCACAAAGGTAGAGATACAGATGTGTTGCAGTCTGCTAAAATTATCGCACACTGTATAATTGTTTTACGAGTTCCAGACATGGTGATGCACAATCTGCCATGTGGCAGACTATATATGATCAGTCTAGGTCCTGTAGCAGGGGTGATGCTTCAGTTCCCAAGAGAGTCCACTGTCGCAGTGTCCCTCACGCCTAGCAGGCGCTGACCACAGACTAGCTCAGTTTTTGCACTGCGGCAACTCGGATGGGTTGGGGTTGCAAGCAGGCGAGCAACCTCCTCCCTGTGGGTCTTTGTTCCCCACACTGGCGGATGGACCTGATGGCCTCATGACTGCAGTGGCGGAAAAAGGGTCGACTCTCTCCTGAGCACGGTAAAAGGTGGTTTATTAAAGGGGAGTCCAGCAAGGAGCTCCGCCTCTGACACTTGCTGCCCAGAGAACATGTGGAACCAGGCTGCACGAACTTATAAACAGGGGAGGATCCAGGGGTGGTGACAATGGGTCAGCCAATAAGGGAACATGGGGGTGTAACAGGGGGTGTCAACTTCTGAACAAAGAACGAATCACAAGAGGAGAGAAGGGGATTTCCCAGGCAGCAGCCTATCACTCGACACCTCTCCTGGATCTTTCCAGAATCCAGGGAAGGGTCCCAAAGTGACAGACAGGGCGACCACGAGGAGAGAGAGGGGATTGACAGGGACAAGTGCAGGAGAAGAATGATTAACATAAAATGACTGGTTATATAACTAACTCATGGGGGAAGAACCATTACGGAAAACAGGGGGCACAGTGGAATGAACCATTACAAAAAACTTCTTATAAAACTCACAAAAATAACTTAATAAAACAACTCTTACACCACCACAGTCCACAGCAATCAGCTTCTTCCACACCTTGGGGAGTTCATGTACGAAGCTGGATTGAGATTTTGAGCAGACTATATGGGTTAAACCACCAGTCCATTATTTTGAACATTGTACAGATATTACCTTTTCAAATGGTCTCAGAGATTATATTGTTGCTTGGCTTCTTTCCATATGAAATGTTCTAATATGATATTTCTTTTCTCTTCAGAAGTAGAAAGGATTAATCTGTAATTGTTTTGATGGACACACACATTTTTTAATTAGTATAACCTTAGCAACATTTGAACAAGCCAGTCTTTCAACTATGATATTGACATTCATACAAAAGTCCTCCTAGCCTTTTTATTTTTTTGCCATTTTTTAGAATATATAGATACATTATTTCACTCTCATCATACGTCTCCTATATTTTCCAGTTAATGAAACAGAAAGATACTAATATTTCATTATTGCTTTTCTTGATAGTCAGTAATTTAAAGTAAAAGTCAAATATATAAATCTGTATATGTTATAGTAGTCCATGTCAGGGACTCACACACATTCAAGCTCTAATTAACTGCGCAGGTATTTTATTACATTGTATATAACTCTTCTCCTAGTTAAAATAAATAAGGAAGAAGATTTGAACAAAATTTGAAAGTATCTTTACCTTTCACTAGGTGATGCTTATAATTAATTAAATGTCTTCAGAAAAGAGATAAGTTTTCTTAAAAAGTAATTGAAAAAACACCCACTAAATTAGAACTCCAAACCATTAATTTGAAACATACAGAATTTTTTTTAAGTCTTGCAATGCGCTACCAAAACCTAATATCAAATAAAACAAAATATTTACATACACAAGTAACTTCACATTGTCTGACTAGTTTATGCACTTCAGCTTAATAATTCCTTTTGGGTATTTTGTTGGTTTTTTTCACAGCATAGCTGTTTAGGTTTTGAATATCTCATAACTGCAATTCTCCATATCCTTATTACTGTGAGTACATTCTCTTTGGTGTCCCTAGAGCTTAAATTTTATTCAGCTATGACTCCAAAAGCTCTGCTCTGCTGAAATAGTAATTTCAAGAGCCTTTGGCCACTTTGTAAGTTGAACTGGAAGGGCAGAAGGGTATATTGTGGTGTGTGACGTGGGGTCTTTCACCATCTGACAAATCCCTTGACAAGGGAGAGTCTCATGTTCACAGTGATTGGCAGCTCCTGCAGCTTTTGGACCTGAACAGCTGTGCATTGCAGCTGAGCTGAAAAGGGTCCTCTAATTATCACAACATTAACAATCAACTGGCTCTGACCAAAAGGGACCACAACTGAGAAGTCATTTTGTGAGCTACTTAAAATTTTTCATAGACCACATGCAGTCTGCAGTGTGCCCTTTGTGACATTAGACAGTCTACTAGCAATAAAAATAGTGGTATTGCAGCTAAGTAATTAAATTATGCTAAAGAAATACAGTAAAAGTTTTGTGGGTTTTTTGGTTGGTTGGTTGGTTGTTGTTTTTTTGTTGTTGTTTGTTTGGTTTTTTGGTGTGGTGGGTTTTTTTGGTTTTTTTTTTGGTGTGTGTGGGTGTGTGTGTGTGTGAAGAAGAGCGTGCTTTTATATAAGAAAACACTGAAATACTGCAGACAGTTTAACCTAATTCATGAAGCTGGTTGCTGGCTATTTTTAAAAAGATAGTAATTGTTTAGTGGTGTTTAACACATTGCAGTCATCTGAAAGAAAAAGGGAAGGAAAATTAACCTGACACACACCACCACACAATCTGTAAGAATGGCAGGAAAAGGTTGAAGGAGGTAAAACAATGATATGGAGAGCTTTACAAGGCAACGTGGAATATCTCTCTGACAACTTAAGTACCCTTCTGTTCATTCCAAATTGATTTTTTTCCCTGAAAAAACAATTCTCACATATAATATTTATGTTAATTTAAATTCAGAGCTAGCATAAACAAAAAACCTTAAAAATAGTAACTAGCAAGTACATGGTCAGTAAAATGAGAAACAATATTAATGTTAAAGTTAATGGTTATGTATATCTCTGGTAATTGTAATAGCAGTTAATGTCAAGAATCAAGGTTAAAGCAGGTTCGCTAATTTTAAGCAAATTTCCACTAAAAAAATTAACAAAATTCACAAATTTTGTTTTCTGTCTCTCTAGTTCCAAAATACTTTGCATCAAATCACTGAAAATAGTGTATGTTGTGAAAATTGCTGATTTTCAATAAAGAAATTTATTTTCTCAGTTTAACGTGACCTCTTGTCTTAGATAATATCTAAGGAGACTGTGGGATATCCATCCTGAGGGCTTTTCAAGATTTGGCTGAACAAAACCACATCTGATGTATTCTATTGCTAGTAATATTTCTACTTAAAGGGAAGTGGGACTGCGTGACTTCCATATCTCCTGATATTCCAGACAACAACCACTGAAACCTTTTCCAAACAGAAAACTGGACATGAACAGTACCTAATTTACTACAAGTAACATTGAAAACTCATTTTGTTTATATAGAGACCTGATATGTTTAAACAATTGTACTACTTATGGCTTACCCTCACCTTTTAGGAACTCATAAAGAGGCCAAAACACAATCCAAAAAAAAAAAAAAAAAAAAAAAAAAAAAAAAAAAAAAAAAAAAATTAATAGAACTATCTTTGTATTTCTATCAAACAGACACATCAAGATTGTAAAATCCTCTGGTGGTTTCCATGTAAAAACCAGGATTAGGTTCTGGGGGGTTTTCATTTTTTATTCTACATACTGAGTTTTATTTTATTATTTTGTTTCATTTCATTTCATTTCATTTCATTTCATTTCATTTCAATTCAATTGTATCTACCACTTTAGGAAACCACCTAATATCCAAAACATACCAGCTTCACATTTTCAAAAGTAGTACACTAATATTTTTTTTCACTTGAGCTATTGTCAGGATTAATTAGTGTAGCTACCAGGAATAAAAAGAATTTGTTATTTTAAGACAGCATTGAGTAAAATACCACAGCTGTCCCATTAACTTCAGCTGGATTTTTGCCTGAACACATAATAAAATATTAGCTTATTATCAGCAAACAAGATGTTCTGCTATATTTTGATTCTCCTCTTAATGGGAGTCTAGATTTTCTTTTTTATTATTTGATTTGATGCTTTTGTTCAGCTTTTAAAAGCCAAAAGAATTAATAAATGGAAACTAAGAAACTGTCAACTTCGCCTTACACAATGTAAAGGCATTGAGAGCTCGTTCCGTGCAATAATCAGAAGTATGGTAAATATGACATTCCTTATGCATATGCTGCAGAAAATACAAATTTTCAAGACCTTGTTCCAGGTAAAGTGGAATAGCGTACTTCTGGCTTAATATCAGCTAAACTCCAGGTTAATCACACTTCTAGCTATCAGAGAGTGATGGCATGCAGAAGCTGAAGTGAGACTTTGCATTTAATGGATGAAATTCTATTTGCTACAAACTGATAGCAGGTTTGGCAGCTGAATGATGTATTTCCGGAAATGGGAAGATGTCCTAGAAGTAACTCATGGCTGTTTCCAAAGATTTATTAAAACTAAGTTGACACTTGCATCACTGATAGGGGTAATTTCAGAGCTCTTGAAATTCCACTGACCCTAAGATAATGAAACTACCACCTTGGGCACATTTGTATTCTGTGGCAGGTAGCACGGGCTCATGGCTCGGAATGTGAAACACTATCATTATGTGCTGAAGGAATTCACACAAGTAGCTGAGGGCAAATGCATAGACTCAAAGATATTTCAAGAAAGGTAGATACAATACTCAGAACCAAATGGGAGCCAAATGTGCAAAAACAAAGATAACAAGTTATTTGGGGTGTTAATAAAACTTAGGGTTCTGTAGGATGAGTATAGCCTTGTAACTAAGCCATTTTTTTTTAAGGAATTTTTTTATCCTGTATCACAGCAAGAATTTATATTATGCCCTAAAACAAATCAAATCCAGTGCATATGAAAAGTGCCATGAAATGTGCTTAGAAAAGTCTTGCTGAGGAAGAGATGTGCATATTTATGACATAGACAGCCATGGGCTGTACAAATTAAAGCTTTGCTTATAATCTCAAAAATGTTTTTAACAGTATTTTCAGATAAGAAGGATATGAGTTAAAGTCTGATCAAAAGTATCAAATATTTAGGCTAATTCAAAATGCAGACTGACCATGTGAAATGGGATGATTGCTTTATACTAAAATGCATCAGAAATATTAGTGAAAATCAAGAGAAATCACTGGAACATTTCACTACTTTCATCAACTTGGTCAAAAACCCCAAAGCCTCCTCATGATTTAATAATCACATGCACTTTTAAAATGTTTGAAAATTCACAGAGATTAGAGCAACAAAGGTGATCCTGTAAATGGTCCTGAGGAGACTGATCACCAGTGGATATACAGGAAACTGGTAATCAGAAAAAAAAAATTTAAAACTCATTGCTGTGAATCTGGAATTAGCATAGAGGACTGAAAGTTTTCATTTACAAGTTGTGCCTTTGATTCAGCTGTGGATCATGTCAGAAAGCAGAAAAACAATTTTGTCTTTCTCAAAAACACTGAGTAGTAAGTGGGAGAGTAATAGTTCAAGGAAACTAAAATTGAGGCTATATTTATACAGTACTGTTTATCAGGAATGTTAGGGTTTTTTCTGGGACACTATTACATCTGAATATTCTTTATGCAATTAGTCACCTAATTAGATGACTTTGGTGTGAATGCTCTGATTGCAACAAACTTCTTTCCAGTAAAGCCTGCTATTATTCTGGTCCCGAAGTGTTGTTTGGCTGGAAAGTTGGTTGCCTTAAGTTCATTAAGGACTAAAATAAGACCTCTTATGTTTAAAATATCCACAGAGCCTGTGTTAGGGTCTGTGCTACACCTGCAAGTTTGATTTAGCTTTTAGTTCTTTCACAGAATGGACATTTGATCTTGGGTTTTTGTTCCTCAGCGCACAGAGTGTCACAGCATTTCCCATTCTTCAGAACCATATTTGATTTATTAAACAAATGAGGAGCAGTATGGGAACATGTTTTTCTAGAACTCTGTAGTCAATGTAGTCATTTTCTTCTTGAAGCTGTGTCGTGAATCTGAGTTCTCTGAATCTTCATTGGGTTTGTGTGGCCAGGTTTTGGTAGTGAGTGGGCTACAGAGGTAGGTCCTCTGAGAAGTGCCAGAAGATTCCCCCATGGCTAACAGAGCCCATGGCAGCTGACTCACCGCTGACCAAACCTGAAGGTTTGCATTCCATAGAAAAGGACCCATGCCAGAGCAGGCGGTGACCAGCTGTAGCCCATGGGGAGGACTCATGTTGGAGAAGTTCAAGGAGGATGGTCTCACACAGGGGGGAACCCATGCTGGAGAAGGGGAAGGGCACTTCTCCCTGAGGAAGCAATGGCAGAAACAGCATGTGATGAACAGACTATAACCTCTGTTCCCTGTTGTCCTGTGCAGCTGGGAGGGAGGAGGTAAGGAATTGGCAATAAAGTTAAATCTGGGCAGAAGGGAGGGGTAAGGGAAATGTGGGGTTTTTTATATTGTTCTACTTCTTATTATCCTACTCTTGATTTTGAGTAGCAATAAATTCAATTAATTCCCTAAGTCACGTATGGTTTGCTCATGATGGCTATTGCTGAGTGATCTCTCCCTGCCCTCTTTTCAACTCATAAGCCTTTTGCAATATTTTCTCTTCCCTGTCCAGTTGTGAAAGGGAGGGATAAAGCAGCTTCAGTGGGCACCTGGCATCCGGCCAGGGTCAAACCACCACAGAATCTAATAATTCATTTCCAAAGTTAAGTTCAAAAGCCTACCTGTGTATAGTGTTCATTTACAGTGAACACATAGTGTTCTCATTTGATTGTGGGGTCCTAGGATTATTTTCCTATTTACTATTACTGTTATAGATTACAAACACTGAAAAAATGATAACTGCCTTTTTTTACATCATATTTTAGTATAAGCTTTACATAGACTTTCTCTATTAGAGGTAATTGCCAGGAATTGTTTTGTTATATTTCTAGTCTTCTATTATCCATGAAGTATAAAACAAGGTCTCCCCACTTTTTCCTCATTATTTATTTATTTTATGAATTACAGAAGTGAACAATTTTCACTGAAATCAGGGATTTTTTTCAGTGTAGCCTAAGCTGATTACGTATCAGTTTAATATATTCACAAAATGTCTTTGAGAATATCTGTAATGGGACATACACCATAGTTTAATTTTAAAAATTCATGCCAGTTAAATCCCACAGCTTGAAGTCATTTGGAAACAGATTCAGCTAAATAGATGTAAACCCTTTTAGGGCACTTTTATTTCAGCCCTATCAGTTAATTCACTCCAATTAGAAAATATGTTAATCTTCCACAGTTTACAAGAGTTCTGCCTACAAATACCAGGCTGGAACACATATGACTTGCCTCAATAAAATAATTGTAGATATTGAGGAAAATCTAGAACAACAATTATTATATCCAACTTGCAAAATATATTAGGTTTTATTTCTTGCAGGCTTTCACACGTGGAGCAGTAATGGCAGCTACTCATATTAAAAACACAGGTCACTAGTGGAAACAGAAGCTAAATTAAAGTAGATCTATTTTCTTAAATTGATGTAGAACTGAAGAAAGTATTGTCCCTGTCACTTCTGTTAAAGGAAAAATTGTCTTACCATTTGTTAAGCCTCATTTAGGTCTCATAGCTAAAAACCTATTAGTTGCACATTAAAAAAAAAAAAAAATCAATTTTTCAGGGTGCTGTATTTTAGGTCTTTTTTATTATTATTTTCAATAGATTAATTAAAGTTAGAAGGGGACTCTGGTAGTCAAATTCTCCAAATCCCAGCTCAAAACAAGGTCAATCTCCAATTAAAAGACATTTAGATGGTAATGCATTATTACACCACTCAATAATTTAGTGTTGCCGAACTTTATTTGACCATTTAATGAGCCTCCATTTATGCTGATTTTCACAGATGCTTGCTTTGGGAAAATTATAAATTTGCCAATAGCAAAATTTCAAAAGAAGAATTAGTGAGATGCTTAGAAGTATTTTCTCCAGGTTTCTTTTATGCTTTCCTCCATATGAGTGAGGAAGTATCTGGTCTAGTCAAAAACATCCCACTATGTGCTTTCATGCTGCATTGTTATAATTTTTTTAGAATATATAGTACTTGAGAAAAGCAAAGAGAAAAGTGCAATACCAATTTCTTCTTTACTTCCCAACAAATGATGATCTATTCAGGAAAGCAGAATTATCCTCTAAAAAAGCATAAATTTTCACATAACCTCAATATGTTTACCAAAATTCATTCTACATTTATATTAAAGCTATGAATGCATTAAAATTGCTGCCTAACAAATTATCCATGGGAATATTCCAAATAACTCACTTCTGCTCTTACTGCTTAGCTAGATCAAAATTCACAGCTTATGATGAATGGTTTTCACCTTATTTGCAACATCCTTTAGAAAAAAATTCAGGTCATCAGAGACAGGTGATTTGTGATTATGGATCTACACAATGCACAATTGCATTATGACAATCAATCAATAGTGTCAGTCACACATTCTCATAGCCAAAAAAAACCCCAGTCATATAATCAAATTAATGTGTATATTTAAATGCAGTTTTTATAATAAAAATATTAACCTAAGAAGGGAAAATTTAGCTTTGAGCTTCCTGGAAAGCTGCAAGCGCTTCAGCTCCTCACACTAAAATGCCTTCTTTAAATTCAGTCAGTTTGGGATTGTTTTTTTCCAGGCATGGGGTTTCTCCTTGGGAAAGAATTTAAAACACAAAAGCTATATTTACAGAAAATACCGATAATAAGTTATTTTATGAAGAGATAAGTGTTCAGCTATTTCTTTACTGCAAAAATGTTTGTTTCTTCTAATGTAGAATTTAAGTTCATTTCAATTGGCAAAAAAAAATAGCAAAGTTTTTTACTGGAACGGAATTGAGGGATATCCACCAATTTAATCAGTTAAACATCAAATCATATCACCTCTATAAAAATAAAAAGATAAAATTCAAAAAATCAAGAAAAATATTTTTAATAGGCTTGGACCTGAATTTCTTATTCCTTACTATTTTTAATAAAGCAAACAAGCAAGGAGGTTTTAACACTCACTTTGCACTTGTTTATCTGGCTACAAAAGGAGCAATGCTCCTCCTGGAAATTAATCATGAACTGCTATTCCCAATACAAATGGTTTGATACAGACACAAACAAATGTACTTCTTTCTTGAAGTTCAAATGAGTATGGAAATGTTGCTAAGCCCATCTACATAAAATCCAGTGTTTCATATGTGACTGTACATCCTGAATACAAAGACCTAATTTTGCCATCTTTTGAAAGAGCAGATAAATATTGCTGAGAATGAAAACAGCTAAGCCTATGCATGAGGAATTAAGGGAAAGAAAACATTGGTCACACACTTGTTAAAAAATTGGTCCTTTCTGTCATAAAATAACTTTTCTCCTGATAATGTATTTCATTGTTACAAAGGTCATTGTTTGTTTGAATAAGGGGAAATAAGCTGTGAGAAACAGTTTATATAATGCAAATAAGAGAAGTTTGGCAGAGGTGTGCATTTTAATAAGCAAAGTACAATTCTGACTACAGAGCTGCTTGTAGAAAAGTTTTCATTGTCTATGACCATCATGTCGCTAAGGGTAAGGGAGACTGGGTTTGTTAGAACACTGTAAATGTGTGTAATTGATAAAGCTTACATTTTACATAATTTTTCTTTTCTTTGGAAAGTGCTTTGCACAGTGAGAGGGGAGATATGCCCTTGGTTTTGCAGATGGGAAGGGCAAGGACAATCAAAAGCCCTATCTGGGGAGAGAACTAAGGACCAGGGGGCCCAGTGTAGTTTACTGACTCTACAGCATTGCAGTTTACAAATCTATTTATTATTATTTCTTCTTCGAGCAGCTTTTTCCCCACCTTAGACATAGAGCCCAAAAAGTACCTACAGTGAACCAACCTTAAGCAATAAGATGCTCTACAGTGACATGAAACATATAGATAACATTTCCAGTGATCAAGATCGAAGTCTTTTCCCAGTGATATCAATGAACTCTATTATCACAAAAACTAAGGTGTTCTGTAGTGAAACATCCTTTCAGGTTTCAAACTAAGCATTCAATGAGAATTAGTGGTATTAAAAAAAAAGCTGCAAACAAACCAGATTTTTTTCCAGATTCATTTCATCTGCTATTCATCTTTCCCTGTAAATCAGTGATGTAAAACTACTGTATCACGGCTCTACAGACCTCATACCTTGATTTTGTTATAGCTTCAGCAGTTCTGGACAGTATAAACATAAACTGGAGGTAAGATATTAGCTTTGGATCTGATACATTTGCAGTCAATTGACATTAGCATTAAGGTTTACATTTATATTAGCACTCAAATACACATCTTGTTTAAGACGTTTATACCCCTCAGCTATGATGGGATCTATGAATAAGCGATTTTAATATAGCAGTCCTTACAGTGCAGCTTTAGGTTTGGAAATTATTATCGCTCACAATTTTTGAGTGGAACCACAAAGTCTGTGATATGAGACTTGGCTGCATTCCTAAAATCATCATTCCTGATGAGGACTTAGCCATAAATCAGCTATATTTCTGAGTAAGATCTAGGTGTTATCATTACGAAGCAGACTTTTCCTGTACAGGTTTAAGAATCTCAGACTCTTCCATAATCTTGTAACGAAAATGCTGTCCAGGGATATGTGAAGTAGGAAAAAACATTCAAGCCAAAGAGAGCCTGAAACTTAGGTGCCCACCTGCCACCACAAGTAATTTGTACTAAAGATTAATGACGGGGGGGGGGGGGGGGGGGGGGGGGGGGGGGGGGGGAGGAAAAAAAAAAAAAAAAAAAAGGGGGGGGGGGAAGCGCACTACCACACTGTTTTCAACAATAATGAAGTAATTTCTGTTTCTTAAACTGAAAAAGTGCTGTGAAAGTACTGAAATATTCACATTTTCTGTACAAGCAGTTTCAGTTTACATTGTTTGAGGTCCTACAGATATATGACAACACACATGTTCAGCCTGTTCAATCAAGAGTCCCGACCAATATACCTTTTCCTTACTATGCAGCAGGCCTAGTAAAGTCAATGCACTTAATTTTATGCTACACACTTAATATGAATAATTATTTTGCTGAATCAGGAACTGCATGCCTGAGGACACAGTGAGTCTATGAAGTGCAAAAACACTCAGGTAGCATAAACGATGTGTATCACACAAGCACTAGCATATGTTTGTCTTTTAATTGCTACTACAGCTCTCAGCAAGACCACCAGCACAATATTTCTTGAAAAATAGAAAGCTTACAGAAAAGAAAAGCTACAATATGAAAACTTCTTTAGCTTTTCTTTAGTAGCAGATTCCCACTGTTCAGTTTTTCAAGATAAATAAAAATACTGGTAGGAAGTAGAAGCAACAGAAATTATCCCCAACAAAGACAATGTGTGCTTTATAAGTTGGCAAAAATTGCACTTTAAGTTTTAATTTTAGTAATGCAATCAATTTTTGTGGAGAAAATGGTAAACATGGCTCTTTGCTGAAGGTCTCTTTATGCTGAAAATTACTCTGTAGTCTTTGTTTCAGCAGTAGAAATGCATGATTTAGAGAGGGATAGAGGAATAACCAGCAGTAGAAGGAAATACAGAGAAATATACAGTCACTGGTGTGTCTCCACCACAACACAGTGTGACAAGCTGAAGAGAAAGAACTGATAATTAAATAATTGAAAATTATTTCAGAAGAAACAGGAAACAAAGGAAGGAGAGAAAATGTCAAAGAGACAGGAACAGTCAATGGCTAATCCTGTTCATAAACCATTATACAGATTAGTTGCATTCAATAAAATTTTTCACAAAGTTGTATGCAGAAGTACTACCATGCTCAGAGTTGTCTGACCTACATATATAGATTCAAAAAATAGTGTAAACAAGGAAGATGTCAAGGGAGGGCTAAATTCTCTCACTCAGAAAGAGACCTAAAAGCCACTTTAGATTTCTTGTAATAAGTCTTCCCATCATTAGCCTCTAGTTGATCCTATCAAGAGGAGCTGAAATGCTTGATGCCATGTCTGCATCTCTGCACCAATGTTTCAGGCACTTTTGTAGTCTCCCCCTGGACCCACTCCAAAAGGTCTTTCTTGTGCTGAGGCTCCCGAGCTGGAGGCAGTACTCTAGGTGGGGTCTCATGAGGGTGGAGGAGAGGGGAAGAATCATCTTCCTTCATCTTCATCTTCCTTCAGTAGGTCAAGATTCCTTGACCAACTGGTGATGCTTCTTTTGATGCAGCAAAAGGTACAGTCCTAACTTATAGAGGCAAATCTGTAGAGTGAAACAGTGTGTGGCGAGCACATATTTCAGAGTTCTATAAGCTTGTCTGGTGATAAGATTCACATTTGTGGCTACAATTACATTTATTGAAGTTATATTCTAGTTAAATTAAATGCAAAAGAAAGCAGGCTTTATGTCATCTAGGACAGCTTCATAATACAAACCCAAATACAGTTGATGAAAACAACCAAAAGTGCATTACTGATCTAAGCCAAGACTTTAAAAATGTTTACCCTAAAATGAACAGAAATTAAAAAGAGGGCCTATGAGAGATGCTCATGCTGGAATATCTCAAAGGGTGTACCTTGATGTGGTCCAGCACTCTCCAAATTCTTCTGCAGATTTTAGATTGTATGAGTGTCTCAATATAGGTGTCTGTCTATCAGCCATAGCATTTAAACTTCTACTACAGACCATGGAGATCTAATGAGTGTTGCTAATGCAGGCTGCTGAGCTCCTCAGCCCACCCAAACACAGACACTCAGGTTTGGTCAGGTCTTCAGCTCTCCAGATGTCACTGGCTATTTAAAGGAGCCTCCATTCATTTTTCCAGATGAGGGTCTCTGGGTACTATTTTGACTGGGTACCCTCAAACATCTACTCTTGTATAACATGGATCTCCAGTGGGTACTGATGGCTAGGTGTGTATTTTACATGTACTGCATCCCTCCTGTCATGGATGAACGTGGCTGAATGTAGGAGAATAAATTATGGGGCATTAGGAATGGGGCTGCAGCTGAGCCTCATCCCTAATGGGGTGCAGCTGCGTAAGAGAGCTGAAGAGCATCGAAGGAAAAGAAGCACGGAATGTTGTGGTGTATTGACCAATCACAAAAGAGTAAAAGGGCACAAAGGTGTTATATATGTAAGAGAAAAGGGATAAAGAGTTAGGTGGGGTTGTTGGAGCTAGGAGGTTGTGCTGTGAGAGGGTGGTCGTCCAATGGAGGAAAGGTTTGAAGGCTTTAATAAACTGCTGATGCTTGCTACCATCATCAGTGTTAGTCTTTTGAGCCCACTGTCAATCAGAGGAAGATTTTAGATAACAAGGGACTGATGCTGGTGTCAGTTGTGTGACTACTGTCAAACTGGTTCCTGTTTAAGGAGCAAGTGATGACAGCTGAATTAGAAGCAAGGCAGCAATTGTCATTAAATGGATTCTTTTAAGATATATTTGTTTAAGTCACTTCAAAATTCCTAATATCTCCTCAAGTCCTAAAATGTGGTGCTTAAGAGCTAAGCTCCTAGAAATCACTTCATCCAATTGCAAAGATGCATTTCATTTTGCAATGGGAAAATGCTGTAGTGCTTGGCACCAGAATGACATCACAGAAGCTCAGTCTCACTTTGAAAATGATAAATCATTCTGCTACTTTCATAGCTCAGTCCAGCTAATTTTGGACATCTTCCAAGTCACAGTATGCAGAAGGCAATTTATTTTTTTTCCAGCATTCATAAAAGATATAAATAGTGTGCTCTAGCTCATATATTAAAGCAATATTAACAGAAAGGCAACTTCAGAAAGTTACTTTTGGGTAGTAAAGAGTTACTTTTTTACATAGAATAGATATTGCATAAACAGATTGGATGTGCCCAAAAGCATATGAGGGTATCTTTTGGGAACCACACGACTGGCATTTTGTAATTTCTATAGTAATTATAAAAAAAAAAAAAAAAATGGTGTGATGCAGTGTCCGTCCTCGCGCTTGCCAGCGCGGCCACAGGCCAGCTCAGTTTATGCACTGCAGCCACGTGGATGGGTCGGGGCAGCAAGTCGGGTGAGCCGCCTCCTCCCCGTGGGTTCGCAATTCCCCCACACCAGCGACGAGCGGATCAATGGAGAACAAAACCGCGGCGGCCAAAGAAAGGGCGACTCCTCTAGGCAGGGTATAACGGTGTTTATTGCAGGGAGGGGGAGCACGGACCTCGGCACTCTCTGACCCCCTGCCCAGAAGAGCCCCGGGAGCAGGTGTGCACGAAAACAGGGGAGGGGACGGGGTGGCGACAACCGGTCAGCCAATTACAATAATGAGGGGTATAACTGGGGGTGTAAACCGAATAACTGGGGGCCAACCAAAAAACGAAGAGAGGGGATTGCCAGGGCCCCAGCCTATCACTCGAGCCCCTCCCTGGAGCTTTCTAGAATCCAGGGAAGGGTCCTGGGGTGACAGACAGGGCGCCCAAGGGGAGAGAGAGGAGATTGACAATTAGGTATAAAAGGGGGAAGAGGTGACTGACATATAAAGGACTTTCTCTAACTCCGGGCAGACAGGTTACAACCAATACTAAAACCAGGGGGGTACAAGGAACAAACCATTACAGAAAACTCAATATAAATTACATTAAATAGATAAAACAAATGCACACCACCACATTGGTGAAAATATATTGAATGCTTCATTGTATTTCCTATTTTTGCCTTTTTCAGCAATGAACATATCCTGATGATACCTTCCCTCCACTAGACTGGCATGCCTTTTTTTGACCAAACTCTTTAGAATTCTGTACATCTTCTTTAGTTTCTTTGAGCTTCTTGCTGTTTTTGAGCCCTACAACTATTTTGTTGCCTAACACCAGATGACAAGATTTGAGGACTCTTCAGCTTTCCAGGCTTTTGCCTAGCTTTCATTTCTTTTTCTGATTTTTGGGTCTCTTCACTCCTGTTTGTCAGTCTTTAGTCTTCTCTCATGGTTTCTCTGGTTGCTTCTTACCAGACTTTGTACCCTGCTCCTTACAGCAGTTTGATTTTCTTTTCCAAAGAGTTATTATCTCTTTCAGCACCAATCTCAAACAACTTCCTACTTAGCTACTGACAAACTTTCTTACTATGTACCCATTTCTTTAACCTCCATACCTTACTCTAGGCCTGATATCCTCTATTTACATCTATCTGTCTTATGTCCTTTCAAACCCATATCTGTCCCTTCAGGCACCCAGCACTGCCCATGGATATAATGGTTTTGTCATTCTTTCCCAGACTATTCTCAGATTCCTTTTCTCTTTTTTGCCAAGAGCTTATCTTTTCTGCTTCCTCTTTGCCAGACTTAGCTTTGGTGTTCTACTTGCTACTCTCAATACTTTTATTTTCATTGCCTAATACATAAATTCCTTTAGGAACATGACAAATTTTCCCTTTTCTCTCTTTCTGTCTCTATCTCTTTATCTGTTTGAAGGTCATCACTGTCTAATCTTCCTGTTCTTCTACCAATAGATTTTTTTTCATCTGTTCCTTTTGGTTCCGGCAGTTCAAACCACTTCCAGAGGGAATAAATAAAATTATTTATTTCTAATCTATTTTCTCTGGTTCTTTGCAAATTATTATTATTATATGTTTATTATATTCTGTCAATGTCTCTTCCATGCCAGCCACTTGTTCATCTATTTTGTTTTCTGTAGGAAATATATATCTTAAAAATTAAATTATTGAAAAGCTGACAATCTCAATTCAAGTAATTTAATAGTGATCCCACCAATTAATTTGATTTACTTATCTCCTTTCATATGGAGACCCAAAATGTGTTGAAAATATGTGTATCATACCTAGTTGTGCAATAAAATTACTGTCCTTTTTTTTCACAAACTGAGAATGCAAGTTGCCTCATTATCTTTGTGAACCCACAAAGAAACCCCAAAAACTTCTTCAGTGGAATTTTAGGTCTTGTCCATAATAGAAAACACTTTTGTAGTTTCTCATTTGAATCGTGACATAGACTTTAACACAGACTCCTGTTATTAATTTTTTTTTTTAACTGCCAAATATATGTGCATTGTTTATAAACTCATCTCTGCTCTTTCTCCCTGTCTTCTCAGCCACCACTTCAAAACCTGGAAAAGGTTATATCAAATGTAGGAGCAGTAGGGTATTTACAAATAAGCATTCTCAAACAAGAGATTTTCCAGTCAAACTATAAAAGGGGAAATTCTACATTCTTTCATTAAAGAAAACATCAAAAGTATTACTTAATTCTGTCAAGGAAACACAAAAAGTCATCTCAATATCTTCCAATAAATGCAATTTTGAATGTCAAGGAAATAAGCTGACAGAAACATACCAAAGTAGCCTTTGAATAGTGAATAGAGTCCAGATTTAACAGGAGAAATAAAAGGATTGGATTTGTCTAATGAAAAATAGATGTCTTCAATATTATCTTCCAGTCCTTCTCCTTGGCGAGTACTTGTACTTTCTACCTCATCTATATTTAACTAATCTGAAAATTTTGGTTATTATATATTTTTTTCCTACTTATTTCTCTTTTCCCCTGTATCTTTGCAGGGTTGTCTGGAGCATTTTTTACCATTATATCCCAATTTAGTTGCAATATTGGTACTCTAGTAATGCTATCTTGAGCATGCTCCTGGCATGATCTCATTGATGTCTGTTGGGTTTTTTTAATATGATTATCATCTGTCATTTCAAAGCTAAATGTAAATCAACAAAAGTGCTGATAAGTTACCAGAACCTTCTTTCATCCTCATCTTGTTCTCAGTTGTAAATCTGCTGTCAGCTCTTCTCCTGTTTACAACTTTTGCTTCTTCTTTGTTACCTTCTTGAGTAAGTGCTTCCGGTGGGGAATTAGAAAGCTGCTCTCTTCTACCTAGGCCTGGCTGAAATATAGTGAGAGCATTTCATTACAGAAGAGGCATAATATTTGACAAGATGAGCAAATTTTTATAATGTACAAAATTATCAGGTTTAAATATATAAAACCCAAATTGTATTATGTAAAATTAACAACCTAGGAGAAGATTAAATTGGTAGAGGGAGCTAAATATTTGTTTCATAGAAAATGGAATAAAATATTGTGGGCATCCAATTCCTAAAGTCTTTTAGCCTTGCAAACATTTGAATCATTTGGGAAAGAATTTCTGGCATATAGTTTCTTACCTCTGACTTTTAGAAAGTTTGACCAAGAAAGTAGTTTTATATTTAAGTAGTTTTTACACATAAAAGTACTTCCCACCCCTCTTAATTTTTTTAACTGGTCTTTAAAATTTTTCAACATTTCTTCTTTTCAGAGTTGTTTTTGTTACCCCTTATCTGTTCCCTGATTTTCCATTTTACCATTTCAAGACAAATATATATATATATATATAGCATAAAGAACAGTATTTTAGAAATAAATGGCTTAGGAAACAGGTATTTGAAGATAGTAATAGAGCTCATGCTGATGAGCTCTAACTTTAATATGACATTTGGATCACAAGCTGTGATCCTTGTATGCATAAATAAAGAAATATTGAGTAGAAATAGCTGATCTATAGCACTAGTAAAGCTCTTACTGGAATACTATGTGTGATTCTAATGTCCAAATTGCAAAGAAAAAAAGAAAAAGTTAGGGTTTAGGCAAAAAAAAAAAATTATTGGGTCAGAAAACATTTTTTATCAGTTATTAAAGGTGTTTGATTTGGTTACATTACCTAAAAAAGACAAGAAACAGATTCTATCACTATCAGCAGAACTGTGACATTATTGTGGTAAGTGCAGACAATCTACTGAGACAGGAATAGATTCTGAAAGGCATAGGGCAAATGTTGATGTTATGATTCTGTCCATATTAGGCTATTTTACAGTATAATGGTTTTGGATCACCTCAAAAGAAGGAGCCTGCAGCCAACCATTTTATGGCACTAGTACGGATACTGGTTAAAGTATGATGGCACAGAGAACAGGACCAGCTAGAAACCAGAGAAAAAAATTCCTTCAGGGATCTTTTTAGGAGAAATGTCACAGAACCATGTAGGTTGTAAAACACTCTTGAGGATCATAGCACAGCCCTGCTAAATCTACTAATAAACCATGCCTCCAAGTGCTACATTCATGTCTTTTAAACAGCTGCAGGGATGGGGACTCAACTACTTCCCTGAGGGGCCTGCTCCAATGCTTGATAACCCTCTCAATGAAGAGTTTTTTTCCTGGCACTACTTTTGAGGCTGCTTCCTCTTGTCCTATGGCTTGTTAGCTACGTTAAAGAAGATTTCAGAAGTGTAACAAGATCAAGTGACTGCAAGTGGGATCTACTATGTACCTATGACAAAGTCAGATTGCTACTAAAATAATTTACCTAGGAATAATTTACCTTGATGACTTGATGTCTTGGATTCCATGTTGTTTTAAAGAGTAATCTCTAGAACAGCCACGAAATACTGATTTAATACAGCATCACTGAAGAGATGTTATGGTCAGGATACGTTAGTTAATCATCAAAGTGCATAAAGATCTTGTGGATTATCTGAATCTATGAAAAGGGAAGAAAACCCTATGGATACAGACCAGCAGATCTACAGAAAATTATTTTTCATTAAAAGAATATAATTAAAATGTCCTGAAAATTCACTGATACTATACTAGTAGTAAGGTGGCCTCAGAAAGTGATCTGCTTTACCTCTCATCCAGTTTTGAGAATGCACAGATTAAAGGGATAACAGAAGTTCCCCTGGCCATGCTGTAGGCAGTATTTACAGAGGCACTGGAAACCCTTCCATTCCTCAAGCCTGCTAATATTTCTGCCAGCTTCAAGAGGCCTCTTATTGTTTGAGGTTCTGCAGCTCTGAGGCACTGTTCAAATGATTTGCTCAGACTCACTTCTGGCCAGTTCTTGAGCAGCAGTGATCAATCACAATGGAGTTCCTGGTACAGTGTCACAACAAACTGATTAAACTCTCCCTGAAGAAATCACAGCTGTTATTGGGCCTAATGATATCACCAGGACTTTAAATTACAATGGAGATTATATTTGTGTCTCAGAGAAAACATTTTAATTTGAAACCTCGGCAAAGAAAAGGATAAAAATTTGTTCCAATAACGCCTAGTGATCTTTGTAGGTATTCAAGAATAGTACATTTGTTTTCAGAACTGTCATGTAAGAAAAAAATATTCTTTGTTGTGATACTGGCTTTTAAGGTGTTCCTGTGCCTTTTACTGTTTAACTGCTCACAAAGAAATAATCCTTGTTTTGCAGCCAGCAAGCACAAGGGTGATATTGGCTTCCTTAGCCCGTCCAGAGCTGCTGCTGAAGGGCTGCAAGGACCCACTGCAGTGATAGCTCAAGTTGATAGCACACATCCTAGCCTGGAGGAGTCCCACTGATTGCTAAGGGAGAGACTCAGGAAAATAATTACCATTGCATAACCTGTGATATAAAAATTCTGGCTTTACCTCATCTGTAAATTCAAAATACATTATTATGGGGAGTAATGACTAAATTTAAGCCCAGAAATGTTTTACACAGAAGTACTGAAACTCACAAGTGACACGTATGCTTAGGGATTACATGCAATGTAACTACATCCTTTAAGTGTCTCATAATGTTAACTGCATTGACTTATACTGAGTTCAAATTTCATAGTACTGCTCTGTTGCTCAAAATAAAATTTAATGGATCAAACAAGAAAAGTGCTTATGATTCCAAGCACAAAATAAACAAATTTATATTAGCTATATTTGTTTAAAAATAAACAAATCCCACAAAAATCAAAGAACAAAATACACAAAAGCCCCCCCAAAACCTCAGAAGAGTATTTATATTAACTATTTCACTGACTCAGTACTCAGGAGATTATATTGAGATGAGCTCCCTTTACAGAAATAGATTCCAGGTCTGCCTGACCTGTGCTAAGAGAGTATCTTGGACAAAGAGGAGAATCGACCTCCAGCAATGTCTCACAAATGTGTGTAACTGAGAGCATAATTTAACACATAATTTGTGGCAGCTATCCCCTACACTCACAAAATGCTCTTGTCTTGCTCAGGGCAAAGAGTATGCTGGTGCCATCTTTGCATTGTGCATCACTACTTGCCCATGAATAGGTGCTTGATTCCCTTTTCCAGAGGGCTTGCCTTACCATTCTTATATTTTAAGCACTCATAAGCACAAAGGAAAGGGTGACAAGACTTAAGCAAAACTCAGAGGCATGATGAACAAAATCGTATTGAAATTTGCCTGCCAGCTGAGCAGTACTGCAATTTCCCAAAACATCTGCCTATTACACCCCCAATTACATAGAACAAGGTCAGACAGAAAGATTTGCTAGATCAGGCTTGCAAACACAATATTCAGACTCATCAAAACTATTTTAAAAAATTAATTCAACAAGCCATGTAGCCACTCACAGGAGAAGAAATTTTTCAGTTGAATTTTGCAGAGCTTTTGAAAACTCAGTGTATTTTAAGCAGATGTAGAAGTGGTTCAAATTCAGCCTGATTTCTTCAGAGATGAAAATTTTGGTTTCTTGACAACTCAGATCCCAAGTGTGCCTAAAGATAAGAGAGGCTAAGAATGCTGGAAGAGGCGAAGGGGTCATCTTGGATCTTGTTTTCTTTCCCTGTGCCTGTCACACTGCCCCTACCCACAGCATTCAGGGTGCCAGACAGTGGCTCCTCATTCAGGCCATAACTCTAAGCCAGGGCTTTCAGATGGGAGCACAATACAAAATATAGAAACTGTGTGTTCTCTTTCCACATGCTGAGGTCCAAACCAATTATGTTTCTGCTGTTCACACTCAGGGCTTTGAACCCAAATGTTATTCCTTCTTCTGTATTGGCCACATCTTCAGCTTTGGCTGTATTTGCTGATGCCTGCTGCGACCCATCTCGGGTTCACTGACCATCCAGAGCACTGGATAGTACTTACTTTATTTAATAGTCCTCATGTACGAGGGGTACATGAGGACTATTAAATAAAAGCAAGCTGGAGGGTGAAGCTGAGACACATCCTTGCTCACCCACACCACTGAATTGTTGGATTGATCATTTTTTATTTTTCCAAATGCTTCTCCAAGACACACCTGCTAACAAAAGGTTCCATTAATATTGATACCAACAGTCCTGAACCGTGTGATATGGTTTCTAATCCTGTTTTAATTAGTATTGTAGACATGGCCAATGTACATCACTGTTCTAGCCTCATCCTTTGCAAATTATTTCTTTATGATGAAACCACAGCAGAAAGGAGTTACTCATATGCACCATCCTAGTGTGGATTCAGTTCATGCCCAGCACCAGCAGAGACCTGGGAATTGGAACATGCTCTTAGTCTCTGCTGTACAGATATCACTTTACTGAATTAATTTATTTTAGAGTGAAAGGTGAGTATTCACTCATTTGTACATTATAAAAAAAAATCTTAATCCTTTAAATATCTGGAATATTAGTCTGATCTTCATAAAACCTTTTTCTTAAAATTAGGTCAATATAGTGTTTCTTCATAGGAAAAAAAAAATAAAACAAAACAACAACAACAAAAAACCCACGCAAACAATTATCTTGTTCTTGATTTTTTTTTTTTTTTCCCAAAATGTTTTCAGTTCTTTTCTTCTTATGTGGGAAAATGATTTATTTTATGTTAATGTTTTATGTTCCAATGATGTATGAATATTTATATATTATAATACATAAAAATGATACAAGGCATCAAGCTTATGTTTTTTCAGAACTGGATCTTCATTCTTCAGTTTAGGGACAAGGATATAAGAAACAGACAATCCTTAAGTTCCCTTATGGCTATGAGGATGGTTTTAAAGAGTAGTGTTTTGAGGTGAATGGCAGAGAAAAAAAGAAGAGAACATGAAAATCAATGACTGGCACTCACAGGAATCACAACATCCTATGATTCAACTCTACCTTTTTTAAACTGGTTGTTTGGGGAGTGGTGTGGGGGATTGTGAGTGTATGTTTTTGAATTTTGTGTTGTAACCTCAGTTTCTCTTATCAAGTGATTATAGCCTATGCTAGATTTTGAGTTCACATTAGAAAAAATCACAACTTTCACATCTGAGGGAGATCTTAAGGACATGAATTAAGTGTTAAAATCCGTCAAAAAGACATCCTAAATGTTGTCATTTTCTCAGGCTGGAGTCAAAATTTCTGAATGTTTCTACTGGAATACAATACAAAAAAAAAAAAAAAAACAAAAACCAAACACCTTGACCTAGTTGCCATGTAAGAGCATCATGCTGTAAAAGACTACGGATTGAAACCCAGTTCCTATATGCTATAGAAATAATCAGAGAAAGGGGCTATGCTCACTGTGGATTGTATGCACATATTCCCAAATCAAAAACAACATGCTGTTCACAGTGATTTAGAACTCAGAGCTTGGTAAGCAAAAGTGAAGAATAACAATTTAGGAGCAAGGTCTATTTGCAGGTAAATGTGACTGACATATTTATTACCTATAAAAATTTATTTCTGCAAGTTGTTCTCCTAAGGCATATTGAAGATACACACTTTTCACTTTGGTGTGCTATTCAGAAACCTACAAGATAGCTACAAGAAACACAAGCTCCTGTGAAATTTTTTAAAAAATTAAAAATTAAAAAAAAAAACAAAAATATCCAGAAACAGTTTTAATTTTCAAGTGAGCACCCTGGGCTTGTCAGACTGTTCATCTTCACCACCAGTTGACTACAGACCAGTGTCCTTCCTAAAAAGCACCTCCCTCTCCTCTGTTTTTCATACCATTTTGCATTGTGAACTTTCTTTAGTTTTCATGTACAAAAGCCAAAAAAAATTTCCTAGGAACTGCAAAAAACTTTCCCAAGATTTCACTAATCACACACAGGCACACAAGTATAGAAAGTAAAATTACTGCATTCATTATCTTCTTCTTTCCACTCAGCTTTTAAATGCAAACACCCCTGGTATGGACTATGGCAGCTGTTCAACACAAACAGCAGTGTTGCTACTGTGCAACTCCTGTTACAGTGCTTTATCTCTCATCTCCTTAAGACAAATAAAATTGCCGAAGTGGAGAAAAAAAAAAAAAAAAATCCAAACAGTAAAGCAGAGAGACCCAGTAGGTAGAATGTACATTCAATGAAATATGTAAAGGTAACAAAAATATCTTTAAAATTGTTTAGAAAAAACAGTCATCTGCTCTTTAGAGAATGAAAGGTTCACAAGATATTGCGGTTAAAGCCGATTTAAAAATCTATTTTTTCCTACAGAAAGGGTATATCTACTCTAAAACACCCAATTAATTGTGTAAAAAAATTATTTCATCTCTTTTTTCTTCTAGTTTTTCTCACGAAATCTGGCCAAACCAGATAGATTGCAAGAACATTGTAAAGAATTTATTTTTTATAAAGCTAGCATTTGTTGGAGGGCTATTCTCTACAATACAGTTTTTGCAAGAATTCATGCTGAAATGTTTTTTAGTGAGAGAGAATTCAGGAAGATTGCAACTTGAAATCTATAATTATTAAAAAGAAGAAAAGAGCAGAGATAAAATATAGCCTTACTTATATTTAATTTAAAATATAGCCTTATGTTTAATTGCCTCAGTGAAAACACACTTATATCTCTGCACTGCTCTCCTGAAATCCCACGTGGAATGCTCCATCCGTCTCTGGAGTCCTCAGCACAAGAAGGGCATGACCTGTTGGAGCAGGTCCAGAGGAGACCACAAAGATGATGTGAGGGTTACAGCACCTCTCCTGTGAAAACCGGCTGAGGGAACTGGTGTTGTTCAATCCAGAGAAGAGAAGGCTCTGGAAGATCTTACTGTGTTATACCTTATAATAAAGTGCAAGAATGTTTTTATTTCATGGGCTGATATTCACAGGTCAAGACAGAAACAATTTTTAACTAAAAGAGGAGACTTATACTAGAGGAAAGAGAGAAATTCTTCATTCAGAGGGTGATGAGACACTGGAACATGTTGCCCAGAGAAGCTGCTCCATCCCTGGAAATGTTCAAGATCAAGTGAGACGGTGATCCGAGAACCTAGTCTAATGGGTGGCATCTCTGTCCATGTCAGGGGAGTTGGAACTGTATTCAGTTCAATGTCATTTCCAACCCAAGCCTTTCTATGGGTCTGTGTTCCTAGAAATCACTTCCTTTATTTGCATCTGGATGTTTTATAGAGAAATAGCACAATTCAACGTATAAACCCATTCTTATAAGTAAGGAAGTAAAATAGCATTCACATATGAAACCCAGTTTCTGATAAACCACAATTAGGATTTACAATAAGTAAATAATAAGTACCTTCTTTTTTCACCTTCCTTTTGTAACGTAATTGATCAAAATGACCTCTAACAAGAAGTTGAAGAATCTTGTACTGCTTATTTCAGACAAACTATTTTTTATTGTTAAATATCAACAGAAAAATGTATTGCTACTACTCAACCTGAACATTCCAAGCAAAGGCATGCAAAGAATTTCTGAGAGTGTAGTTAATTATTGCTAATAGGTGCCCTGCCAGGAATTGAGAAGCCAGACTCCGTGACTGCTAATGGAGTACTCAGAGACGCTGATCTTGGTACAAGGGAAGTCACGGCACTGGTGACCTTCACCAGTGGATTATGACAGTGACACCCTGGAGTTGCTCCATAGCTACAACATGTATCTGTTGGATGATTGGTGCTTTGATAGCCATACCTTTTGAGGGAAATGCATGACCTGTTCTGACCTCAAGAAAAGAACATGTACCAGAGGAAAAGGGCTCATGGTGTGCTAATAAGAGAAGGTTATGACATTTTCAAAATGAAGGAGAAAGCAAATTAGGTTGAAACTAAGTCAGATAAATCTATGTCTGCATGAATATGGGTTTATCTGTGATAATTTTTTTATATTTACTTGTGGACACAAAAGAAATGAATTTTTTTTTTTAGCTGCACAGATCTATAGAGTCGGAATTTTAGTAAAAGGGAATGAAAGAGACAAATCTGCTTCCGAATGTCAAACCAAATTGAATAAGAATGCAATTCTTGACTATGACTGTTATCTTAAGTTGATGTTTTCAAAATGAAATTTAGTTAGCAGGTTTAAGACCCCTGTAAAAAATGTGCAGATATGACTGACATTTTACATACCAGAGAAATAACTTTCATTTTTATATTCCAAACAGACCACAGAGTTTTCGTTACTGTTCTTGTGCTTTCTGTATGCACAAACATAAGAAGGTCAACAACTTTCTATTTTCTTTGAAGAACATGTACAGAGAAGATACCAGAAGAGAAATAAACTATTGAACTTGCACTTGCTAGTTCTATTACAGAGAGAGAAGCATACAGAGCAGGGAAAATCTACAAAACTATTAAGGCAGTGACCTCAAATAGGAGACTTGAATTTAGCTATTGCCACGATTGCAGTCTTATTGAACATGTTGACATAGATAAATGCCAAAAGTTTAGGGTAATCCAAGTTTAGGGTAAAAAATATTTGGAAACTAATTATGAAACATGTACAAGTTTTGCTGATAGACGTTAATTTATTTATGCTAAAATTCTCAGGGTGTGGCTCTTAAATTCTGGTATTTGAAGATAGAAGGTGTGTTAACTTGGAGAGAACTGCTTATCTCCATTCATCTTTCTCAGATATAAACCTTACACTTAAATTATGTAGCTAAGACACAAAACAACTTTCTCCTGAAATACAAGACAGATACTGATACGGTTTTCTCCTCTAGTACGCTTCACTTTGCTGACTAGACAAATGATGTGAAAATTTCAGTTGACAAGACTTAAAAACCATATTTACATATCTGTAAATTGTCTTATGTGGACCAAACCCTAACTTTTTTTTCATCAGTCCCAAGTTACTGGATTATCTGAGGGAAGTGGCTGCCAATCTGTTTTGTGCTAAATTTACTCTGTTTTGCTTAATCATCTGTCAAAATGAGGTTTTATTTGAGTTCTTCAAATGTCAGGTTATTTGCTTGTCATTACTTAGTTTGGAAATGAATACACATACTTTGTTATACTCCACCTGTCTTTAATGTAAAGCTTTATCTAATGGATATGCTCTGAGATTATCAAGGTGTTTCAACACTCCAAAGAGGGTAGGCAGATAGTCACACAACCTAAACACACTCAGCTTACATTCTAAGCTCCTTAGATAAAAAATAACACCAAAATATTTGAATCAGGATTCTGAAGTGTTCAGAAGTGGTTTCACTGAAAAGTATGTAGTCCTTTTTTATCCAGTCATAGTCCATTTGCCCCCCACACTGGATATTATTTTCTGGATATTTTTATACAAGTGAATCTGCCAGTTCCCTTGAAAAGTAAAATGGTTAAGTTCTCTAAAGACCTGTAGCCAAAAAAAAAAAAAAAAAAAAAAAAAAAAAAAAAAAAAAAAAAAAAAAAAAAAAAAAAAAAAAAAATTCAGCCAACACCTCTTAGCACAGAGATTGAGTTAGCTGACTGGCATGCATTATGCATCATCACATTATGGATGAAGCCAAAGTGAACCAACCTCTGCTCATCATTGCCACACCTGCAAAAAAATCATTTACTTTGTACATCATTAAAGAGATTAGTGAGGCTAAATTATTTCATCAAAATGCACACAAGTAAAAGTATTTAACCTCAAGGAAAGTAGGGGATGCTCCTGGAGTAACTGAAAGAAATTTGAATTTAACATAATAAGGAAAGCAATCATAACTGAATTGCATTTGTGGACCAATGCACACACACTCTTAAACTGTAAGAATAATATACCTGGAGCTGAAGGACTTAAACTCACGGCATCGAAAAGAATGAAAAAATGTCATCACATATTTAGTAGATCATATAAATTGAACTCAAAACTCATTTTACAGGAATTTCATCCAAATGGAGTGATACTGGATTCTATGCACGGATAAAACCTGTGCTCAGCATAATAGATAATTAGGTAATTTGTGGAACAGTGGAACATCCCATAGTTGTAAGGGGTTTTGTGCTGGTTATGAGCATGATAGAATTAATTTTGTCAACAGTAGCTGGTATGGGGCTGTGTTTTAGATTTGTGCTGGAAACACAGCTGATATCACAGGGATATTTTTGTTACTGCTGACCAGTGCTTGCACCAAGTGAAGGCCTTTTCTACCTCTTACCCCACCCCAACAGAGAGCGGGTTGGGGGTGCACAAGCAGCTGGGCAGAGACTCAGCCTGGACAGCTGACCCCAACTGGCCAAAGGAATATCCTCTACTATATAGTATCGTGTTCAGCACATAAAGCTGAGAGGAAGTAGAAGGAAGAGGAGGAAAGTTTGGAGTTAACATATGTTAACATATGAGGGAGCCCTGCTATCCTGGGGATATGAGCACCTGCCTGCCCATGGGAAGTGGTGAATGAATTCCTTGTTTTACTTTGCTGGTGACTTCTTTACTTTTTAAGCTGTCTTAACCCATCTCAACCCATGTGTTTTCTCACTTTATCAATCCTCTCCCTTATCCCACTGTTGGGACTGAGTGAGTAACTCTGTGGTGCTGAGTTGCTGGTTGATGTTAAAGTACAACAATTTGTAACAGAAGGTCTTTCAGAAAAATTGAGGCAAGGGTGTTGCAGTCTACTCCTATGAAATCTATGGTCCTCTACCTTCATTAGGGTCTCAGGGGACTGTGTGTGGCAACAGAAGTTTTGAATTCAGTACTTAAATTCAACAAAATGCTTAAAGACAACATAAGACTGTGATTCAATACTTAGTTGACTTGGGAGACCTAAGTTCTTCACTGGAGCAAAAAGAAACTAGATACAGCTGGCATGTTAGTTCTGCTACATCATCTGAGTATCTGAGCATTTATTGACATACGGTTCACTTCAAAACTTGAAAGGCTGTTATTGTGAGGAACACACTAGCAGCTAACCATCTCAGTCATTTGTTTAAACAGCACTAACTACTGGTTTTATCACTAGAACAACCTGTGTGAATTGATTTATCCACTCTTGCATTCTTCTTGGGGTCTTCTACTTCACAGAGAGCTTTCGAAAAGACAGTTTTTAGAGCTGTCTGTGCATTTACCCCAGACTGTAGTGGTGCAAGAGTTGTTTTATTAAGTTATTAAGTTATTTTTGTAAAATTTTTAAGTTATTTTATAATGGTTCATTCCACTGTGTACCCCCCTGTGTTCCGTAATTTTTTCCCCCTTATGAGTCAGTTATATAACCAGATGTTTTATGTAAATCATTCCTCCCCTCCACCTGTCCCTGTCAATCCCCCCTCTCTCCTCGTGGTTGCCCTGTCTGTCACTTCGAGACCCTTCCCTGGATTCTGGAAAGATCCAGGAGAGGCGTCGAGTGATAGGCTGGTGCCCGGGGAATCCCCTCCTCCCCTCTCGTGATTCATTCCTTGTTCAGAAGTTGACACCCCTGTTACACCCCCGTGTTCCCTGGTTGGCTGACCCATTGTCACCACCCCTGGATCCTCCCCCGTTTAAAAGTGGCCGCAAGGCTTTGATCTGGGCTCTCTCTGGGCAGCAGTTGTCTGAGGTGGAGCTCCTTGCCGGACTCCCCTTAATAAACTACCTTCTACCCTGCTCAAAGAGAGTCGATCCTTTTTCCGTCGCCGCAGTCGTGATGCCAACAGGTCCACTCGCCTTTGTGGGGAACCAAGAGCCCACCGGGAGGAGGTTACTCACCCAGCCTGTAACCCCGACCGATCCATGCTGCTGCAGTGCAAAACTGAGCTAGCCTGTGGTCAATGCCTGCCAGGCGTGAGGGACACTGCAACACCAGACAAACCCTTCTAACACAGTGCAACAATTTTGGCAGTGCTGTCATGGTGGTGGGGGTATCCTGTGACCTGGAAAAAAATGTTCCATCAGGTATTGCTAATACAGGACCAAGAATATTCTCTCACCTCATCTAATTTCTTGTACAGAGAGTAAAAACATCACTCCACTGTTGCTGAAAGATAAGAGAAATCATCAGATGGAATTTGTCAACATAATAATATATATCAATACAGATATTTGAAAATTTGAAATTCTTTTATATGATGAAAAAATTGTAAACAAGAAAACTAACTTTTCTTAAAGTACTTATATTCTAAATCTTTTGATCATGATGTAGAGACAATGGTCTACAACATAGCTGGTAACAGTTGTTTACTAATCACTGACAAATTTTGCATATTTAAAAGGAGAAATGGCTTTTAGAGACACTGCTGATGCAATTACAAGAGGACATACAAGCCATATAAAAATTTGAAACAAAATCTAACCTGGGGATAAATACAAAGCTCCTGCAGTTTTGAATCAGGGATTTGGCCACACTTAAGCTAACTTCTTTAAATGTCAAATGACATATAAATAAGCCTCCATGTAAATATTAGGAAAAAAGCATTCTTTGAATTGCACAAACTTGGAAGTTCTGTTTTGCATTTTCTAATTTAGTAAATGGATAAATGGATGCTCTGAAAAGTTTTTACAAATCCACTCAAATGCAAACCTTTCAAACAAAGCCTTCTAAAAAGAAATACTGAGCTATGAACATGATACTTCTGGAGACAGAAACATCCAGCCAGAGAATGGTTCCATAAAACGCAGCCAACATGTTCACTTGAACCAGACTGGCAGTTGCTCGTAATCTTCATAGCTCTGGACAGACATGAAATGAGTAACCCAGCTAGGCTTTCCGTATAACATTTAGGGACTTTTATTATTACACTGAGATTAAGGAAATTAAATTAGTTTTTAGATCTGCTGTACTCACTGATTTTGGATAAAATGTTGTCTGTTACTTTCATCTGAAAAGTACTAACTGGTACTTCAGTGTTATGGAAAACTTACTGACCAAAGCAAACAACACTGTAAACTAGACATATATGTGTCTACATAGAAAACTGAGGACATAATTCTGTTAACAACCTGTCCCCAGAGACAGTGCAGAACTTCCACAGAGTTTGTAAATAGCCAGAACATATAGAGAGCTTCTTATCTGTCAGACATTTATTCAGGGATACCACTATTAAAAAACAAAACAACAAAACCATGAAAAAACAAACAAACAAACAAAACCATAAAAAGACACAAACAAACATGAAAATTCTTTGAATGCTTCTTGTCAAATACTTTGTGCCTGTTAAGTAACAGAAAGATTGACAATTAAGCAAAATATGGAATCCTGCTGGATGTGTGGTGCTTCTTTAAAAAAAAATGTCTTTGGTCCAAGTATCAGGATGTTTTAACAGAAGAGTCTTTGGCATGTCAGAACATTAATGCACCTATTGAGAAAATATGCTTTGTAATGAGTAATATCTGGAATGAAACAAAAGGAAATTTTAGTAGAAGATATAGCAATCTTTACAGCAGCCTGCATGGCAACAACTGAACCCTGCAACTAGATGTGAGGAACTGAATCATATGCATATTAAAATATTCAAAATGCTGATAAAAGGATTATTTTTATTGAAGATATAGCAAAGTCTTGTACATTTCTGAATGTAGAAACTTCTACTAGCTTGCAAACTTCCACAGTCTATTGCTTCTATAAAGACAAAATGTCAAATACATTTCATGCCCTATCCATAGATAAAATACAGATTTACATTCAATAAAGATTGAGTCTTATTTTCTCTTTTAAGACATTTATATTACTAAACAAATCTGACTTATGCACTAGAGAAGTAATATTGTAAAATGAACAAGATGCAATGGAAAATGCATCGTGGTTTCCATGAACATACACAAGAAGTTTGTGTTCCACTACTGATATGCCCAAATTATTTGAAATTTAAATGTCTGGAGAGTTCATCCATAGCAGTTTTACAATACCTCCATATTTTATGAACGTTTGAGTAAATGGCTATAAAATGGAAAATCAGAAAAGGCATTCTTTACTGACTGTGTTCACCTCGCTCATCCTGAGCTAAGCATATCTCCATCTTATTTGGGCACCAATGGCCCTTTTCTTAAGCTTCCTGTCACACTTCCATATCACAGGAAATTTACTACATAAGGACTGGCTGCAACCATATAACTCATGTGGATTACACACCCTCAAATTGATGCTGGATCTAAACCAAGATTTGGCAGTAGTTAATTCATAGCCTAACTCAAAATGGAACTTTACTTTCCCTGGAGACATGGTGCTAAAGAAAAAAGATATAGCCATATTTTGTAAGGGCTCTAAATTCAAGAATTTTTACTAAATATACAGAACTAAACTCAGAGAAGAAAAGCAGAGAACTGTTCCCACACTAGTGAGGTTTAGAATTACTTACATGTAATCACTCACAAAAACTGTTTGTTGGAACAGTGAATAAGTTGTTCTTACTGAGAACAATATCCTATAAAATAAAACCACATCTCTCATGTGTAACTTGTGAATTGTAACTTGACTGAGCAAGTTCTCACTTACTTGACTTGGGATATGCTGATGAATTACTTCAATCAGCTTCTGTGCTGGTGGAAATCATATTTAAAATTAACTGACTGTAACATCTGTTCCAAAGCTGTAAAGTGCTGCATTTGGACTATGGCTGACACACGCAGTTGCACAGAGGACATAAGTATACCTAAAGTCATACAGGACTTCTTGTGTTCTTAGTGGTATATTCTGAGAGAGCAGGATTCATCTCAACCATCATTTAGTTATACAAGTTGTCTCTTTTGCTGACATAGAATTATTTATTTCCATGAAAGGGTCCAGCCTATTCTAAAATATTTGCTTTCTCCACATCCTTATCTCTATTCACCAGTGTTGGAAGAAGGCTGAAGAGTAGCTGAGATTGTTTTTAAAAAGCTGCTGAAAGCAAATATCCTAAGAATACATCACTCCCTACAATCTGACTGTAACATTTTAAGGTTACATATTGAATGAAGGCCTAATATCCAAACAGTTGGGTTTTTTTCCTTCTTCCTATCTGAATAATAATAATAATAATAATAATAATAATAATAATAATAATAATTAATAATAATTTTTTTAAAAGGCACAGAGAAAAACGTGGGGATTTGCCAGAAAGAAAGGTGAAAGATCAGAAGCTCTGGAGTGCTTGGCTCTGCACTTATACATTTATTTTCATGAGAAGTTGATACTGTTGTTTCTAGTGTTCTCCTCTTACTTGATGAACTTATGATGGAAAGGTGTGTGTAATTAGAGCTGTCAATATTGAATTCTAAACGTGCAGCACACTATGAATTTAATCTAAGTTTCCCAATCCCCAGTCCTCCCTTGCCATTGCCTCTGGGAAAGGCTGAAGCACTTGACTGCTGCTGTGGCAAATTGGGTCCTAATAAGTATGATGCTTTACTGCTTCTTGTTTTTTATGAGATACAACTACAGCATTTCAGAAGAACTCACCTGGGCATTAATTCAACAAGAAATGTTGGTAGGAGTATTATATTTTCCACGTTTTGGTATCTCACTGAGTGACTTGCATACAAAGAGGCCTGGCAGCTGGTTTGTGTCAGTGACTGATGTGCTTGTCATTTCAGAGTCAGATTCGGCAGATTCACCTCTGCCAGGCTTAAGAATAATATTCAATTTGCAGTTTTCTATTATTTTGCAATTTTAACTAGCATGAAAATAAAATTTAAAAAGTATTAATATTTAAATATGAGAGGTTTTGTTTACTGTTGAGAAAAAGCTGATCTGAGTTCATGTCACCTTTACCAGTAATAACATGTTTATTCAGAGATAGAAAGGGTCTAAAGTACGGAATATTAATTTTTAGTGCATCAAATTAGTTCCACTCATATGTTTACATCCTTAGGGAACTCATTCATAACTGATAATATCTAACAACAACTAGAGAGGATATATGAGGTATTTCAATAAACACCTTATTTAAGATGGATGGATTTATGCTATGTAGAATCTCTTCAGGCATCAGGATGAATTCATAAGTTAAGCAGAAATAAAAAATGCCACAAATTTTTCATCAGAAAGCACGGATGCACAAGGCCATCTTCCAATCCACAAGTTATTTTATTATTTATTGTATCTTGTATCTGCTGCTGAACTCAGAAAAGAAAAAGAAAACGATGGAAAGAGCCCATGTCATTCTCACAATTAATGAAAAAAAAAAAAGGAGTAATTTTTCATTTTATTTTAGAAAAAACAACTCCTCCATAGTTTAAATGCCACCAGATGGGTCCTGCTGCTCTGAAACAATGGTATCATTATGCTGGGTAAAATGACCAAAACTGAAGCTTCTTCAATCATATCACAGCCATGGTACAATGCACCAGACTTTGAAGCATGGCTTTTCATTCAGAATAGGAAAAAATTATTTTACAACCATCTACATCAACACCTCTGGGTTTTGGGTTTTTTTCACAAGAGATTTCATAACACAGTTTTGTAGTAAGATTTTAAGCACATGTAGAATTGTAAAATATTTGCACTTGGTATTTTGATCCTTGTACTAACTGGAATCAGCTGCAAATTCCCCATCAGTGACCTCAGCAACATCACACTGGGGAAACTGAAACAGGTGAAAAATTAACCCTGCTTAGTGTTACTGCACCATCCAGTTTGTCTGCCCAAAACAAGGCCTGACTCCCTTTGCCTGTGCCGTGGTGTCTGGCACATGAAATATTTATGCCCTGTAACATGGTATTGCCATTGCTAATATGAGGCCATAGGTTTTCTCTGAGTTTACTTGGTTTGCAGGGGCATGACTTGCCAAACCTGCTCTGCTGGAGCTGTTGTTGACCTACCAGCAGCATTGTTTCTCCTGGTTAATCATGGCCACAATTTCTCTAACTGCCTGGATGTCTATGGATATCTTGTTTTACTTTCCTTGTAGTAGACAGTGAAGCAATGAGAAGTTACTATTTGCAGAAGGAGAGATTTTTGGCCTTAACAGACCAAAGTGGACAAATGCAGTCCTGGTATGATAGCAAAGGTCTTCAAGGAGCAATGCAGAGGTGCACTGTCATGAGACGATGTATGGGGAAAAGGCTGGCCCCAACAAACCCACAGCTAAAAACCTCTCCTGACTGTTAAATCATCCAATGCAGAGCTGGATCTGGGCAAAACTGGCTTAGGGGTAATTAAGAGAACAAAAATAGCATAAAAGCCACAATATACTGTCAGTTTGGATATAACATGGAGCTAAAGGTCAACGAAGACAGAGTAAAAGTCACAAAGCATGCTAACATATAAAAATGATTGCTACTGGATTCTAAAATGGTGAAGCCACTAACATCATATTCCTGCCAGAGCAAAAAGAACAAGCTGACAGATGTGGTGTTTCCTTCTCTAGAAGTCCAAAGCTATTTTAAGAAGCTATTTTAAGTAGTCAGTAGCATAAGATCCCAAAAAGCAGTGGAAGGCATAACATCTGAAAAGGGAACACAAATTAAGAAATGTGTGTTACAATTTTAATTGCATTATTAATACTATTGAAACTTTTTTCTGCATGCAAGTATTATAGCTGCTTTATCATTTCTTGTTTCTTCTGTAAAATTAGGACAAAATGGGATTCTTGAACTGCAGTGTTAAAATATCAGTTATACTAACAATAATTCTCAATTCGATGTATATATTTATATGGTATGCTTCATCTCTGCCCAAAACCCAGAATTTGAGCATAACATACAGTATAAAGAGCTAGTGTGAGCAATCAGTTGCATTTGCAAATCAATTTAAAACAGCTTGAAGACTTTCCGGACAGCATGAAACAATCATTGGAAAAAAGGGGGTGCAAGAGTAACATTTCACAATTGTAGAAGGGGATGCTGAGTAAAATAATGATACTTCTGGTAGAAAAGTCACAAATACAAGTTTCTCAATACTTAGAAGTGCATTCATGGGAAATTACTGAAGCTGTTTCCCTAGGTGGTTTTGAATATGAAAACTCAATGCATATATTTATTTTTCTGAATATATTTTATTTCCACGTAATCTTTTAGGAAAGGAAAAATCCTCATACACTAGTAAAACATGACCTGAAAATGGAAAATTGTCCCCTTTGAGCATGTGCCATAAGTAATTACGTTAGTCCCACAGTCTTTAGAAATGCCTTCCTTTGTGCTCTCATTTTGCCTTTCCCCAGGTTCTAAGCCACTAGACAGGTAGATGCTGACTGGTGACAGCAGAGCAGCCACAGAAACTCTGAAAACATTTTTGTTTAATGTGGCTGGAACAATGATGTAGTCTTTCAAACATTTGACATCCCTCACTGGCTGACATTCTGCTTTTAAAAAAATCCCCGTTGGCTGGAGCAACTGACACATGGACTGTAAGTCATGAGATTCAGGTCATCATATGATCCGCTGAATGCCTCGGTGCATTGTAAATGACAATATGCGCCGGAATGTCAATACAACGGAGCACTGAAGGAACATAATGGCCCA